>NC_057835.1:47365000-47990000 GCF_910594005.1 Cervus elaphus
CAACTCAGTCCATGAGCTGTAACTACTGAAGCCCACATGCCTAGAGTTTGTGCTCCACAGCAAGAGAAGCCATAGCAATGAGAAGCCCATGCCTTCTAACTAGAGAAAACCCGAGCACAGCAATGAAGACCAATAACAGTCAATAAAGTAAATTTAAAAAAATTCTTAAAGAATCAAATGGGGAACTCAAAGACTGTCACTTGAGTCTAATCCTCAGAGAGTCATGTTGGTCTTGATAAAACTGGGTTTTAAAAGAAACTCTCCAATGAAAAGGAAATGTAAATTACATCCCCACCAACAGTGGGAATTGATGCAGCCACTATGGAAAACAGTAGGCAGTTTCCTCAAACAATAAAAGTAGAGTTACCATATGATCCAGCCATCTCATTCCTGAGTATATATCTGAAAAATATAAAAACTCTAATTTGAAAAGATACATGAACCTCAATGTTCATAGGGGCACTATTTAGAATAACAAAGACATGGAAACAACCTAAATATGCATGGACAGATGAATGGTTAAAGAAGATGTGGTGTATATATACAATGAATATTATTCATCCATTAAAAAAAAAGAAAAACTATGACAAACCTAGACAGCATATTCAAACACAGAGACATCACTTTGCTAACAAAGATTCATATAGTCAAAGTTATGGTTTATCCAGGAGTCATGTACGGATGTGAGAGTTGGACCATAAAGAAGGCTGAGTGCTGAGGAATTGATGCTTTTGAACTGTGGTACTGGAGAAGACTCTTGAAAATCACTTGGACAGCAAGGAGATCAAACCAGTCAATTCTAAAGGAAATTAACTCTGAATATTCATTGGAAGTACTGATGCTGAAGCTCCAAAACTTTGACCACCTGATAGGAAGAGCTGACTTGCTGGAAAAGACCCTTATACTGGGCAAGACTGATGGCAGGAGGAGAAGGGGATGACAAAGGATGAGACGGTTGGATGGCATCACCGACTCGACCTGAGTTTGAGCAAACTCTGGGAGATGGTGAAGGACAAAGAAGCCTGGTGTGCTGCCTTCTATGGGGTTGCAAAGGATTGGACACAGCTTAGCGACTGAACAACAACAACAATAAAAAAGAATAAAATAATGTCATTTGCAGCAACATGGAAAAAAGCAAGAAATGGTGGGGAAACTGTCCCTCCTACTGAAATGTTGATGTAACACTATGAAATCCTGGGAAAGAAAGCTGAGTTAGCTTGGGACCAGACTGAGGAGTCTTTTTAACTACAGGAGAAAATATTTACTCTTCAATTTCTAACAAAGAGAACACCCTGAAGTTCCTCAGTAGGTCACTGATAAGATGACATTTAGTGTTGGTAGTTGTAAAATGGCAGGGAAAGATTAGAGAAAGAAAGCTAGGTGAGAGGGTTTGGCAGTAACTTATCTGTAAGATGATGAGAGTCTGGGTCTTCTTGATGACTGAGCAAAGAAAAACAATGGGGTATATGAAAGACATATTTTGAAATAAGAATCAACAAGAATTGGTCATTGACTATACATAGGTGGTAAAGAAAAAAAAATGAGTCAAAATTATTCACAGATTTTAAGCCTGAGTGCTTTTGAAAACATGAAATCTAGGAAACTTCATGGAGATACTGGGATCTTTGGGCCGATGTTATAACATGAACAGAATAACCAATTGTGGTCGTTGTGTGGGAGGGATAAACACATACTTAGTGTACTTCATCCATCCCTTTTCTACACTTTACTAGAGCTAACACAACATTTTTTTTTTTTAAGACAAAATAACTCAAGACAAGAATGAAGTGATGCTCCAATCCCTTAATCAATTTGAAGATTTTCAACTTATGGAGCGAGGTTTCCCTATTATAAATTAAGAGGTCACTGTATTAATTTGCTATGGCTATTGTAACAAAATACCACAGAGTAAGCAGCTTAAACCACAGAGATTAATTTTCTTGAGGTTCTGGAAGCTAGAAGTCCAAGATTAAAGTGTCAGAGGGCTTGGTTTCTCCTAAGAACTCTAGCTGGCTTGCAGATGGTGGTCTTCCTGTGTGTCTTCACACGGCCTCTTCTCTGTGTATAAGCAGCCTTGGTGTCTCTCCCTCTTCTTAGAAGGACACAGGTCATATTTGATGAGGAACCACCATATGACCCATTTAGCTTTAATTACTTCTTTAAAGGCCCTGTCTCCGAATATAGCCACATTCTGAGGTTATTGATGGTTAGAACTTCGACATAAATTTTGAGGTGTGTTGCGCAATTCAATCTATGACAGTCAGTGTGTTCTCTAACTATCATTCTTTTGGAGAATCTCAATATTCAAGAATCAGAAAATTAAGTTGAAGTATTTTGGAGAGGTATGTTCAAAGTTAAGGGAACTTCTGGCCTCTTCCATAAAGCAGATGAAATTAATCTATCATTTCAGTCCTAAGAACTATATAAAATAAACATTCATTATGCAACTAAATTATTCTTTTTTTTCTCCCTATGATTATTCTAAACATTCTGGGTCAGTTCAGTTCAGTCACTTAGTAGTGTCTGACTCTTTGCTGACCTCATGGACTGCAGCACTCCAGGCCTCCCTAACCATCACCAACTCCCGGAGCTTGCTCAGACGCATGTCCATCAAGTCAGTGATGCCATCCAACCATCTTATCCTCTGTCGACCCCTTCTCCTCCTGCCTTCAATCTTTCCCAGCACCAGGGTGTTTTCTAAAGAGTCAGTTCTTCACATCAGGTGGCCAAAGTATTGGAGCTTCAGCCTCTGCATCAGTCCTTCCAATGAATATTCAGGGCTGGTTTCCTTTAGGATTGACTGGTTTGATCTTCAGTCCAAGGGACTCTCAAGAGTCTCCTCCAAACCACAGTTCAAAAGCATCAATTCTTCGGTGTTCAGCTTTCATTATAGTCCAACTCTGGATAAAAGAGTGGGGAAAAAACCCAAACACTTCCCATCTCATCAAATCATTTCTATGTCCAGAGTTTTCTAGCTGCCTCTCTCCTTATAGTCTCAGCTAGTGTGTGGGGACTGCCCTTCGAGACGTTCATTTTATTCACTTGTATATGTATTTACTCATTCATTCATGTAACAAATATTTGAGTGTCTATTCTGGGCCTTTCATGTGTCAGGTCCTAGGGTACAATAGAGAACAAGGCAATCGAGGGTCCTGTGATACAGTTCGTACAACACGGGATGGAGCACAGACAAGCAGACAAACACCAGAGGTACTGTGTGGTAAGCACGAGGAGGCGTTTGAGGTGAGCCACTGGGGTCGCTCAGCCCAGGAACACCTGACCCATCTATGAGATTCAGGAAGGGCTTCCCTGAGAAAATGACATGTAAGCAGTACCCAAAAGAATGAAAAAAAAAAAAAAAAAAAGACTGAATGGGAACAGCAAGAGCAAAAGAGAGTAGGGAGAGAGATTCCTGGCAGCGAGAACAATGACAAATTCTCTGGTGTGAGGAAGAGAGCAAGGCCCCTTAAGGCAGTTGGAAGACGTTCAGAACAGAGGAGCAGGTCGAGCCAAGGTAGGAGTGCATTACAACACCAAGCCAGAAAGGAAGCAAGAGTTAGATCACAAGGTATGATTCTAAGCAAATTACATTCTATCCTCAGGCAACTGGAAGCTGTTAAAGAGACTTGAACTGAAGAGTCATTTGATCAGATTAGGATTTTAATGAATTCATGCAGGCTTCTGTGGGGAGCGGAATTGGAGACTAGATGAAAGGAGACATGTTAGAAAGTTGTGGAACAAAATAAGAAAATGCTTGGAACTAGGGTGATGACAGTGAGATAAAGAAAAGCATGATTTGTGAAAAGAATTGTGGAGACCAAGCTACAGTTAAGTACCACAGAGGACAGTGATTTTCCTTTTTCTGTGTTTTGTTCATTACTATATCTCATTTGCCATCCTCTAAACTTACTGAGGACAGCAAAGAAGATGGCAAGGGGTTGTTGGATTAGCCACATAGCACTGACTGGATTCTCTGAGTGGATATTATAACAATGGAATCGACTTTTGAAGGCCTACTGTGTACAAAACACTGCTCTAGATGCCTTGCACATACTGTAAATCTTACGTCATCCCTCACGAAAAAGGTGAAGTAGAGAACCCAAGAATCAGAGATCAAGGTAGTGTTCGCAGGGCACACAGTGCTTAATAGTAGAGTTAGGATTTGAATCAAAGCCCATGCTCCTTCCATTATGATATGCTGACATCACTGAAATCCCATCCTATGCTCGTCTCTCAGTAATAAGATGGAACATCATTTTTTCCAGTGGCCACTTTCTACTTGTTCAGGGCCTGAAAAAGTAATCTACTTTTTGATGCCTCCTTCACCGTTTGCTATCTTCAGGCACTCACCTAACCAAATCCCCAGGACTGAAAAGAAGAACCAGTCTTGGGCCACGATCTCAGACAAATTGGTCCAGGCTCACAGCCTGAACTCCCCCACAGAGTCTGAGATGGCATGAGGTCAGGGCAAGCACTTTTATATTTTTCTTTCTATGAATTTTCTTGGATGACAAATTCCGCTCTCAAAATATTTTAAAAAGCAATGAGGAAATTCAGCCTCATTTCTGACTGAGGGAAAATTGTGGCTAAAGAGAGAGTCATGTGTTCCTTGGGAAACAACAACCACATGGTCTGAATTTTTAAAATAGAGAATTTAACTATGAGTCAGTTAGATAGTCAAAATATATTTGTGCTTATGCTCAGTATTGTCCGACTCTTTGCAACACTTGGGACTGTATCCCACCAGGCTCCTCTGTCCATGGGATTCTCCAGGCAAGAAGACTGAAATGGGTTACCATTTCCTGCTCCAGGGGATCTTCTTAATCCAGAGATTGAACTCGTGTGTTTTATGTCTCCTGGATTGGCAGGCAGGTTCTTTACTGCTAGCACCACCTGGGAAGCCCTTATTTGTCCCCTATTCTCTATCAGATAGTGTTCTAGAGTCTAGCTGCACAGGATAAGTCAGACAAAGTTCCACCCCCTCAGAAAGCTGACATTCTGATGGCTGGGGAGTGAATCAGTAAACATAAAAGTTGGACAATAATCCCAGATTTTGGAAAATTTGGTTTTAAAAAAATTTTGGGAAATTTTTAAAATGCAAAGTCCTAATTCCAGACAAATGGTTCCAGTTTTTCTTTTTCAATTAACAATAAAATCCTTGAAAAAGGAAACTTAGTTTTAAAGTGAAAATTTATTCAGTCACTTATAAAACTTTCATAGAAATGATGGAAAAGTATTCAGTATCAAAAACTAGTTCTCCATCTTTTAAGGATTTTAAGTCTTTAATATCTTTAGGAGACTTATCAAATTTTATTTTTATTTCTATAAGTATTCTTTATTACTTAGTATCAATTCAATTAAAGCAACATCTTATACTGTATTTAAAATATAGCTATTCTATTAAATTCCAGCTTGGAATAAATTTTAAAATATATTCTTAATAGAAATTTTCAATGGAAAAGAAGACATGGAACAAAATCAAGAGTATTTGAGACAATAATTTCAACTCTAGAGACACTAGAGGAGAAAGTTAGCTTGAGTGACCAAAGATTTTAGATGTTCTAATTTAAAAAAAATAAATAAACAAATTTGGACTAAGGGAAATTGCTAAAATTAATTCTTGAACACAATTTGTGAATATGTAGGAAATGAAGCGGTGATCTTGAGGAGATCAAGGTATTTTAAAAGCAAATCATAGTTTTTAATAAGCCAGAAAAAACCATGCTAAAAGACAGTGCCTTTATATTATTTAAGTCATTTCTCCAAATCTTTCATAATAACCTCTGTCAATAAGATTTTTAAAATTGTGTACATAATGCTGCAGTTAGCAAGTTTCATTCCTGCTTGCACAATAACATGGGCTAGTAGTTTGATGAAGGCTAGTAGTTTGATGAAAGCTAGTAGGAACACTTTTTTTTTCATCTATTCTTGTTCTGAATGAAGATATGGAAGGTGTGTTATCAAATGTACTGATGCTCAAAGTTTAGGGTCAAAGTTACTGTGTTTGAAAGGAAAGGTTAGATTTAAAACATCTTTACTGACAGAAACAATTTTAAAAGGACAGACTTGCTGGGCTACTTTGATAGAAAACTTATCACTATTGCTACTTTTCCTTTGGGTTTGCTAGGACCAGCATCCAGAGCTAACTAAGCACTTATTTTTATACAGTATGCAGCACTGGGGGAAAATAATAAGACAATAGTCATTAACCAGAAAGGACTAGTTCTAAGGATAAATGATAAATAAGATTTTGTTACTGCTGCTGTTTTCTTCAAGTGAATGAAAGTGTAAAATTTGAGAACAGGGTAAAAAAAAAATCCCATAGAAATAACATAATCTTCCTCTTCAAATACAAAAGCCTTCTATAACATCCTAGAAAAGCTATCTGCCTTTTCTTGTATTTATTCATGGCTATATCCCAGTTAAAACAGTACCTGGAACTTAGTCATTCAAAAAACGCTTGCTGATTGATTTAAAGATTTTATTTTAAGGAAGGGAAACTTACTCCTTCCTTAGGCACTGCATTTCATTTCTGAAAAATGCCAGTTGCTGGAATGGTCTTCCTTACACTGAGTCAAACTCGCTTTTATGTAACCCCTGTCTGTTAGATATAATTAGGCTTTCCTGATACGGACAAAATAAATTTAGTTTTCTTTCAAATATTTTAAGAGAGCTAACATTTTCCCCGGGAGTATCTGTTATTTCTTTAGGAAGTTCAGTTCAGTTCAGTCGCTGTCGTGTCCGACTGTTTGCAATCCCTTGGACTACAGCACACCAGGCTTCCCTGTCCTTCACCATCTCCTGGAGCTTGCTCAAACTCATGTCCATTGAGTTGGTGATGACATCCAACCATCTTGTCCTCTTTCATCCCCTTCTCCTCCTGCCTTCAATCTTTCCCAGCAACAAGGTCTTTTCCAATGAGTCAGCTCTTCTCATCAGGTGGCCGAAGTATTGGAGCTTCAGCTTCAGCATCAGGTCTTCCAGTGAATATTCAGGGTTGATTTCCTTTAGAAGGAGGTACCTAATTCCTGAACCTTCTTTAATATGGTTTCGTATCGCTTGATCATTTTCATCATCTCCTCTGAATATGCCTCAAATTTTTAAAAGTTTTCTTAAAACGTGGTTCCCCAAGTTAAGCATCATACTACATTATTGTGAGGGTAGATTATCTGTCCAAAAGAAAACTATAAAAGTAGCAATTATTAGGTTGATCAAAAACTTCATTTGGCTTTTTCCTAACATCTTATGGAAAAACCCAAACAAACTTTTTGGCCAACCCAGTGTTTCAGTTCAGTCTGAAATCAGTTAAAATCTTTAAGCATTTTCTCAAACTACAAGAAGGTCCTGGCTGACATCTGGGTTAAACATGTTAATTTTTTTTTCAAGAATAAGATTATATTTTTCATTTTGTTTTCTACAGCAAGTCTTTTATTAGTCAAAGGATAAAATAAAACATTTGTTATAAGAAAAATGGCTGGAGGATTTCCTGGTAGTCCAACAGATAGGACTTGGTACTTTCACTGAGGTGGTCCCGGCTTCAGTCCCTGGTTGGGAAGATCCTCAAACCATCAGTCAGTCAGTCAGTTCAGTCACTCAGTCGTGTCCGACTCTTTGCGACCCCATGAATCGCAGCACGCCAGGCCTCCCTGTCCATCACCAACTGCCGGAGTTTACTCAAACGCATGTCCATCAAGTTGATGATGCCATCCAGCCATCTCATCCTCTGTCATGCCCTTCTCCTCCTGCCTCCAATCCCTCCCAGCATCAGGGTTTTTTCCAATGAGTCAACTCTTCGCATGAGGTGGCCAAAGTATTGGAGTTTCAGCTTCAGCATCAGTCCTTTCAATGAATACCCAGGGCTGATCTCCTTTAGGATGGACTGGTTGGATCTCCTTGCAGTCCAAGGGACTCTCAAGAGTCTTCTCCAACACCACAGTTCAAAAGCATCGATTTTTCGGCGCTCAGCTTTCTTCACAGTCCAACTCTCACATCCATGACCACTGGAAAAACCATAGCCTTGACCAGACGGACCTTTGTTGGCAAAGTAATGTCTCTGCTTTTTAATATGCTGTCTAGGTTGGTCGTAACTTTTCTTCCAAGGAGTAAGCGTCTTTTAATTTCATGGCTGCAATCACCATCTGCAGTGATTTTGGAGCCCAAAAAAATAAAGTCTGACACTGTTTCCACTGTCTCCCCATCTATTTGCCATGAAGTGATGGGACTAGATGCCATGATCTTAGTTTTCTGAATGTTGAGCTTTAAGCCAAATTTTCACTCTCCTCTTTCACTTTCATCAAGAGACTTTTTAGTTCCTCTTCACTTTCTGCCATAAGGGTGGTGTCATCTGCATATCTGAGGTTATTGATATTTCTCCAGGCAATCTTGATGTGGGATGGCAAATAAAATAAATAAATGAAAATTTTCTTCCCACATGATTAGCTGATTCACTTTGCTGTGAAACCAACACAACATTTTAAATCAACAATATTCCAATAAAAACTTTAAAAAATAAAACAAGCTTCAGATAATTGGGGGGAAAAAACACCTTTTCCTCCATTCTTAAAAAAAAAAAAGGAAAAACGATTGATTCTAAATCATTTAAATTTTGTTTTAAAAATCTTATACAGACCTAATCTGATAAGCATTTCTTGCTCTCTGCTTTCAGTCCTGAAGCCTGAAGACGATATCCTAGTACCCTAGCAAAGGATCTGCATAGGCAGGAGGCCTGTGGAGGAGCCAGGTCAGTACGGGACACTCAGCGAGGGTTGTCTGAGAAGCCAGGTGGGTGAGAGGCCATTGGAGCACACAGCCCACTATTGCCCAAGTTCCCCTCTAGGCCAAATGGACATGAGCATTGCGTGAACGGCACTATTGGCAAATAGAGACCTGGTTTCCTTGGCATGTCCCTGTCACTCTGCCCCGTGATCTGAAAGGAGGAAGCATGCCAGAATTCTCCCCCAAAAAGAAGAAAGAGAAGAAATAGCCATAAGGGCATATGAGGGCTCATCCCTCCCAGCCCTCCTCACACAGTGGGAATGGAGGCAATACGTGTGAGAGGGGAGTCTCCCCAGCAAACACTGGGAGGATACATGGTAAATAGATAAAAGTCATGCCAACTCCAGCAACTAGGATTCAGAGTCACTTGCAGCTCTAGGAAGTTCAACAGTGAAAGTTGGGAAAACCAGGTCCCCATTTCCTGGTTGGTTGCCTTCTTCATTCTCCCTGCAGTACAGAGACCCTGGGCCTTGGGCTCACACTGCCTTCTAGGCTGCATAATTGCTTCCAACCGAGGCAACCATGGCCATGGCTGACTGAGACTCAGCCAGCTGCCCTTGGGGATCACATGACCAAGGTATCCCTGGCACTTCAGTGGACAGAGGTTGAGTGAGTGCTTCCAGGGGAAGGCAGAGGAATAGGACATTTGGTGGTAAGAGGAGTCTCCCTCATGTCCTTACAATTTTTATCTGGTTCCCAACTTGCATGCTCTACTCGGCAATATACAGATGGTGGCTGAAACCAACCTTTCTCCTTAGGAAGCAGGTTGTTAATTATATCTTGATCCTGGAGCATTTCCTCCGGGAGTCTCACCCCCCGACCCACTCCCAGTTCCTCTCAACCTTTAACAATTTTCTCCCTGGAAGGAATTCCAAGGATGAAATGTTTTCCATCCTATAATATTCCCAGTGATGCTTTATGCCCCCTATAGAGTGGTGTCTTGGGAACTCTGCTGATCCATGCATGGGTCAACCAAGATAGACCTTGTGCTCAATTCTTTTCATTCATGGGTCTAGGACCCATTTCCTTTTCCTTGACCAGGATGATAAGAGGTCGAGTTCAAATGGGATCAACAGTCATGTGGTCAAAAGGAGCTCTTTCCTCACCTGCCCTGCCAGGTAGCTTCTCTCTCTTACCATCTAGTGGGCTTCCCAGGTAGTAGGTGGTGCTAGTGGTAAAGAATCTGCCTGCCATGTTGATGTTTGGCAGAAACCAACACAATACTGTAAAGCAATTATCCTTCAACTAAAAATAAATACATAAAAATGAATGTGCCTACCAGTGCAGGAGACTCAACAGATGCGAATTCGATCCCTGGGTCAGGAAGCACCTGAAGTAGGACATGGCAACCCACTCCAGTATTCTTGTCTGCAGAACTGCATGGACAGAGGAGCCTGGCACGCTATAGTCCGTGAGGCTGCAAAGAGTCGGACATGACTGAGCACACTTAGATCCATGTTGTTTGCTTTCTACAATTATAGTAAAGGCAGTGGGGGTTCCTTGACCTACCCTTTCCTGGAAGCTCAATTGTGTCCAACTCTTTGCAACCTTGTGGACTGTAGCCTGCCAGGCTCCTGTGTCCATGAGATTTCCCAAGCAAGAATACTGGAGTGGGTTACCATTTCCTTCTCCAAGGGATCTTCCCAACCAGGGATCAAATCCTAGTCTCCTGCATTGCAGGCAGATTCTTTACCATTTGGGTCACCAGGGAAGCCCTTTCCTGAGACCACTCAAAAATAATTCTTGCCTAGTAACATAGGCTAAATTCAGCATCTGATTCTTTGTTCCTGTAGGCTGAAGAAAGGCTGGGTAAGTATTACAACACTACTCCTGCTTACCCTGGGGAGAGGTTCATACCACTGTGTACCCTAAAAGGTTATAATTTGTCTGTGGTGTGAGATGATAAACCTCTATAGACTGGTCCAGGAGGAAGCAATTTAATTTCTGAGCTACTGAGCCAGAGTTCACAAGTGGAAAGGATTCCTTGGTGGTACAAACAATTCTTGGTAGGAATGTGACCTTCAGACATCACCATATGGAAAAATGATACTTTCTGTTTATATATTTGCTCTTTCCTTCCCTCCATCCTCATTCCCAGCCAAGTCACAATCTTTCTTCCTTGAATTTGTTTTGAGAGAAAAAAAAATCATAAAAATATTTTCCTGACAAAATCTTTTCTCATCACACCCTCAGCTGTATTTATCTACAGCTGTAGTAATGGTCTCCTTGTACAATGACACAAAGACTCACAATAAAGAATAACAACTGACTATAAAATGCTTTTCTTTTAAAAGAGAGCATTTGTATGACAGCTTGAACTGACAACATTACACATATAGATCATCTTGAAGTGTTACTGCACATTGAAAAGAAGATAAATCTATTGATAACTATAGATGTTATGAAGAAGGCATTATTTCTAGCTTTGTGCTAAAAATCAATTGGATGAACCAAGTCCAAAACATGGCACTGTAGCAGCAGTTTTAAGTCTTATTTTTACTGTTTATACATTTGGATGCTGTTATACCAGATGATCTTCATCCCTGAAGTTTTCAGCTAAACTTGTTTTTCTAGAAGGGACTGTTAACTTTCAAAATTACTTTTTATTGGTAAAAAGAAAATACTGATTTTCCTTGTGACTGAATTTTCATATTTGTAAATGCTGCGTTTATAATTCATGCTTGAGCAGGTATGAAGAAGAAGAAAATACCTTGCTGGCTAGGTAGGAAAATGCAGTGAAAATGAACTGTGAATATATACATCTGGGAAGGACAAATTTAATCATTTCTTCTGTTGAGCACTAATCAGTATAGTGCAACTCCTGGTTTTGTACTGCATTTAATGTGCAATGTATATGCTTTAATATGTTAATGTTTCTGCATTAATATTTTCATCTTACTTAACCAGTTTGCTGCTAAGATTTTTCTGTCCCATCCCCATTTTTTTGTTTGTTTGTTTACAATTTTAAACAAGTTTCTTCATTAAAAACTATGGTGATAAAAAAAGAATAACAACTGAAAGAAGAAATAACTAATTTGGCATAATTATTCCACTGTCTTCTCCTGCTTCTATTTCTCTCATACTTTTCTTGTGCTGACAGGACAGAATTTAGAGAGACCTCCCACCCCTCCAAACTTATGAGAATATGCTGGAATCAAGTCTCACACTGACAAACTAGAAAAAAAAAATTAAAAGCACACCATCTTTCAATCAGGAATCAAGGAATACATGGCTTTATTTGCCTCAGAGATGTTGCTTTAAATCCTAGATAATAGATGGACCATCGCCCCATCAGCTAAATAAAGCACACCTGTGGCTTGTGTTCAGACAAAGGGCACAACTTTGCAAACTCAAACCATCAGCTACACCTCCACAATGCTGCACATTTCTTCTATCCCACCTCCCATTTCTACATCAGGGAAGGAAGGGGGAAGGGGTAGCTGGGGAGTTTGGGAAGGTCATGTACACGGTGCTGTGTTTAAAATGGATAACCAACAAGGACCTACTGTATAGCACAGGGAACTCTGTTCAACTTTGTGTGGCAGCCTGGATGGGAGGGAAGTTTGGGAGAGAATGGATACATGCATATGTATGGCTGAGTCCTTTTGCTGTTAGCCTAAAATTATCACAACATTGTTAATGGGCTATGTTCCAATATAAAATAAAAAAGTTAAAAAAAAAAAAAAAGAACTCTACAGCACACACAGGTCAGGTTTTGTTTTGGTCATTACTGCTTCCGAATCTCCTCAACATTTTTCAGAAGCACAGACTTTGAGAAACTAGATGACCTCCCCCAGGACACATAAGCTAATAGGTGCAGAGCTAGGACAAGAGCATGGTGACTTTAAAGTCCATTCTCTTGACCTGTGCTGATTTCCCTGTATAAAGTAGAAAGCCATGGCAATCCTCCTTAATGAACTGACCCTCGTTTGCAATGACTTCAGGGTATTACTGTGACCCAGAAGAGCCAAGTTGCTGCAGGGGGTCCTGGCCACCCTTCTGAGCACACGAGTCCTCTCATCTCACGTCATGAATGGGTCATTCTGAGAACCTTTCGTTATCATTTTCTAGCCACTGGAAACAATGAAGTTTGAAGGAAATTTGGCATAATTTTTAAAAAATTTTTAGTCTCAGTCTATCTCAGTGGCTGTGAGCTTAAGCAATTCATATTTTCAGTTCCAAATCTCTAAAACAGAGTAATCATCTCCCCCACTTCGGGAAGGAATCAAACAATGACAGCGTATATGAAAGTACTTCACAAATGGAAAAATATTCTGTGTGACATAAAAGTCCAAACTTAAACTCCAAAAGTTGGGTCAGTGTGTTAGTTACCATATGCGCACTGGCAAAAATAAAATAAAATTGTATTATTGAATGTTTTTTTTTCTTCTGCTAGTATTGTAGCTGATTATAAAACATATTGATGTTTAAAATGGTGATTTAACAAAAGAGATTTTTCACTGAAATCAAGATGATGATCAGATAGGTTTTAGCCATTGTGGTTTGTTGTGTGGTTCTGGCTTCAGTCGTGTCCGACTCTGTTCAACCCCATAGACGGCAGCTCACCAGGCTCCCCTGTCCCTGGGATTCTCCAGGCAAGAACACTGGAGTGAGTTGCCATTTCCTTCTCCAATGCATGAAAGTGAAAAGTAAAATGAAGTCGCTCAGTCGTGTCCGACTCTTTTTATTTATTTATTTATTTATTTTCATTTATTTTTATTAGTTGGAGGCTAATTACTTTACAACATTGCAGTGGGTTTTGTCATACATTGACACGTGTCTGACTCTTAGCGACCCCATGGACTGCAGCCTACCAGGCTCCTCTGTCCATGTAAAACATTAGGTGGCATTAATTACATCTTAGAATTATCCATAGTAGATAAACTGTGTTGAGAAGGGGTTGACAAACATTCCAAAATTCCCATGTCAAACAAACAGGAAAAAAAGAAGGGGATGTTTGATAAGGAATGATAGATGCACTGGCCAATTGTGCCTTGACCCACAAATCTGCACATAACCCAAAAGGAGCTGAATCACCTGGGAACTGCTTGACATTACAGAGGAGTCAAGAGCATGAACTTCCTGCAAGTCAAGCAGTTACTGTCTCCTGGTCACAGACAAGTTCAGACCTGATGCTGCCCTTCCTAGGGCTCCCCAGGGGCAACTACACACCTGGTTATCTCACCTGATCCAAACCCAAGATCTATCTGAGAAGACCTTTCAACACAGCCATTGTTTCCTTCATTAAGGGCATTTGAAGAGTCCTAGATAAAAACATTCAGCCCTTAAAACCAGGAGTGCCACACTCTGTTTTCTAAATGAATACTCCTCCCACAATAAATTGATAGGCATCTGCTTGTTGGCTAAAACTTGTACTAAATTTGATCAGCCCCAAGTGGATTCCATTTAAATTTATTTTTAAATAATATCTTAATTTCACTCTTCTAGAGTGTGTAGAGGGAGACTAAAAGAAGCAAATGCCAACAAAAAAGAATATAGTTTATTAAAGTCAAGCAAATCACGTTCCAGAATAAGAAAACAAATAACTCAATTATAAAATAGACAAAAAAGCATAGACATTTCATCAAGAAGAATGAACAAGCACATAAAAAGATGTTCAGCCATTAGGGAAATGCAAATTTTACACAAATGAGATCCCACTATACATCTGTTATTATAACTAAAATTAAAAAGATTGATCACGAAATTCCTTGGTTGTCCAATGGTTAGCACTCAGAGCTTTCACCACCTGGGCCAAGGTTTGATCCCTGGTCGGGGGACTAAGATCCCACATGCCTCAAGTTGTGGCCAAGAAGACTGACCATTCTGAGTATAAAGAAGCAACTGAATCACTTAAGCATAAGCATGCTGTTAGAAGTGTAAAATGATACAGCTACTCTAGAAAACAGTTTGAGTATTTCTTAAAAAAATAAATAAATAAATGTATATGCATCTTCCATGTAATTCAGCCATTCAGTTCCCAGATATTTTCAAGAGAAATGAAAGAGCATGTCTATACCAAAGCTTGTATATGAATATCTAGTATTTGTAAATTGGAAACAACCCTAACAGCCATCAGTTCAGTGAATGAACAAACTGTGGCATATTCATTTATTGCTGAGCAATCAAAAAAAAGGAATAAATTATTTATGAACCCTACAACACAGATGAATTATGGTGTAATTAGGCTTAGTGAAATAAGGCAGACAAAGGAGTTTATATACCATGATTACTGGCTTCCCAAGTGAAGAATCTGCCTGGATTTGGGAAGATCCCCTGGAGTAGGAAATGGCAACCCACTCCAGTATTCTTGCCTGGAAAATTCCATGTAATTAGGATGTAATTAGCATAGAGTCAAAGGATAATAGGTGAGAAATGTACCTCATTCAAAACTAGGGGCAGAAAAGCGAGCTTAGTTACAGACTACAGATTAGGAACAGTTAAAAAACCTGGAGAAGGAAATGGCAACCCACTCCAGTATTCTTGCCTGAAAAATTCCATGGATGGAGGAGCCTGGTAGGCTACAGTCCATGGGGTCGCAAAGAGTTGGACACGACTAAGCGACTTCACTTTCTTTCTATAGTTCCTTTTGGAGAAGGAAATGGCAACCCACTCCAGTCTTCTTGCCTGTAGAACCCCACGGACGGAGGGGCCTGGTGGGCTACAGTCTATGGGGTTGCAAAGAGTAGGACACGACTAAGCAACTAACACACACATACACATACACACACAAAGTAAAATCTAGGAATGCTTAGGTGTGTTCACAGTTTTCTTTATCTTCTTTGTTCACAGGAAAGGGAAAGAAAAACTCTTTCTTCTTTATTCCTTTTCACTGCAACAACCCTTACTAGAGCTGTCATCACAACTGTGTTTTGGGCTTTCCCGGTGGCACTAGTAGTAAAGAACACGCCTGCTAATACAGGAGATGCAAGAGACACAGGTTTGATCCCTGGTTACAGTCCATAGGTTTGCAAAAGTAAGACAGGACTGAAGTGACTTAGCATGCACAACTGCATTTAAGAAAATTCCAGAAGATGATGAAGGACAGGGAAGCCTGGCATGCTGCAGTCCATGTGGTCACAAAAAGTCAGACTTATTGACTGAACTACAACACAATTGATCGGTCCCAGCAACTGCTGTCATAAAGTCACAGAAATATTCTCCTCTGGATTGGTAAACACCAACGGTTGTCAACAGTAGAACTATTGACATTTGGACTGGATGATCCGTTGTTTAGTGGGGAGCTGTCCTGTGTAGCCTCGCGAAAGAAGGAAACCTATCATTTGTGACAACATGTGTTGTGGAATCTGGAGTTGCAAAACAAACCTTGGAGGACACTCAAGACAGTGGAGTACAGTTTATTATGCCAGCAGGTCCAAAGGGAATTAGTTCCCAACAAGGACCCTGATTTTTCTGACAGGCCCAGTTTTATACCCCCGACTATGTGACTGGTTACATGTTAGCAACCTCTCTGTGTTATATGATTGAGTTTTACAAGAAGTTGGTGCTAGGAGAACAAACAATTGAAGTTAAAGGTGGGGGGGACAATGATTATACACCAAGGAGGGATGTCTCCATGGTTAATCTAACAGGGGCAGCCTGACCTCAATCTCTGTTTGCCATCTGTAGGGAGGGACGTCTCCAGGAGACCTGGGTTTCACTAGCAAAGGTTTCCTCACTCGTGGGCAGGGTTCAGGCCCAGGTCACATCCTGTCTTTAAGATGGATGACAGGCTTCAAGATGGAGTCTCTCCTGCTTTCCTCACACTGGCCCCAACACATGGACTTGTGCCCAGGGGGCATTATGTCAACTGAGACAAATCAGACAGGGGAGAAAACAAATATTGTCTGACTTAACTTATATGTGGGATCTACAAAAGCCAGACTCCTAGAGGCAGAGAGCAGAATGGTGGTTACCAGGAACTGGTGGGTGGGGGAATTGGGGAGATGTTCATCAAAGTATACAAACTTCCAGTTATAAGATGAATAAGTTCTGGAGATCTAATGCACTATAATGATGTCAGCTAAAAAATACAGTCACAACCTGAGATCAGAGAACTTTTATTTGGTGGGAATGTTCAGGACTCTGAGCCCAGGAGCCAGCATCTCAGTAGCATTGAGAAAACTGCTCCAAGGTGGCAGGAGGGGAAGTCAGGCTATAAACAAGTAAGTTTGCAACAAAGGGAGCAGGCAGTCTGAACATCAAAGATCAGGTATCAAGTTATGGAAAGATGTAAGCCTCTGGGCTCACTGAATTCAATTCTTTCATATGCACCTCAGCTATCTGGGGCCAATCCTGTTTCCTTGCTCACCCTTGCTTCTTGCATCCCCCCAGCTTCTCAGCAATCACCTTGGGGGCTTGGAGGGTGGCGGCATCTGCTGGATTGCAGTTTTGGGAGCCCTCATTCACATTTAGAGGCCAGAAATCACTGATGGCTATGACATTTCTTGTTTATTAACATGGCAGGAGATATTTTCATCTCACATGTTTAGAGTCAATAATGCTGTTTTATTATATACCTCAGAGTTGCTAAGAGAGTAGATCTTAAACGCTTTCACCACAGAAAAGAAATAATTATGTGATGTGACAGAGGCATTAGCTAACACCACAATGGTAGTCATACTGCAATATACATGTGTATCAAATCAACATGCTATTTAACAGAAAGAAAAGTTTAAGAAATACAGCAAAATACAAAACAACATGTGTACCTCATTAACACAATGTTATATGTCAATTATATCTTAATTTTTTTGATGGAAAGAAAAGAAAAAATAAGAAGAAAATATTCCGTACCCTGAAAAAACAATTTGTTTAGAAGAAACAAACCTAAAAAAAAAAAGAAGGAGAAATAAAAGAAGCAAACCTGAGCCTGGCTTTCCTGAACCAAATTCCCAAATACCCAAGTTAGGTGCTAATTTTCAGAATTAATACATTTGTAAATTTTCATGTTCTAATTACAAATATGCTTAATTTTTAAAGAAAAATTTTAAGAACCTGAATTTAGTGCTACTCCATTCAATTTGTTAATGCTTGAAATTGAAACAGATACAATTATATATCCTTAGATAATCTCTGCTGCTGCTGCTGCTAAGTCACTTCAGTTGTGTCCGACTCTGTGCAACCCCATAGACGGCAGCCCTGTCCCTGGGATTTTCCAGGCAAGAACACTGGAGTGGGTTGCCATTTCCTTCTCCAATGCATGAAAGTTAAAAGTGAAAGTGAAGTCGCTCAGTCGTGCCCGACTCTTAGAGACCCCATGGACTGCAGCCTACCAGGTTCCTCCATCCATGGGATTTTCCAGGTGAGAGTACTGGAGTGGGGTGCCAAGATAATCTCTAGTTTACTCTTTTAAAAAATTCCTGAGCATTAAGTAATAACAATGAATTTTGAGTTTAAAACCCAAAATCTTTGTCCTGAATATATTATCGACAAATTGAGCCCATTAAATAAACCTGTTCCTTTGATTCAAAAGGGCAGTGGTCTACTTAAGAACTGTTTTGTTATTTTCTATACAGAGTAGACATACATGTACTAGTAGCTAAAATAAAAGCTTATCAAAACAAAGATAAGAAAGACCAGAATCTAGTCTTCCTTGGCTGATTTTTAGGATATTTTCCATGGAAGAAGCACATACTTTCTCAGTGAGAATCAAGTTGCTGGTCCCAATCTGGTCCCTTGGAGGGTTCCATTGTCCCTAACAAGCATCCCCTTTCAACTGCACCCTGGACACAAGTCCACCTGATGACACTTACCCTGCCCACGTGGCTACTTGCAACACACTTTTCTGCCTATGCTTCTGAGTTTGGCTTGAAAGAGAAGCTGTGGGGATGCAGGTGGCTTTAGGCGAATATATAACAAAATACAGGCTTCCGCAGTGGTGCTAGTGGTAAAGAACCTGCCTGCTAATGCAGGAGATGTAAAAGATGCAAATTTGATCCCTGGGTCAGGAAAATTCTCTGGAGGAGGGCATGGCAAGCTACTCCAGTATTCTTGCCTGGAGAATCCCTTGGACACAGGAGCCTGGAAGGCTACCGTCCATAGGGTCGCACAGAGTGGGGCACAACTGAAGTGACTTAGTATAGCACTTAACAAAATACTTTATAGAGATATCAAACTCTAACTTATTCTTTCTATTGTGTAAGACTCAAACAGAGACCTTTTTTCTCTCTTCCTTAACTTTTTATCCAAGCAGTTTCATCTTGAAATCTTCTGTTTTGGGGAAGAAATATGAGACCTCTTTTTTTTTAATGAATTATACTCAACTTGTAATATGTTACTGGTTGCAAGTGTGTAACATAGTGAAACACAACAAAGGAATTTGTCAACAAAACAGAAAGGTAACCTACTGAATGGGAGAATAGATTTACAAGAAGATTTTGTCATAACAGCCTGACCTGGAAGATGTCCTAAAGCAAACCTCTAAAACGAGGGTAAGAGGGGATTGATGGGTGAAGACAGGTTGAGAAGGGGCTGATTTTTGATAATAGTGGAAGCCCAGGGTCTCCTGTTGAGTAGAAATGCTGAAATCTAATAGGGGCACCCACAAGGTGATGGCTGGGTAGCAGGCTCGGAGCAGAACCTGCTTCGAAGGGCACTTCCACCTCATCTCAGCCTTGAGGGACCCAGCTACCCACCACAGGACTTGGACAAAGAGGAGTCCAACTGCAGTCCAAAATGCCTGTCCCCTACTATCCTTAACTGCAGCAACATTCCTTTCTTGACCCTCATGAAAGGGAAGGAATTCTCCCAAACCTGAATGAGATTGGGGTGATAAAGCTCACAACCAGACTTGATTTGATTCTGAACAAGTAAGAAAATGGACAGTTCTTAAACCCAAGAGTTATGTGGTAAGTCCATTGTCACTACATGCACCCTGCCTCACCTGCTTCAGCTGCTTGCAGGGAAGGATCTTGAAACAAATAAATCTCAGAAAAAGTTGCTGCTTAAAATGGGTGTCTGTATGGGCTTTCAGATTATACAGTATTATACTTTCATTATTTGTTTTTTTTTTCCCATTATTTGTTTTTTTAATGTGTTTATTTATTTTAATGGAAGGATAATTGATTTACAGAATGTTGTTTCTTTCTGCCAAATAACAATATGAATCAGCCATTCATTATTTGTTTATAGGATAAGTAGAATGGGACTCATGCAATTTAAACTTTGCAAATCCCACTTTACATTAGATAGAAACTGGATCCAAGGAGAGTTGAGAGCTGTTTAACTATAAGAACCAAAGGGGAGGGCTGGTTTGGAACATACATCCTGAAAGAAGACATCATCTGGTGTAAGTCTTAAGGGGAGAATCGGCTCTGACCTCATCAGTGATACTGGGCTGATGAGCAAGCCCCCTGACATGGAGATGCAAATACAAACAGCAGGTAAGAAGCCTGATGTAAGGTTGAGCCTGTAGACAGTATGAGGAAGGAAGGTTTCAAGTGTGGTCTTTAAGGGGACATTTTTCCCTTTAGAATTGGCTTCTGCTGTATACTGGATTCCTGAATGCTAATTTGAGACATCGTAGGATTGTATGCATAGATTTTTCCAAATGCCTGAGATAATTCAATTCTACAAACACTTTTTAGGTGTCTACTGTGTACAATGCTCTTTGCTAGCCACCTGAGAGACATATAAAAGTGAAAAGGATAGTCCCCTTCTTTCTTCAGGAGCTCACAATTTAATGGGAGAGATGGACACAAACAGAAATCAGTCTAACGCAAGAAAGAATATGTCATATGTTAAAGAAATGCTACTCGTCTACATCTGCTGAGAGCTTTCTATGAACCCAGCACTAAACTAGTATGACATTTTAAGGTATATTCTATCATTATCCCTACTTTACAGGTGAGGGAACCGAAGTCCAGAGAGGTTAAGAAACTTGCCCAAGATCACGTGACTAGGAAGAGTAGATCCAGAATTTGAAATCCAGAGACATTGACCCCAGAACTCAAGCTCCTAAACTCCGGGGTGAAATACAAATACTGAATGGCACTGGAAGGAGGAGAAAGAGGTGAAGTTATTCATAAAGGAGAGAAGAGACCAGGAACCAATAAAGACTTCCAGAGGCTCTAACTTACTAGGAGAACAGGGAAAATAGACAAACTATGTATGAACTCACTTTTTTAATTGGAGTATCATTGCTGTACAACGTTGTATTAGTCACTGCTATACAACAAAGTGAATCAGCTATATGTACACATATATCCCCTCCCTCTTGAAGTTCTCTCCTCCCCCATCCCACCTCTCTAGGTCATCACCGAATATCGAGTTGAACTCCCTGTGATTAAACAGCAGCTTCCCACTAGCTATCTGTTTTATACATGGTAGTGTATATATGTCAGTCCCAATCTCCCAATTCATCCCATGCCCCCTCCCCACACCATGTCCACATGTCCTTTCTCTACATCTGCATCTCTATTCCTGGCCTGCAAATAGGTTCATCAGTACCATTTTTCTAGATTCCATATATCTGTGTTACTATACAATATTTGTCTTCCTGTCTGACTTATTTCACCCTTGATGGACTCTAGGTGCATACACATCACTACAAATGACCCAATTTTGCAAACAAATTGCTTTTACTCATTTTTACTCTAAATATATCAAAAGGCTAGCTTTTCAAAGAACAGAAAAAGCTGTTGTTTATTTATTATGGGAACCATAATTTTCTCCATGTATTTGTCTACTAATAAAATGCACAGCCTGAGATTGGCAAGTTAAGTTTTATTGGGGGCCAGATGAGGACTGCAGCCCTGAAGACAGCACCTCAGACAGCTCTGAGAGACTTCTCCACAGAGGCAGTGGGAGCAGGTCAATATATTAAGAGTTTGGTGAAGGGGGAGTTCAGTGCTATTAAGCACTTCCTTCGGAAAAGGTTTTCTGATAGTCATGAGGAGCTGATGTCATCATGAAGGGATTTAGTGATTTTCTAGATATGAAGAGATACAAGAATTGGGATCATGAAATCTGTTCCTGAAAATATCTGTCTAAAGATCTGTTCTACCAAAATGGCCACTTTGCAGTTTTTCTCATTATAAAATGTATATTTCTTCATCTTCATCATGATTGTATGTACACCATACTGTCATGTATACAATGATAGAGAGACTTGGCTAGAATGTGAGCAAACAAGAAAATACAGTGAAGAAATGAAGACCTCTGGTAACACAGTCTGGGAATTCAATATCCCATTGTCTGCTTTAGGTAGACCAGCTCTCATTCTGGAGTTTCAGAAGCTGGGCATGTCCAGGCTTACCAGAGAAAGCCGTGTCAGTGTGGGCCCTGCAATTTTCTTCCTCCAGGACCTGCATGTTTATGATTAAACTCACTCCACATTTGTCTTCCATTGGGGCTGAGTCTTCAGTTACAATAATAATTCCAAGGCCAAGCTACAGAGTTATTAGCTATTGATTGTGCTATCTTAAACAGTTGAGTAATTTCCCTTGGGCCTAGCAGGTGAGTGGTTGCTTTCCTGATTGGGGTCAGTGAAGGAACCGCCTGATAAGCAGGCATCTGAGATAAGGATGGTTGCTCACTGGAGTACGTCACTTCTGGGGCAGAGGCTCCTGAGGACCTACAGACTTTCTGGCATCAGAGAACCTCAGCAGTCAAGAGTCCAGCACCCAGAGAAAACATTCACGCTACTAAGGGGTTCTTGGGACTGGGCTCTGTATGGCTGTGTACTTTGGGGTTCACACAACTGAGAATTAAGCCGTGATTGCTGATTTGGGAGTAAGCAGTGAGCTGTGACTTGGGGTGACTCAAGGTCACTATGCAAGTGATGGCACCCCAAAGCAGAGGAGCTGGTGGACTGGCTCAGGGTCATCAACAATAGTGTGACAGCTGAGGGCCATTCTTCTCCATTTCTGAGAAGGGGGTCTAGACCCTCAAGAAGACTCAGTTCAACTGAACACTGTCTAAAGAGCAAAAGATAATTATCAACACATGCACTCACACACACTCAGAAGTCAGGAAAGATGGCCTCTGCCAGCATGATTCACAATCTTGAGATGGGAAGACCATCCCAGGGTATGGGAATGGGTCACGAGAAGCTATCGCAAGAAGCACAAATGCTTTTTCTTCTTATAAGAGAAGCAGAGGAAGAGTTCCACACACACGAAGGAGAGGTGATGTGAAACCAGGGGCTGAGATGAGAGTGATGTGGCCCCAAACCAAGGAATGCCAACAGATACCATCAGAATCCCACCAGCATCTAGGAGAGGCAGGACCAGGTTCTCTCCTAGAGCCTCCAGAGCAAGCACGTTCCTGTGAACACTTTCATTTTGGTCCAGTGACATGGATCTCGGACTTGCGGCCATCAGAAGTGTGAGAAAACAAATTCCTAATGTTTTCAGTTCCCCAAGTTGTGACAATTTGCTATAACAGCCACAGTAAACTAATATAGATTATTATCTAATACAAATGCTTTCACCTACACACACAAGTGACCACAGCCATGAAATTAAAAGATGCTTGCTCTTTGGAAGAAAAGCTATAGCAAACCTACATAGCATATCAAAAAGCAGAGACATCACTTTGTCAACAAAGGTCCATATAGTCAAATCTATGGTTTTTCCACTAGTCATGTACAGAAGTGAGAGTTGAACCATAAAGAAGGTTGAGTGCTGAAGAATTCATGCTTTTGAACTGCGGTGTTGGAGAAGACTGTTGAGAGTCCCTTGGACAGCAAGAAGATCAAACCAATAAATCCTAAAGGAAATCAGTCCTGAATATTCATTGGAAGAACGGATGCTGAAGCTGAAGCACCAATACTTTGGCTACCTGATGCAAAAAACCAAGTCATTGGAAGAGACCCTGATATTGGGAAAGATTGAAGGCAAGAGGAGAAGGGGATGACAGAGGATTAGAGGGTTGAATGACATCACTGACTCAGTGGACATGAGTTTGAGAAAACTCTGGGAGATGTTGAAGGACAGGGAAGCCTGGTGTGCTGCAGTCCATGGGGTCGCAAAGAGTCAGACATGACTTAGCAACTCAACAACAGCAACACACACAAAGCCTGGTTTCAGAAAGAAACTGGACTAATAAGTCATAGTTGGGAATAGTATGGCCCTGGCATGGTGGTTGAATGTGCTCCTAAGCACATCACCCAGAAACCATGGTGCTTCTTGTTTGCAGTAAAGATGAACATGGTGAAGGAGTGAGCGTGTGTGTTGTGTCATGGGGATTTTACAAACAGCCCTCCAAATATGCATGAAGGCATTTTTGCTTGCCATCGACTTAATGTTTTCACCTCCTAAAATATTTTTAGTTGCTTCCTTTAATAGTTTTTAAGCATTAAGTGCTGACCCCCTAGTACAACACTTTAGTGTGTATGTGCATTGTACATTTTAAATTATTTCTTCTCATCTTGTGTACTGTATTTAAGATTATCGGGAATTTTAGGAGATGGAAGGAAACTGAAGAGTTTTGCAAGCTCAGCGTATCTGTTTTACATCCTCCTTGTTGGACATATGGACTGAGTTTTCCAGACCTGCCCCTGTCCTTGGCCTCTGACCTCTCTCGGTTGCCCTGTGGCCTCCCAGGGCAGTTTGAAGACCATGTTAGAAGGGTTGGTAAACTCTCCAGTGCTGTAGCACTGGCTGATTATATTGTGTTTGGCTGTTTTCAGGAGAAGGAGACCCTCTCTCCTTGCACAGACAGCCTGCCAGAAGGCACACTTTATCAAATTATGAATGTTCTTCCTGTGTCACCCTCAACTGTCAACCTCATTTTGATACTTAGTTCTCAAATTTGTAAACTGTTTCTTTCTCTCCTGAGCCTTCCTGCCTGCTTCCTTTGCTCAGATTCCAAAGGAATCTCTTTCAAATATAATTATAAAATCTAGTATTATAAAGCCTTAGCCAAAATGTCTGGATTCTAGTTAGGCCATCTGATTTAGGTTAGAGGTGTGTGCCTATAGCTGATTCATGTTGATGAATGGCAAAAACCATCACAATATTATAAAGTAATTACCCTCCAATTAAAGTAAATAATTTTTTTTAATGGAAAAAAAAGAAAGAAAGCTTCACTAGTAACTCAGAGGTAAAAATATTCTTGCCAATGCAAGAGATTCAGGTTCAATCCCTGGGTCAGGAAGATTTCCTGGAGAAGGGAATGGCAACCCTCTCCAGTATTCTTGCCTGGGAAATCTCACAAAGAGAGGAGCCTGGTGGGCTACAGTGCATGGGGTCACAAAAGGGTCAGACACAACTTAGCGAATAACAACAATCAAGGCAACATGCTTGTCATATTGGTAGATGGATTATAGCTGTGAAGGAAGACTCACTCAGAGCTCCAAGCCATTGTTATTGACCAAAGCCTAACAAAAGACAATGGCAGGGTAATAACACAAGACACCACAATCAGTGCACAAGAAGTTAGCAAATGCCTTAGCAGCACGCCATACTCAACTCCCTAGTGCACTGGGGTGAAGTATCTTATCTTTTTTTTTTTCCTACAACTTGTTTAAAATATATGTGGCTTACTTCATTCTAAGAAAAAACTTGTTAGGGTTTGAACATGAGGAGATATTGATTTCTTCTAGTAACTGCCTCCAGATACACCATGTTGAAGCATTCCTTTTCTTGAGGCCATATTTTAAAACATCTAATAAATTTTTATTATTACAGAAGTCTTGCTTCATTTTGAAGACTCATTTTGTTCTTTCTAAAAAATTAAATCACTAAGCTCTAAAAATTGTATAAAAATTTTATAATGTTTAAAAGAGATACAAAAATTTAAATTAAATTACAAATTTAATTCAACATTTTCCCCCATGACCACAGCATGGCAAGATCCGACTATACAGTTATGTTTTCCTTTGGGAGAGGGACATGGTTTGCTTTTTCTAAATCTTTTCCCTTTTCTAGTTGATAGATCCTCCAGTGTCTTGAGAATAATAAATATCTCCTTACTTAACTAGGAGACGTCGCTGGTGTCTCCCTAGTTGACCAGAGCTGCTAACTTGGATTATCGTCATCAGGAGAGGACGATTGCTTCAACCTGCCCTGCTCAAGTTGGGCTCAAGTCTTTTAAGCTTTTCTGGGCACTGATGGTTCACTCTTGAGTTGGGCTCCTCTGTTGTTAACCCCCAGCTGGCACATTCACATGGGCTTCCTCTGCCTGTGCCTCTTTGCGTCCCTTGCTTGGTTTCCCAGAAAACTGTGAATCTCATCTTCCCTCTGCAGCAATCTCTAGGCAAAAACACATGGGATCCATCATCCTCACCTCCTGGAAACCCCAAAGAGCCCTGACACCCCTTTTTACTTGGCAGTCCCTGGGATGCCAGGTCACTCCTGTGAAATTATCCTGGAGGATGGGACCATTTAATAAGTCCCTAAAAAGACATCTAATTAAAGGGGAAAATATCCATTCTTTTTTTTTTTTTTCAGGCAGTGTCAAGTCTTATGAGGATTCTCTTGATACATCTATATCTGGGTTTTGGGAAACAAAGCATCCTGTTTTCTTGGCAAATTGCACTTTCTGAAACAGACTACCTTCCTAGAGTTTGTCACACTGAGAACAGTAAGTCAGACAGAAAAAGAGAAGCGTTGTATAATATCATTTATATGGGAAATCTAAAAAGAAATGATACTGATGAACTTATTACAAAACAGAAACAGACTCACAGACTTAGAGAACGAACTCATGGTTAGCACAGGGGAAGAATAGGGGGAAGGGATGGTTGGGGAGTTTGGGATGGACATGTACACACTGCTATGTTTAAAATGGATAACCAGCAAGGACCTAGTGTATAGCATGGGGAACTCTGCTCAATGTTATGTGGCAGCAGGATGGGAGGGGAATTTGGGAGGAGGGTACATGAAAGATAATATACATGGGATACATGTATAATATGTGTGTGGCTGAATCCATTTGCTGTGCGTCTGAAACTGTCAGCATTGTTAATTGGCTACCTTGTTGTTGTTGTTCGGACATCAAATCATGTCCGACTCTTTGCGACCCCATGGATTGCAGCACGCCAAACCTCCCTATTGCTCATCATCTCTCAGAGTTTGCCCAAGTTCACCTCCATTGAATCGGTGATGCCATCCAACCAGTTGAGTATAACTGGCTATATGCCAATATAAAATAAAAAGTTAAAAAATAATAAAATAAATAAAACAGGCTGCCTTCTTCCCTCTGTGCAGTCATAAAATCCCTTAAGAAAGCCAGCTCCAACAGCGGTCTCTCTACTTACCCTCTCGGGAGGCCGCTGACTAACACAGGAGCCTCCTTGACTTTGGACCTGGAACCATAGAGTGACTTTTGTTCAGAACTTTTTTTTTTTTTTTTTTTTTGTTCAGAACTTTGAGTTACTGAAATTTTAAACAACATGAAAAATTCCAGACAACATTCTATGTGGGCATATACAATAAAATGCCAAAGGCATTTCTAAAATTGCTCCTTTTATGATAAAGCCAATTTCCTTTAAGCAGCAATGTGTAGTACCTGAGAGCTCCAGGCGTCGCACAGCTGTTGCTGGAAGCGGGACCCTGGGACTCTCACCTGCACCTTGTTCAGAGGCCGCCCTCCCTCCTGGCTGGGCCCCGGGGTCAGAGGATTACCAGGCTCTGTGAGAGGATTACTGCTCTATGTCTGCCATCATTTCAGCATATGTTCAACAATGATTTCATAGTGACCATTTATACTTTCCAGACTCCGTCCATGAATGTGAGCGAGAAAGACGTTTTCATGAAGCACAAGATATTGCGATTCACCAAGTATCTGAATCAAGCATGCAAGAAAATATGCAAAACCAAAAGAAGAATACTTTCAAGCTCTGATTTCTAAAACAACCAAGTAATGATATTTCCATAGTGATCATTATTTTTTAATTTTTAAAAACATTTATTTATTTAGGTCTTATTAATAGTTCAAGTGCACAGGATGCAGAGAGTACATACTCAGTAGGTGTGATGTGTGGGCTTAGTTGCCCCATAGAACATAGGATCTTAGTTCCCTGATCAGAGATGGAAACTGTGCCCCCTGCATTGGAGAGTGGATTCTTAACCACTGGGCCACCAGCGATGTTTCTCCATAATAATCTTCAGAGCATGATCATTTGGGTGCCTAAATAATATAATAGAAATATAATAAACAGAAATAAGCAGGTATGTGTGTGCTAGTCACTCAGTTGTGTCCAGTTGTTTGAGAGTCCATGGACTGTAGCCCTCCAGGCTCCTCTGTCCATGAAATTCACCAGGCAAGAATACAGGGACTGGTAGCCATTCCTTTCTCCAGGGGATCCTCCCAGCCCGGGAATTGAACCTGGGTCTCCTGCGTGGCAGGCAGATTCTTTACCATCTGAGCCACCTGAGAAGCCCACGTATTATGAAAGATTTTGTTCTCTTGACAGTCAATGAAATAAAAATTATTTCCTTTCGTTTTCTTTCTTCTGATTTCGATCATTTCTTTTGGCTACCACATGATTTGATCTGAGACCTGTTTTTGTAACTACTTAAAGCATGCAGGCTGTAGCATCATCTCTAGTTTTTCCATTAACATCCTTTTAAAGGGCTTTAGGATCAGATGTGCTTCAGAAAGGCTGAATTGCGGAAGTAAGACACTCCCTCTAGTGGATAAAGAGAGAGAAGAAAGTATTTGATTTCTTGATTTGAAGATTAGTTACAATTTCAATTTCTGACCACTAGTTGCTCTTTGGCTTAGTTTTTCCCTAAGAAGCTACACTCCATTATGTTCCATTTATCAAGGCTCCATCAAGCAGTCTCTGCATCCTTTTTGTAGTTTAATTTTATCTTTATTGTGGTAATTACTTTCCCATTATGATTCTCTTCATCATTTAAGTTGTTCAGCCAAAAAATATTTATTAAATGTTCTCCATGTGTGAACACAGTTCTAAGTACTAGGGCTACAGCAGTGAATGAACAAAATGATTGAAAATTCTATCATTGAGGAACTTAAATGGATATTAGGTGACTTTTCTGGTGGTCCAATGACTAAGACTCTGTGATTCCAATGCAAGGGGCCAGCTTCAGCCCCTGGTCGGGGAACTAGATCCCACATACAGCAACTAAAGAACCCACGGATTGCAGCAAATACCCAATGCAGCAAAAAAAAAATTTTTTTTAAATAATATTAGATAATGTTCATTTTGTGTGTGTGTGTGCTTCATACATGCCAGACTTCCATACGTAGTCACTAGCAAATATTATTTAACTGAATCCTCCCTAAAACCTTACAAGGAAACTGAGAAGCTAAGACATTTGCCAATTATCACAGAGAGAGTGAGAGGTACATAGTACCTTAGAAAGCATCCCTGAGTAGGTTCCAGAAGGCGGCGCGTGCGGTTGGGAACGTGGAGCCGACGGAGTCTATTCAACGGGGTTCCGGACCGGGCTATGGAGCAGGTAAATGAGCTCAAAGAGAAGGGCAACAAAGCCCTGAGTGCTGGCAACATTGACGGTGCGTTACAGTGCTACTCTGAAGCCATTAAGTTAGACCCCCAGAACCATGTGCTCTACAGCAATCGCTCAGCGGCCTATGCCAAGAAAGGAGACTACCAGAAGGCTTATGAGGACGGCTGCAAAACCGTTGACCTAAAGCCTGACTGGGGCAAGGGCTATTCACGAAAAGCAGCGGCTCTTGAATTCTTAAACCGGTTTGAAGAAGCCAAGCAAACCTATGAGGAGGGTTTAAAACATGAAGCAAACAATCCTCAGCTCAAAGAAGGTTTACAGAATATGGAGGCCCGGTTGGCAGAAAGGAAATTCATGAACCCTTTCAACATGCCTAATCTGTACCAGAAGTTGGAGAGTGATCCCAGGACAAAGACTCTGCTCGCAGATCCTACCTACCGGGAACTGATCGAACAGCTGCGGAACAAGCCGTCTGACCTGGGCACGAAACTGCAAGATCCCCGGATCATGACTACTCTTAGCGTCCTGCTTGGAGTTGATCTGGGCAGTATGGATGAAGAGGAGGAAGTTGCAACACCTCCACCACCACCTCCTCCCAAAAAGGAGACAAAACCAGAGCCGATGGAAGAAGACCTTCCAGAGAATAAAAAGCAGGCGCTGAAAGAAAAAGAGCTGGGGAATGAAGCCTATAAGAAGAAGGACTTTGACACAGCCTTAAAGCACTACGACAGAGCCAAGGACCTGGATCCCACCAACATGACTTACATAACCAACCAAGCAGCTGTGTACTTTGAAAAGGGTGACTATGGTCAATGCCGGGAGCTTTGTGAGAAGCCCATTGAAGTGGGGCGAGAAAACCGAGAAGACTACCGACAGATTGCCAAAGCTTATGCACGAATTGGCAACTCTTATTTCAAAGAAGAAAAGTACAAGGATGCCATCCATTTCTACAACAAGTCTCTGGCAGAGCACCGAACTCCAGATGTGCTCAAGAAATGCCAACAGGCAGAGAAAATCCTGAAGGAGCAAGAACGGCTGGCCTACATAAACCCTGACCTGGCCTTGGAGGAGAAGAACAAAGGCAATGAGTGTTTCCAGAAAGGGGACTACCCGCAGGCCATGAAGCACTACACGGAAGCCATCAAACGGAACCCCAAAGGTGCCAAGTTGTATAGCAACCTGGCCGCCTGCTACACCAAGCTCCTGGAGTTCCAGCTGGCGCTCAAGGACTGTGAGGAGTGCATCCAGCTGGAGCCAACCTTCATCAAGGGTTATACGCGGAAGGCAGCCGCCCTGGAGGCGATGAAGGACTACACGAAAGCCATGGGCGTCTACCAGAAGGCACTCGACCTGGACTCCAGCTGCAAGGAGGCGGCAGATGGTTACCAGCGCTGCGTGATGGCCCAGTACAACCGTCACGACAGCCCCGAGGACGTGAAGCGGCGGGCCATGGCCGACCCGGAGGTGCAGCAGATAATGAGTGACCCGGCCATGCGGCTCATCCTGGAACAGATGCAGAAGGACCCGCAGGCGCTCAGCGAACACTTAAAGAATCCTGTGAAAGCACAGAAGATCCAGAAGCTGATGGATGTGGGTCTGATAGCCATCCGGTGATGACTTGCTCATCATCCCCTTCCCTTCGCCCTCACGTGGGAAGAGGAGCTGGGACCGCGGCATGCAGCACGGAGCAGAAGGAAGAGAGGGGAGACAAGCGAACAGCGTATCTATATATTTATACAGACCTACATGGAAGATTCAGAGACTTATACTCACGTACTCGTGCGGCTGCTGCCTCTGGGCCCTCCCAGCACACGCATGGTCCTTCCCCTGCCCCCAGTCGCTGTCTCAGCTGCTCTCCCATAGTTGGTTATTTTTTATTTGGGGCAGTGGGCTTGTATGGGGAGGGGAGGGTGTTCTTCCCAACCTCAGGTCCCAACTGTCTTCATTCACACTGTTAATTCCATGTCCTCTTCTCCAATAAAACAAGCCAGTCAGGCGTGGTTAAAAAAAAAAAAAAAAAAAGAAAGCATCCCTGACCAGACCACCTAGAAATTCTGAATCTAGTGGCCATTCTGATTTTCATCATGACATTTTTCAAAAATTGCCTTTCTTCTCCAAATAAGATGCATGCTTCCTGAGCAGGTACTCTGCTTGCTTGTTCATCCTCATTACCCAGCACTTACAACCTACCATGGCTGGTCCTCCAGAATAAATTGATTTATGACTTACTGATAATGAAATCAACAAACAAAAATTAAACTCAGGGACTAATCAACTCCTAAACCCTCTCACCAATGTACTCTACAATACCATGACCATCCAAAAAATAGAAAGTGTCTAATTAAAAAGTAGTCACAACCTAAAAGTTGAAAGTTATGTTTTCCTTGGTGGAAATTTTTAGGGCCTCAAGCCTGGGAGACAGCATCTCAAGTAACCCTGAGAGAATTGCTTCAAGGAGGTGAGAGGAGGAGCCAGGTTACATCGAAGTCTTACAACAAAGGACAGGTAGTCTGAACATTAAAGATGATTGTTAATTAAAGAAAACTAAATATCCTAAGTTAAGAAATCCAGCGCTTTTTTTCTGTGTACGGAAAGATGCAAGAATCTGAGCAAGAATCATTCCTTTCATATGCATCTCATCTATCCTGGGGCCAGTATCTCATGTTTTTCACATCCTGAGTTTCCTTGGGCTCACCGTGGGGAGTGACTACAATCTGACTTAGGGAGATTGCAGGTATTCTCCCTCCTGGGTGCCCTCTGTCATTGTTCAGTCTCTCAGTCCTGTTGGACTCTTTGTAACCCCATAGAGTGCAGCAGGCAAGGCTTCCCTGTCCTTCACTATCTCCCGGAGTTTGCAAACTCATGTCTGCTGAGTCTGTGATGCTATCCAACTATCTCGTCCTCTGTTACCCACCTCTCCTCTTACCCTTAATCTCTCCCAGCATCAGGGTCTTTTCCAGTAAGTCAGGTCTTTTCCAGTGATTCAGCTCATTGCATCAGGTGGCTAAAGTATTGGAGCTTCAACTTCAACATCAGTCCTTCCAAGAGTGTATTTCCTTTAGGAGTGACTGGTTTAATCTCCTTGCTGTCCAAGGGACTCTCAAGAGTCTTTTCTAGCACCACAGTTCAAAAGCATCAATTCTTCAGCACTCAGCCTTCTTTATGGGCCAACTCTCACATCCATACATGACTACTGGAAAAACCATAGCTTTAACTAGATGAACCAATATTGGCAAAGTAGTGTCTCTGCTTTTTAATATGCTGTCTTGGTTTGTCATAGCTTTTCTTCCAAGGAGCAAGCATCTTTTAATTTCATGGCTGCAATTATTGTCTGTAGTGATTTTGGAGTCCAAGAAAATAAAATCTGCCACCGTTATCATTTTTTTCCCCATCTATTTGCCAAGAAGTGATAGGATCAGATGCCACAATCTTCATTTATTGAATGCTGGGTTTTAAGCCAGCTTTTTCACTCTCTTCTTTCACCTTCATTAGGAAGCTCTGTAGTTTTTCACTTTCTGCCATTAGAGTGGTGTCACTTGCATATCTGAGGTTATTGATATATCTCCCAGAAATCTTGATTTCAGCTTGTGATTCATCCAGCCTGGCATTTCTCATGCTTTACTCTGCATGTCAGTTAAATAAGCAGGGTGACAATATACAGCCTTGATGTACTCAGTTCCCAATTTTGAACCAGTTCATTGCTCCATGTCCAGTTTCTAACTGCTGCTTCTTGACCTGCAAACAGGAAGCAGGTAAAGTGGTCTGGTGTTCTCATGTCTTGAAGAATTTTCCACAGTTCTCTAAGATCCATACAGTCAAGGCTTTAACATAGTTAATGAAGCATAAATACATATTTTTTCTGGAATTCCTTTGCATTTTCTATGTTCCAACAGATGTTGGCAATTTGATCTCTGGTTCCTCTGCCTTTTCTAAATCCAGCTTGTACATCTGGACATTGTTGGTTCACGTACTATTCAAGCCTAGATTGAAGGATTTTGAGCATTACTTTGCCAGTGTGTGAAATGAGTGCAATTGTGCGGTAGTTTGAACTTTCTTTGGTATTGCCTTTCTTTGGGATTTGAATGAAAACTGACCTTTTCCAGTCCTGTGGTCACTGCTGAGTTTTCCTAATTTGCGGGCATCTTGAGTGCAGCACTTTCACAGCATCATCTTTTAGGATTTGAAATAGCTCAACTGGAATTCCATCATCTCCACTAGCTTTGTTGGTATTAATGCTTCCTCAGGCCTGCTTGACTTCACATACCAAGATGTCTGGCTCAAGGTGAGTGATCACACCATCGTGGCAATCCAGGTCATTAAGACCTTTTTTGTACAATTCTTTCGTGTATTCTTGCCATCTCTTCTTACATCTTACACCTCCTAAGGAGTATTCTAGAAGGGAAGAAGAACAAGAAGTATATTTGGGTGCCCTTCTGGCTCAGAAATTCACATTGAAGAGCTGATTGATGACTGCGACATCCTTGTTTACTGATATGGCAGGAAATATTCTGTTTCTCACAAGTAACTCCTCACTGGTTGACTCAACTGAAGTATTTTAGAATTATACATTATTTCTATTTTCTTAAGCAGTAGGTGAAGGAAACAAAATCTAAAATGAACAAGATCTGATTCTTCAGAAGAGTTAAAATCTAGAAACAGAGTCTCACCTGCCACTTTTCCTGAATTTTGCAATTAGAGGAGACAGAAAAAAGCCAAAGCAACATTCACTCTGGGCTAAATGATTCCCTTAAAGAGATAGCCAAGATTTGAGGATAGAGAGCAGAGGATGGACAGAGGTGAGCTGTCCCTTCTTACGTGCTACTGTGAGTGGGACTTGATGCCTATATAAAGGTGCTGCTTTCCATGGTGTTAGTCTGCTATTTATTTTGTAGTAATTATATCCTCAATTATATGCCCTGTACCAGTATTCGCCAGTCACCAAGTAACTTTCCAGGCGGCACAAGGGTAAAGAATCCACACGCCAGTGCAGGAGATGTGGGTGCAATCCCTGGGTCAGGAAGATCCCCTGGAGTAGGAAATGGCAATACACTCCAGGATTCTTGCCTGGAAAGTTCCATGGTCAGAGGAGCCAGGCAGGCTACAGTCCATGGGGTCACAAAGAGTCGGACATGACTGAGCGCGCGCGCGCGCGCGCACACACACACACACACACACACACACACACACACACACACACACACACACACACACACACACACACACGCGCGCGCACGTGATTTAAAAGCATAACTTTCTTTCAATTCTATTAACCTTTGTGTGTTTGAAGGTCATTAGCAGCATTCTGGTCTAAGTTGCCCATGGCAGAACAGTAAATATTAAAAGAATACTCTTGCCATGTGAAGTGCTTCTGACTTGAATAAATGTTTGCTGAGGTTGTAACTCTGCCCAGGTAATTACTTGGTAATGATGCAGGATCCAGGGCTAGGACAAGCAGGAAAAGTTACTATGTGAAGGAACAGCTTGTAGGGTGGATCTCTCAACCGCCCCTTTAGGTTTGTACTTTAAAGAGGAATTGCCAGTGTCTGCTCCTATTATACAAGTCATAGTAAAACAAACTGAAAGGAGAAAACCGAAGGGAGATGATTTCAATCTGATAGTTATTAAAACAACAAGAACAAAAACCAACCCAGGGGAATCCTGACTATCACAAATCAAGAGATCTAGGCTGTCATACAATCTTTATTAAAGTCCTGGGGTGGCTCTTTCCTCCTTTTAAAATCTTTTCTGTGTGTGGAGTTCTGTATGTAACCCAGCAGGACCCCATGGGCCCTTCCCAGCACAGGCCCCTCTCCCATATACTCTGCTTTAGCTCCTCTGAAGAACCTAGATAAGAGTTTCTGATGCATATTTCCTGAGTTTTATAGATACTAAAACCAGCACCAAATGGAAGAAATTAACTACTTGAGGATTACCGCCAGACTTTCTGGCACCTAAGGACTTAACCACCAACCAATCAGAGAATTGTGCAGGAGCTGATCGAGATGCCCCTCCCTCACCTTGCCTTTAAAAATGCTTTGCTAAAACTTTCTGGCAGTTGGGTTGTTTATTCTTTGCTTTGTTTGTTTAGCACAAGCTCCCCATTCTCCTTGATTAGCCCTGCAACAAATCTTTCTCTGTTTCAAACTACAATAATAGTTTTGAGTTTATTTCTGTGTAAGATGTTAGAGAATGTTCTAATCTCATTCTGTTACATGTAGCTGTTCAGTTTTCCCAGCACCACTTATTAAAGAGACTGTCTTTTCTTCATTGTATATTCTTGTCTTCTTTGGTTTTAACATGCTATCTAGTTATTCTTATCCTCAGAACTTATCCTTGAGGAATTACATTGTCCTCAGGGTTTGAATTGTGATTGAGGGAGGAGACAGGGGGAGGGAGAATGGAAGGAAGTGAGCTCCTCCTTACTATGGAAATTGCTCTTTGTGAAGAGCTATGTCCGTTTTTAGTGGAACCAAATCATCAAAGCTCTCAATGTGGTGAAATTCCCAATATACATGAACTTTGCTTGGTCATGTGAAGTTTTCTTCCTTCCAATGTTGTGGTAAGAGAGACACACATTTTATTTATTTTTCATATCTTACAGTTTGTCATGCTGAAACCGTTTACGTCAGATTGGGACTTGAACCCAGGCACTGGGACTTCAGCCCAGACCAAACTCAGTCTGGGACTTGAACCTGCATGGCTGGGACTCAAATCCGGCCCAAACCCACAGTCTTTCAATTGAGATCACAGACCTGGTTTCAGGACCAAATGAAGCTCAGGTTCTTGAAGTCTCATTGCGGAAAGAATTCAGTGAGAGACTAATTGATAGGTAAGAAATATATTTATTCAGAGAGAAACACAATTCACTGACAGAGTGTGGGCCATCACACAAGACCAGTGTGGCCTCAAAACATGTTGTGGTTAGCTTTTATAGGCTGGGCAATTTCATAGGTTAATAAGTGAAAGAAAGTGAAAGTCGCTCAGCTGTGTCCAACTCTTTGCAACCCCATGGACTGTAGCCTGCCAGGTTCCTCTGTCCATGGGATTCTGCAGGCAAGAATACTGGAGTGGGTTGCCATGCCCTCCTCCAGGGGATCTTTCCAACCCAGGGATTGAATGCAGGTCTCCCGGCAGAGATGTTCAGGAACTGAGCCACTGATCACTTTTTGGTCTTTGTTGGTCAGCCCTGAAACTGTCATCATGCCTCAAGCTGTGTCATTTAGCTTGCTAATGGGTTACAGTGAGCATATACTACGGGTCAGGGTTTCCCTGGTGACTCAGGTGGTAAAAAATCTGCCTGCAATGCAAGAGACCTGGCGTTTGATCCCTGGGTTGGGAAGATCCCCTGGAAAAGGGAATGGCTACCCACTCTAGCATTCTTCCCTGGAGAATCCCATGAACAGAGAAGCCTGACAAGCTATAGCCCATGGGGTCCCAAAGAGTTGGACAAGACCGAGTGACTAAGCACACACATACTGAGGATCGAGGCCTAGCTGAGGTTGACTTGTCTGCCGTCTGGGACCCATCCGATTCTAATCAGTCTGTGCTGTGTGTTCTGACTGTCATTCTTTCAAAGGTTGTGTCTGTGAGGCTGCCAGGGTTAATACCATGACGGGCGGCCTGGACCTAAGTTTTAGCTTCCCCCGAAATGGTAAGATTCCCTACCCCCATCAGGTAACCTGGAGCCAGCCAATCAATATGTGCCCAGTAAGAACAAAGGGAGAGCTGAAAAGCCCGCGAAAGTCTGTACCAATAGAATTGCTTTGCAAACATGTAACCAATCCGCTTAAGCCAGCTACTAACCGCTTTTGCATATCTTATAAATTTGTGTAACAAGCTTGAGCTCGGCGCTTTCTGACCCTGCACCACTGTGATGTTTGTGGCAGAAATCCCTGGCTCGAGACAGTAATAAACTTCCCTTTTTGCGAGTTGCATTGTCTTGGAAGCCTTCTCTCTCTTCCCGCTCGGGGATTCGGACATCGGGCATAACAGTGTCCTGCTCCCTTACCTCCTGTTCTAACCTTGAACCTGAAGTGAATCTGGAAGACTTCAGAGGTGGTTGGGGATGCTTCTGAGATGATTTGTTCTGTCTTCTTTTTTGAATAAATCAAGAATTGGATGGGATGGTCTTTTGTTTTTCTAGGACAGGGACAAATTGAGCTGGTTTTACACAATTTATTATCTGCAACTGTACCTAAAGTTACTGCTTTCAAACCTGGGTACGAAATGGCATACGGGTGCTATTAGATATTGAGACCTCATTCACTTGTTCAGTAAATACCTGTAGAGGACTTGGTGTTTGCCAAACACTGAGACAGATGACGAGAATACAAGAGTAATCAAGCCTGCCTCTGTGGTTTTTCAGTCTTTAGAGACAACAAAAGAGGCCATGATAACACACTGTGTGCTAAGTATGTAGTCTGAATGAGGAAATGCAAGAACCTCAAGACAAGAAACAAAATCACACTTGGGTGGTCAGGGAAGGCTTCTTGGAGGAATTTACATGTTGGCCAAGACCTAAAATGCAAGTAGAAGTTAAACACGTGAAGGTGGGTTAACCATAGGTTAAGATGGGCTTCAAAATTGAAGGTGGGAGAGAATGGTATGAACAATAACAAAAAATTGCTGCTTGTTATGAACATTGATGAGACAAGATGTTGCTGAAGATGAAAGAAATCCAGTCTGAGCTCTATATGTTACATGTGGGACCGGCAGTGAGAGGGTTAAGAGAACAGGAGAGGTGAATCAGATCTTGAATGCTTTTCTAATCAGTATCGAGGAATTTAAACTGCATTCCAAAAGAACTGGGGGCCCATTAGGAAAAGTGGATATCTGACACTGTCTAAGCACCCCAGCTTTTCAGGACTGGCTTTCCATAAGCTTCCTAAGAAAGGTAAGTAGGACTTTAGGAAATTTTTTTATTAATAAGTCAATTTTTTGACAAGACATTGAAATCTGTTGGTAGAAAAGTATTCTTGAGTATTTCTTTTTATATGTGTTTATAATTAACGAACCCCCTTTTAAAGTTAAAGCTGAAAAGACAATTAAAATTCAGGCCATAGTGTATATCTACATAGGATATCCATGGTGCTGCTTAAGGGAATACGAGTTGATCCACAATACAGTGATTCAATTTATGGGAAAATCCCTTTGGTTTTAATACTATATTATTAAGCTCAATTATTGGCTAACAAAGTTATTTGAAGGAAAAAACAAATGTTTCAGAGATAAAAATGCTTAGCATAAGATGATTCTCTGTGTATAGTTTGCCATCTAGTGTTTATTTGTGGAAATAAGAAAGGCTAGTACAATAATTTTCAAATCATGCTCGCTAGGTGGCAAAGGGATGACTCGAAGCAACATTTCAATTCTAAGACATCAAATTATATCATGAAGCTCTCTGAGGTCTGTGCAGCTGGGAGAGTGTGTGGGTGGATGAGGGGGCTACTTCTAACAAACTGTTACTTCTGAGGAGCAGTACAGTGTAGGAAACAGTTCCCAGTTCAGGCCACTCTGAAAATCACCTAGGAAATGTTTAAAAAATGCAGATGGTCAGGTCACTTTCCGGATCTAGTAAATCAGATTCACTCAGTGAGACCCATGGTGATCCTAACATGCAGCCAGGGAGATGACCACTGGGTGGTGGGATTTAATGATGATATCGAGCTCAGCCTGACGGCTGACCTCTCCCTGAGAACTACCAGATTTCTTATGCAGTGCTGACCTCATGCCTTTATAAGTTATCCCCAATCATTGGGAAAGACCTTGATGCTGGGAAAGATTGAAGGCAGGAAGAGAAGGGGATGACAGAGGATGAGAGGTTTGGATGGCATCACTGACTCGATGGACATGAGTTTGAGCAAGCTCCAGGAGATAGTGAAGGACAGGGAAGCTTGGTGTGCTGCAGTCCATGGGTTCACAAAGAGACAGACACGACCTAGCGACTGAACAACAACAAATTATTCCTAACAACAAATTATTCCTAATTTCTGTCCTTTTTGTATTCCTGATTGGGTTCAAAATGCCCAATTCCCTAGCAAATTTCACTTGTCCTGCTTGGGTCAGACATCATCTCATGAATTCATCAGTGGCAGAACTGTATCATTTATAGACATGGTAACAATAGGGACAGCCCTGTGTGTTGGGGGCAGTTCCCAGTGAAAGGAGAACTACTGTGACTTAAGAGATGTTTTTATGTTTATTTTAAAAAAAAAACAGTATTACTGTAATAATGTTGGGCAGAAAGAATGTCATCTGAAAATTCTCAGAGGAGTCCAGTGAAGAACAAGTATTTGTTCGGCTGGAGTATTCAGTGGGGATATTGGGGCGGGGTGGCGTATTATGAAAGACTTGGTTTTGACAAATTGGATCTGGGGGACTAGTGAAAATGACACATCAAATGTAACAGTTTCTAATTTGAGAGAATGGGATAGGGAGAGAATGTATATAGGACTGTAGCAGAAAATTCTGAGCAGAAAATTAGTTTGATTAGAGATACATTGAGCTGATAAAAGTAAAGGGCATTCAGAAGGGCCCATCCAACAAGGAGATGAGGATGAATCAGGGTAAGAACTCACATGGGAGACATGGACACTAAATTAAGATTTGGATTTGGCAGTCAGCAGAATCGATGTGATGACTGAAGTCAGGGACACGACTGAGTTTCCTGAGTGACTTGATAGAATCAGAGCCAAGAATGGCCCTCTGTAGTAGCACATCATCACAGAGAAAGAGTCAACAAAGAAGACTGACAGGAGGTGGACAGGATTTGACAAATGTGATTTGAAAACACAGTATGACTGAGTCCCTTCGCTCTTCACCTGAAAGTATCACGTGTGTGTGTGTGTGTTCAGTTGCTCAGTCAGTCAGTTCAGTCCCTCAGTCATGTCTGACTCTTTGCGACCCCATGGACTGCAGCACACCAGACCTCCCTGTCCATCACCAACTCCGAGTTTACCCAAACCCATGTCCATTGAGGCGGTGATGCCATCCAACCATCTCATCCTCTGTCATCCCCTTCTCCTCCCGCCTTCAATCTTTCCCAGCATCAGGGTCTTTTCAAATGAGTCAGCTCTTCGCATCAGGTGGTCAAAGTATTGGAGTTTCAGCTTCAAAATCAGTTGCTCAGTCATTTCCAATTCTTTGTGACCCCATGGACAGCAGCCCGCCAGATACTTCTGTCCGTGGGATTTCCCAAGCAAGAATACTGGAGTGGGTTGCCATTTCCTCCTTCATGGGACCTTCCCAACCCAGGGATTGAGCCCGTGTCTCCTGAGGCTTCTGTGATAGTATGCAGATTCATTACCACTGAGCCACCTAGGAAGCCCTATACCCCAAAATAAAAAGTTAAAAAATAAAAATAAAAACACAGAACAGGTGAGGGGGAAAACTACAGGTGAGAGGGAAAACTCACTACAGTGAGTGAATTAATAGCATAAAAGATGTGGCTCCTTTCAATTAAAACATTACTGGCTCATCCATGAGGTAGATGAACCTAGAGTCTATTATACAGAGTGAAGTAAGTCAGAAAGGAAAAAAAAATATTGGATATTAATTCATATGAAGAAGTGCCATTGCTCAGTCGTGTCCGACTCTTTGCCATCCCATTGACTGTAACCTACCAGGCTCCTCCGTCCATGGCATTTTCCAGGCAAGAGTACCAGAGTGGGTTACCATTTCCTTCTCCAGAGGATCTTCCTGACCCAGGGATTGAACCCAGGTCTCCCTCATTGCAGGCAGATGCTTTACCCTCTGAGCCACCAAGGAAGCCCTTAATGCATATATGTGGAATCTAGAAAGATGGTATTGATGAACCTATTGCAGGGCAGCAGTGGAGACACAGACATAGGGCACAGACTAGTGGACAAAGGGATGGGGGGAGGAGAGGGTGGGATGAACTGAGAATAGCATGGAAACACATACATTACCATATGTAAAATAGACAGTGGGGATTTGCTGATGACACAGGGAGCTCAAATCGGTGCTCTCTGACAACCTAGAGGGGTGGATGGAGTGGGAAGGGAGAGGGAAGTTCAAGAAGGAGCGAACATGTGTATACCTATGGCCAATTCATGCTGAGATATGGCAGAAACCAACACAACATTGTAAAGCAATTATTCTTCAATTAAAAATTTATAAAAATTAAAAAAAATCACGGGCAAATTTGAAAAGGGCAGAACCTTTGGCGTGACAGAGGTCACCCTTGGTATCATCAAGGGTTTGTCAGAATTGGATATGTAGGAGTTATTTGGATAGCTATTTGGATATGTAGGAGTTACCTGGATATGCTCTGTCAGGTATTGATATTACAAACTCTGTGGGTTGCGCTTTAACTCTATGATGAATTTGACGAAAAAAGTTCCTAATATTAACGTAACCCAATTAGTCAATTTTCTTTATGCACAGTGCTTTTTGTGGCCTGTTTATCAGTTCTTTATCAAAGTCAGGAAGATATTCTCTTCTGCTGACTTCTGTACATGCTAAGTCACTTCAGTCATGTCCAACTCTTTGCGACCCCGTGGACTGTTGACCACTAGGCTCCTCTGTCCATGGGATTCTCCAGGCAAAGATATTGGAGTGGGTTTCTATTTCCTCCTGCAGGGGACCTTCCTGACCCAGGGATAGAACCTGAATATCTTATGTCTTCTGCACTGGCAGGCGGGTTCTTTACCACTAGAGCCACCGGGGAAGCCCTACCTGCTATCTTCTAGAAGGAAGTGGAAGCCTTGGAAGGACTGCCATGCAACATATGTAGCCGGGGACCAGTCAGACATAAAGATTCATCTTCAATTCATTTTCAAAAGAAAACAGTACTATCAGAAAAGAATACTTGATTATGGCTGAACAGATGGAAAATAGAGTATTTACTGCCTTCTGGAAAATTTGTCAGTTTCAAAAAAGAACAAAATGTTGCACAGGGAAAATGTAATCTGTAGCTAATCAGTGAATAAAAGTTCTAAGTGAAACACGGCTTATAAATTAAACATCAACAAATAATAGACATCACTGAACTAGAAAGATGGAAAGCTGGAGGTAAAAACAACTCATGGAGCTAAGAGTACAAAGCCCTCATCTTCCATACTAACAAGTTAATAATTAATAAAGTAAAAAGATGTAATAGAATATGTTTATCTTTAAGGTTTTTTTTAGGATGGAAGTAAATACCTAAAGAAACTACTTAAAATGTTTCAATTTGGCGTGGGGTGGAATGAGATAGAAAAAATGTTGCTTTTCCTTCTGAGCTCTGTGTAGTATCTTTTTTCTGTATAATATTTTGAATTTTTTATTTGTATGTATTAATTAAATAGCAAAAATATTTATTTTTCTAAATGAAGCAGGGTAAAGATAGAGGGTTATGAATTTGAAGCAAATGGAGATTATTTGAAATGATTATTTTTTCTTTCTTTAAACACTGTATCTTAGACTCTAGATTAGATCTAGAAATAAAGGACAACTGAGTCAAAATGATAAATATCCAGGCAAACAACTGACCTAAACATTGTATACCATTTCCAGGAATAGCTAGTGATTCAAACTGAATCCAGAGAACACTTCACAGGTAAGTACATGATAGAATGAATTCTTTTATTTAAAGAAGGAGGGGAGTGTTCAAGTGTGTGTATTTTGTGTGTTTGTGTATGCAAACATTTAGGAATATTACAAACTCTGATTATAGTGTATATTATACATGTTAAGTCTAATAAATCCTGATACTCAAGAAAATATTTTCAAATTACTGTTGTATAATTTATTAATCAGTCATCCTTTTTCAATGTCTAAAGAAATTTTAGTCACAAAACATCTAACTGCATTTAAAATAAAAGATGAAAATGAGCTACCTATTGGAAAATTACTTCAAGACTTTAGAAAACTACAGGAAAGAACCAAGGACATATATTCAATCACAATTTCAAGTGTCTAATAGTGATAACACAAAGTCCCTGAAAGCAGTGGATTGATTATACTTTTTATTTAAAATTTTATCCATGATAATATTCTTAACTATACTACATTTAATTGCAAAACAACCTGTCTTAGAATAATGTAGTGTGAGATGCATGTGACCAATAGTATAAATATAGCAACTACAGTACTCAAATCTTAGTTTCATAGATATGTACTGTATTAGATGTACACACCAGTTAAAAGAAAAAAACAAACCCTGTCTTGAGAACTTTACATAGCACCTTACCTTTCATTAAATACATGGTCCACATGAACCTATATGAAAACTTAATAGTCTGCTTGCATACCAAGGGACAAGGCTAAAATTAATAAATCAATCTTTTAAAAATATTTATGAACCAAAACAATTTTCTTTTTGAGTTTGAGAAGTCAAAGACTATTAAGGAATATTTAAAGGCAGAATAGAATCCAGTGAAGTTAAATAAAGAATTAAAATAAAGTTAAATAAGGAATTGGGGAGAAACAGATAGTCCAATATTAACAATGCAGTATATCTGTGTATATCTTCTTGGCAAATTGATGGGGAAACAATGGAAACAGTGAGAGACTATTTTGGGGGGCTCCAAAATCACTGCAGATGGTGACTGCAGTCATGAAATTAAAAGACACTTGCATCTTGGAAGAAAAGTTATGACCAACCTAGACAGCATATTAAAAAGCAGAGACATTGCTTTGCCAACAAAGGTCCATCTAGTCAAGGCTATGGTTTTTTCAGTAGTCGTGTATGGTTGTGAGAGTTGAACTACAAAGAAAGCTGAGTGCCAAAGAACTAATACTTTTGAACTGTGGTATTGGAGAAGACTCTTGGGAGTTCCTTGGACTGCAAGAGATCCAATCAGTCCATCCTCAAGGAAATCAGTCCCGAATATTCATTGGAAGGACTGATGTTGAAGCTGAAACTCCACTACTTTGGCCACCTGATGCAAAGAGCTGACTCCTTGGAAAAGACCCTAATGCTGGGGAAGACTGAAGGCAGGAGGAGAAGGGGATGACAGAGGATGACATGGCTGGATAGCATCACCGACTCAATGGACATGAGTTTGAGCAAACTCTAGGAGATGGTGAAGGACAGGGAAGCCTGGTGTGCTGCAGTCCACGGGGTCACAAAGAGTCAGACACAACTGAGCGACTGAATAAACTGGATGTCTGTGTATCTGCCAGGTTCCTGTGCTCATCCAGGTGAGTTCCAACATCTTGAAAACACGAATTCTTAGTTTAGTAAAGTGCCACACAGTACTCAGCTACATCAGATACCTGAGGAAAGTGCTTTTTTGAAACCATTCTTTCTCTTTTATTTATGGAATTTAAGGTAATCCAAACAAATACTGCAATCAGTGGTTTGAAAGATACATAAACTGCAGAAAAGGCCACAATAATTAATGATATCAGCAGGTACAGTAATTGAAATGTATCAGAATAATGAGGACTGTAGCCCAGGAGACAGTACCTCAGATAGCGCTGAGAAACTGCTCCAAAGAGGCAGTGGGGAAGGCCAGTATATATGTGATTTTGGTGAAGGGGGAGTACATGCAATCAAGCACATATTTTTTTGCTAATGGTTTCTGCTAGTCATGAGGAGCAGTCATTACCATGAGGAATTTTAGTGCTTTTCTACATATGAGCTCATAAAATCAGCTCCTGGAAATATCCAATTATCTGAAGACCTGTTCCACCAGCTTTTTCCAGAGCACAGTTCAGTTCAGTCGCTCAGTCGTGTCCCACTCTTTGCAACCTCAGGGACTGCACACCTATCCTCATTTCTGCTCTCCACCCTGAACTCCTTTTTAGGCCATGTTGAAAGTCAGCAGCTGCAGCAGAGCATGAGTTAGTCCTTATAGAGGTAGATGGCAAGTGCCCATGGTGAGTGCCAATGTGTAGCTGACACTGTGGAGAAGAGAATGGATTTCAGTAGTTAGCAATTTATCTTTTCCACCCAATGCTAATTAACTTAGATTTTGCTAAAAATACAATGGGAAGCTGCTATATGGACAGAGAAATGGACTATTCAATTGCTTTGTTATAAAAATCATAGAGCAGGATTAGAGAGGAAATAGAGAGACGAATTAAAAAGCTTTTGAAGTAGTTGGGACAAAAGCTGCTGGTGCTGGGAACCAGAATGAAGGCAATGGGGAGACAGATTTGGGAACTCAGAGTGGAGTTTGGAAGTAGTAATGATCAGAGAACAAAAGAAAGGATTAAGAGGCTTCCCTGGTGGTGCAGAAGTAAAGAATCTGCCTGCAAATGCAAGAGACACGGGTTCGATCCCTGATCCAGGAAGATCCCACATGTTGCGGAGCAACTAAGCCTGCGTGCCACAACTACTGAGCCTGTGTTCTAGAGCCTGAGAGCCACCCCTGCTGAGCCCATGGCACCACAGCTACAGAAGGCTGTGCAGCCTACAGCCCGTGCTCTGCAACAAGAGAAGCCCTCACACTGTAACTAGAAAGTAGCCCCAACTCACCACAACTAGAGAAAGCCTGCCTGGCAACGAAGACCCAGCACAGCCAAAAAGAAATATATAAAAATCAAATTTTAACAGAAAGATTAAAATTGTCACCATTTCCAGAAAGTGTCTAGGCAAAGAGAAGAGGCCAAAGAAGGAAAACAAGACAAAGACCTTTGAAAGCCAGCATGTAAAATGTTTTGAGGTGAATGGGAAGGATGCTGACCCAAAGCGAGTCTCAAATCTCCCCAGGGACCTCAGATTGTTTTTGATTTGGTTCCTAAGTGGTCATGCTCGGTGCACTTAAAACAACCAAATGAAGCAGATATAACGCAAATTTCCATCCCTAGAGCCAAACCAAAGTCTAGAACTCAAGTGAGCATGAAAGCTGATGTATTTTGATCCAGGTCCCAACATGACATGTATAATCTCATTTAATTCTCACCGGAACTCTATGAGAGAGGTCTGTCTTGAGGTTCATCTCACAGAGAAGTAAACTGAGGCTCAGAGAGAGTAAGGAACTTGACCAAGATCACAAAGCTTGTGAGTAGCAGAGTAGAATTTGAACCTACTTAAGTCTGACCCCAAAGTCTTGACTCTTAACCCCTAAGCTCTCTTGCTCTATACAGGAGATGCTCAGTTAATGTTGAATGAATGAATAAATGAATGAGTCAAAGGATTACAGTTTTGGCCCTTCTCTCTATCTCTGGGTTTCCCTGGTGGTTCAGCGGTAGAGAATCTGCCTGCCAATGAAGGAGATACGGGTTTGGTCCCTGGTTGGGAAGATCCCCTGAAGGAGGTAATGACAACCCACTCCAGTATTCTTGACTGGAGAATCTCATGGACAGAGGAACCTGGTGGGCTACAGTCCATGGGGTCACAAAGAGTTGGACATGACTGAGCACACACACCTCTGCTTAGAACCCAGTACCTCTGACATTTCCAAGCTGGCCAGCTTTGGGAACTTGTGGAGACAGTTGCCATTGGATGCTGTGTTGGCTTTCTCAGGATGGGTGTTGACAATGACAGTGGAAAGCCTATCTCAAGATATTTTATGGACAGGCATAGATTTAGGAAAATGAAACAGACACAAAGAAGCTAGAAGGTTTGCCCTTGGGGTCAGTAGCTAACAGCCTGAATGTGAGGACTTATGAACTTTTACTTCATAAGATTCTCAAAATGCATAAGAGAGGGATTTAGGGGGATGGTGAGGGATTCTGTAGATGCAGAGGTCAAGAGCAAAGTCTTTGACTATAGATGAAAAGGTCACTTCATGTGTATCTGCAGACAAGAAGGATCTGGTGAATTTGAGTTACAGCAGCTCTGGATCCAGGAAGTAATTTGTGCAGAACTGATAAGCCATTGATCTGAATAAACCTGAGTAGACTTCAATACAGACCGTCAGAGCTGGAAGGACTCTTAGAGGTCATATACTTTAGCCAAGGTGCTTAAATGTGAACATGCCTCAGTAGAAATGTCAATCATTTCCCTCATACTGGCCTCAGAATAATAAAAAATTATATTCTATGTTTACTTTAAAAATTCAGCTATTCTACAGAATGGAAATGCTTTATGAATCTTCTCACACATTTCTCTGACATTCACTGGAATTTGAGGTCAAAGAATTTGAGGTCAGCCTATAGACAGTGACTTAATATTTTGGATATGTAATGTGCCTTGTTGTGCTTAGTCACTCAGTCATATCTGACTGATTCTCAATTTTTAAAATTCGAACAACCTGATTGAAAGCAGTATGTGATGTTATGATGTTAAATAATCATATTATAATAATAGCTGCATAATGATTTCATAATTTGATTATGAAGTGGTCACATATTGATGTTATCATAACATCACATACTGCTTTCAATCAGATCTTTTGAATTTAAAAAATTGAGAATCTAGTGAAGAAACATATGCGCAAATACATTATAAATCATTGTGGACTTCACAAGTTAATGACATTTTTAAATGATTCTTGGATACATTGTTGGTGATTTCTCTATTAATAGTGGAATAGCTTATCGATTCTCCCCAAAAGATTGCCTAATTTATTATTAACATTCTAAAGAAACAGAATTTGCCTATCTTTCAAATTCAAAAGTCCTGTTGGAAACAAACAGTATCTGATGTTTTTCCACACTGTCTCATTCAGTCCTCACAGAAAGATGGTGAGGTGAGTATTATGATCTGCATTTTGTTATGTGAAGGTACAGAAGCCCAAAGACATTATGGAACTTGTTCAAAGTATTGTAGCACAGACGATAAATGGAAGAACTGGGACCAGGACCTAGGGCCTGTTGAGCTTGTTGTGCCAACATTCATTCCGTGTTTGTCTAACATTACTTCAATTTCCGATTTTTCTCTGGGGGCCAGTTCTTTCCCACACATCATTCACGGTTGCATTGAGTTGGGTCAACCACACCCCCAGTGCCCTCTGCAATCCAGCGAGTGTCAGTGCTGACAGTGGGTCCTGGTATTCCCCTGCTCAATCAGCTATACATCCATCTCCTCTTCCTTCTTCCCCCCTCCTCACTGTCATCAAGATAAGAAACTATAATCAAGGCGATGAGAAGTTCTAAAGTTCCCGCCACACCATCTACCCATCAGCCTGAATCTGGGTTTATTTTCTCTACTTTGCCTCCCATTATTATGGAAAAAATAACCTATATGCATATCTAACATCAGCTCTTCTGTTTGTGCCTTGGAACCCACGACTCCATCAATTCTCCTCTTTCTACCCCTTGACTCAAATTTTCTTCCTTTTTTTTTTACCTAGATCATTCCCATCAGTGCACAAAATTCTATACTATCCTCCATATTAAAAACTAAATGGGGACTTTTCCTGGCCATCCAGTGGTTAAGCCTCCACACTTCCAATATAGGGAGTGCAGGTTCGATCACTGGTAAGGGAAGTAAGATCACATCTGCCACGTGGTCAAAAGAACAACAACAATCTACAAAACTAAACAAAACCCCACTTTACCCTATATTGTTCTCAATTTCCTTTTATTGCAAACTCCTTGAAATGTTATCTGGATCACAGTCCCTAATTCCCCTCCATCCATTCTCTTTTGAACCCAATTCATTTAGGCAATCACCTATTATACCCATGAAATTACACTTGCCAATATTTCCATGACTAGGGTGACTGCACATCTCAGTTTGTACAGACAGTCTGGGCCTTTGCCTGTTCTCCAAGAATAATTTTTCACTATCAAAATGCCTTGGTTTGGATGATAAAGTATATGCTGACCCTGTTTATGACCTCCGCATTGATAAATCCAACTAAATGAGTTCTCAGTGCTCACTGTACTTGAGGTACTAGTATATAACACATCTTATCACATCTTTTCTTTTTTTTTTTTTTTTTAAATTATTTAAGACCTTTATTAACAGGTGCTTGCAGTTTGTTGACTTTTTTTTTTTAAAAAATCAAGCTGTAAACTTTTATTACAAATTAAAAATGAGGTTCTTAAAAATCTCAACTTGACCAGATATGAAACAATTTAAAAACCTTTAAAGGTGTATTGAGAAAAAACAGGCTTTTTTTTTTTTTAAAAAACACGTTTGTCATTACCAAAAAGAGACGTCTTTAGGTAAAAATAATAAAAACCCCATGCTGCATAGATAATGCAGATAGTTCTAGTTATCTGGTCAACAGGCAAAAAGCAAGCACTTAAGGTCTTCAGCTCCAATCTTTTGTTCATTTCTTATTGCTGGAATTTCATATTCATTTCTTCTTGTTTCTTTTCACTTGTCTTCCAGGATCTCACATTCTGGTTCTCCTCTTATTTTTCTAGTAGTTTCTCTATTTTTTCACCTAGTTCTTCCTCATCCTTCTACCTAGTGAAAGTTGCAGCACCCAAGGGCTCATATCAAGTGAATTCTCTTCTTCTCTACCCCATCTATATTCATTCTCTTGCTATCTCCTCTCGCCGCATGACTTTAAATACCATTCCTGTACTATTCATGAAAGCGAAAGTGAAAAGTGAAGTCGCTCAGTCACATCCAACTCTTTGCGACCCCATGGACTGTAGTCTACCAGGCTCCTCTGTCCATGGGATTTTCCAGGCAAAAGTATTGCAATGGGTTGCCATTTCCTTCTCCAGGGGATCTTCCCGACCCAGGGGTCAAACCCGGGTCTCCCACATTGTAGGCAGATGCTTTACCGTCTGAGCCACCAGTTTTCCTTGAAGTTCAGACTCATACATCTAACTATCTATTTGTCTAACAGCATCCCATAACATATCCAGAAGTGAACACTTGATATACTCCTAATAAAAAATTTCTTCCTACTCCAGTCCTCTCCATGGAAAGTATTAATACCAACTGCAGCATGCAGGAGGGCTTCCCCAGTGGCTCAGTCGTAAAGAATCTGTCTGCAATGGAGGAGACGTGGGTTTGATTCCTGGGTTGGGAAGATCCCATGGGAGAGAGAATGTCTACCCACTCCAGTATTCTTGCCTGGAGAATCCCATGGACAGAGGAGCCTGGAAGGCTACAGTCTATGGTGTTGCAAAGAGTCGGACAAACTAAAGTGACTGAGCACACGTGCACTCTGTGCAGGAAGCAAAAACCTTGATATTAGCTTTGACCCAGACTTTCTCTTACAACCAGTATATCATCCACACTGATGTATCCAGTATGTCATCAGATCTTGTTTGTTCTAATGTACAACTCCTATACTTCTCACCATCCTCACCACTTCCACAGGTGTCTCTCAGCTGGATGACTGCAGTATCCTCATAATAGACCTTCCCCCTTCCATCTTTGTTTCCATAGACCGCCTTCTCAATAGAGCTGTCAGAGCAATCCTTTCCACAACTAAGTCACATGTCACTCTTCTGTTCAAAATACCACTCAGTATAAGATCCAAATTCCACACAGTGACCGCCAGCCTGCTGTCATCCTGCTCCGTTCACTTTTCTCATTTCCTCACCTCCTTTCTGATGTCCTCACCTCCTTTTCTTCCCGTCACCACTTTGCCCCAGGCACAGGGGCATCTTTGATCTCTCCTGCTCAGAGTCTGAACACTCACTGTTTCCTCTGCTTGGATTACTTTCACTGTTCCCATGAGCTACACCTTCACCTTCTCATTGAGGTTTTCCTTACCATCCTTTCTCCAATGGCAATTCCATCCCTTCTTGTACAGAAAGTCCCCTAGATACGAACAAGTTCCAGGAAAGTCTCTTGGACATTTTATTTACATAGTATATTACTGACTGTAATTATACGCTCCATAGGACAGGGATTTTTCACTGCTTTGTACCTTGCTGTTATCCCGGTATTTAGAATAAGTGCTTGGAACAGTATACACACAATACATAGCTGTTGTGCATTATGTTATTAACTGAATGCTGATCTTATTTCTTTTTGCAGGAATTCTTCCAAGTCTCTGGAAATTTGGGAGAATGAAGGGACATTTGAAAGTGTAGCTTCAAAAGGCCTACCGATTCCATTTTCCTTTGCAGAGGTGGTAAGGGATTGCCTGCAGGACACATCTGGTCTGCTGCTTCTTCTTGTAAATAAAATTTTATTGCCATACAGATGTGCTCACTTGTTTATCTATTGTCTAATGCTGCCTTCATGCTCTAACAGCAGAGTTGTATAGTTGCTATGTGGCACACCAAGCTTAAAATATTTGCTGTTGGCTCCTTTATAGGTAAAGTAAGTGTTCCAACCCTTGTTTTTCTCTGTGTCCATAATTTTAACTGAGGGTATTGCTGATCATTAAAAGAGGATCAGATTAAAAGATTAATAAACATTCTCAGGTGAAAATAAAATGAAGCCGAAGATGGCTTTCAGCAGGTCAGTTTCATTTAGACCACTGGGTGTCTCTCTTTCCTAAACTTTACAAGTAAATGTTGAATCAGACATCAGCCAACTTGGGGCTGTGACATACTAGACAAATATTGACAGTTGCTAAGGCAACTGGGATAACTTATTGCCCAAAGGATAATATAGGCGCCAATTGTGCATGCCATGTTTGTCACATAGGGGAGAGACAGACGTGAATGAAAAAATGTATTTCATGATCTCTCTTCAACTGTGGCTTAAAAACAACACATAGCTGATGCTTATCTTAATTCCTCTTTCAGTTTTTCTGGAAATTAACACTTTGAGGGTCCTTAAGTCAGCCAAAATATGTCATAAATGGGCAATCTCTTTGGTTATCAATTCTTTTTCCCAGTTATCCCTGGAGTTTATCTTCCCAAATTGTGTTCTAGTGGCCAACCAGAAGGCCAAATGTATTTTCTAGCTCATCCATCTTGTCACAAAAGTGGTTTCTGCAACATCTTTTTTTTTTTCAGAGATTTCTTATTAGTCAACACTGGAATAATTAGTCTGTCACTTTCTTTGCTTCCCACAACATAGTTGGAGAGAGTGTTTAAACGTGAGCTTTCTCTGACATTAAACTTAAGCTTTTGCCATTATGCAAGGCTTCTTCACCGTGGCGTTATTGGCAACTGGGTTGGATAATTCCTTGTTGTGAAAGCTGTCATATGTGTTGTAGGATGTTTAGAAGTATCTTTGACCTCTATCCACCAGAAGCCAGTAGCAACTCCCCTGCTGTTAAAATTTAAAAAAAAAAAAAAGTCTTTAGATATTGTTAAACATCCCCTGGGAAGCAAAATCACCCCAGCTAAAACATTGTGCTAGTCAATCCTAACCATATCTTTCTCAGATTATCCTTAAGGCATCCTCAAGTGGAGCTGAAGTTTCAAAACACAGGGCAAGAATTGGTGGGAATCTTAAATCAACCCAATTGCAAAGGAGAACCTAGTTCTTCACAAATAAAGAATACAGAAATTAAAATATTGATTATAATAAGTCCAGAAAGATCAGTCAATGAGAACTGCTTTCATTCAGTGAGATACAAGATAAAATCTCAAAAAAGATAAGATCTCCCAGAGGAAATCTTGAGGTTCATTTTTTTCTGGAGTATATAATCATATTGTGTGCTCAGTCATGTCCAACTCTTCGCAGTCCCATGGACTGTAGCCTGCCAGGCTCCTCTGTCCATGGAGTTTTCCAGGCAAGAATACTGAAGCAGGTTGCCATTTCCTCCTCCAGGGGATCTTCCTCACCTGTGAACCCATGTCCCCTGCATCTCCTGCATGAGCAGGTGGATTCTTTACCACTAGCGGTTCCTGGGAAGCCCTTCTGGGCTGTATAGAAGTCTTGCTATTATGAACTTCTGGGCAGTGAGAAGTCATTCAGGATGGGTTCTGGCCATGCCTTTGCTCTGCTGTCCTCAAAGCCTTTCCAAAGACTGAGTTTGGCTCTCTGAGTTTGGAGCATCTGGGACTGATTATGGCATGGCATCTAGGAAACTTGTACATTTGACATTTGTCTTCTAGAAAACCATCAGCCTGTCCACAACTCTTAGGAATTGCTTAGCCTTTGAGTCCCTCCTTGAAAGCTGGGTAATCCCATTTCCCACTGGACAGGAGGGGCTGGGTGAGGTCATTATGACGATTCATATGCAACATGCTGGGCTGTAACTCCCAAAGGAGCTTGAAATATTGATTTTATGCGTGTCATGCTAAAGGCTGAACAGTTGTAATCCTGCTTTGTATATTACTTCTTGAAGATTTAAAACAAGATGGCTTTGCCACCAGCATAGCTGACATATTTTAATTAATCTTTGTGAAAGAGCTTGACATGTTTAAATGAGCTCATCCAAATAGAATCAGTTATCCTCCTCTGATATAGAATACATTGGAATGAAGCATGATTTATGAAGAATAGAAATCTCGCCCTCATTTTTTCATTTTTTTCTTGGGTTTGTCTGTCATCTGCATGATGGGTTATGATTTATAAAGTCTGTAAGAGTGTGTTGTATTGCATTTTTTGCTATGCCTTGCAATACAGAGAAATAGGTAACTCCCAGTCTATGATGATGGGGTAATACACACTTAATGGAGATTGTCTTCTCCTAAGTTCTCTAATGGATACTGCTTAAGAATGTTCTAGAAAAGATTGAAAGCCACAAAACCAGTGGCATGCTTTGCTACTCCTTTGGAAAAGTTAGGCAATTAAAGACTTACGTCATTTGTGGGAAACATGACTGATGGTTCAAATGAACTCATTACAAGCTATTTCTTTTGAGTTTATAGATTGCATATTTTTCTCTCAAATACCAGTTAACGAGTAAAATAGGCAGAAAAATCAGTACCTCAGTGAGTAGTTATGAACACTGAATGAGACAATGTGTATAAGAATATTTGGAATGGAAATCAATCTAATTAGAACTGGAGTTACTCCATTAAGATGTTGGAGTATAAACTGGACCTAAAAAAGAGTCAAAGGTTCCTTCCTCAATAATTCTAGGGTTTTTGTTTCCACCAAGGGTGAAGTTAAAGCCATGTTGAAAGAAGACATACAGTTTTTCCTGATATCAGAAGAGATCAGATTTTTGGTTTTGATCTATTTTGATTTTGAGGCAAAATTAATGCTTGCCCTGAGGTGGTGTTTTTCTTTTCTTTTCTTTTCTTTTTTTTTTTAATGTAGTCACTAAGTCGTGTCCAGCTCTTTTGGGACCCCATGGACTGTAGCCTGCCAGGTTCCTCTGTCCATGGGATTTCCCAGGCAGAAATACTGGAGTCGGTTGCCATTTCCTTCTCCAGGGGATCTTCCTGATGTCTGAAAGAACCTGGGTCTCCTGCATTGGCACACAGGTTCTTTATTGCTGAGGGAAGCTCTGTCCTGAGGCATTCTCCTTTTTTTTTTTTTTTTTTTTTTTAAGGTGAACTCTTGAGGTTATCAGTGGTAACAGAGAAACAATGCAAAATGAGGTGTGAACTAACAGGAGGATTGCTGAGAACCAGCAAAGGGAGCATGGAACAATTGTTGTTGGATGGGTGTGAGTTCTGGGCAAATTCTTGACATCATAATTAATGACTTTCAGCATAAATTTTGCAAAGAGAAAACTTTTATTTAAACCATTAGGGAATGAGAGTCATAACGTTCCAGGTCTCATTTGCTTGTTTATTTGTCAGTTAATACTTTAACCATCCAATTCCTCTAGCTCATGGTCCTTTCATCCTTTCATCATTTTATCCTTTCATTTTTATACAGCGTTTACTGAGTTCCCATTTTGTGTGAAATTATTGTTTAATATTTTGTAGAGTAGTAAAGACTGTTGAACGTAGCCCGTAAACTATTATCTGTGAACGATAACAATGGCTATGATGGCTTCAGATTGATGGATAGAGTTTCTTTCTTAGTTGCGCTCTTATAGAGATTTCTCTGATGTTTGCTTTCCACCTCTCAAGTGTAGGGATGATCCCAAAGATGGCATACTGAACTTGAGAAGGGCAGTTCAATAATTTCATTTAGAAAAGAGGTCACTGGTGGGCACACAGAGCAACTGTTACACTTCAGTGTCCACCCTAGTGGACCAATGTATTGGGGAATGCTTGCATTTTCCAAAAATCTTTGAAGAAAAAAAGCAAGAAATTGAAAAGTTGAGAGAGAGAGGTGAAAAGAAAGCAAATGTGAAATCTTGGAAACAAAGTAACAGCTTTAATACTACTTCAGGTGGTTCCTCCTGAGTTGTGGTGTATCAACTACCCTTAAAGAAGATGTGGTACATATATCAGGCTTCCTTGATAGTTCAGCTGGTAAAGAACCTGCCTGCAATGCAGGAGGCCCTGGTTCGATTCCTGGGTCAGGAAGATCCGCTGGAGAGGGGATAGGCTACCCACTCCGGTTCTCTGTGCTTCCCTTGTGGCTCAGCTGGTAAAGAATCTGCCTGCAATGTGGGAGACCTGGGTTTGATCTCTGGTTGGGAAAATCCCCTGGAGAAGGAAAGCCTACTCACTCCACAGAGATGAAAAGAAGGTAAATGTGAAGTCTTGGAAACAAAGTAGCAGTCTCAATACTACTTCAAGTGGCTCCTCCTGAGTTGTGATGTATCAACTACCCTTAAAGAAGATATGGTATATGTACAGATGGAATATTACTCAGCCACTAAAGAAATGAAACAGTATCATTGGTAGAGATGTAGATGGACAAAGAGTCTGTCACGCAGAGCGAAGTAAGAAAGAGAAAAATATCATATATTAATGCATGTATGTGGAATCTAGGAAAAAATGGTACAGATGAACCTATTTCTGAGGCAGGAATAGAGACGCAGAGATAGAGAACAGACACGTGGACATGCGTTGGGGGGAAGGGGAAGGTAAGATGAACTGGGAAATTTGGATTGACTTGTGTGAAATAGATAGTGGGAACCTGTTGTGAAGCTCAGGAAGCTCAGCTTGGTTCTCTGTTATGACCTAGATGGGTGGGATGAGGGGGTGGCTGGGAGATCCAAGAGGGAGGGGATATATGTATGCCTATGGCTGATATACTTCATTTATGGCAGAAACTAACACAAACACTGTAAAGCAGTTGTATATACTCCAATTAAAAAAAATCCTTAAAAAAAGAAAAGCAACTGATTCATGTAACCAGGCAGGGAATCTAAAATAGCCAAGAACATGTAAATAGTCTTTCATTCTGTGGAAGACACAAACCCCGAGTAATTTAAAATTTAGCCAAATGCCTGTGAAGACTCTAGATAACCAATAAAAGGACATTTGCTCTGGGCTTAATGTCCATGGAAAAAATGCCACACACCTAGCTAGCCAGGGTAGGGATCCGAGTTCTTGGCTGTTACTATCTTTTTTTTCATAGTGTGATTGTAGAGTTCAGGAAACACTCAAGTGAAATAATGCCATTTTCCCCTTCAGAAAAAAAATAGTAGCTTCTCTAGACATTTTCAAAGCTATAAATATTAATCAAAGATGAGAAAAACACAGAACTAAAAGAGTGGTAGAAAATTGGTGGGTGAAAAAGGTTTTGTGCAATTTACAAGATTTGAGGGTCTTATAAATCCATAGTTAAGTTGTATAAGGCTAAAGAGATGTGCAACTTAATGCAAAGTGTTGGGGGAAAGTACGCTCACTAAAAAGCAGGGCTTTGTGTTTTTAAGGAAGGCAATGGAAAATAATATTTGGATTTACTTTTGTTCCAAGGTTGAACAATTTAAACTTCATTAACTATTCCAGTGTGGTATGAAGTTCAACTCTTTTTGTCTAAGAACCTGTGTCCAACATTGGAAGCATTATCTGTGGTGATCAGTCTAATAGGAGAAGAGGTGTGTGGTCAGGCCTTAGACAGTCTCAAGTTTGATCAAATTAAAGTATTAACTAATTAATACATTTTTCTTGGATAAATCGTAAAGGCTAATTTTTAAAATGGTAGTAGGCACTACTAAACAAATGACTTGTTTTTAAGATATTGAATGGTCATTAACTAGTTAGTAACTTGGGTTATAAACAAGTTGTTAGAATGAAATGACCTATTTCAAAAAATGGTCTGACCAATTAAATGAATCTATCTATAAAGCATTTATAGATGCACCTTGATATCTTATTTCAGTCCAACAAATCAAGTGACTCCATAGAAAAGCCAATTTCTTTGATTGGCAAGATATAGTTTTAGTAGCTGGTTTCCTGTTTGATTTTTTTAAATCTCTTGAACAGGTTGGGGGATGTATACATAGCTTTAATTAGTATCTCCATTGTTTCATCAAAAAATTTACAAGCGACAAATGCTGGAGAGGATATAGAGGGAAGGGAACCCTCTTACACTGTTGTCAGGAATGTAAATTGGTACAGTCATTATGGAGAACATAATGGAGACACCTCAAAAAACTAGAAATACAACTACCATATAACCAGCAAACTCACTCCTGGGTGTATACCAGGAGAAAACCATAATTCAAAATAATACATGTGCCTCAATGTGCACTGCAGCACTATTTACAATAGTCAGAGCATGGAAATAACCTCAATGACCATCAACAGAAGAATAAATAAGGGAGATGTGGTGCATATATACAATGGAATATTACTCAGTCATAAAAAGGAATGAAACTGGGCCGTTTGTAGAGACACAAGTAGACCTGCTGGGGGGGATTGAGGGCAGGAGAAGAAGGGGACAACAGAGGATGAGATGGCTGGATGGCATCACCGACTCGATGGACATGAGTTTGAGTAAACTCCGGGAGTTGGTGATGGACAGGGAGGCCTGGTGTGCTCCGATTCATGGGGTCGCAAAGAGTCAGACACGACTGAGCGACTGAACTGAACTGAACTGAACTGAAGTAGACCTAGAAACAGTCATACAGAGTGAATAAGTCATAAAGAGAAAAACAAATATCATATAACATGACTTATATGTGGAATCTAGAATAATGGTTCAGCTAAACTTATTTGCAAAGCAGAAATAAAGACATAGATGTACAGAACAAACTCACACATAATAAGGGGGAAAGGAAGGGTGGCTGAATTGTGAGGTTGGAGCTGATGTATATGCCCTACTTTGTACAAAATGGCTAACTAATGAGAACCTACTGTATAGAACAGGGAATTCTAGTCAGTGTTCTGTGATGACCTAAATGGGCAGGAAACCTAAAAAAGAGAGGATATATGTGTATGTATAACTGATTCACTTTGTCATATAGCAGAAACTCACACAACATTGCAAAGCAACTATACTCCAATAAAATTTAAAGAGAAAAAAAAAAATAGCTTCACTGTTTATTTCATCACCATAGTGCCTAGAAAGACCAGAATAAATCTAAAGGCTTTGGTGGCTATTTTCTAATCCAAAAAATGAAAGTGCTTCTATTGCAGTGAGTTCAACCTTTAAAATGCTCATTACAATAAAAGAGAAAAGGAGAAGGAAGTGCATTGCAAGCTCTTGGGAAATGATGGTAAGTCAAGCTATAATGAGTCTGGTCTCTACAGCCACGTGCCCTGGAGTTCGAATCGTTATCAGTCTTATCTGTAAAGTGGTAAACATTGCTCACCTTTTAGGGTTGTGATGAGGAAAAGTAAGGTTATAAAGACGAAATTTATGAGTGCATGGCTCAGTGTAGGTACTCCGTAAGTATCCATGTGGATAGAACCACAAGAGTTGTTGAAGTCAACATCCTTGTCCACACTGCTGTTACTTGGGACTTCCCAGCATGCTGTTTAAGCCTGGATATTGATTTTTCTCAATTTAGAGATGTATGTGCTGTTACTGTTCTTTGTTTCTATTTCTCTTTTAATGATTGTATATTGAGAGTAAATTAAATAACTATCTATTATATATTGAAATTGTTTTTTGTGTGTAATGAGTGGTTTCTTTTGTTAACAATTCCTTTGAACCTGAAACAAAAGAAAAATTTTTGACAAAACAAGTACATGTAATCCAGGATACAGATAGTGAAGCAGAGGGATTAAACAAATTCTGGATGCGGAATGGGAGAATTCAGATCCAATCCTTACCACATGATAGACTTTTGACTCCATATAAGCTATTCATCTTTCCAAAGCTTTGCTTTCCTCATCTGGAATTTTGAGATAAAATGGTATCACCCACATAGGATTTTCATAAGGAGTAAAGTGAATGAGGTCATCTATGTAAAAGATGTTGTGTGTTGTCTGGAACCTAATAAGCTTGATAAATGTTAATTCTTTCCCTCCTCCACCATCCTCTCCTTCTTTATCTCTTTCTTAAATTTTAAATATTCTAAAAGAAACATTTAACAACATTTTTGTACTTCTAAAAGTGGGACTTTTGTACTTATAATCGATGGTATGTCCTAGGTCATTTGGAAGAATTTATTTCTTTTTGATGTATAAATTGTTAATAGTACTTCTTAAGATTGATGCCTCATAAAATAAGATAGAATTTGGAATTATTATTATTACTGCTAATCTGACTATGTGAAGTGTGCAAGGAAATATGAGAAGCTTCAGTTAAATACCATTATGTAGCATCAATTTTACTTGAAGATTTAGGTGGGAAAAATTGAATAGCCAACTAGAAATTTTAAATGTTTTTTTATATTTAAACAAGCGTGGACAGATTCAAGAAAAGTCAAGATTTATGTGAACTTTTAAGAGAAGAATGTGGCATGGCTTAGAAACTTCAGCTTGAAATGCTAGATTTGTGTTGTAGTTGTTCACCATGCTCAGCTGTTTGGAGTAAGGTGATGGAAGTTTGAGAAGCACGGTGTGAGGCAGTGGCAAGAAAACCAAATGAGGTCCCTGCCCTCATGGAGCTTAGAGTCTAATGGGAGAAAGACAGGAAAACAAATAACAGACGCAGAGCATTTTAGCAGCCATGATAGAATTGCTACGAGGAGCATTTAGGCACAAAGGGGATAGTGGCCCAGTTCTGTTCGAGACTTAAGGGTGCAGTTGAGAAGACTTCCTAGAGAAAGTGACCTTGAAGTATATTTTTTTTTGTCTTTTATTTTATTAATTTATTTTAATTGAAGGCTAATTGCTTTACAACATTGTGGTGTTTTTTGCCATGCATTGACATGAATCAGCCATGGGTGTACATGTGTCTCCCATCCCAAACCGCCCTCCCACCTCCCTCCCCATCCCATCTCTGGGTCGTCCCAGCACAGTAGCTTTGAGTGCCCTGCTTCATGCACTGAACTTGGACTGGTCATCTATTTCACATATGGTAATACACATGTTTCAATGCTATTTTCTCAAATCATCCCACCCTTGGCTTCTCCCACTAAGTCTAAAAGTCCATTCCTCATATCTGTGTCTCTTTTGCTGTCTTGCACATAGGGTCATTGTTACCATCTTTCTAAATTCCATATATATGCATTAATGTACTGTATTGGTGCTTTTCTTTCTGACTTACTTCACTCTGTATAAAAATTTATGGTACATATACACAATGGAATGTTACTCAGCTATTAAAAAGAGCACATTTGAGTTAATTCTAATGAGGTGGATGAAATTGAAGTATATTCTTGAGTGAGGGTATGTAGTTTGGAGAGATAACAGGGCACACTCAATAAGACTTGTAGTTTTTATTCTTTTTCCTGGGTGCTGAGAAGCTCTGAAAAATACTGGGGAGGATTCTCACTGCTGAACTTTCAGAGGAGCTAGAACATACATTTTGGGGGATCTCCTCTGCCAAGGACCCCCAAGAATCTTGTGGATGGCCTTGCTTCAGCAGGACAATTCTGGGTCATTTGGGGGCATACTGACCCTTATTTAACCCAGGCTAAGAACTTTGTGACCTCTTCTAGACTTCTGAATCTATGCTTCAAACAGATCTTGCCTCTTGGATTTTGCTAATAAAATATAAGTCCAAGCAACATCCTCTTCTTGGATCATAAAGTATTTCTTTTCAAGATCCTTTTGGCCCAAAAGTACTGGTGGGCTCTTTATTCTGTGAAATGTTGCCATTTGAATGGAGCTGTATATTCTTTTGTAGAGCTTCCTGGGTTGAAATTCACACCTTCATTTTCTTGTCCTAAAGAGAAAGACATATATTCTTTAGGAAAATTTGTACAGCCTTGCCATCCTTACCCTTTGCACCTTCTGATTATTCCCAGAACAGCTGGCTTAATGTAACAGTAATTCACAGTCCTCAGCTGGATGGCTGCAGAGAATTCTTCCTTATTCAGAGTTCAGCAAGTGCCAGCAGTGTTATTGAAGCAGTAATTGAATTTGGTGAACCTTCTGCGGTCAAGACAGCATAACACTGCCTGCAAGAACCACGCGGTGTGGTTAAGATGAATAGACTTCCAACAAAAATGAATCTTCAAACTAAGCTCAATAGCACACACAAAAAGGACATACTGTTTTGATGATCTGACTTATGATATTGAGCATTTTTGGAGCAAAACCTGTTCAGAAGCATGACAATGTGAATCTACAAGGAAAACACTGGGAGAGAAATCTAATACTGTCCAGAAATCTCCAGCAAAAGCTTTATCGATAATCTCATCAAGCACAGACAGGCATGTGACAAACATATTTTCTAGCGTAAAGGTGTCCTCACTGCATTGTTGAATTGAATCCTCAAGTGACAAAAGAAAAGAAAAATCCTCCATTAATTTTCAATGAAGTGTGCCTTGTCACCAAACAGCAATTAAGTGATTTCAAAAGTTTCACATTCACAGAATGATCTCAACAATCTCACGACTTTGCAATGCTGTTTCTAAAAGAGAACATTTATAGTTTGGGAAAACAGCACAAAAATGAAAACTGTTGGAATTGTTTTGGTTGCTGAAAATATACTTGGCCTCAGTGTCTGTGGCACTGAAGAAAGGAAAGAACTTTGGCTCTGAGCTTATGCAGACTCTGAGTTTGAATCCCAGCCCCTTCATTCACTGTGTCCTTAATAGGTCATTAACTTTCTTTGAATCTCTTGGTCTTTTCCTGAGGTCAGTAATGTCTGCCTCTGAACATGTCATGCATGATTAAAGGGCGGTGCTTGACTCTACTGGAGAATTTTATTTTAGCAGCTGTCATTTGCTGGCCTACTGTGTGCCTGGCATGATCAAGTGCTTATGAACACATCTTAAGTTACAACAATACGTGTTTGGTACCTAGGATGACCATCTCATCCAACTTTGCCTGGGACTGTCTTGATTTACAACTGAAATTCCTGAGTCTCAAGGGACCACATCAGTTCAGGACAACTTAGGGTGATTTGCTACTCTCTCAATATTATGATTTCATCTTACAGGTATGGAAACTAAGACTCAGAGGGTGTGTCCAAATTGCCCAATGTCCCAAAGTTGGGAAAGAACAGACCTGATTTGCAAACCCGGCTTGAATAACTCTCAAACCTGTACTCTTTCTGCAGACCTAACTCTGCTCTGTAAATATTGCTTTCCTTGCTCTATCACTAGAACGTCCTAGAGTTAACAAATATTTGTAGATCAGATCACATTTTTCCCCCCAACTGTCTGAGATCATTATTTCAGGAATGCATGTGTGTGTGCTTGTAGCTGATAGAGAGTGGGAAGACCTCTAAGTGAGAGATTAAAGAAAATCATAGTGACAGTGATACTGAAAATGAGAGTTTAAGAGCCTAACATCTATTTTGAAGAACATTTTATCTTTTGTCAATGCGTAGTTCATTCGTTCATTCATACATCCATCCATCCACTCATTCAATGAGTGAGGTCCTGTTGTATTCCAGGCTGTCGTTGCAAGCATGCTTCGTCGTGTCCAACTCTTTGCAATCCTTTAGACTGTAGCTCCCCAGGCTCCTCTGTCCGTGGGATTTCCCAGGCAAGAATACTGGGGTGGGTTGCCATTTCCTCCTCCAGGGGATCTTCCTGACCCAGGGACTGAACCCACATCTCCTGAGTCTCCTACATGGCAGGGAGATTCTTTACCTGTTGAGTCATCAGAGAAAGCCCAGGTACTTCTTTTCAAAGAAGACTGAAATATTGGCCTCAAGATGCTCATTGTAATGGGATTTTTAAAGAATTAGTTGTAAATGATGCAAGAGCTAGGATGATAGAGGCAAGTCCCTGCATTTATATCATCACCTGCCTCCATATTGCTCCAGCCACCTGGATATTTTTTAATGATGCTCCAAGCTTATTCCAGATGCTGTTTTTTGTTTTTTTTTTTTCCCCTAAGCTGTTATCTCAGGCTGGAAGATTCTCTCTCCTAATCTTGGTGATTCAGATGTAAGATGAAATATTACCTCTTCAGAAAGAAACACCTTTACTTCCTCCAGCTAAATTACCCACCCAGAAATATTAGGTCACCTTAGTTTAATAATCTTCTTTGACTTTTTGTTTACTGCTTTTTGCTTGCTGGGGCTGATAGTGAGTCATTTCCAGGGAGAAAAGTAACATTTATTTTATTGTTTGTTTTATTCATGACTGTATTCTCAGGACTTACAACTATGCTAGGCACACAAATGCAGTCAATAAGTATTTTTTGAATGAACAAAACGAATGAATTGATAAACGTTTCGGATGCTGGAAGGGGCAGGCAGTGCAGGATGAATGAGCAAAGGTGTGAAAGGAAATTGTGCTTGAAGGGATATGTGAATTCAGACTTGCTATTTTACTTTCCTGTTGTCGCTGTTCTTGTCATATTACAGGTAGTATGTCTTAAGTTGGATTTCCCTGGTGGCTCAGCAGTGAAGAACCTGCCTGCCAATGCAAGAAACACAGGAAACTCGGTTCGATCCCTGGGTCAGGAAGATCCCCTGGAAAAGGAAATGGAAACCCACTCCAGTATTCTTGCCCGGGAAATCCCATAGACGGAGGAGCCTGGTGGGCTACAGTTCATGGGGTGGCAAAAGAGTTGGACATAACTTAGGAACTAAATTACAACAATAAAAATGTCCTAAGTTTTAAAAAAGGTTCAAGAAGAAATCACAAAAAAGGGGAAAACATTACTCCAATTTGACATAATTGCTAATATTTTGTTGCCCATTTTCTCAGAGTTTTTTTAATTCATGGAGACTTATGAACAAAAACAAATCACTCTTCAACGTTTTATATATTTTATGGGGTAAGTATTTTCTGACATTTTCATTTTATATATTGCTTTGTTCTTCATCATAATGGATGTCTTGGGATTTATATAACCAAACGTGTACTTTTGGACCTCAGAGTCTTCCTATTTTGCTCTTATGAACAACATTGGATTTAATAGTTTTGCAGATAATCTTTGCAGGGATCCATAAGATAGCAGAAGGACATTGATTTGAGTTCTAGGTCCACCAGTTCCTTTTAAACATTTATTTAAAATTTTTAGATGTTCCCTCAATTGTAATATGGGGAAGAGTGTCTACATTGTAGGATTATTATGCAAATTAAACAATACAATGACGATGAAGTGCTTGGTACAATACATATGAAATCAAAGTCAGCACCCCTTGATAATTTCCTTTGAATAAACTCCTAGAAATAAAGCTGGCTTTCCAATCTATCTTTTTTAAAAAAATATTTATTTATTTATGGTTGTGCTAGGTCTTTGTTGCTGTGCATGGGCTTTCTCTGGTTGCAGAGAGCAAGGGCATCTCTTCATTGCAGGACACAAGCTTCTCATTGCGGTGGTTTCTCTTGCTGCACAACTCAGGCTCTAGACAGGCCGGCTTCAGTAGTTGCAGCACACAGGCTCAGCAGTTGTGGGGCACAGGCTTGGTTGTTCCGTGGCATGTGGAATCTTCCCGGACCAGGGATCAAACCCGTGTCCTCTGCATTGGCAGGTAGATTCTTATCCAGTGTATCACCAGGGAAGTCTTTTCTAGTCTATTTTAAAAGGCAAACAGACGCTAGCTAAAGTTATGGGTGGGAAGAAGCCTTGCAGCTTGGGGAAGTGAAGTTAGGAATTAAGGAAACTTTTTAAAAAAAATTATGAAAGAACCAGAGAACCAGTGCATCAACCAGAAACTTTAAAACACAGAGTTAAATTAACTCTAACCCTCATGCTGCCCAGATGACAGCCCAGCTCACGACCATGTTCTGCATCACTGGACACTGAGTAAATGCAGGCTGATCGAGGTAATCCTGGCATCAGGAGCCCCAGTGCTCACAGCAGCATTAGCGTATTAGCCAAGATACAGGAGCAATCTAAGTGCCCATCACCAGATGAATGGATAAAGAAAATGTGGTATACATACATATGTATATATATATACACACACACACACACAATATATGTATATATACATATACACAAAATAGAATATTACTCAGCCCTAAAAAAAGAATGAAATTCTGCCATTTGTAACAATGTGGATGGGCCTAGAGGGTATTATGCTAAGTGAAATAGACAGAGAAAGATGCTGCTGCTGCTAAGTCACTTCAGTCGTGTCTGACTCTGTGCGACCCCATAGACGGCAGCCCACCAGGCGCCCCTGTCCCTGGGATTCTCCAGGCAAGAACACTGGAGTGGGTTGCCATTGCCTTCTCCAATGCATGAAAGTGAAAAGTGAAAGTGAAGTCACTCAGTCGTGTCTAACTCTTCATGACCCAAAGACTGCAGCCTACCAGGCTCCTCCATCCATGGGATTTTCCAGGCAAGAGTACTGGACTGGGGTGCCATTGCCTTCTCCAAGAGAAAGATGAGAAAGACACATACTGTATGTTATCACATATATGGAAGCTGAAAAACAAAATGAATGAATATAACATAAGAGAAAGACTCACAGATACAGAGAGCAAACTAGTGGTCACCAAAGGGGAGAGGGAAGGAGGGAGGGACAAGATAGGGGTAGGGGATTAGGAGGCCCAAACTATTATGTATAAAATAAATAAGATAAAAGGATACATTGTATAGCACAGGGGATGTAGCCAATATTTCATAACAACTGTAAATGGAGTATAAACTATAAAAATAGAGAATCACTATTTGTACACCTAAAACTAATATAATGTTGTAAGTCAGCTATACTTTAATTTAAAAAAAGAAGATACTCTTGGCAATTTAAGTTGGCTAATTGAGAGAATGGGGGCAGGGGTACTTTAACTAGATAAGGAAACCAGTAAGGTGAGTTTTGTTTGGTCCAACCATAAGTTCAATTTTTAATATATGGAGGTATCTCGAAGGCTATCCAGAAAAAAAATCAGGGTTCTAGATACTGGATTGAGTAAAGAGAGTGGAGAATATCTGAGGCCTTGGCAATAGAGATCACCAAATTAACAATGGTCTTTTGTTTTCCTTCTGACCAGATATTCTAAGTTCATCTAAAAGAATCCACTTTGCTTTCAATAGATGCTGTCACTTTTTATCTGATTTAATTGGTAAATTTTCATTGAATTTATACTTTCAATAAACAACTCCGAAGCACAAAACTAATAGCAGAGTCACACTTTGATAAGATAATGTTTATTTAGTAATGTCCAACAAGTAGCGAAAGTAAAAAGAATATTTTTAAAAATGTATAATTTACATTTATATAAATACTTTAAAGTAGAAAAGCTGAACACATAGGATGACAATAGAAGAATGTATACATTTAAATTTGCAGTCTATCTTATAGCCTGACAAGTTAGATAAACATATGTAGATGCATATATCTTGTTCATGAGTTTGCCTAACTAAGACCCAAGGATAAGTTTGGGGCATCTGTTCAATAATTCTGAACTCCCATGGAGTTTGTGGTATCTCGCCACTGCAGTCATGTCGATTTTGTTTTTCTTTTTCAAAATTCTACTACCAGCATATTTGAAAGTCACCAAAAGTTATAATCAGGTGCTTTGGGCCTTAGTTTATTCATTGGTAAGGTAAGAGGAACCCTGCTGATGGGTTCTGCTTCTTCTGAATTAAAAAACTAGTGATCCCCAGGAACCTCCAGACACATACAAATGTCTGAGGGCTGATAGAGGCTGGTCATCTCTGTATAAGGGGTAATTTTCTGTTTAGCTTCTTTCTTTTGGAAAGGAGTCAACTTGTCTGAAATGGAGCCAGTTTATGACACCAGTGCACTTAATTAATAAGCATTCCATTATTGTAGATATAGCTTGTTTTCCATGTACACAGAAAACAGATTTCAAGTTGGAGAACTATATGTTTCATCAGATCTCAGAATCTGAAGTTCAGAGTTGAGTTACTGAAAAAGAGTGCTGCACAGAGAACCCTTAGGTCAATCCTCAATCCATGGTGAAATATTTATATGACAATACTCTCAGTATGACCTTGGACTTCACCATGTCATTTCATTACAGTGACCTTTTCTTGAAATTTTACAAGTGTATAACAAAATGAGCACAATGTGATACTGTTTACACAGTAAGATCTGTATCTGATTTCTGAAATTTTGAAGTTTTCACATGGAGTAAACGTGTAGTAAATGTGTGTAGTAAACATGTAAAAGAAAAAGTCATCCCTAAGTACGCTCCTGAGCTTACCTTGATTCCAGGTTTATAGTTAATCATATCCTTCATGAAAAAAAAGACAGATATAACTGACCTCATATGACCACAGAAAATACATGAGACTCAGAGGAGGGTAATTTTTCTTATATTCATTTGATGGTGGGTGGCTGCAGTTTGCCTCTGTCGGTGGGCTTCTCAAGGGACGAGTTACATCTTCTTGCTGCTGGTGTTTGGCTTTAAGTCTTAGAGGAAAGACGAGTTGCTGTGAGGACAGTTGTTGTGACAGGTGCAGGTCCCGATGACCATCACTGGCTTCTTGAGGATCTGCCCTGGGGAGCACTGGAACTCCACCTGGATGGTTTTGGTGTTGTGGGGAGTGCAGCACCGGCCATCACTACAGATCCCACAGAACCTGGGCTTGTAGGTGTGGAGGCTCGTGCAGTTCTCAAACTGCAGGTGGATGGCTTTGAGTGACTTGATGCTACGGAGACACTTTTTTCCTTTCTAAGAAAGAAGAAAAGGAGTGATGCATGAAATGGCCATCTTTCCTCTAACGGACCCATCTAGGCATATGGAATAAATTGCTAGTTGCCTACCCAATATCTGTTGCTCCTTCTTCTTTGCTAACAGAATGTTAATTTTGTTCTAGCAGTGTGGTCCACTACAAGTATTTGCTTCCCCCAGAATACCTGGGAGCTTGTGGCAAAGTTCTGGGCCATGATACATAAACCAAGAGATTCTGGGAAATTCTTTGCCCTTCAGACAGGTACAGTTCTTAACTGCTTCCTGTATTCATCTGCCTCCCTACCTAGAATGTGGAAACCGTGCCTAATTGTCTATAACCATATTTTGACCAAGCGACATATGCATGAAGGTGAAAGCATATGCATGATAAAGAAAGTTGCTTTGTCAAGCTATCATAAGAAAACTGGCATTAGTTTTAGTCCAATACATTCTTTAGGTGCTATAAAGAGAAATGGAATAAATATGGCATCACTGCAAGCCTATTAATGTTTCAAATTTTTTCAGATATTAACTCACTTAACCTTATTAGCAACATTCACTCATACAAGGAGCAATTATTCATGTAAAGAGCAATTGCTCAAGTTTTATAGATATGTAAATGGAGTCTCAGAAGGCTGAAGTGATCAGAAGACAACTAGTAATTGAATTTGTCTGACACAAAGCTCATTTTTTCTGCTGATATTACACTGTGACCTCAGGAAAGTGTAAGACAGTGTGATTTAAGGTTATTTTCCATGAAGGCATGGTAATTAGGGAATTTATTCAACATTCCATTAGTAATTATTGATGAAGAACCCCAATACTGATAATGCAGTAAGACACTGATAATATGTTAATTTCCCACCTAGATTTCTTCACCTAATTTGTCACAATTCTCCACTGTTTTTTACCTTTTTAGGCACAGTCCATAGATTGTGGAGTGATGAGACTTGGAATTCTCTAAAATCAGTAGCTCTAAAGCTTTAAGAGTACATGAAAATGTACTAACACACATTGCTAAAACATACATTGTTGGGCCTTAAACCTAGGGTTTTGATTCAGTAGATCTGATGTGGATCCCCACAATTTGCAATTCTAAAAAGTTCTTAGATGATGCTGCTGGTCTGGGGACCACACTTACAGAAGCACTGTTTCATAGTTAAGAATCTTTCAGTGACAAGGAAGTAATGATTATTGGGCTAGCATTTCCCTAGATTCTGAGCACATTTCTGGACTTTTAATGAAATATATACATATACTATAAATAAATATCTTAAATATAATATCTCCTAATATTAAACTGGGTGCAAGATTATATTTTTTATAAGAAAAAAATATAAATTCTGGAAAAAGAAACAGTAGAAAAAGCAAAATGTTAAAGTCATGGCATTGAAAAGCCTTATGTAATAAAGTACTATGTTCTTGACAATACTTAAAGGCTCTTGCTTTTTCTTTGTTGATATTTATAATACTTAGTGTATATTTTTGCCAATATAAACCAAAAGGCACAAGGTCTGCAACATTTGTGTGTGTGTGAGTGAGTGAGTGAGTGAGAGAGAGAGATGAAGGGATAGAAACAGAGAGGAAGGTGTTTCCAGGTGTTCTTTCTAAACTGGCAGAAGAAGCAGAAAGTTAGAATGGATCTTAAAAAGTCAGAGAGCTAAGTAGCCATATAACAATGCAACCACTAGAGACTCTTATTTTACCAATAACAGAAATGATGGTTAATATCAAGTAATGATATGTATATTAATACAGTAATCTATGCTTACAGGTGGCGCTAGTGGTAAAGAATCCACCTGCAATGCAGGAGATGTAAGAGCCCCAGGGTTCGATCCCTGGGTAGGGAAGATTCCCTAGAGGAGGAAATGGCAACCCATTCCCGTATTCTTAGAGAATCCCATGGACAGAGGAACCCAGTGGGCTACAGTCCATGGGTCGCAAAGAGTCGGACTCAACTAAGCATCTGAGCGCCGGGGCAGCAATCTATGCCCAGTACTTTGCAAAGTCATGGAATTTAATCTTCATGACAACTCTGAGTAAGGAACTGTAGCTACTGTTAATGTCTCTGTTATCTAAGGGAAGGAACTGAGGCTTAAAGGTTAAGAAAATCACCCAAGTCCCACAGCTAGCTCATTTGAGAAGCCAGGATTTAAAGTCAGGCTGTCTGGCTCCAGAGTTGTGCTCTTAAGCATGAGATGATATTGCCTCAGTGGAGAGATATGTAAATCTTTCATTGCTAGGGACTATTTTATTTTGGCCTTAGGTTTGTACAAGGGTCCATCAACTAGTTTGATTTGAGTATTGCATTTATCTGATCTTGGGTTCTGCTAACAAGGACTGTGATGTCATCAGGAACCAATCATAGCTTCTGATCTGCATGCCTTCTGCTCAGCATTAACACACTGAGTTGATATCATTCCAGCAAAAAAGGAAAGCAATGTGCTATTTTATTTGGCACATATCGCCTCTTCCTGGCAAATGTACTGGTGGCACTAGGCTTTTTAAAAGACTGAAAATAATTCCCAGACACCCATTCATTTATTCATCCACAGTTGTTTATCAAGCACACAGTACGTCCCAGGTAGGATGTGGAGGATGGAGGGATTTGGAAGGCAGATGTGGTCCCTACTCTGTTGCTTCTTTCAGACTAAACCTAAAGGGTGAAGACAACTGGGCTCAGAAATGACCTCTCTAAAATCAAGCATGCTTGATCATTGAGTAACTGTGTTTTTCCAGGATGAAATGAGATTTGCCAGACTTTTCTCAATTGGGGACAGCATTAGAGTTGTCCAACCTCTCCCTCTTTTTTTCTGTTTTTGGTGGCACCACGTGGCATGTAGATCTTAGTTCCCTGACCTGGGATGGAATCTGTGCCCCCTGTAATGGAAGCATGGAGTCTTAACCACTGGACCACCAGGGACGTTCCTGACTTCTCCCTCTTTACCTGCTGTGAGTTGCTTAGGATATTTCAATACATTAAAGAGAGGAAAAAAAAAAAAGGTAAACTCCTCTACTGGAGCTGACTGCAGAGCCAACTAACATCACAGAGATTTGCTAATACACAGGGCCCAGTGAGCAAGGCCACCTCCTCTGTCACGGGAGGCTTCCCCCAGGCTTGTACCTTGTCTGTCGGCTGCCTGTGCTCTTGGTCACAGGGCCGCACCATGCAGAGCCGGGTCTGCTTCACCATCTCACAGTGAGGATTCCTGTTGGTGACTCGGGTGGAAAAGCCCGTGCCGCAGCTCTTGGAACACGCGCTCCACTCTGTGGTCTGTTCGATGCAGTTGATACTTGAGTCCGAGACTGCAACTCCTAGGGTGGCTTCTGTCCTGTAGGCTGTGGGAGTTTGGAATAAAGACAGCACTATTGAGTGAAACATGGGGATGGCAGAGTGGTCCTTTCAACCATCATTAGAAAAAGCATCTCATCCAATCAGGTACCGGCTCAACTCAGGTGCTTTCAGGGGACAGACCTGAAACTCTGTATTTATAAGCCCCAAACAGGTAGCACAATGCCTAGTGCACAGTTGACCTTCAAGAAATCTTTGTGGAATGACTGTCCGATTTGTTCATGAGAAGTTTAGGAGAACCCGTCTTTGAGACGCTTAGTAGTTTTAAGAACACAACACCGTATAGCATCAAGAACCATTCCATAAATTGTACTGAAATCACAGGATTTCAACATGTGATTTTTGTCTAGAAAGATGATCAGTTAATAATTGCAATTGGATGAGAAAGTAGAACCAACCAACTCAAAATAGTGATGAAAGTAAAACTCTGCCTTAGGGAGGTGCAACTGGTTGTCTGGGTTGTGGGATACAATCACTTTCAGACAGTTCAGTCTCAATACTTAATATGCTGGCCTTAACATGCTGGGCACATCTCCTCCCTTACATGGCAATTTTCCTATCTGTAAGGCATGGCTGATAATTCCTGACTTCAGAAAGACTGTAAAGTTCTGTGTCCTGCCAGTGTAAATAATCTGGCTGACTAATGGCTTCCAAAATATTCTCTACTGGATCTTGAATTTTTGCTCTTCCAAAAAAAAAAAAAAGTCATTTCCTTTATGAGCCAAAACAAAAGGAAAAGCAAACAAAGATCCTAAAGTGTTACTTGATCCTTCCTACAGCATCTAGAAAGGTGGCATTTCTCTGTGACACTTGTCCAGGGATGGCATTCCTTAGGGGACATAGTCTTAAGAGTGCACAGGTAGTTGACAGAATCCAGAAAAAAAAGAGCTATCACCAGGCCCTTTGCAAATGACCTAAAAGGCATTCCCCTTGAATTGATGGACTTCCCCATTGGCTCATACGGTAAAAAATCTACCTGCAATGTGGGAAACCTGGGTTCAATCCCTGGGTCGGGAAGATCCCCTGGGGAAGGGAATGGCTAACTGCTCCCATAGTCTTGGCTGGAGAATTCCATGAACAGAGGAGCCTGGAGAGCTACAGTCCATGGGGCTGCAAAGAGTTGGACATGACTGAGTGACTCACATAAACTGACTCTTGCCATAAATATAGAAGCTATATCAATTGTGTGTTTTGCATAAAGTTGCCAAAACATACCTTTGCAATGTTAATAAGGGTCAAGTGAGACAAACTAAAATATAAATAGTAGTCATGTAATAAGACTACAAAAATCACTCCTATGACTCAAAAGAACCACTGAGCATGACTCTTCTTCAGGAGAGGCTGTGTGCATACTTCAATAACTTGGCTGGGATTCCCACACGTGATGTGTCTAATCTCCGTGGGCCAGCTGGACTCCACGAATGAATGGCCAGAAACTTGAAGCCAGTTTCTCACTACAAATCCCAAAGAGCACACATACTTCCTGCCTGCATTTCTTCCTGTGCTGGGACTGTTAAATTCAGGTATGTTGAATTTCTTACCTGGAAGGGTCTGGAGGTCCCCTAATGTCCCCGTCTCATTGGAGTCACAGATCCACTTTTCACAGCACTCCCCCGGCACTTTAACTTTTCTGGGAGCTGGGCAGTCGGGCTGGGGCAGTAGCAGGTCCTCTTCACAGCGGGGCACACAGCCAACCTGTCCATCTTGGCAGGCGCACTGGTATTTGCAACTTGGCTGGAAGGTCTCCCCACTCTGGTAGATGACTCCATCGAACACACAGTTGTCTCCTTCTACCGCTAGAATAATGGGGAAGAAGAGCATAGAGGGAAGGGCCTTCCCTGGCGGCTCAGATGGTACAAAACCTGCCTACAATGCAGGAGACCCGGGTTCAATCCCTGGGCCGGGAAGGTCCCCTGGAGAAGGAAATGGCAATCCACTCCAGTATTCTTGCCTGGGAAATCCCATGGAAAGAGGAGCCTGGCGGGCTACAGTGATTATTAATAGGGTGGTGAAGAGTCTTGGGGAAGAAGAGCCGAAAGGGAAGGGGAGAGAAAAAAAAAGAACAGGATGCACTGGCGAAGCTGCAGAAGATGCACAGCACATGTTCCAAACCCCAATTCATTCTTTTTCTAGTTGAAGGCATCTGGTTGCTGATCTATCACCAGTAGAGAGATGTCCTCATGGAGCTTCCCAGAGGAAAAAGAAACACTCAAGACCACCCAGTCCTGCCACTCATGTTACGGACAAAGGAAGAGGGGCCCAACCGTGAAGTGACACTCCCAAGGTCCCACAGCTTTTGATCCCAATGAAAAGGTCGTTTTGCAAGAACCTCCTTAGATTCTCCTACTCCAGGAGCTCAGAATGAAAAAGAAAAACAGAGTTCTTCAGTCTCCAAACAGGTTAACTGGGCAAACTGGGAAAGGCTTCAGATTCCTTGGCATTCCAGCACAATAAATCATCACTAGTTTAGAAAAGAAGCTAAAAGACTATTCCAAGCCCCCTCATCCAGGGAGGTGGGGACAGCCTCCAACTAAATGGTACACCAGGTGGGAAATTGATCCCGGACTGATTGAGTTTCACCAGCTTGATTTTACTCACAACTCAGACAGGGGTTCCATAGGTCCCAGGAGAGTAGGGGCTGCTTTGGCTCAGATGGGACAATTACAGGTGTGAAAACAAGCCTGAATGGCTACAGTTGGGGGAACTCTGAGCCTGTGAGTAAGCCGAAGTTTCCATCACCCCCCAAGCGTCCCCTGGAAACGTGGATAGGAAATGACTTCACTGGCCCTTAACTCTGCTCTGCTCCCGGTCTATTTGGATTCTTCTCTAGGGAGGCAAGTGACCGACGCTTCTCACCTCCGCAGGAGGGCAGGTTTCCTTCGAGCTTCTGGCTCTCCCCCAAACCCCACGAGACCCCAGACCATCCCTGGTACAGGTGCTCCATAAACATCAACTAGGGCATCACCATTAGTATTTGCGCATCACCCTCTAGGAACAAAGAGAGGAGGAGAGGAAAGAGGGGACAGCTCCGCTATGGAGAGACAGGAGGTCAGGGGGCGGGTGGGGGCAGGTTTACCCATGCAGATGCCAGTCTGGGCGCTGGGGTCCGCTCTGCGGTCGCAGAAGAGGCCGCGGCTCTCCTCGCAGGGCAGCAGCACGGAGCAGCTCTCGCCGCGCTGACGAGCGCACACCAGGCAGCAGGAGCAGTCGTCCAGCACCGCCCTCACCCCGGGGGCGCAGGCCGGCGGCTTTGGGGGGCACGTGGCCGGGCACGAGGAGGGGCAACGCTCAACCGCAGCGACCTGGGGGCGGGCAAGACCAGAAGGAGAAACTTCTCATCAGGGACGCTGGAAAGCTGAGTGAGCCAGGGATCGAACAGGGGTTTTGCTCAGAAAGTGACCAGAGGCACCTGGCGAGTGCGCCACTCACCTGTCCCAGGAGATGGAGGAGCAGGAAAGCCAGGCAGAGGCACTGCTTGGGCAGACCGAGACTCTGGCTCTGCGCACCCTGCATGTTCAGGCTTTCCCGGGTCGCTCTCACACGCCTTTTCCAGGTCTGAGATTGGCTCCGCTCGTCCCGCTCCAGGTCGGGCTCGCCCCCGGCCAGCGCCACAGCGCAGGTTTTATAGCGCGCTCCTAGGACGCGCTCAAGCCGGTTGGCTGCCGCTCAGGCAGGAGGCGGGGGGACCGGCGGGGTGGGGAATGGAACGAACCCCGGGGTTGCCATAGCAATTGGCCGTGGGTGCCGCTCTCCTTTGGGCGCGGCCCCCGGGCCTGCGTGTGCCTGTGTGTGGCGACTGGCTTTTCCCAGAGCTCCGGGCGGGGCTGGGTGGAGGCCCGGGGCCAGGACCCAGAGCTCGCCGAGCGCGTGGGAAGGAAACGCCCGTTTCCTCCTGGAAGCGGCTGCGCCTTCCCCTAGGACCAAGACACCGCCACTCCCCATCACGCTTCTCCGCCTGGCCGTTTCCAGCCGGGTTGCAAACGTGGGGCTCCCCTAAAGGGGTGTCTGATGTTTGCGACCATCTGTGGGGGGTTGGCGAGAGGCCCAGGAGTTTAGTCATAAAGGAAGCACATGCAAGTTTGTCACTGTTTAGGGCACGCTCGCTCTGAGTGTGGAGAGCTGGGGGGGGGGGGGGGGGGGGCGGGGAGGGAGGAAGGGGGAAACAGAAGGGAGAAAGTAGTGGGGGGGGGTGCAGAAAATAGAAGTCAAAGTTAGGATGGGGGATGCTATTGGCCAAAAGGCAAAGTTTTGTTGTTGTTGTTTTTGTTCATTTTTATTTATTTGGCTGTAACAGGTCTTAGGTGCAGCTTGCGGTATCTTATATTGTGGTATGTGGGATCTAGTTCCCAGGGGGGACCAGGGTTCAAAGCCCCGACCCCAGAGAGTTAGCCACTGGACCACTACGGAAGTCCCAAGGTAGAGTTCTTTTGACTCTAATCATTTCAAGCCCTGCTGATTCTTAAACCCCCAATTCTGCAGGTTTGGTAGAAATACAAGTAAAACATAATAGAATGAAAATATGAGAGCCTGAGGTACATAAAAAGTGTCCATTCTTGTAGAGAAAAAACTTGAAACACCTGTGGTATCATGCCTCCCGTGAAAGGGCACCTGTCAGAGTATAAGAGCCTGTGAGGGTGTTTAAGATGGCTTCAGCTCAGGCCCTGTCAAAACCGCAGCGAATTAAGGAAGGACTGGGAAAGGTACTTCCTTTCCTGAACTGGCATTCCAGGACATCAAATCCTTCTTCCACCTGGCACCCACTTTCAAAAAATTCAAAAAATGATTGCTGGGAAACTCTTGTCATCTCTCATGAGAAAGAACAGTTTGTTCCAAAGGTGACAGTGCTGGACGGTATTCAAAACATCTCAGTCCTGTATTTCAGCTTTGCTGCTGCCTCTGGGATCACCGTGTCCACCTCCTTTGGGGGTAGCCCTGTTGGAAAGCCACTTTTCAGGAAAATTATACTGGCTTATGAGGGAACTTTAGGCTTTGAAAGGAAGCAAATTTCTTCTACATCATCCATCTCCAACATGAAGGAAATCAAAGGCAGCTTGTGTAAGGGGCCAGGTCTGCCCCTGCCACACCCACCTTCCAGGATGAAATCATCCCCAGCCCCTTCAGAGTAGTTCTCTGAACAGCTTAAGACTGCTGTTAACTACTTCTGAGCCTCTGTGAATTCCGCTTTCTTTGAGGACATGCAGACTGATTAGGAAAGCTTGGTGAGAGGCTGAACCGTTAATTTGTGCCGTGTCAGGGACACTCAGTACACTCTTCAAGGTGATGGGCTTCGTGAGTCATCTGGCATGGCAATGCTTCCACCTGGTTGTACCTCAGAATTAACCAGGGTGTGTTTTGAAAAATGTCTATTTTTGTTTATAATGACTTTTAAAAATTGAAGTATAGTCAGTTTACAATGTTGTGATAGCTTCAAGTGTACAACAAAGTGATTCAGCCATATATATGTATTTATATAAAATTTACATATATAAATATTTATATATACATTTACATATATAAATATATATACATTATATCTATATATATGTATGTATATATATATACATATATACTATCTTTCATATTCTTTCCCTTTATAGGTTATCACAAGATATTAAGTATAGTTGCTTGTGTTATACAGTAGGTCTTTGTTGTTTATCTATTTTATACATAGTAGTGTATAATGTTAATCCTAGCCTCCTAATTTATCCATCCCCCACCCCCTTTCCCTTTTGGTAACCATAAGTTTGTTTTCTGTGTCTGTGAGTCTCTGCTTTGGATGTAAGTTCATTTGTATCATTTTTTTCTTTTAGAGTCCACATATAAACATATAAACAATATCATATGGTATCTGTCTTTCGCTGTCTGGCTTGCTCCACTTAATACAATAATCTCTCGGTTCATCCATGTTGCTACACATGGCATGATTTCATTATTTTTATGGCTGAGTAATATTCCATTGTATATGAAAAATATAGACTCTTGGACCCCACCCTCAACCCACTCAGTTGGATTTTCTGGTGAAGGCTCTTGGTAGACAGCATTTCAATGTATTGAATACTTGGAAATGGGAAGTGGCTTTGGGAAACCTTGATATGGAACAAGTAGGAGTACAACTAACCAAGAGGCAGGAATATTGGCTAAATTTTCAATGTATGAATTGACAGAACAAGGAGAAATTGGCAGCGCTAAGACTGGGCTGACTCTTCTTGGAAAGGGGGAAGTTGAGAAGAGAAAGGTAACTGTCAGACAAGGAAGATGTCAAGTCATTGCTAATGTGTGTTATGGTTCAAGTCTCTTGATTGCTGCAAGTGATAAAAACCAAACTAGCTAGTTTCAGGAAGACACATTTATTAGGCAGAGGCTGTGGTATTTCACATAAAAACGACATGGAAACTGTGCTGCTAAACCTCAGAGATAACTAAGACCAGGGCCTCGGAGCTATGAGGATTCCATCCTTCTATCTAAATTTTGCTTCTCTTTGTGTCACCTTTTCAGTCTGTCCCACCATGGACCCGCTTCTAACTTTTAAGAAAAGTATCATCCTTACATTCTCCCTAATCTCTTACATTATGACCCTATCACCAGAAAAGGAATGTCCACTCTGTAATCTCCTATAGATGCTACTGATTAAGGACCTCTGCATGAAGAAAACTAGCAATTGAAAGTGGATCCATCTGATGACAACATGTCAGGTCCTGCTTGGCCACCTTCACAATAACGTCTCTGGACTCCTCCTTGCTGGGAGAGATTTCATCCTCTCTAAAGACCTGGCATCTCTTGCTTTTCTCTTATATCTCTTAACTTATCGAATAATAATGATGTGCCTGTTTCTGCATCTATCTCTCTCTGCTGCCTGGGAGCCTTTGAGGACAGGGAGCAGGTCATATTCTCCATAATATCCCCAGCATCTACTTCAGGGACAAGTACGTGATCAGTTGGTTTAGGACTTTTTGAGACACTGCTAGCCTCACTTAAAGTTTTGTCATTTGTCACTGTTTTGCATGTGAGGAGGTAAGAAAGAATGGGAGGCCGTTTGTTTCTTGGCAGCAGTAGAGGCTGTGTTGGTCTTATCAGTCATCACCCATCTGCCCCTGACACACACCTTTCTTAGTCTTTCACTCAGCGTCTAAAGGATGGCACACAGGCTGGTGATACTGTGTTTGAAATAAACCATGTGTCAGCTGAGTTGTCTGGGGAAGTTAAAGTGTGAGTTGCTCAGTCGTGTCTGACTCTTTGTGACACCATAGACTTTAACCCAGGTTCCTCTGTCCATGGAATTCTCCAGGCAAAAATACTAGAGTAGGTTGCCATTTCCTTCTCCAGGGGATCTGCCTGACCCAGGGATGGAACCTGGGTCTCCTGCATTGCAGACAGGTTCTATGAGCCACCAGGGAAGCCCCTGGGGAAGTTAAGAGAAACTGCAATAGACACTCCTCATAAATCTTGGCTGCCAACCAAGATGGCAACTCCACTGGTGCAAGTCACTGTGTTTATTTCACTTTTCCTCTTTCATTTCTTTCTCTCCTCCCTTTCCCTTATCCCAGATGTGGCACTAGAGACTCATTTCTCCTTCTCTGTTAATGGATTTTTATTTTTAAGACTTATCAGTCAGTGCTCCTACATTTAGAGAATACATATAGAGAACTTTCTACATTTTATAAAGGCTTACATTTTAGTTGTTTTATCTTTTTCGTTATGATAAAAGATGTAAAATAGTTTGGCACTGGTTTCTGTAGCAGGCAAGAGAAATATAAAGCACAGAATCCCATATTAAAAATGAAACCAATAAAAAGCTGGGACGGTGATGTTGTCACCTGCAGCACAACGACATCTCTTCCCTTTCCTCAGTGATCACATTCTCTGTAAGCTCACAGACGTTCACTGCGTTAAGTGAATTGTTAAGCCCACCCACATGATACTTAGGTCCCATATTGTGCCTCATAAGTCAGCCTCACAGCTTGTTAAAAATTTTGTTGCTCTATTCTGAATTTCCTTTATAGGTCCCTTTTCTGGGGCCTCGGGGACTTGGTAGAACACAAGGTAATTCCGAGTATATGTTAGGCAAGCCAGCCCTACATGGTGTCCAATGATATGGCTAATTTCAACCACACCCTCTTGTTTTTCTGACAACTCTCTTGACTTCTTGCTCTTTCAGAAACAATGAGGGGCAGAGAAAAAACAGTGATGAGAGGCAAAATATTAAATATATAATGTTTAGTGTTATCCCCTTTGGAAACATCTTATTGCTCACATTTTTAAATTTTATTTTTAGTGCATTTATTATTTAAAAAACCCATATCTAAAGGTTTTTTTTTTTTTAAAGTCATATTAGAAATGACTGAGAAATTTGAGAAATAAGTTTCTTCCTCACACTGCTAAATGACCTCCTTCTAGGGAAATGAGCTTTTGTGGAATCAAATAATTATTTTAAGTGTTTTGAACTGGAGTGGAGTCTATCAAGTCTACCAATGTGCATACCACATTCCCAGCCCACTGGCCCCAGTCATGCCCTTCTCTGCACTCAGCTGAAGAAATTGGCCACCAGCCATTCTTTCCGTGTGACTTCTGTATGGCTTGTGACAGCTGGGTAGACTGAAAACCATTCTGCTTCATGGACTAGAATCCTTTAGACCAGAAACTGATGTCAGAAACAAAGGCATATACATATGGCGGTTGTGTTAGCCAAGCCTCAGGGGTGCTCCCATTGGGTGATGGTGGGTCCAGCCCACAAATGCCGGTGGCCAAGTGAACAAGGAGAAGGGAAGTAGTATCACCTGAATACAGTCAAAATTTTGAATAACTTTTAATGATTGTTCCTGGAGAAAGAAAAAATTAGATTGTTTTTTTGGGTGAGTCTCTATTCCAAAATGCTATCTCAGAATATTAAAAAAAAAAAATTCATACAGCCTCTCCCACCAATCTCTGAAATCTCATCAACAAAATACAGACTTATAGGAGAGACGTGGCCACAAAACAGTGTTGTGTTTGATGATGTGAATGTTCATGCTGTCCAATTCATGAAATGATAATTATTTTATTCTTCATGACATGAATCAAAGATGAATAAGATGTTTTGTTTTTTCAAGAACCTGATAAACTAGTAGGAAAATGAAGTTAAAAAAATAACTACTGCATAAGGCAGAATGTGGTAATTCCTGTAAATAAACAAAGGCAAAGTAACATAGGAACATAAAGGAAGGTTAAATTAGTTTCTTTGCTGTGAGAGCAGGAGTGTAGTGCAGACTGGAAAGGGATTGTTGTAAAAACTATAATCCCTTTTTCATTGTTTGTCTTCTTACTAAATGCTGAAGAATAAATGACATTAAGTTGAATAAAGCATGGATAAAATTTCAAAATCTGGACATATGGGCAGAGACAATTAAACAAAGGCATAAGGATGGGAAAATTCAGGACTTGTTCAGGAAATGGAGAATAATTTAATTTATCTGAAACAGAGGAAGGTCATGGGAAATAAGTTTGGAAAAGTGGACCACAGTTGCCAACTCTTGGAAGAATATAAATGCCAAATTCTCAAGTTTAACTTAAAAAATAATCTATCAATCTATTTATCATCTATCTCTCATTCTCTACTTATCAGCAAGGAGTTGCAAAGCAGAGCTATATTTAGGAACATTATTCTTTAAGAGTTTGTTTGATTATAGGAAGAGATGACCAGAGGTAAGTACTGCAGTTTAGAAATTGTTGCAGCAGTTCAACGAGAGATAATGAGTACTTGAACTTGCAGAATGGCAGTGGGAATAAAAGAGGAGTTTGGAGGGAAGCGATGTTTGCCTTCAGTGGAGCTCTGACTGGCTGCAGAAGGTCAGGGTAATGACAGTATGATACAGGTTTTGACCTTAGATAACTAAGTAGCTTGTGATAACATTTTAGTGGAAGCCAAATAACTTCTGTGATGAAACATCTCTACCAATAGACTACTTCGGTTCAGATCCTTAGATCTTAGACAACCTGGCCAGTCTGTGCTTCCTGGCCTTTCTCTGTCTGTAAGATAGGAATGATAATAATTGTTCTTTTTTCCTAGGATTGTTATTAAGCTAAATAATATGATATACAGAAAGCCCTGGAGCCATTTCAACAGGGTTCTGTGAGGGAATTAATCCCTAACACCCCAAGGCTTCCATTTCAATGAAATAACTTCTCTTTTCTGCAGCTTGAATGGTACTAACATGTAATAGGTGGCTCAGTGGTCAAAGATCTGCCTGCCAAACAGGAGATGCGAGTTTGATCCCTAATAGCAATCCACTCCAGTATTCTTACCTGGGGAATTCCATGGACAGAGAAGCTTCATGGGTTACAGTCCATGAGATCACATAGAGTAGGATACGACTAAAGCGACTAAATAGCGAAAACAGCATGTGACACACAGACTGGGATACCACAGGGCAGCTCAAAACTTAGCTCAGTTCAGTTCAGTTCAGTCACTCAGTCGTGTCCGACTCTTTGCGACCCCATGAACCTCGGCACGCCAGGCCTCCCTGTCCATCACCAACTCCCGGAGTTTACCCAAACCCATGTCCATTGAGTCGGTGATGCCATCCAACCATCTCATCCTCTGTCGTCCCCTTCTCCTCCTGCCCTCAATCTTTCCCAGCATCAGGGTCTTTTCCAATGAGTCAGCTCTTCGCATCAGGTGGCCAAAGAATTGCAGTTTCAGCTTCAACATCAGTCCTTCCAATGAACACCCGGGACTGATCTCCTTTAGGATGGACTTGTTGGATCTCCTTGCAGTCCAAGGGACTCTCAAGAGTCTTCTCCAATACCTCAGTTCAAAAGCATCAGTTCTTCTGCACTCAGCTTTCTTTATAGTCCAACTCTCACATAAGATTTGAATGTGGATTAGATGATGTTGAGGACAGTTCAAAGAAATTGTGTTCTGTTTTGGGTTGGGCAATTACAGGATGTGGAGGTAATTCCCTGATTGGTTATCTTATTGATAATCTTTATGGCAGAGGCAGGATGAACAAAGAACAAAAAGAATTGTTTTTGCAGAAGAAATGATAGCTTTTCATGTTAGCTGGGTCGGGGGAAGCTCCATCATTTGGGGGGCTGTACATTGTCTTTATTTTTATTTCCACCACACATGATCTCTTGTCATGGAGAATCCTCATCAGATGCTTATATTCTGTGAAATTCACAGTAAAGGAAACTCACCACTTAGTTGGTAGCAACAGTTATCAGCAGTCTGGGTTGGTTGTGTTTTTTTTTATTTCTCCTTATTTTAATTTCTCCTGTGAATAGCTTTGATTTTTTTCTTTGAGATTATTATAGAGCAAAGATTTGTATAATTTATGATTTTGGATGTAAATTTCCAGTTTGCTTTCTGGGGATGCATCCTTTGGCTCTTCTGTTAGTGATGTATGAAAGTGGGATAAATGTTGGGTGATTTCCAGAAAGTCAGAACATTGAGTGGTCAGGGTGATTCGTTAGACAGGGATGTAAACCCTCAGTACTTTTAGTGGTTCTACCTACTTTGTTCTCTTTCACTAGGTTTTACAGCTGAATTTGCTGGTCACATGCGGAAGGATCACTCGCAGTCTTCCATTCCCATGCGCTCTTCCTTTCCTCCTCCTGTAGCAGAACTCTCCTTTTGGTTGGTTGAGATCACTCATTCCAGCCAACTCTGGGACTCACTTGTATTCTTGTTACCCAGTCCTGGCCATGTTGTTCTCCTCGTGTCACTACTTATGAATTGCTATAGTTCCTTCCTTCAAGTCATCTGTACCCAGGTTAAAAAAACAACAAGATATCACTAATGAAATATTCTCTCTTTCATTGCCTTTTAGGACTCTCTAGTGTGAAGCTCAGCTTTAGAAAGAATTGCTTCTTGCTGCTGCTAGCTTGTGTGTATCAGGTCATCTATAACAAACCAGAACATTGGCTGTCAAATATTTTTGACCATGACATTCAGTAAGATATAATGAAATTTTACATCATAAACAAAAATGTATAAATGTGTGTTCATATATACACATACACACATAAAAGTATATATATATATATATGTATACTGTATAATTGGAACAAATTATTATTCCAATTGTTTGTTTATAAATAAACATTTATTTATAAAATAAATGTCTTTACTACATGCCTTGTGTTCAGATTTTTGCTGTTTAGCCTCTTTCATTGAAAAGAAAAGTCAATTATTATCCCCTAAATTGATGATTTAGATTCTTAGTGATAGAATGTGACCCTTGGTTATAGGTTGGTGAGTGGTAACATATAATAAGCCCATTCACTCATGTTATCTCTATATTGGAATTTCTTCTTTTTTCTTATACCAAGAAAATTCAACTTGTTTGGTACAGCCCAGTCCTGAGTCCAAGTATTCATTATTCAGCCCCAGATGGCTAAATGAGAGGATTAAATTCAGAATCTCTAATCAATTCAGCCATAACCATAAATTGAGCCTGATCTAAAATGATATTTTCTTTCTCCTTAATTGAATACCATCAATCCTTATTCTCATAAATATGTTCTCACATTTCCCCCAAAGTTTGGCAGTATTCTACTAATTGTAAACCCATATCTCCTTCTTCTACATTTGACTTCTTCTGAGGAATGGGGGGCAGGTCCCATTATCCAAGAAGAGAACTGGGTACCCTGGGCAAGGCTAGAATCTCAGCTGAAATAGGAAGCTTGCCTTTAGGTAAAAGATAAAACATCTTTATTAAACAAGGAAGGAGGAGTTCGTTCAGTTGCTAAGGTGCTTTTAGAGGTGTCTGTAGCTCCTAACACCTCTAAACAGTGTCTGTAGCTCTTAAGGGATTCCCTGGTGGCTCAGATGGTAAAGCGTCTACCCCCAATATGGGAGACCCGGGTTCACTCCCCGGGTCAGGAAGATCCCCTGGAGAAGGAAATGGCAACCCACTCCAGTACCCTTGCCTAGAAAATTCCATGGATGGAGGAGCCTGGTGGGCTACAGTCCATGGGGTCACAAAGAGTCAGACATGACTGAGCGACTTCACTTTCTTAGTAGCTCCTAAGGGCTTCCCAGATGGCTCAATGGTAAAGAATCTGCCTGCTAATGCAGAAGACACGAGTTTGATCCCTGGGTCAGGAAGATCCCCTGGAGAAGGAAATGGCAACCCACTGCATTATTCTTGCCTGGAGAATCCCATGGACAGAGGAGGCTGGCAGGCTACAGTCCATGGGGTTGTGTCTGGGTCTTTCCATTTCCAGTTCTGCTTATTTAGGTTGTCTGTTTCTTCTTCTTCAGTGAGTTTTGGAGATTTGTTTCTTTCAAGGAACTTTTCCATTTCATATAAGTTGTTGCATTTGTGGGCACAAAATTGCTCATAATATTCCCTTACTGTACTTTTAAATTCTCCTGGATCTGTAATGTCTTCTTTTTCATTTCTGCTGTAGTTAATTTCTTCCTTCTTTATTCACTGATCATTCTGGCTAAAAGCCTATCAATTTTATTGGTGTTTTCAGAAAACTAGCTTTGATCTTTTTCTTTTCTTTTGTTCTGTTTTCAATTTTATTGATTTCTGTTCTCTATTATTTTTTCTGTCTGCTTGCTTTGGGTTTAACTTACTCTTCAATTTCTAGTTTCTTAAGGTAGAAGGTTAAATATTTTATTTGAGAACTTTCTTGTTTTAATGCTATGTATTTTCCCCTAAGCCTTGGTTTAGCTGAATCCCACCTATTTGGATATATTGTGTTTTCATTTTTATCCAATTCTAAATATTTTCTACATTTTTTGTGTGACTCCTGTTTTGATCTCTGAGTTATTTCGAAGTATGCTGCTTAATTTTGAAATGTTTGGGAGTTTTTCACATGGTTCTCAGTTATTTATTTGTAGTTTAATTCTGTTTTGGTCACATCACATGCTTGGTTTATAATTTCAATTCTTTCAAAATTAGTAAGGTTTGACTTTTATGCCTCAAAATATGAGCTATTTTGGTGAATGTTTTGTGTGCACTTGGAAAAGCTGTTTACTCATTTTAAAAATGGAAATAATTATTGAATTGTCTCAAGGGATTTTTATGAGGATTAAATGAGGTAATACTTATAAGTGTTCAGGAGAGTCTGGCTTGTGGGAAGTACTAAAAAAAAAAATGTTAACTAATTTTGTTGTTGTAGTTGTTTTCTTCACCCTAGAACACAATATTTTTTTAAAATCCCTTTTGTAAGGTTAACATTTTCTCCTTGTAAATACTGCTTTTGGCTTGTGAAATTAGTCCAGAGTATTTTGTTGTGGTTACTGTTTTGACGATATTGTCTAAGACATTGTTTGTTATGTATTTGACATATGACTATTTTACTAAAATTTATCATTAGTTCTAATTTCTTTCACACATCTAATTATCTTGCAGTTTTAGTCAAACAAGTTTTTACTAGTTATGAACATTAGTAATTTATATCTGATTATTTTTTTGACATCTTCTCATTTCTATTTATTTTTGCATTGCTCCAAACTTCCAAAGTAATGTTAATTGTTGGGATAGTAGTAGATGTCCTTGTTTCCTTCTTGACTTTCATGGTAATTTCTCTAGCATTTTACCAATAAGGGTCCTGTTAATTACTCTATCAAAGAAAACTTTTAAAACCAGTAATGTTTATTGGGTTTTAATGAATACATTTTAACATTTTATTGTATAGGATTTTTATTGAATTATGTATATTGCATCTTAAATATGAATTAATTTCTTAATATGAAATCTTCCTTGTATTTTCAGAAAAGGCCAAGTTGGTTATGGTGTAAGCTGATAAATTGATTTGTTTGTTTTTATTTATAATTTGTGTGTTCATATTTATAAGTAAAATGTATTTATAGTTTTCTCTTTTTAATCTTTGTTAGAATTTGATGTTAGTTGATAATAACAAATTAGGAAGCTGTCCTGTTTTCATTTGTATTGGAGTTTATTTTGCTTGTGAATCATTTGTTTCTCCAAAGTTTAAAGTAAGTCACTTTATTTTTGTAAATGTTTCATAGAATTTGAGAAAGTTTATTTTCCATGTTACAGTGTTGTATATATGTTTTGTTTGCTGTTAAGTCACTAAGTCATGTCTGACTCTTTTGCCACCCCATGGACATGGGATTTCCCAGGTAAGAATACTGGAGTGGGTCACCATTTTCTTCCTTGAGGGATCTTTCCAACCCAGGGATCGAACCCATGTCTCCTGATCAAACACAAGTCTCCTGCATTGCAGGCAGCTTCTATATTCCTGAGCCATCAGGGAAGTTCTGTATATATGTACATGCATTTAATTAATATTATTAACATGATGATATTATACTTATTAAACTTTTTTAGATCATAAATTTTTCACATACTTTATTTATGACACATAATTATGCTGATATCTTGTATGAAATTTATTTGTATTCTTTGTGTATTTATGACATTTTAGTATATTAAAAGTATAAAGTATTCTCAATTTATATATATATTCTATATAAAATATTTCCTATTGTATCTTTAAATAATTTTCCTTTGGATTCTGCTTTGTCTAATACAAATATTTCAATTCTTCATTTCTCTTCTTGTCTTTAATGTAGCCTTGATGATTCATTGATTTTTAAATTTCCTGTGTTGTTTTGGCTTTCAGTGTGTATATTTCTATTTTTCAAACAGCATACTGTAATGGTATTATCATTCATTATTTTCACTGACACATACACAGACTCCATGTTTTATTTTAATAGGCGAGATTCATACATTTACGTTTATTGTCATAACCGACAAGATTTTTCTTGTCTTTCTCATTTTGTTTTATGTTCTATAATATTTGCAATACCCTGCTTTCTTTTTCTTGTTCTTGTTTTTCTTTGTTTATTTGTTTTTAACTTCAGCTTTTTCCTCAAGTGATTTAAAGGGTAAATAACTCATTTTTATTACCTTTAAATGAAAATTTCATTATCTTTAAATGAAAATGCCTATTTTATGTTAATTATTTAGCTAGAGAGTGAATATTACTTATTTTCTCCTAATAATATTGGGAATAAACTTTTTTATAGTCCTAACTTTTGTTCATTGAGCATTTTATATTATATATATTTTATTGTATGAGTAAATTATAACATTTTCATTAAGCTACTTATACATTATCTTTGATGATAGTTTCAATGATGATTTCCATTTTTTTAGTGCCTTGACTTCTTTTTTCTTGCGTTCTTCACTTTGATTAATGTTTTAGTTTCCCAGGAGGGGTAAGTGAGTTGTACACTTGCTGAGGAGTTTTGCACATGAAGATGTCCTTTACAGCTGAAGAGCAACTTGACTGGACATAGAGTTCTTGAATAACAAAATTTTCACTTTGGATAATGCTTATATTTAGGTAGAGCTGTTGCAAACACTAGCCATATATTGACTCAGTGAATTCTTCTGAACAAAAGCTCTAACCATTATCTCCATTCTGAAGATGGTATAACTGAAGGACAGAAAGCTTAAGTGAATTGCTGAAGGTGAAGCAACTGGTAAGTGTAGTCAAGATTTGAACCCAGACAATTTTGTTTCATAGCTTATACTCATAACCACTATTGCAAAGGGTTCATTAGATAGTCATTTGAAGATTATTGTGTCTTAGGTATTCATAGATGTTAATTCATTGTCTCTAGGCTTTTAGAGAAGATAATTCTGAGAAATCATATTTTTCTTCACTGGAAGACAAGTTGTATTTTTTTCTTCACTTTGCCTGGATGAAATATCAAACTCTTAGTCTCTATGATTTGTATTTTTAAGCAACTGTTCTGTCTGTTCAGACTTATTTCATCTCTGTAAAGCTTTCTTCTAGCATTTCATTCATTTTATTGTTTCTTTAGTATTGTCTCCTTTTCAGATCCCTGTTTGTGTAGGTGGTGTATCCACTGGTACTTGACTTACGCATTTATTTAACAAACATTTATTGATGATTTACCATGTGTCAGATACTGTGAATACAATGATGATGGAAATATGACCACTAGCCTTATTAGTCTTATAGTCTAATTAGAGGGAGGCAGTTTTAAAAAAATAAACACTACTATAATTTTAAATGTCATTTAATGCAAAATCTGAAGGATGAATAGACTTTGCCAGTTTAAAAAGTGAAAGGGTATATCAGGCAGAGGGAGCAGAATGAAAAAAGTTTCAAGCAGGGTACATTTAATGAGCTCCAGGGTCTGCTGAAGGGCAGTGAACAATGGGAAGATTATTGTAACCTAGGGTGATCCATATAGTCAGGAGCTTGATAATATAGGTCTGCACAGTATATGTTAATCTTTGGGTTTTTAACAAAAGGAAGCTATTAAAAGTTTTAAAGGAGTAAGATCAAATTATCTCATCCAACTAGAGAGTTGACTAAGTGGAGCTAAACGGGTATGTAGGGAGACCAGTAGATGGACATTACAATTGTCCATCTAAAAGATGATGACAGCTTAGACTGGAATCTTGCTTGGAGAGGGGGAGAAAAGAAAAAGTTTCACAAACAATTACAAAGTAAATGCTTTATGTTTATGAATTTTAGTAGAAGTGACAGAAACCAACCTAAACTGTCATGACAAGCCTAATTATACAATTACAGGGATGTCTCCAAGGAAATGAAGGCACATAGCTGACTTAGGGCCTGGAACCAAGAAGTGACTTACTTTTATTTCTCGTTTCTGTTTCTAAAATTTCTCTACCATCCTCTCTACCTGTGCATCCTGACTTAATCTGTTCTATACTTCCAATGGACAACGGTCATAGCACATCACTCACATTTCTACATCTCTTCCAGTCAGAAGTAAGCATGCAACTGAATTTTAATTCTTGTTTTCAATTCTAATTTCTCAAGAGCATGATCCAGGTTGTCCAAATTTGGTCTTTTCAACTGGATTCAGGGGGGAGTTTTACGATAAAAAATACGATTCTGAGGACCTACCACATTGGATGGGGCTAGGGTTAGAAGTATACATGAGAAAGTTCCTATCTAGTAATTTTTATTTTCTCATGAAGAAATAGATGAAGTAGATTGCTGAGAGTAAGAGAAGGTGGGAAAGTCAAAGATTTGAGGAGACAGTTAAGGTTTTAAATTGCAATTGCAGAAAGAGAGAAACTGAGTACTAGAGAGAATTAGTACGACCTTAGGTAGCAGCTGGGATTATCAGCCTTCCATTTATGATGGTACTAAGCTTTCCAGGTGGTGCAATGCTAAAGAATCTGCCTATGTGGATTGTGCCAATGCAGGAGGCTCAAGAGACATGGGTTCTATCCCTGGGTCAGGAAGACCCACTGTAGGAGGAAATGGCAACCCACTTCAGTATTCTTGCCTGGAAAACTCCATGGACAGAGGATCCTGGCAGGCTACAGTCCATGGAGTTGCAAAGAATCAGACAGTCAAACAACTGACAGAGGCACAATGAGTTTAGGAGTTAGAGGACACAATAATGATCCATGTGTGTTAAGGATCAGATGTGTGAGAAGAGACTTATGGTTGGAGAGAAAGTGAGAAGACCAGCATATATGAAGACTCTGAGACAGGTGGTGGGTTTGAGGCACTATGAGGAGTTTAGCAGCTGGGGTTACAAGTTGACCTTTCCTCCACTTATCACTCATCTCAGTGCCTCTACTTCTCAACCCAATATCTACTCATAGTAGATGCTCAATAAACACTTTTTGAATGAATCTAGCCTTATCTGTGTTTTTTTTTTTTTTTTTTCTTATCTGTGTTTTATCTAGCAATTTTCCTTCAAATTTTCTGTCCTCTAGATGGCACCCTTCCATAGTTTACAGGTGATGGAGTTTTCATCCTTTTTTAAATTGGAAAAATTACTTAAATATTCTGGACCTCAATATCCTCATCTGTAATATATAGGTGTACTAATAACAGCTACTTCACAGGTGGTTATGAGGTTTCAATCTAGCAAAATATGTAAAACATTCAGCTTTTAACTTAGTAGTCAATCAATACATTTTACCCAATATAATTATTAATTTTATTGCTGTTTGGGGTATTATTTCAGCCTGTGAAATTATCTATGTTCGTGTTACTGTCTTGGTCAGAAATCCTTCAGTTTGTATTTGACATTTGTATTTAGGAGGACACCAAACATCCTTTTCCCATTTAACTGTATCCTGAGCTCCCCTTTGAGACATGCAGGCCTTTCCCAATTCTGAGTCCATGTGGTCTGCGTGGGATGTCTACTCCCAGTTATAGAGCTGCAACTCTGGAGGCTCATGTCAATACTTGTATTTCATCTCCCTGATCATAGGGATTGCGGAAGTCCAACTAGAGCTAATGATATGTGCAATAATTTGGGGCTTTTGTCTCTTCTCTGGGAAAACTACTAGAGACCATCATTTTTTACAATACTATGCGGTGAGGTCCTGAAGTCTGTATCTATGGAAACCATTGTTGCTTTAAGGAGAGCTGAGAGGGCTTTCAAAGGGAGCCTGAAGATCGAGAGCAAAACAAAGAGAGGTTTAAGAATGAAGTGCTGGGTGGTATTCTTTGAGCCCCTGGATCCATCCTGTCTCAAACTGTTTCTGATACATTTCATTTTTAGTCTAAACTAGCTTAAGGTGGAATTTTGCCACTTGAATTTTACAATCTTAACTTATACACGATTTTCACTGAGGGTGCAATTTTGTCCACATTGTATTAAATATATATTGATAGAAATAGAATTATTATTTCAATAATTTTACCTAGAAATTCCACTAGTGTAATAATCGATGCTGTGCCATTAAGTAGGACATATATTCCATTATTTTTTTGGTATAAATTGAACTCTAGGACAATAAGATCTTTTGGAAATTAGTGACTTAATAGTTATTCTGTGGTTCTTATGGGTGATCACTGGGTAAATGATGTCTCTGCATATGAATTAGTTCTTTTTTTTTCCTATGGCTTGTTTCACTTCTTAACATAAAACAGGAACATTACCAAGATCTATTATTATCCACTTACTATAAATCTGAGATCAACATTTTGCTATGAATATTTATTATTTAGGGTTTCCCTGGAGGCTCAGATGGTGAAGAATCCACATGCAATGTGGGAGACCTGGGTTTGATCCCTGGGTTGGGAAGATCCCCTGGAGGAGGGCATGGCAACCCACTCCTGTATTCCTGCCTGGAGAATCCCCATGGACAGAGGAGCCTGGCAGACTACAGTCCATGGAGTCACAGAGTCAGACATGACTGAGCGACTAAGCACACACATAGCACATTTATTATTTAATTTTTACTTTTCCATTGTATTCAAAATTTGAGAGACCATGGTTTTTATTACTCACAGAGGGAAAATTTGAAGTGGAAGGAATTTTGGAATCAGACAGAACTGGGTTCCAATCTCAGCTCAGCTACTTGCTAGCTCAGTGAACTCAGACCAGTTATTTAACTCTGAACCTTAACTGTATTTTTTTTCAAATTTGGAACAATTAGAAATTCCCAGAGAGAAAAGTGTAGTGAGGAATACTGAGGCAGAATATGTAAAACTCTTAGTGAGAAGCCATGCAGATGTATTGTTCTTTGATTTAAAATATTAAATGTTTTTCTTTACTTCCTTCTACATACTCAGTGAGAAAGAATCTATTTAGATTAGATCTTGTTCAAGGCTAATTTGATGTCGTGTATATGAATTACTTGAAGTGGCATAATCTATGGGTAATGATAGGAATATCTGTATTTCAGCATATTATACATTTAGAATGATTAGGAGCTTGGAAAGCCATTAAACCCCTCTCCTATCATAATGTCCATACATCAGTTTTTTTTAATATATTCTTTCAGTTCCATTGCAGAATTTGGCTTCCTATTTTTTCATTTGCTTCTAAACTTTATGTTGCTACCTATGTAACTCATAATAAGGACATTTAAAAAAAATATTTGTGCAAACCATGTCCCATCCATTTAATATGAGCTGAGAGAGAAGTCTCTTCCCCTTGGTTTTATTCTTGTTATTGAAGCATTCCCAACAATTGGATCCCAAGTCTGAAGAGTTTTGTTCTTTACAGTAATTTTTTATAAATATCTTGAATAGTTTTCATGAGAAATAAATTTTTGTTTTTCTTCAGACTTCAGTTCTAACTTTGAAGATCAGAAACCTTTTTATTTTATTATTTTGGCGTCCCTATGTGGTCTGTGAGATATCAATTCCTTGACCAGAGATTGAAACCCCAGTCCTTGGCCATGAGTGTGCAGAGTCTTAACCACTGGACTGCCAGGGAATTCCCCAACAATCAGAAACCATTTAAAAATCTCCCAATTGCATACCTTACCCAGTAGTCTGATGGTAAGGACCTGTTCATGCCAGGATTCCTCCTTGATTCCCAGCTGAAAAGTGAGATGAAGTAGCCAAGAAGTCCTCTTCAACAGAGGGACTAAACATTTCCAAGTTGAATCTGTCTGAGTTCTGGTATAGTTATACAAGTGACTTTGCTATGTTTTTTTTTTTTTATTGTTCAAGCTAAAGTGCAGGAGGGAGAAAATAAGCTCCTGAAAGTTAGTGAAGACAGGAAAAGAGAGCAAGACTCTATTGCCTGAGATGCTTCTTTAGGTGTAATGATAGTTACAATTTACAACCAAGATGCAAGATGGCGTGATGATTAGAAGCGTGCATATGGAGCTGCGTGGGCTGGAACACGTGCCTGCCATTTACTCAGTTGGGAAGGGAACCTCCCTGTGTGCTTCTGTGAAATGGAGATAAAAAACAGGACCAAAAAAAAGACAACAAAACAAAACAGGACAGATCTCATGGATTCTTGGGAAGAATGGTAAAGGTAAATAAAATACATACCCTGAGAAAAAGTGCCTGGCATGTTGTAAATGCTCAAAAAGCAATTGTTGTGTTTATTATTGTTGTTGCTTCTCAATATTTAACAATACACTGAGCAGAAACTTCATATCAATAAATTAATTCAAAATATACAGACTAAATGGGGCTTCCCCGGTGGATCAGTGGTTAAGAATCCGCCTGCAGTGCAGGAGCTGTGGGAGATGTGGGCTCAGTCCCTGGGTTTAGAAGATCCCCTGGAGGAGGAAATGGCAACCCACTCCAATATTCTTGCCTGGAAAATCCCATGGACAGAGGAGCTTTGCGGGCTACAGTCTATGGGGTCGCAAAAAGGGTTAGACAAGACTGAGTGACGGAGCATGAGCATGCTGACTAAATGCAGGTAAATATAATTTTAGGATTCTAGTAAATTCAGTTATATAGAAATCAGTGATATTAATATTAGTATTATATTGATTCATGTTCATGAAAATGATGATTGTTGTCTAACATGTATTTTTACAGAGATCTTTACTTCAGAAATTTCTTCATAAGCACAGAATAAAAGCACCTTGCAAACAGCGCCTAAAGGAAAAAAAGAGACAAAAGCATTTTGACTTCCCATTTATTCTCCTGTAAACTGAATTGTAAGCCAGGCTAGAACTATTCCAGTTCTCTCCTTAATTCCTCTTTTATCCAAAAATCTTGAAAGAATCATCTATATTTGAAGTTACAATCTTCAGTTTGTAAGCCTGAAGTTTTCCATTTGAAAACCTACAGTTTTCTTCTTCGCCTCAGGTAACATCATTTCATTGCTCCCGTGCAGCTGCTCTTGCAGGAGCCATTGAAAAACCCAGAACTACTAAAACCCAACAAATCCTTTTTACTTGTTACTGATGGAGGCTTCAAAGCAACCAATAATGTTGGCTTTTCCTTCCTTCTTGAAGCTCTTCTCCTCCCCTGGCTTCCTCTTTCCTATATTTACCCCCTCTCTCTCTGCACTTCTTAATCTTCTCAGATACCTCTTTTCGCAGCAATGTTGTTAATTTTTTATACTACTTAGGATTTGTATCTTGAACATCTCAATGTTAGACTCTGATTGATTTGACCCAAGCCAATAATTTCAGGTTATCACCCAAAGGGTCCCAATTTGTATTTCTCAGTTTATGTCTCAGTTGTTTATATTTCTGTCTCTTAGATACCATGGTGCTCCATAAATATCTTAAGGTCACTGTGACCTCAACTAAAACTCAGTATTTTCCTTCCCACTTCAAAGTTGCTTCCATATTAATTCTTATTTAGATGGATGAATCTACCATCAACATGCTCATCAAACGTACAAACATTTAAAGCACACTGGATTGTTTCCTGAACACTTTCCAGTATTTCCTTTTGGTGCTCAAGACCAGCTGAATCTGTCTTTTAAATTACTTAACTCCATCCTTTCTCTACATCTATAGCCCTAGTTAGTTTTCATTTGTTTTGTTTTCATCTTTTACTTACAATATTACAATAACCCCTACATTGTAGGGCAAGAAAAGACCATAAAGGTAATGAAGAACACTGGATTTTCAAAGAAAAAGAAACCTAAATAAGTAGAACTTTTAATGTAAAGTAGGAATAGGGTGTGGTAAGTTGTCATTTGATCCTTCCACAGAACGAGAATTTTGTAGCTTTTAACTTTCTGCCACTCTGTATCCCTTTCATGGCACTTACCACAACCTGCTCTATACTGTAATTATTTGTGTATTTGATTCATCTTACATGCTAGTGTTTCAGTTCAGTTCAGTTCAGTTGCTCAGTCGTGTCCAACTCTTTGCGACCCCCATGGAATGCAGCATGCCAGGCCTCCCTGTCCATCATCAACTCACGGAGCTTGCTCAAACTCATGTCCATCGAATCGGTGATGCCACCCAACCATCTCATCCTCTGTCGTCCCCTTCTCCTCCCACCTTCAATCTTTCCCAGCATCAGGATCTTTTGAAATGAGTCAGTTCTTCACATCAGGTGACCAAAGTATTGGAGCTTCAGCTTTAGCATCCGGCTTTCCAAAGAATATTCAGGACTGATTTCCTTTAGGATGGACTGGTTGGATCTCCTTGCTGTCCAAGGAGTTCTCAAGAGTCTTCTCCAACACCACAGTTCAAAAACATCAATTTTTCAGTGCTCAGCTTTCTTTATAGTCCAACTCTCACATCCAAACATGACTATTGGAAAAACTATAGCTTTGACTAGATGGACTTTTGTCAGCAAAGCAATGTCTCTGCTTTTTAATATGCCTTCTAGATTTGGGAGAGCTTTTCTTCCAAGGAGCAAGCATCTTTTAGTTTCATGGCTAAAGTCACCATCTGTAGTGACTTAGGAGCCCAAGAAAATAAAGTCTGCCACTGTTTCCATTATTTCCCCATCTATTTCCCATGAAGTGATGGGCCCAGATGCCATGATCTTAGTTTTCTGAATGTTGAGCTTTAAGCCAACTTTTTCACTCTCCTCTTTCACTTTCATCAAGAGGTTCTTTATAGTTCATCTTTCCTTTCTTCCATAAGGGTGGTGTCATCTGCATATCTGAGGTTATTGATATTTCTCCCAGCAATCTTGATTCCAGCTTGTGCTTCCTCCAGCCCAGCATTTCTCATGATGTACACTGCATATAAGTTAAATAAGCAGGATAATAATATACAGCTTTGATGTACTTCTTTCCCAATTTGGAACCAGTCCATTGTTCCATGTCCAGTTCTAACTGTTGCTTCCTGACCTGCATACAGATTTCTCAAGAGGCAGGTCAGGTGGTCTGGTATTCCCATCTGGTGAAGAATTATCCACAGTTTGTGGTGATCCACACAGACAAAGGCTTTGGCATAGTCAATGAAGCAGAAGTAGATGTTTTTCTGGAACTCTTTGTTTTTCAGTGACCCAATGAATGTTGGCAATTTGATCCCTAGTTCCTCTGCCTTTTTGAAATCCAACGTGAACATCTGGAAGTTCACAGTTCACATACTGTTGAAGACTGGCTTGGAAAATTTTGAGCATTACTTTGCTAGCATGTGAGATGAGTGCAATTGTTTGAGCATTCTTTGGCATTGTCTTTCTTTGAGATTGGAATGAAAACTGACCTTTTGCAGTCCTGTGGCCACTGCTGAGTTTTCCAAATTTGCTGCCATATTGAGTGCAGCACTTTCACAGCATCATCTTTTAAGATTTGAAATAGCTCAACTAGAGTTCCATCATCTTCACTAGCTTTGTTCATAGTGATGCTTCCTAAGGCCCACTTGACTTCACATTCCAGGGTGTCTGGCTCTAGGTGAGTTATCACACCATCATGGTTATCTGGGTCATGAAGATCTTTTTTGTATAGTTCTTCTGTGTATTCTTGCTACCTCTTCTTAATATCTTCTACTTCTGTTAGGTCCATACCATCTCTGTCCTTTATTGTGCTCATCTTTGCATGAAATTTTCCCTTGGTATCTCTAATATTCTTGAAGAGATTTCTAGTCTTTCCCATTCTATTATTTTCCTCTATTTCTTTGCATTGATCACTGAGGAAGGCTTTCTTATCTCTCCTTGCTATTCTTTGGAACTCTGCATTCAGATGGGTATATCTTTCCTTTTATCCTTGCCTTTAGCTTCTCTTCTTTTCTCAGTTATTTGTAAGGCCTTGTCAGACCACCATTTTGCCTTTTTGCATTTCTTTTTCTTGGGGATGGTCTTGATCCCTGCCTCCTGTACAGTGTCATGAACCTCCGTCCATAGTTCTTCAGGTACTCTGTCTATCAGATCTAATCCCTTGAATCTATTGTCACTTCCACTGTATAATCATAAGGGATTTGATTTAGGCCATACCTGAATGGTCTAGTGGTTTTTCCTACTTTCTTCCATTTCAGTTCAGTTCAGTCACTCAATCACATCCAACTCTTTGCAACCCCATGAACCGTAGCACACCAGGGCTCCCTGTCCATCACCAACTCCTGGAGTCTACCCAAACTCATGTCCATTGAGTCGGTGATGCCATCCAACCATCTCATCCTCTGTCATCCCCTTCTCCTCCTGCCCTCAATCTTTTCCAACATCAGGGTCTTTTCAAATGAGTCAGCTCTTCACATCAGGTGGCCAAAATACTGGAGTTTCAACTTTAACATCAGTCCCTCCAATGAACACCCACAACTGATTTCCCTAAGGATGGACTTGTTGGATCTCCTTGCAGTCCAAGAGACTCTCAAGAGTCTTCTCCAACACCACAGTTCAAAAGCATTAATTCTGCGCTCAACCCTCTTTATAGTCCAACTCTCACATCCACACATGACCACTGGAAAAACCATAGCCTTGACTAGATGGACCTTTGTTGACAAAATAATGTCTCTGCTTTTTATTTGCTGTCTAGGTTGGTCATAACTTTTCTTCCAAGGGGCAAGCATCTCTTAATTTCATGGCTGCAATCACCACCTGGAGTGATTTTGGAGCCCCCCCAAAATAAAGTCAGCCACTATTTCCATTGTTTTCTCATCTATTTGCCATGAAGTGATGGGACCAGATGCCATGATCTTAGTTTTCTGAATGTTGAGCCTAAAGCCTACTTTTTCACTCTCCTCTTTCATTTTCATCAAGAGGCTTTTTAGTTCTTCTTCACTTTCTGCCATAAGGGTGGTGTCATCTGCATATCTGAGGTTATTGATATTACCCCTGGCAATCTTGATTCCAGCTTGTGCTTCATCCAGCCCAGCATTTCTCATGATGTACTCTGCATATAAGTTAAATAACCAGTGACAATATACAGCCTTGATGTACTCCTTTCCCTATTTGGAACCAGTGTATTGTTCCATGTCCAGTTCTTCCATTTAAGTCTGGATTTTGCGATAAGGAGTTTATAATCTGAGCCACTGTCAGCTCCTGGTCTTGTTTTTGCTGATGGTATAGAGGTTCTCTGCGACTACAAGGAATATTATCAGTCTGGCTTTGGTATTGACCATTTTTGTGATGTCATGCATAGTTATCTCTTGTGCTATTGGAAGAGGGTGTTTGCTATGACCAGCGCATTCTCTTGGCCAAACTCTGTTAGCCTTTGCCCTGCTTCATTTTGTACTTCAAAGCCAAACTTACTTGTTACTCCAGGTATCTCTTGAGTTCCTAATTTTGAATTCCAGTCCCCTATGATGAAAAGGACATCTTTTTTTGGCATTAGTTCTAGAAGGCCTTTTAGGTTTTCATAGAACCATTCAACTTCAGCTTCTTTAGCATTACTGATTGGGGCATAGACTTGGATTACTGTGATATTGAATGGTTTACCTTGGAAATGAACAGAGATCATTCTGTCATTTTTGAGATTGCACCCAAGGACTGCATTTCATGTTCTTTTGTTGACTATGAGGGCTACTCCATTTCTTCTAAGGGATTCTTGCCCACATTAGTAGATATAATCGTTATCTGAATTAAATTCACCCATTCCGGTTCATTTTAGTTCACTGATTCCTAAAATGTTGATGTTCACTCTTGCTATTTCCTGTTTGACCACTTCCAATTTACCTTGATTCATGGACCTAATATTCCAGGTTCCTATGTAATATTGCTAGAGTTTAAGCTTTCTAAAATTAAGAGACTTCTCTTATTTTTATCCTTCCCCCCTCCCCCAAGAAATGCTTGGTACAGTTTTGCTATTCAACAGGCATATAATTGAGATGAGATGTGAATTTGGCCATTAATAAGTTTCTTGAGAGCTATCAGAAACACACATGTCTATTACTAAACCTGTGCCAAATTGCATGGAATGTCCCCATCTTCTTTCTAATATGCACTAAAAGTCTCTATTTTCAAAGCTTCTCATCAACAGATTATTTATAAATAATTTATAAATTATTTAAGATGGGGACATTCCATGCAATTTGGCACAGGTTTAGTAATAGACATGTGTGTTTCTGATAGCTCCCAAGAAACTTATTAATGGCCAAATTCACAGCTCATCTCAATTATATACCTGTTGAATAGCAAAACTGTACCAAGCATTTCTTGGGGGAGGGGGGAAGGATAAAAATAAGAGAAGTCTCTTAATTTTAGAAAGCTTAAACTCTAGCAATATTACATAGGAACCTGGAATATTAGGTATATACACAATGGAATATTACTCAGCCCCTTAAAAAGAATTCATTTGAATCAGTTCTAATGAGGTGGATGAAACTGGAGCCCATTATACAGAGTGAAGTAAGCCAGAAAGAAAAACACCAATACAGTATACTAACACATATATATGGAATTTAGAAAGATGGGAACAATAACCCTATATGCAAGACAGAAAAAGAGACACAGATGTATAGAACAGACTTTTGGACTCTATGGGAGAAGGCGGGGTGGGATGACCTGAGAGAATAGTATTGAAACATGTATATTATCAAGTGTGAAATAGATCGCCAGTACAGGTTGGATGCATGAGACAAGTGCTCGGGGCTGGTGCACTGGGATGACCCAGAGGGATGGGATGGGGAGGGAGGTGGGAGGGGGATTCAGGAGGGGGAACACATGTAAATACATGGCTGATTCATGTCAATGTATGGTAAAAACCACTACAATATTGTAAAGTAATTAGCGTCCAACTAATAAAAATAAAGGGAAAAAAAGTAAGAATAATCATAAACATCTTTAAAGTAGCAATCTCTAGACTTCTTAGCCCTGAATTATCATCATGTTGAAAGAGGCAATAAGATGCATTGCCAGGATCACAGACTCTGGTCTAGATCTATTTGGGTGGAAACCTCGGCTCCACTCTCAGAAGCTGTGTGTCCTAAGTAAGGTACTTAACCCACCTGTGCCTCACTTTCAGTATGTGTAAGACAGGTGATAGAACAGTATCTACCTCATAAGGCTGGCATGAGAATGAAACGAATGAATTTATATGAAGTACTTAGAAAAGTATTTGGGACATTGTTAGTGCTCAAGTGGTTTTAGCTATTACACTATTATTATTATTATGTGCACTCAGTTGTTTGTTTCTGCCCCTCCCTTGAAAGCATGAACTTCTAAATGGCTGATACTGTGTTTCCTTGGTCTTTGTGTTTCAAATGACCAGCACAGTGCCTGACACATAATAAACTATGAAAGAGAAGAACCTGATAAACTCTGAAAGAGAAGAACCTGGAATAAAATTTCTTCTTACCCTAGAGGTGAACATGAACTTGCTCCCTGTCTTGGGTATCCACAGAACTTTCTTTTCCTCCTGTCATCATCCTCATATTTAACCCTGCTGGTTTTCATTTATTTTATAATTCAGTCATAATGAATTTTAAAATCCATTCTAACTTCCAGAGATCTCTGGAGACTTGCCTCATCAGTCTGACATCACATTCATTTACATTCCTTATTTTTTCATTTCCTTGTATGAGGTCTAAGAATTGTTCCAATAAAACACTTTTAAGATTGCATTACACATACTGTGTGCTATTTATTCCTGGCTACATGTTCAAATTAACAAGCAAGAAATTGCGTATGCTCTGATCAACTATTAAAACTGCAATGCTATATCTTTTATAACTGAAAAAAATTAGACCTGGACTATGCTTTGGTAACCATCTAAACAAATAGTTTAAATGGAAAGTATTTATGCTACTTGATCATTCTCTCATGATGGTAAATTCTTGAGTAGCCCCCATGATAAAAAAAAAAGAAAAAGAATAATCTGTCTTTTGCCTGTGTTTTTCCAGAAACAGAGAACACATTACTCCAAAGTCATCTTGTTCGTTTGCTGGGAAATTATTTCTTATATTGAATATAACCCATTGCTCTAAAAAATAACATAGGTTAAAGCAGATCACCATCTTCCATGACGGTCTTCAAGTATTTGAGAACAGGTATTTTACTTCCTGATGTAAATCAACAGACTGTACTGATGGAGTTCAAGAATTTTTAGACTTAAGCACACATAAATATAATTTAATCCTATTATTTTGCAGATGAAGAAATGGAAAAGAAGAGAGGTTGAATAATTTGCCCAATGTCACACATTTGTTCATTCATTGGGTACTCAGACACCAGCCTGATAAATACACAAGTTTTTAATTTATTATAATATATGAATAATTTATAATTTATTATATGACAATTTTATGATTGAGTATAACATACATCATTTTATAATATATGATATAATTTGGTATAACAAATACATTATGCACAAATTGTTATTTTATTACATAAATAACATTGAAGACCTTACAGCCAATTCATTCTCTTCCTTCCCTCCCCAGAGGCTACCACTAACCCCTATTTGTTATTTAACATTCAAACATATTGTATCAGTCAGTTTCAGCAGAGAAACAGAATCACTGTGGGTGACATGGAATAAAGGATTTACGTTAGGGATCTGATTTTACACACTTGTAGTCGCTGTCTAAGAAGTGGAAGCCTGTTGCCTCTGCATCTGGGACGGAAGTCATTGAAGATTCATAGACATGACGCAGGGCAGAATGACAAATGGGAACATAAATCAGTTCCTCATTGCCTCCAACCTTGGCAATGCCGGTGAAATCGAAGGAGCTGGAACCCTTTGCCACGAGGCTGCACGCATGCCTGGCCCTGGACTCAGGGTAGCTGAAACAGAAGCTGCCGGCCTGGATGAGGTGCAAGCCTGGTGGCTCCTCCAGGCCAGTGAGGAAGGCAGCAGTCAGACACAATCTGCGGGATCTGTAGTGGCTCCTGGTCGCCACAGAACCCATAATGCTGCGTAGTTGTCTAGGGGATGCCCTACATCTCTGCCAGTCATCCACAGGGAGGGCTCAGCAGCAAAGAGGACCCACAGCGCTCTTCCCGCACCTGGCTTTGTCAGCAGCTTTCTCAGTGTGATGTTTTCTTAGGACCGACAACCGGCTTGGACTAAAAAGTGTGCCATGTCGATCAGTTTCAATACCTGAAACATTTGCTCCTTTAATCACTTGTAAAGAGAGGATGTGTCTTGAACATGAGAATCAATGCAGCACCTAAACATTGTCCTGAGGGTGAAATGAGATGATTATGAAGCACCTGGTTTAGTGAGAGGCATACAGTAAGCACTCAATAAATAGTTATTAATAGTATTAGATAGTATTAATCCCTCAGTGATGTCTGGCTCTTTGAAATCCCATGGACTGTATGTAGTCTGCCAGGCTCTCCTGTCCATAGAATTCTCTAGGCAAGAATACTGGAGTGGGTTGCCATTCCCTTCTCCAGGGGATCTTCCCGACCCAGGGATCGAATCTGCATTGCAGGTGGATTCTTTACCACCTGAGCCACCAAGGAAGTCCTCAGTATTATTGTACCTTAAAACTCTCTCTGCTTCTCAGGACTTCCCTGGTGGTCCAGTGGTTAAGAATCCACTGTCCAATGCAGGGGACATGGGTTCGATCCCTGGTTGGGGAACGCAGATCCTGCAGGCTGCAAAGAGTATCTTGCCTTCCACAACACAGCCAAATTAATTAATTAATTTAAAAATTCCTACTGCTTCTATTTGTGTCTCACCATTGAACACTAGACTTCTTGAAGATAAGGTCTGTGACTGTTAAGTCCTGTATCCTCAGAAGCCTAGCTCAGAGCCTGATCCATAGAAGGTGTTCAACACTTGGAGATTGTATTGAAAATGAATTTATAAGATGCTTTCCTGGCAGCAGTTCCTAGGAGAGGAGAGAGAATTTATGAGGATATTCAACACTTGAGAAGGAGGAGGGCACCATCATTGGGGGGAAATACTCAAATACCAGTCCTACTGTTCGCATGATTTCTGTGATGCTAGAGCCTGAGATGTTCTTGACTTATTCTGTAAATGGTGTTGGTATATTCAGCTAAAACATTTATATGGAAAAAGTTAAGTCATCAGATTTTAGAGAAAAATAAGTAGGGATGAATGTGTAACTTTGGAGCAACATTTCCTAAGCATGTCACCAAAGAACAATTTAATAAAAGTTTTAATCCTATAAAAATAAGAAAAAAATTTTCTATTTAAAAATCTTAATGAACTAAGGAGGAAAAGAATGAATTGTACTGATATTTGCAAAATACATGACTAAGTGTTAACATGTTAACTTGTGAAGGATTCCAATAAACTAGTATGAAAAATATGATTAAATCAATAGAAAAATGTACAAATGTACAGTCATTTCAAAAAAGAAGAAATTGCCAATAAGAATAAGAAAAAAATAGTTCCCAATAGTCTAAAAATTGCCAGTTAAAAAAATATAAACAAAAAGATCTACTCTACAGTACAGGGCATTATATTCAACATTTTGTAATAACTATTTTTCTATAATGAAAAAGAATATGGAAAGAATCACTTTGTTGTATAAATAAAACGAACACAACAGTGTGGAGAACTATAGTTCAGTTTAAAAAAAAATCTTGGGACTTCCCAAGTGGATAAGAATCCACCTACCAATGCAGAGAACATGGGATCGATCCCCAGTCCAGGAAGATTCCACATGCTGTGGAGCAACTAAGCCTGTGTGCCATAACTACTGAAGTCTGTGCTTTATGGCCAGTAACAAAGAGGAGCCCTCATGTTCTGCAACTAGAGAAAGCCCTCAAGCACCAATGAAGACCCAGCACAGCTATAAATAAATAAAATTAAAAAGAAAAAAAATCTGGGACTTCCCAGTTCAGTCCAATGGTTAAGAATCCACCTGGCAATGCAAGGGACAGGGGTTGGTTCCATCCCTGGTCCAGGCAGCTCACACATGCTGCAAAGCAAACTACTGAGCCCACACACCACAACTATTGGACCCCACATGCCTGTGCTCTGAAACAGACACCACAAATGAGAAGCCCACACACCGCAACTAGTCCTAGGGATTAGGAAGTCCCTGCTTGCTCCCTGCAACTGGAGAAAGCCTGAGCACAGCCATGAACACGCAGAGCAGCCAATACATAAATAAATAATTTTTTAAAGTTCTACTTAAAAAAATTTAAAAAAAAATCTGCGAAGTCCCTATTGTTACACAAAATAACATGTTCTCAGGCTCTAGGGATTATGACATAGCCGCCTTTGGGGATCATTATTGTCTGCCACAGTAGGTTTAAAATGATTGACTCTTACGTAGATTTCTCATACGCCTCTGCTCTGAGTGAGAACACCAATACCAGAGCAGTCACAAACCATACTAGAAAGCAACTTGCAGTGTCACTTTGCCTAAAACTTGAGTAGCTTGAGCCTGGCAACACTGCCCCAGCCTGTTCCATTTATTTCCTGACATTTGAACAGGAATCAATCTTTCAAAATATTGATTCTGAACTTTTAAAAACCTCTATTAAGTAACCATAAATAGTAATTTTTTAATCTCCTGCTTTCTCATCCCTCAACTTTAATAGTGTGTCGAATACTATTTTATACCCAAACCATTTTCCTTTTCTTTTTTTTTTTGCTAAGTATTAAATTTGAAGGTTGAACAAAGGAAAGCACCTCATCAAGGAGTAATGGGTTTACCTTGCAGTCAGGGTGAAAAAATTCTCTCTGATCCAGACGTGCAGGAGTCTCCATCCTTCTTAATCGATTTTACACTTCTACTTCACTTGCAGACACAAAAATACTTGGTCCAAAAAAGAAATGAGAAATCACAATGGCTTGAGGTTGAGTTTTTGAGTGAATCAGCACAAAGTTGTTCCACGAATGTTTCCGTCGTTTTTTAAGAGGCAATGAAATTAAGTGGAAAAAAACCTCAGTCAAACCACTGCTTTCTGCCTCGTGTTTCCCATCTATGAGTTGGAAGAGCCCTGTTTTCCCTTATCTTATTATGTAATTTTAAAACATGAAATGTACAGGCTAATGGGCCTTTGCAGCATTAGGTTACATTCAGGTATTTGTTATGCATGTGTTGAAGGTTGAATTCACTTTTATGGACACACTTCAAAGTTCTGAGGTTGTGTGCTCTTCATTCTAAGCATTCAATCTCTCACTCAGCTCACTGGGTATTTGGCAAGTATCTGTTCCTTCAATAAATACTCAATAAAATGCCTGTCTTGTGCTCTGAAAGGGCAAAGTGGAAATTCCCATGCAACATAATTACAAAACTTAGACAAGTGCATAAAACCTTGAATGTGGAATAAGCTGTAAGCATAAATGCTGAAGAATGGGTCTGGAAAAAGTACCGTCAATGAATTGGCAGAAAGGAGATGGGCAAATGGAAAAGCTGCAGGGAGTCTAAGACCTTCAGTGAATCATTTTGTATTGACTCTGTTATAATAAGCAAAAGCCAAACACGGGTAGTCATTTCAAATGGTTTACACTATGTTAACATTCAAATGAACAGCAATGTTCAAAAACTTAATTCAGCTTATTTAAGCTAAATATTCTTACAATTACACATATCACACACACACATATACACGAGTAGGAGTAAAATGCCTCAGAGCCTAAAGTCCTAGATAGATTACTGTGATGGTTCTTCAATACTCTCATTGGTGTTAAGTATCTCTTACACCACTGAATCTTTCTCCAGTGGCTGGATAGAACCCAAAACAAGAGGTATAGTTTCTTTGAAGTTGAGAGTTTCCTCCCAGAGGACAAGTCTTCAAGAATTAAGAGAGACTAAGGAGATCATGGACCACTGTAGGTTCAAGTGCCATTGATCATGAGAGCTAAAGTTCTCATCTTTCATCAAGGGGAGCTCAGTTTCTGTGATTGGTTGCCCTGTTCAGTTCAGTTGCTCAGTTTTGTCCAATCTTTGCGACCCCATGGACTGTAGCATGCCAGGCCTTCCTGTCCATCACCAACTCCCAGAGTTTATTCAAACTCTGTTATCCCCTTTTCCTCCCACCCTTAATCCTTCCCAGCATCAGGGTCTTTTCAAATGAGTCAGTTCTTCACATCAGGTGGCCAAAGTATTGGAGTTTCAGCTTCAGCATCAGTCCTCCAATGACTATTCAGAATTGATTTCCTTTAGAATTGATCTCCTTGCTGTCCAAGGGACTCTCAAGAGTCTTCTCCAATGCCACAGTTCAAAAGCATCAATTCTTTGGCACTCAGATTTCTTTATAGTCCAACTCTCACATCCATACATGACTACTGGAAAAACCATAGCTTTACTACATGGACCTTTGTTGGCAAAGTAATGTCTCTGCTTTTTAATATGCTATCTAGGTTGGTCATAACTTTTCTTTTAATCTTTTAATTTCATGGCTGCAGTCACCACCTGGAGTGATTTTGGAGCTACCCAAAATAAAGTCTGCCACTGTTTCCATTGTTTCCCCATCTATTTGCCATGAAGTGATGGGACCAGATGCCATGATCTTTGTTTTCTGAATGTTGAGTTTTAAGCCAACTTTTTCATTCTCCTCTTTCAACAAGAGGCTCTTTAGTACTTTTTCACTTTCTGCAATAAGGTGATGTCATCTGCATATCTGAGGTTATTGATATTTTTCCCAGCAATCTTGATTCCAGCTTGTGCTTCATCCAGCCCAGAGTTTCTCATGATGTGCTCTGCATATAAGTTAAATAACCAGTGACAATATACAGCCTTGGTGTACTCCTTTCCCTATTTGGAACCAGACGGTTGTTCCATGTCCAGTTCTGACTGTTGCTTCCTTACGTGTATACAGATTTCTCAAGAGGCAGGTAAGGTGGTTTGGTATTCCCATCTTGTGAAGAATTTTCCACAGTTTGTTGTGATCCACACAGTCAAAGGCTTTGGCATAGTCAATGAAGCAGAAGTAGATGTTTTTCTGGAACTCTCTTGCTTTTTCGATGATCCAGTGGATGTTGGCAATTTGATCCCTGGTTCTTCTGCTTTTTCAAAATCCTGCTTGAACATCTGCAAGTTCACGGTTCACATACTGTTGAAGTTTGGTTTGGAGAATTTTGAGCATTGCTTTGCTAGCATGTGAGATGAGTGCAATTGTGTGGTAGCTTGAGCATTCTTTGGCATTGCCTTTCTTTGAGATTGGAATGAAAACTGACCTTTTGCAGTCCTGTGGCCACTGCTGAGTTTTCCAAATTTGCTGCCATATTGAGTGCAGCACTTTCACAGCATCATCTTTTAGGATTTGAAATAGCTCAACTGGAATTCCATCACCTTCACTAGCTTTGTTCATAGTGATGCTTCCTAAGGCCCACTTGACTTCACATTCCAGGGTGTCTGGCTGTAGATGAGTGATCACACCATTGTGGTTATCTGGGTCGTGAAGATCTTTTTTGTATGGTTCTTCAGTGTATTCTTGCCACTTCTTCTTAATATCTTCTTCTTCTGTTAGGTCCATACCATTTCTGTCCTTTGTTGTGCTCATCTTTGCAAGAAATGTTCCCTTGGTATCTCTAATTTTCTTGAAGTGATCTCTAGTCTTTCCCATTCTATTATTGTCCTCTATTTCTCTTCATTGATCACTGAGGAAGGCTTTCTTCTCTCTCCTTGCTATTCTCAGAAGAAGAAGACAAAAAGAAAGGCCATGAGAAAATACTCGAGGAGATAATAGCTGAAAACTTCCCTAAAATGGGGAAGGAAATAGCCACCCAAATCCAAGAAACCCAGAGAGTCCCAAACAGGATAAACCCAAGGCGAAACACCCCAAGACACATATTAATCAAATCAACAAAGATCAAACACAAAGAACAAATATTAAAAGCAGCAAGGGAAAAACAACAAATAACACACAAAGGGATTCCCATAAGGATAACAGCTGATCTATCAATAGAAACCCTCCAGGCCAGAAGGGAATGGCAGGACGTACTGAAAGTAATGAAAGAGAATAACCTACAACCTAGATTACTGTACCCAGCAAGGATCTCATTCAGATATGAAGGAGAATTCAAAAGCTTTACAGATAAGCAAAAGCTGAGAGAATTCAGCACCACCAAACCAGCTCTTCAACAAATGCTAAAGGATCTTCTCTAGACAGGAAATACAGAAAGGTTGTATAAACGTGAACCCAAAACAACAAAGTAAATGGCAACGGGACCACACCTATCAATAATTACCCTAAATGTAAATGGGTTGAATGCCCCAACCAAAAGACAAAGATTGGCTGAATGGATACAAAAACAAGACCCCTATATATGCTGTCTACAAGAGACCCACCTCAAAACAAGAGACACATACAGACTAAAAGTGAAGGGCTGGAAAAAAATATTTCATGCAAACGGAGACCAAAAGAAAGCAGGAGTCGCAATACTCATATCAGATAAAATAGACTTTCAAATAAAGGATGTGAAAAGAGACAAAGAAGGACACTACATAATGATCAAAGGATCAATCAAAGAAGAAGATATAACAATTATAAATATATATGCACCCAACATAGGAGCACCGCAATATGTACGGCAAACGCTAACGAGTATGAAAGAGGAAATTAATAGTAACACAATAATAGTGGGAGACTTTAATACCCCACTCACAACTATGGATAGATCAACTAAACAGAAAATTAACAAGGAAACACAAACCTTAAATGACACAATGGACCAGCTAGACCTAATTGATATCTATAGGACATTTCACCCCAAAACAATCAACTTCACCTTTTTCTCAAGTGCACACGGAAGCTTCTCCAGAATAGATCACATCCTGGGCCATAAATCTGGTCTTGGAAAATTCAAAAAAATTGAAATCATTCCAGTCATCTTTTCTGACCACAGTGCAGTAAGATTAGATCTCAATTACAGGAAAAAAATTGTTAAAACTTCAAACATATGGAGGCTAAATAACACGCTTCTGAATAACCAACAAATCATAGAAGAAATCAAAAAAGAAATCAAAATATGTATAGAAATGAATGAAAATGAAAACACAACAACCCAAAACCTATGGGACACTGTAAAAGCAGTGCTAAGGGGAAGGTTCATAGCATTACAGGCTTACATCAAGAAACAAGGAACTCTGCATTCAGATGGGTATATCTTTCCTTTTCTCCTTTGCCTTAACTTCTCTTCTTTTCTCAGTTATTTGTAAGGCCTCCTCAGACTACCGTTTTGCCTTTTTGCATTTCTTTTTCTTGGGGATGGTCTTGATCACTGCCTCCTGTACAATGTCATGAACCTCCCCTCATAGTTCTTCAGGCACTCTATCAGATCTAATCCCTTGAATCTATTGTCACTTCCACTGTATAATCATAAGGGATTTGATTTAGTTCATACCTGAATGGTCTAGTGGTTTTCCCCACTTTCTTCAATTTAGTCTGAATTTGGGAATAAGGAGTTCATGATCTGAGCCAGTCAGCTCCCAGTCTTATTTTTGCTGACTGTATAGAGCTTCTCCATCTTTGGCTGCAAAGAATATAATCAATCTGATTTCAGTGTTGACCATCTGGTGATGTCCATGTGTAGAGCCTTCTCTTGTGTTGTTGGAAGAGCATGTTTGCTTATGACTAGTGTGTTCTCCTGGCAAAACTTATTAGCCTTTGCTCTGCTTCATTCTGTAATCCAAGGCCAGTTTTGCCTCTTACTCCAGGCATTTCTTGACTTCCCACTTTTGCATTCCAGTCCCCTATAATGAAAAGGACATCTTTTTGGGTGTTAGTTCTAGAAGGTCTTGTAGGTCTTCATAGAACCATTCAACTTCAACTTCTTCAGCATTACTGGTTGGAGCATAGAGTTGGATTACTGCAATATTGAATGGCTTGCCTTGGAAATGAACAGAGATTATTCTGTCATTTTTGAGACTGCATTCAAGTACTTCATTTTGGACTCTTTTGTTGACTATGATGGCTACTCCATTTCTTCTAAGGGATTCTTGCCCACAGTAGTAGATATAATGATCATCTGAGTTAAATTTACCCATTCCAGTCCATTTAAGTTTGCTGATTCCTAGAATGTCGACGTTCATTCTTGCCATCTCCTGTTTGATCACTTCTAATTTACCTTGATTCATGGACTGAACATTCCAGATTCCTATGCAGTATTGCTCTTTACAGCATTGGACTTTGCTTCTATCACCAGTCACATCCACAACTAGGTGTTGTTTTTGCTTTGGCTCCATCTCTTCATTTTTTCTGGAGTTCTTCATTCTTTCTCCACTGATCTCCAGTAGAATATTGGGCACCTACCTACCTGGAGAGTTCACCTTTCAGTGTCTTATCTTTTTGCCTTTTCATACTGTTCATGGGGTTCTCAAGGCAAGAATACTGAAGTGGTTTTCCACGCCCTTATCCAGTGAACCACATTTTGCCAGAACTCTCCACCATGACCCTTCTGTCTTGGGTGGCCCTACACAGCATGGCTCATAGTTCCACTGACTTAGACAAGGTTTTGGTCCATGTGATCAGATTGGTTAGTTTTCTGTGATTGTGGTTTTCAGTGTGTCTGCTCTCTGATGGAGGGGATAACAGGCTTATGGATAAGCGTCTGCATGGTGCTGGAGCAGCTATGAGGAGATACCCACGTCCAAGGTTGCCCTGAGGTTGTTACTATTCATTCTGTTGCTAAAAGAGGCTGCATGCAAGCTAGATAACCTCCTGTGTTGATCTAGATAGGATGAGTATACATGCTGACTCTGATACCCCCACCATCTAACTGCCCAAATCTATTAATCTTCACATTAAGCAACCCCCACATGTTGGTTTAAAGAAGATGTTACTGCCAGAAATGGAGCTTACCAGTCATGATTCACATAATCATATACTCTATGGAGAATCTAATGGACAGAGCAGCATGTCAAGCTACAGTCCATAGGATCACAGAGTTGGATACAACTGAAGTGATTTAGCATGCATTCATAACCTATGGAGGGCATTCAAGACAATTAGAAAAATGAGATGGAAGTCTTAGAACTAAGTTTAATAGACCTGTTCATTGGAACACTGAAAAAAATGAAGTTTGAGATTGGATGAGGCACTTAGATTTAATCCATTTACCCTGTCTTATCAAAGCCCTTTTTTTTCTAAGAGCAAGGAAGGGTAAATTCATACCCTTTGGGATGTGAAGGGTGTGGGATGAGTGGGATGCAAAGGACTGGGATAGGAAGCACTCATTGGCTATCAGTAAGACACAACGATGTCTTATTTCATCATTAGATTTCATCTGAAGCTTCTGTTGTGTTAATTTTTAAAATCCATTTTATTTAACATAACCATAATGTATCAAGTTACTTAACATCTGTAATAATTGATATCACAGTGATAAACATTTTTTTTAAAAATTTGAAATAATCTAGTTTAGCAGGTCAACATGAAGGCTATGATCAAATGGACTTTGAGTTAATCTCTTAGTATTACTACTTTCTATCTGTGAACATAAAGCAAATTATTTAGCCTTTTTTTTTTTAATAAAGATTTTTGGTAGCACTCCACAGTATGTGGGACCTTGCTTCCCCAATCAGGGACTGAGAGGCATACCCCTGCATTGAAAAGCAGAGTCCTAACACTGGACTTCCAGGGAATTTCCTATTTAATCTCTCTTTATGTCTCAGTTGCCTTATTTGTAAAGTGAGGATGATTATGTTAGTACCCACCTCACAGGGATGTTGTGAGGATCAAAGGATAAGAGGCACTTGAACTAAGAACCATGTTTTGCACCTAGTAAATGTTCAACAAATGTTGATTATATTATTATTATTGGTATCCCAAAGTTCAACATACCTTTTGGCTCTGAACTATAGTTAAAGAAAGCTTCCCCAGAGGATCAATGGTAAAGAATCTACCTGGAGTGCAGGAGACGAAAGAGACTCGGGTTCAATCCCTGGGTGGGGAAGACCCCCTGGAGGAGGAAATGGCAACCCACTCCAGTATTCTTGTGGGGAAAATCCCATGAACAGAGGAAACTGGCAGGCTATAGTCCATAGGGTCGTGTAGTTAAAGAATGAAGGCAACTGGAAATCACTGTAGACTCACACATAAATTCTACCACGGTAAGACAAAAACAACTTCTTTTCCCAAATTACTTACAGATATGACAATTTCACACAAACTCAGTGGTGCTATGGAGCATTGTGTCAGTTGGTGGGAAAGAAGACCTGCTGAGGTAGCCCATAGCTCTGGTTCCTGCTGCGAGCTGGACCATTAAGCTTCAGAACTCTTCCTCTAAATTTGATGAAAATTTTCACTATGGCAAAGCGTGAATCTACTCCAGTGGGACTTCAAGAGCTGGGATGAGAAGAGCAGGCAATAGCGTTTTCATCAAAACTCAGCTGGGTGGAATGCTGTGCCATTGACCTGACACTTTAAAACAAGACTGTGGTGTTTTGGACTCCAACCAAATATGGTTTGCTTCTCCTAGACCCCCCAGTAGCATAAGGAAGAAACCACCATTCCTTCACCTCCCCATCTTATACCTTGCTTGTAATTCACACAAAAACACATGGCTGGATTTTTTTTTTAATGGGTTTTGGGTACTGAAAACACCATGATGCCATGCAGATCCACTGACCTGACCTGACATCATTCAAAAATAGCCATGAAGGGTGTTTCTATCAGTCGCGCAGCAGTTTCCAGTGGTCCTAGGAGGAGAGGGTTTTATCTTTTTGTTGACGTTGTAGCTGTTCACTTTGAAATCAGTCAAGTTTCGGGAGTCACCGCCGCTGTCGTCAAAATGTCGGTCCCAAGCTCACTCATGAAGCAACCGCCCATTCAGTCGACAGCTGGGGCCGTCCTGGTTCGCAATGAGAAAGGCGAGATTTCGATGGAAAAAGTGAAGGTAAAACGTTATGTGTCGGGAAAGAGGCCAGACTATGTCCCTATGGAGTCCTCAGATGAGGAGGATGAAGAGTTTCAGTTCATTAAGAAAGCCAAAGAACAAGAAGCAGAGCCCCAGGAACAGGAGGAGGATTCATCTAGTGACCCTCGGCTGCGGCGTTTGCAGAACCGTATTAGTGAAGATGTGGAGGAGAGGCTGGCTCGACACTGGAAAATAGCGGAACCTGAAGTGGTTGGAGAAAGTGACTCCGAAGTAGAAGGAGATCCTTGGCGCATGGAACGAGAAGATAGCAGTGAAGAAGAGGAACAAGAGATTGATGAAGGGGAAATAGAACGGCGCCGTGGCATGATGCGCCAAAGAGCGCAGGAGAGAAAAAATGAAGAGCTGGAAGTCATGGAGGTGGAAGACGAGGGACGTTCTGGGGAGGAGTCTGAATCAGAGTCTGCGTATGAGGGGTACATAGACAGTGAGGATGAGACGGAGCCTCGCCTTAAGCCAGTCTTCCTTCGGAAAAAGGACCGGGTGACGGTTCAAGAACATGAGGCTGAAGCATTGAAACAGAAGGAGCTGGAGCAGGAGGCCAAACACAAGGCTGAGGAGAGACGCAAGTACACACTCAAGATTGTAGACGAAGAAACCAAGAAAGAGCGGTCTCTGGCTGCCCTGGATGCACTCAATACTAATGATGAAAATGATGAGGAGGAATATGAGGCCTGGGAAGTCCGGGAGTTAAAGAGAATCGAGAGGGACAGAGAAGACAGAGAAGCACTTGAGAAGGAGAAAGCAGAAACTGAACGAATGAGAAACCTAACTGAGGAAGAGAGACGAGCTGAGCTTCGGGCAAATGGCAAAGTCATCTCCAACAAACCCGTTAAGGGCAAATATAAGTTCCTACAGAAGTATTACCACCGGGGTGCTTTCTTCATGGATGAGGATGAAGAAGTATACAAGAGAGACTTCAGCGCACCTACCCTGGAGGATCATTTCAACAAAACCATTCTTCCCAAAGTCATGCAGGTCAAGAACTTTGGACGCTCAGGTCGTACCAAATACACCCACCTCGTGGATCAAGACACCACCTCCTTTGACTCAGCATGGGGCCAAGAGAGTGCCCAAAATACAAAGGTCTTTAAACAAAAGGCAGCCGGGGTACGAGATGTATTTGAACGGCCATCTGCCAAGAAGCGGAAAACTACTTAGAGTTCAACTACTTGTTCTTCCAGCTGTGGGACACAAGGGGAAATCTCAGCATCTGGTCCTTGATTTGTTTTTACTACTATTCACATGGCCCCTGTATCCAGCCTGCTGAACCTACTGCCATACTTGTGGCACTGGGCAAACCCAGTCTTTGAAAGTGCTTTGTGAGGTTTGGACTCATGCTGAGAAGCCTGCAAAAAAGCACTGTCCAGGTAGGATTAGAGGCTCCCACTTAGGACTATTTCTGAGAAATCTTGAATGTCATTACTGCTCTGGCTTCCCATATTCACTTGGGACTGTTCCAAGTTTCTTTTTCCAGCTCTGAGCTTGGGTTAGAAACATGGATGGGCATGTAAGTGGACAATGTATTATTTCTACCTTACAGGAAATCTAAAGTCATTGAAAACCTGTTTTGCATTTTTGGGTAAATTTTTCTAGGCAAACATACTTTTTGATCCATTTATGTACAAGTGTCAAGAAATAAAAAAAAAATCATACACCAAAAAAACACACAAAAAAACAAAAAATAGCCATGAAGTCTATAAAAGGAAATTGTAGCATTTATTACCTTCAACTTGCATATTTACCTATCCAGCATTATCAGGAGACCAAGGTTTCTGAGGACATCGATTAGTGCCCTTATCCATTTCTAGATCTTGGCTACCTAACGCAATGCCTTGCACATAGCAGCTATTGAAAAAAAAAATGTTAAACATGTAAATGAATGAAAGAATTAATTTTATGGCAGCCTGTCTATAAAGTGGCCCTGACTTAGATAAGCAGGATGATTGTGTAATTTTAGTATCAGTTTAAGCAGATAGTGGAATACTTCGGGGGAAAGTGTTCATTCTTCTTGGATGCTTTCATATATGTCTATACTCATTCACTAAGTCGTATCCGACTCTTTGTGACCTTATGGACTGTAGCCCACCAGGCTCCTCTGTCCAGGGGATTCTCCAGGCAAGAATACTGGAGTGGGTTGCCATTTCCTTCTCCACTGGATTTTCCTGACCCAGGGATCAAACCTGGGTCTCCTGCATTGCAGGCAGACTCTTTATAGTCAGAGCTACCAGAAAAGTCCCTGAATATATGTCTGACTGCCCTCAAAAGTGAAAAACCAGAATTCAGGGGTCTGGAAAGTTTCTTAGGCATTTTCCAGAAATACTCCAAAATCGCATTTCCTGGGGAGAAAAGCTAACCTCACTGGTGCCTCCTGGCACAAAGGCTGAGGCTGCACACTGGTGACCAATTCCTAATGATGCATCAAGTATTTTCTTGCTTAAGATATTAGTTTAAAGAAGTTGAAGCAAAATGGTGAAAAGCAATTGAACATTCTTAGGAGTGATTTGGAGTTTGAGAAGATACTCTTAAGATTAGAATCTTAGAACCTAGAGATTCTAAGAATTCCTGAGATGCCTAGGAATCCTAAGATTTCTTAAGGAGGTCACACTATAAAGGAAGAAAGTAAATGAGATCTAAATAGGAGAGAGGGGGACAGTTGAGATGAATTAATCTTACATTGCAAAGTTTTATTTTTTGTGTAACAATACACAGAAAAAATTACACACAGAATGTTAGAGCTGGCTGGAAACTTTGGGAAGATTTGATTCTGAATTCTCCATTCTACAAATCAGGGGGCTGTGGCCAGGGTGTTAAAGCAAATTGTCCAGAGGGACACAGGGGATTAGTGACAGAGTCAGGATTGTAAAGTGGGGTTCCCCATTTCTAACCCCTGCTCTTTCCAATCTCCTAGCTGGCTGTCTAACCTTGGTTCAGAAGCAGAAGGCACTCCTGAGGTTATTTGGAAGAGCATTTGTCATCTGGCTACCACACTCATGGGAGAGCCAGACCACTTGATGGTGGAAAAAGACGATGGAAATGTGAAGATGGAACTGCAGACTTTATATGGAAAACATGAACCAACGATGGTTTGAAATATTAAAAATAGGTTCAGTTCAATTTAAATTCTATTGGACACCAGCTTAAGGGCTATAAACAAGATGTCTGGAAAAGTTTATGCAGCTATCTTCCTTTTTGCTGCATTAGGCAAATTAAAAGGACAGTCCCCATCCTCTGGGAACTTATTTAAAGGTTGAAAATGTTGACTTTAATAAAGAAAATGGAATAAAATATGGACCAAACATTGCTCCTATGATCTCTTGGCCTTGCCTTCTGTGATGTAGAACCAACAGCCCTGGGCTGGAAATCAAAGAATTGGATTCTAATCCTATTTAAGCAATGGCTTCATTCACTTCACCTATACTATGGGATTCAGTGTATTTATCTGCAAAGTGAGATTTGATGAGATGCAGTATTGTGTATATATATATATAAATTACATGTGCATGCTTAGTTGTTCAGTTGTGTTCAACTCTTTGTTATCATATGTACTATAGCCTGCCAGGATGCTCTGTCCTCGGGATTCTTCAGGCAATAATACTGGAGTGGGCTGCCATTTCCTTCTCCAAGAGATCTTCCCCACCCAAGGGCTGAACCCATGTCTCCTGTGTCTCCTGCATTGCAGGCAGATTCTTTACCCACTGAGCCACCAGGGAAGCCCCACAGTATCTCTAGTAGTCTTTGTCAAATTTAACATTCTAGACTGACCTTTTTTTTTTTTTTTAATGAGTAGACTTTCATCTATTAACCACTTATTATGCACCAGGTATTGTGCAAGATGTTATACATACTGAATGCTAAACAAGACCGGTATGATCCTGACCTCATGAAACAGAGAGAGATAAGAAATAAATAAGAAACCATAACTAGCTAATTTTTTAAACCCATGAGAGTCCCTTGGACTGCAAGAAGATCTAGCCAGTCCATCCTAAAGGAAATCAGTCCTGAATATTCATTGGAAGGACTGATGTTGAAGCTGAAACTCCAATACTTTGGCCACCTGATGTGAAGAACTGACTCATTTGAAAAGACCCTGATGCTGGGAAAGATTGAAGGTGGGAGGAGAAGGAGACGACAGGATGAGATGGTTGGATGGCACCACCGACTCAATGGACATGAGTTTGAGAAAACTCTGGGAGTTGGTGATGGACAGGGAGGCCTGGCGTGCTACAGTCCATGCGGTCGAGAAGAGGCGGACACGACTGAGCGACTGAACTGCACTGAATGACTAATAAGAGAAGCAAAGCTGGGTGAGAAAGTAACATCAGGGGTGGAAGACAGACTCCTTTGTGTCTTATCCATGGAGGGCCTCAAATTTAAGATGAGCATTTAATTGCCATAGAAAGAATGTTCCTAGCAGAGAAGGCTGCATATGTAAAGGCCTCGAGGTCAGAAAGAGCTTGCTATGTCTGAGGACCTGACAGAAAGTGGCTGTGGCTGGAGGATGGTGAACAAGGGGGAAAGAATGTATGAAATGAGGACAGAGCAGGTCTTGCAAGATCTGGCAGACTGTGGGCGTCAGTTTGCATCTTCTCTCCTGTGCAGTAGGAAGCCATTGGAAACTTTAAAGCAGATGAGCTATGTGATTTAATTCATGTATCAGAAAGATGACTTTTGATTTTGCATAGAGAAGGTAGCTGGACAGGGATGCAGAGGGAGATGAGGAGGAGGTGATTGCGGTAATTAAGTGAGGTGGTGGCTTGGATGAGAGTTGCACAGTGGAAATGAAAAAGAGGGAGTAGATGTAAGAGATGTTTTAGAGGTTGTGTTGCTAGGACTTACTATTAGTGTGTGTCTGGTAGGTTTGTGGAAAAGAGAAGTCAAGGTCAAAGGTGATTTGAGTATTTAAGTAGATGGTTGTGTTACTTACCTGGGCAGGCTTCAGAAAAAAAGAGGACTCAGGTGGGGACAAAAATTAGTAGCTCTGTTTGGTCTTGTCAACCTGGAGTTGCCTATTAGACATGTCCAGAGACATACCAAACAGATAATTGGTTACATGAGCCTGGATCTCAGAGGAATAGTCTGGGCAGAAGATGTATACATTTTAGGAATGTCAGAATATGGCTTATAGCCAAGGTTATGAAAATACCCAGAGAAAGAATGAAAATAGGATAGAATGTCCAAGATTGTTACTTAAGTGAAGGAATATGCTGCAGAGGCTGAGAAAGAATGATCAGTGAGATAGATGGACTAAAAGTCAAATAAGCAAGAAGACAATGTGTCAAAGAGGGAAAAGTTGGCAGTGTTGAAAAATACTGAGAAAAAAAGAAGTTTGTTGATCCCTGATGTAGAAGAAAAATGAATTTACTTGGGTTTTCTCTTCTTGAATAATAAGAGTAACTGTTAGGGAAGGCAGGTTAAAAAAGTAAATAACCCCCTCTGCCCCTTAGTTTTCCCTCCCCCCATCAGTCTGGTAACAGGAAGAAACCACACCATCAACACAAATAAGTTAGCATGTTTCTTTAACAACAAAGGGACTTGACTTTTTATATAACCAAATGTGGTGTTTTAGTAACTTTTTGATAACATACAATTTTGTGAATTTAAATTTCTTTCTTTCTGTATTTTTAGGACCGGTCTCATGTTTAATAAGATGCTTTTTAAAAGGGGAAAAAATTCTTGAGAAAAAAAATTCCTGTTTTTACCATGTGATATTCCACAAGTGCAGCTGTAGAAAAGGGCTCATCAGTTGAATAAAAGTCACATTTGATAGAGAGAGGGAAGAAAAAAAAGAGCATAGAGATGAGCCTGCATGGGGAACAGGGTAGAGAGAGATGAGTTTGTCTTGCTGAATTGTCTGAAGCTATAAAACACTGTGGTAGAAAATCCAGCTGGGACGTGGTGTCATGTAGCCATAGGAACAGTGGATAGCAGCCTGGAAGTGCATGGAAGAAGTGACTGGAAGACAGGGACCAGATATAAGTGACAGCAAAGGGGACAATGGACATCCAGGGAAGTCTAAGGAAGACCTTGGCTCAAACAGGGCTTTGCAAACCTCAGTGGAAGTCAGCAGGAGCGGCTAGTGACCGAGAAACAGGTGTCTTACTCTGGATGCTAAGTTATTTTGATTCTTGGAGGTCACCAAACAGTGGGGCAAGTGTGGAACCGTACATTGACTGAGTTCACTTAGAAAGCAACTGGGAAAAACCCTTAAGTGACAGAATTTTCCTTGAAACTGCAAGAATCCAATCTGCTCTTGATGCCACAACTTTGGGACAGAAACTAGGAAAAATACATTTTTTGCATACTTGAGTTTTGTGGTTTGAAAATTTTTAAAATATTAACTGGAGTTGAAAGAGAGTGGGAAGAGTTTTTACACTGTCAGTTATTCTCTCTAGAAAGGGAAAAATATTTTTCCCACATAAATGATTTCATCTTCTGGACATACTATATTTCATTCTTTAATCATAATTGTCATCATACTTATCGTGTATAGGACTTAACCTGTGTGAAACATGATATAAATGACTTTATGTGTATATTTCATTCAATTCCCACATTATTCTATAAGCTAAAAGGAATTACCATTTTATCCGTGAGAAACAAAGGTCTATATAATAATTTAAGTAGCACTAAGTAATTTTTCAAATGTCACATAGCAGAATCCACTTGATCCCAAAGTCTTTCTTTCTAATCTCTCTTTCTAGTTTCCATTTCACCCAGTCAATAGCTAATGATAATAATTTCCACTTAGTAAGACTGCTCTTGACAAGTACTGAGTTAATTGCTTTAAATATTTCATTTCCCTTACTCCTTACATCAAGTTCATGTTTTATTATTATTTCCATTTAATGGATGAACAAACTGAAGCCCAGGGATGTCACCCAACTAGGAAGAACTAGAGCCAGGAATTAAACCTAAGTCTGTCTTCAACCTCCATGTTCTTAACTATATTATCACCCTTTGCCACTCAGACTCCTGAGAGTCTATGGCTCTTAGGTAATCTTATCCCAGTAGTCAAGTATGGACATGAGAGTTGGACCATGAAGAAGGCTGAATGCCTAAGAATTGATGCTTTTGAACTGTGATATTGGAGAAGAGTCTTGAGAGTCCTTTGGACAGAAAGGAGATCAAACCAGTCAATCCTGAAGGAAATCAATCCTGAATATTCATTGGAGGGACTGATGCTGAGGCTGAAGCTCCAATTCTTTGGCCACCTGATAAAAAGAGCTGACTCACTGGGAAAGACCCTGATGCTGGGAAAGATTGAAGACAGAAAGAGAAGAGGAAGACAGAGGACAAGATGGTTGGATGGCATCACCAACTCAATGGACATGAGTTTGAGCAAGCTCCAGGAGATGGTGAAGGACAGGGAAGCATGGTGCGCTATAGTCCATGGGGTCACAAAGAGTTGGACACAACTGAGCAACTAAACAACAACCATTTTAAACAAACTGCAAGAGTGGTAAAGAATCCTTTGCCTAGTCTATTAATTTAAAGGACATGTACTGGCCATCCACAAAAAAATCTCCTTCTTGGACACTTAGCCAACCTCCTTTGCAGTTCAGTGTGGCCAATAATAATGTGAGTGGACAGGAAATGTGCCATTTCCAGGCTTGGCCCATTAATCCAGCTATACTGCCCAACATGCCCTCTCACCTTGATCTGACTGGGTTCAGATTTCAAGTGGAGCCTAGAAGTAGCTGGGATCTGCCTGGAGCAGAATCATCTTCAGAGAACTGATAGCTACTCAGGACTGTTGGGGACAGTGGAGGAAGAGTTTTTATTGTATTGAACTGCTATGTTTTAATTTATTTAACATTTGCTACTGTATCTTAGCTTGCCCCCCAAAGTACGAATGGAAAAGGACATAGAAGGAGAAAAGGTAGCTGAAAGAAAGTAAAGGAGCTATATTAAAATCAGATAAAAAGCATTATAGAGAGATTACAATGGGCACGCTGTAAGTATTTACAGTTTAGAGAGAGCATTTTTGACTGTTATGTGGTTGAATGGAAACAAGCCCAGCACAACAGTGGGGGCAGGAAGATCAATTAAAAAACTTTAGTAGCAACTCAGGAAATAAATGATGGTGGACTGACCTAGAGTGGTGGAAGAGGAGTGGACAGATTTAGGCTAGTTTAAGATTATAGAGTCATCAGGTCTGGTGGCTGATTTTACATGGACTGAGAAATGGGGAGGGGAGGACTCAAGGATGAGACCTTTGTTTCTGGTTAAATGGTGGTCATGTCATTCACAGATGTATGTGACACAGGAGGAAAGGCAAGTTGGTGAGGCGGAGTAGAGGTGATGAGTTTGGCTTTTGATATGTTGCCAAGAGGAGCTTCAGGAAGGATTGAACATACCAATCCAGAGCTCAGGAGAGAGAAACACCATGGCAGGTCTGGCTACAGAATTCATTTAACTGGTGATTAATACTAAGGGAGGAGATGAGATTTTCCCATATTTTGCATAATGAATGCAATGTAAATGTCCCATCCCCTCCACCCCTGGTCTCCCCTGCCCCCCGCAACACACACTTTTGCTATGGATTCACCAAAAAATAAAATGAAATCATCTTCCTCTCTATGTTCATTTCTTCCAAGAAAATTCAGTAGGTCTGAGCTCTCTTATTTCCAAGAGGCCAGTGAATTCTGCGTGTGTGTGTGTATGTGTGTGTGTGTGTGCATGTGTGCACGCTCACCCAGACAAGCATGCAAACATGGGCTTGTGCATGCACAAACTTTCAATATGATGAAACCGTGTTGTCAGAGAGACAATGGGGATACAGGCTGTGGTTTTCCTGGGTTAAAGCAGAGTTTGCTCAAAGCCAGGTTAGTAATTTCATTCACTGTGAAGGTGGACAAAAGTAAAGAATTTGGAGGATTTCTGCCCATCATAATGCAATGAAGGTAGAAAGATCTCTGATGAGGGGAGGAGATTGTACTGGTGCCAGGCCCATGGGAGCCTAAGTGAAGAGCTCTACATCTTAAGGTGGCAAGAAGAACATGGCACTGTCTGCAAGACTGCATACATTTGAGTGGATGCCAGTCTTTGGAAGGAAGCAGTCACAGGGGTTACTGCTTTGGACTGAAGCCCAAAGGCTTCTGTCACATTCATCCTGTACTTCATAAGTCTAGGTTCTGCTGCTGACAAAGAATAGGGTAGAGAACTTGCGAAAGTGATTTACTGAAAGTTTTGCTAATCTTTAGTAAGTGGCTACTCAAAATGGATTTAATTTGACTTAGCGGGGGGTATACAGTGACATTTCTTCTGTCTATGTTTTTAATAAAACATGTTTCATATACATACGGAATCTAGGCACCAAGAGGTTTAACATCTTTTCCAACATCACACAAGCTATGCTTCTGTCGTCTAGACTCAAGTTCTTTCCACTAAGACAGGTTGAAAGCAAATTTAGAGCTTCTAATCCCTTATCCCCTTCTCCTTCCCCTGCCCTACACATCTTTCTTACCAAAGCGAGTTACATTTAACTTGAACAGATGTGATCACTGGAGGGTTTAACAGGGTTATGCACAAAGAGGACACTTCCATTGGCAGAAGAAATTCTCATGGAGACTAATACTGAATGAAATGCAATTCCTTTCTCTAGGGTTGTATTTTTTTAATAATTATCCCAATTTCTTTCTTCTTTCTTTTTTAACTGAAGAGTGAAAGTGTTAGTCGCTCAGTCGTGTCTTTGTCTGACTCTTGTGACCCCATGGACTGTAGCTCTCCAGACTCCTCTGTCCATGGAATTTTCCAGGCAAGGATACTGAAGTGGGTTGCCATTTCCTTCTCCAGGGAAACTTCCCGACCCAGGGATCGAACCCAGTCTCCTGCACTGCAGATGGATTCTTTATCATCTGAGTCACCAGGAAAGCTCTCTCTTTTTTAAATTGGAGTATAATTGCTTTACAATGTTGTGATAGTTTCTGCTATACAACAACTACATTATCCATATATTCCCTCCCTCTTAAGCCTCCCTCCCTAGGGGTATACTTCTGATCCACAAAACTGATGTTTGCCAAAATTAGCTTCCTTTCTCTCTTGTTACCTTTAATGCCTCGTGTATTTCAGCTCAACAGCCTGTCTCTGTACCAATCTGAATGATTCACAAAGCTGAAAGCGTAGCTCTATCCAGAGGTGGCCTGGGTGACCCGCATTTCATGGGCTGCTACATTAGAGCCAGCACGGTTCCCTGATTTTCTGTGATGCTCTCAACTGCCAGAGACTGATCGGAATGTGCAGTCGCTCATGGTGGAAGGGGAAACGTGTTTCTCATTCAGCAAGAATGCGGTTCCAACCACAGAGTTTACACCACGGTTACATTTGAAGTTCAACCCTAGAACTTTGTGGCAGTAAAAGTGGTCATGATTTATAGGAAAATGTCACTCGGCTGTCTCCTCTATAAAAGCCTTTTACAGCTCTCATTGAATATAAATCAGAATGTATGCAGCCAACAAAGTGATGGTTTTGGCATACCACTTCCAAGACGAAAAGAAATGGACTAGAATGGTCTTGGCTTTTTACTGAGGACAGATATTACAGGAATTTATTACTGATCCAAAATCAATACTCTTGTCTTTAAAAATAGGTAGGAGTAAATTTACGTCTTGGGGAAATTCCAAATTAATTAAAGTTGTCATTCTAGAGTTTACCCACAGATACCGAGGGTGCCGTGCTTTTAAAATTAAGCTGAAAGTGTTTTTCTTTTCTTCCCGTCTTGCTAAACCACATTCTTAGATACATAACTCAAGCGTTAGGCTGTATTTCATTCTAATGGGGAGAAAAAGGGTGGGTCTTCCCAGGATTCGTTTGCTAAATTCATCTTGGAGATACATGAGACGCCTCGAGTTATACTCTTCTCCAAGGGTCAAAAAGATGTTAAAGATGAGAGAGCAAACAATTAAAGTCAATGTTTGAAAAGACAGTCCCATTTTCTCCTGTGATTTTGCATCACAGAACATTGGAAGTGGAAATCTGGATACAAAATTGAAGGGTTGAGGGAGACTGACCCTGTGAGAATCTGGAAAGAGCAAATCTGTGGCGGGGGGAGGGAGGGGGTAAAATGTCTTCATGTGACTGCTTAAGGGGTGGAAAAAGAATGTGGAAAATTCATTTGGAAGGATGATACCATAAAAGACTCTCAGAAGGGTCTAAGATAGCAAGTCAGGCAAAGGGTAGAAAAACTTCACTTCTTTCTATGGCCATTACCCTTACCCTCCCCTTCCCAACACCTACCTTGGCCAGACCCCACCTGAATTATTGGCTTCTGAGTGACACACCGTGGATGAGTAGGGCAGTCAATACAAGGGTTAATGATATATATTATTTTAACAACTTACAGAGGAATAAGGAAAGTTCATCTTAGGTAAAGGAAGTCCTCAGAGAACATGGCACCCGTTTTGCGGAAGAGGAAATATGCCTGTTGTATAAAGTGTCAGTGGTTTGACATAATGGTAACAGGAAGGTCTTACATTCATTCATTCCACAAAACATATATTATGTATTATGTAGTAGGTAGTTTTAGACACTGGAAATGCAGTGAGATAGACTTTTGGTTTTGTAAATAGAGTATCACTCTTCCTCTTCCATAATCAACATTATTGATTATAAATAGAATTTTTAAAATTCATTTCATGTGTGGTTCCATTGCTCCTTTTTTTTTTAATAAGTTTTGTTTTATTTTCTTTTAACTTTTTATTTTGCATTGGAGTATGCTTATTGTAAGGACTGATGCTGAAGGTGAAGCTACAATACTTTGGCCACCTGATATGAGGAGCCAACTCATTGGAAAAGATCCTGATGCTGGGAAAGACTTGAAGGCAAAAGAGGGCAGCAGAGAATGAGATGGTTAGATAGTATCATGAGCTCAATAGACACGAATTTGAGCAAACTGTAGGAGATGGTGAAGGATAAAGAAGCCTGGCATGCTGCAGTCCATGGGGCAGCAAAGAGTCAGACACAACTTAGTCACTAAACAACGATAGCTGATTAGCTATGTTGTGACAGTCTCAGCTGGAGAGTAAAGTGCCTCTGCCATACATATACACGTATCCATTCTCCTCCAAACTCCCCTCCCATCCAGACTGCCACATAACATTGAGCACAGTTCCCTGTGCTATACAATAGGTCCCTGTTATCCATTTTAAATATACACTGCTCCTTTCCTTAGTCTCTGTTCTCTCTTAGTCTTTGTTCATATAGACGTGAAATCTCTGTGGTGGTTATAAGGACCAAACACAGTTCACTTTCAGAGTCTGACAATAAACCAATAAACTTTCTAAGGTATGAGGTATGAGCTTTGCAGTGATGAACTGGGCCGACTTAACATCTGTGAGTTTCCTATCATGAGGTCTTTCAAGCAGAATCTAGATGATTACTTTAAAGAGATACTGTGGAAGTTATTCTAACACTTATGACAGAGGTGGGCTTGTTTTGAGATGGTATAAAAAGAAGCATAGTGTTGTGAAAAGATGCCTAGTGACTCAGAGGTCTGGTATTCATGTTTATACAGAGGTTTAATATTAGAGTTAGAAGTGAATTCCCAGAAGCTCATCTTTCTCTCGTCCCTCTCTACCTAATGCTGTATCCTAGTCCCTGTGTTATAATGTTTTTGAATAATAGTCTTTTTTATTTTTCCTAGTTATTTTTCTTAACATTACTATGACTTTTTTTTTCTAATATCTTTCTGATATGGTACAACTTTTCAGAATATAGAAAATTCAGTTAACTTGTGATCTTCCAGACTTACTACCAGACTTATGACATTAAATAAGAGTCTCTAAGGAAGAGATACCGTTCCTGGATAAGATAGTGCTAGGTTCCTGTTTCTCTGCCCTTTTGTTAAGTGAGTGATCATAGTAAACAAGAGGGGAAAATTGAACATAGAATCAACAATACATGACACTAACATGCGTGCGTGCTAAGTCGCTTCAGTCGTGTCCAACTCTGTGTGACCCTATGGACCATAGCCCACCGGTCTCTTCTGTCCACGGGATTCTTCAGGCAAGAATACTGGAGTGGGTTGCCATGCCCTCCTCCAGGGGAGCTTCCCAACCCAGAGATCAAACCCAGGTCTCCTGCATTGCAGGTGATTTCTTTACTATCTGAGCCACCAGAGAAGCCCATTATACTAACAACAGTATACTAACAAGACATACAAAATCTTTGTAAAAGTTTTTCTGAGTTGCACTTGAGCCCTGTGACCTTTATGACATGGTGGAAGCCATGAGTCTAAAAATAATATCATGTCTGACTTGCATGATTCTACTAGTCATATAATTTTTGACCCTTTTACATCACCCCAGCATTACAAAGTGTTATGACTTGGGTCTTGGTACCCTTAATACTATCAAATAGGACAAGTTAATGAAAGACTTCTGTTAAACTTTTCAAAGGAGTGAAAAATGTGTGTAAGGTAACATGGGGTTGAAGACATCAGAAAAAGTCAGTTTGAATAATGAAGCAATGGCAATCTCAGTATGATTTGAATTTGATATAATGTCACAAGAGGCTAAAGTCATTTCATTTTCCTTTATTAAAAGACCCATTGGCAGAAAGGTGCCAATGAATTTTGCCCACTTAAGAACACATCTGGGGCTTTCCTCGTGGTCCAGGGGTTGAGAATCCATTTGCCAAGGATGAATGAAGGGGATATGGGTTCGAACCCTGGTTCAGGAAGATTTCACATGCCACGGGGAAACTAAGCCCATGTGCCACAATTACTGAAGCTTGTGCCCATAGAACCCATGCTCCACAACAAGGGTACGCTTGGCTCGCCACAACAAGAGAAAGCCAGCATGCAGCAACCAAGACCCCGCATAGCCAAAAAAGGAACAAATCTGGAGCTTAGGTTTCCTTTCCACACAACACACAATTATGAGGAACATTGGTCAATGGAAAGGACTCAGAAGTGGCTGCTTGTATGATCCACCATCTGGAAATGATTGAAAGGACTGAGTACATTTAGTGTGACTAGGGTAGTGACTTGAGAGTCATCATCAAGTAACTGAAGAACAGACAGATGGAAGAAGAAAACCACCTATGGAATTCCAGATGCAAGAGCCAATCTAGGACGAGACGCGTAATTTAACTTCAATATAAGGAGATGTTTTCTAATGGTTCACATTATTTAAACATAGAAAGAATCTCCTTCTGAAATGCTCTTGTCATTGGATGTGTTCAAGAGGATGAGTAATAATCCCATTGGGGTTATTAGGGAAAGGATTCTTGTAATTGTTAGAAGAGCAAACTAGATGTTTATTTTTACTTCAAATTATTATTGTTTTAACAGGGGTTCTATAAGTAAATTTGGTGGCTAGAAATCCTTGTGTTGTTCAGAGGCCTATAAAAAGAGGAATACCATGCTCTAAGGCTATCTGGCAGGGAAGTGACTTGGATGACCCTTTGCAAAAGGTCATCCAAATCACTTATGCAATCAATCAATCATTGATGGTAGATAGCACAACACTTGACGAAACTCCAGATTTCCTAGACCATGTATCCCCAGTTTATTATCTAAAAGGGTTCTTTTCATTCCTGCATGGTTCTTTGGGAGAAAAAAGATACAGGAGAGCAGAGGGTGATATCCCAGGAGAATAGTAGGTATGTGAGAAAGGAATTTTGCTACCATTTTCCAATCACAACCATGTGTCAGAAGATATTGAAAGGGTTTGAAAGTTATGATGTCAGTAACTTTCTAGGCATTTTGTTTATTGACACACTGCTGGTAGGCTGAGAAAACTGATACCAGGAGAAATAGAATCTAGCTGATTAAATATATAATAATTAAATAAATAATTCAGGTATGTGATATCGTTGACTTTTATATACACTAACCCATTCCCTCAACCTTATTCATGGAATGCCCAGTGGCCTTCTTACGGCCACATGGACATCTCTGCTTCCAGTTTCCTGTGCCTTCTGAACCCTATGTCTTACTAATCTCTCATCAGCATCTCTTTTTCTTTTTGGATACTTCTCATCCAAGTGTTGTGAGTAGAATGTGGGATAGATTTTATCAGAAGATAAAGGATGTTTTCATAGAGACACATAGCAAATAACTTGAACACTGAATGTAGGCAAACCCTTGTTATGAAAAATCTTCTGGACAATTTGTCACTGGCCATTTCTCCCAGACAGCGTTTCTTTTCTTTCTTACACACAGCGTTTCTTGACAGGCTACAGACACTGTTATACACACACTCTAGGTGTTATGCTGTCCACCTCCATCGCTCTTCCATGTTCCCCTCCTTCCATTGCCTTTATTCCAGATCCAAATGCTGATGTCCTTCTTAAGCAGAGCTGTTGAGCTTCTCTTCTCTTACTCATACCATCACATTCTCACTTTCCAGAGCTGAAGTTGCCAGTTGTAGTACCTTTCTAACAAAGAAAATTCTTTCCCTGAGCATTCAAAATGCCAATATATGGGGGGTTTTTTCCTACTAATTTCTCTTTTAGGTTATCTAATGGAACCTTTGATTGCTATATCACTGAAACCAGACTTGATTGTTGAGGATAGAGAGTTCAGTGGAAGCAAAGTGAGATTTAAAGGGAAAAAAAATTGATCTAAATACCAGCTTTGGGAGGGGACATATGTACACCTATGGTTGATTTCATGTTTATGGATGACAGAAATCAAACCAATATTGTGAACCAATCATCAATCAACTAAAAATAAATACATATTTAAAAAATAAAAATAAAAAATACATAAATACCAGCTTTGCCTTTTAATGGCTGTGTGACCTTGGGCAATAAACACAACCTCTCTGAATCTCTGTCTTCATAAAATGGGAATGACTTTCATCTTAGAGAATAATTATGAGGATTACCAGAGCATATGTAGACAAATCATTCAAGGATTGATACTTGGCATACACTAACATCTCAATAAATGTTTATTTCTATTATCTTAGACTCGATTTCTTTTTTTTTTCTAGCCTGTTTTCAATGTCTTATGACCATGTTTTGATCTATAGCTTGAAATCTTGAGGAACATTTGTGCTATTGAAACATTGAACAAACAGATAAGTTTGCTAAGACAAGTAATGTTTATAGATAAATTCTAGCCTTTTCTTTATATATTGTAAAACCAAATTCCTACATTATTATACACCCAAACAATGGAGTTGAAGAACTAGATTCCAGTAAAGCAGAAAGCAGGATAACCATTGACAAAGAATTTATTTGGGAGGACACCAAGCTTTTAAATGATGTGATTGTGTGGAACATTCCACATACTGTTAATATGCTTTCTTCATTGGTGGCAACTGATGGAATTTTTTCTTTCTGGGGGGTGACAGAGAATTCACTCAGAGAATGATGTCAAGCAGGGTGAAAGTTTGGAATCTAAGTTGGACACAGGCCGATCCTTCAGCAGCTCTTTGGAAATTCTAATGACAATTTGATAATGGAAAAAGAGTGCTGTTTACAGCTAAATTTCAAAAATTATGTCCTTTTTCCCTTTGGCAATTTTTATCCTTAGCAATCTTTTCTGCCTCCTACTCACAGACTGGCCGGACAATAGCATCAAATCAATTTTGATTTTCATGCAAATAAAATACACTAACTTAATGGGAAGTGAAAGAGCTGGCTTCAGAATAAATCTTTGTTGAAAGACAGTTGAATTATATTTAAAATGGAAGTGAAACAAAGTCAAATTTTATGGCATTGGTTTAAAAGACACTGTCTTACACTGTTTAAGTTTTGACCCATATAAGGTAGAGACTAGAATCAACCAATCCCACCATACACATTTCAACTGTTCGATAGCATAGGTTGGTTCCTCTTTTTAATATATGTGTTTTCATTTTTATTTATTTATTTTTCCAATAATTGTTTCCCCTCAAAATACGAAGTTAGTGTTTAAATATAGAACAAGTCCAAGTATAGAACTGTGTTGGAATAGACACAATATAAAATGCCCTAATCATTATCATCCTGTTTCATTTAATTTGTAAAGTCCCTGGCAGCTTCCAAATCTGTCTTCTAAATTTCCTTTGCTTCAGTTTTCAGTCCAATATTGATAAGGTCATTTTCCCTAAACTACAGTTGAAGGTACTGTAACCTGACAGAGGTGAAGGGATTCACCGAATCCATCTATTTGAAAGCAACATCACTGCTTTCTTCTAGATCTAATTTCCTGGCCGAGTGAGTTTTGGTGGTAGGAAGTAAACACATGTGGTTTTGATATTGGAGCATCGGTTTTAATCTATGGTGAGTTATTTTCTCTCCCCAAGACTACAACCTCACTATAATCCCCCGGATGTCCTCAGAAGTCACCCTAATGGGTGACATATTTGCTTTCGTCTTACAATAGCACTCCTGTCCCCCGCCCAAGTCTTCATGTTTTATGTTGACTATTGGTGACAAAATTATGATGACTCTTTTTTTAAAATAATTCTATTTATTTATTTTTGACTATGCTGCAGGGGTTTCTCTCTAGTTGTGGTGCACAGGCTTCTGATTGTGGTGGCTTCTCTTGTTATGGAGCATGGGTTTTTGGGCATGTGGGTTTTAGTAGTTGTAGTTTGTGGGTTCAGTAGTTGCGGCATGTGGACTCAGTCATTGTGGCTCCCACACTCTAGAGCACAGGCTCAGTTGCTATGGCACATGGGCTTCGGCGCTCCATGGCATGTGGTATCTTCCCAGATCAGGGATCAAACCAGCATCTCTTGCATTGGCAGGTGGATTCTTCACCTCTGAGCCACCAGGGACGCCTTGGCTGTGGAGACTTTTTATCTCATTTTATTTAGACCAGATTTTGCAAGGGGTCTTATCTATGAAGAGGAGATTGTGCTTTCTCTCCTCAATGGAGACATGGAGAAAATTAATGCTAATAGGGTTCCAGTTCTTATGACTATACAAAACCATCAAGATACAAGTATCATAGAACAGTATACAGTCTCAGGCACCACCCCGCTCTTGAACTTTTAATGAAGCAGCTATGTTCTCTTTTCTTCTTTCTTTCATCCTCAGAAGGATATAGGCCAGAGGGACCTTGCAACTTTGGAAGATTTTGGAGGGTCGAAAAATGATTTCTCTGTCATCAAAGAAAGCTACTCAGGTATAGTGTGAAGCTGTAACGACTATACAGAGCTCTCGGCACTCAGCTCTCAAAAAGATGTTGTATTTGGGGAAGTTTTGAATACATAGAAATTAAAAGCTATCTAAGGTATGAAATGTCTGGCTATATAACAGATGATGTCTTCCCTGGTGGCTCAGATGGTAAAGAATCTGCCTACAACGCAGGAGATCTGGGGCTTCAATCCCTGGGTAGGGAAGATGCCCTGGAAAAGGAAATGGCATGCCCCTCCAGTTTTCTGCCTGGGAAATCTCATAGATAGAGGAGCCTGGCTACAGTCCATCGGGTTGAAAGAGTCTGGCACGACTGAGCAACTAACACTTTCACTTTCACAACAAATGATTTAAAAATTAGTAACTTTCATACTCATGGGTCTGCAGATTGACTGTGCTTTGCTGAATCAGAGAAGGGCTAAGGAAATTCAGAGAAGAAAGGCAAGAATCAAGTGCAGAACGCTACCTATTATCTGTCCTCTGGACTCAAGGACTGTGGAGTCACTAGTAGAGGGCATAGCACATCCCAAGAGAGATGTTTATCTTTTACAAACAGAATCATGGACCTAATGGGTGTTGCCTGTCTCTCCTTGGACAGCTGGGTACTGATTCTAAATATCAGGGAAGTTTAGGATTATATCCACAGCAATACCCCAAATGATTTCTAGGTAAGGATATTTTTTATAATTTTATAATTTGTTTATTTATTTTTGGCTGTGCTGGTATGTGGCTTTTCTGCTGGTGTCTGGCTTAACTGCTGTGCACAGACTTTCTTTAATTGCCGTGAGTGAGGGCTACTCTTTCGTTGCAGAGCATGGACTCTAGGCATGTGGACTCAGTAGATAAGGCACACAGGCTTAGTTACCCCATGGTATGTGGAATCTGCCTGGTCCAGGGCTCAAACAAACTCATGACCCCCACACTGGCAGGCAATTTTTAGCCACTAGACCACAACGGAAGTCCTTTAGCTAAGGATTTTATAAAGACAAAATATGTATTTGTTGACATGCTTAACCCAGTACTCAATTAAAAGAGTAGCATGCTGTGTACACACATATACGAAACAAACTATTAAAGGACACATGCTGTGCGGTGCTAAATTGCTTCAGTCACGTCTGACTCTGTGCGACCCCGTGGACTGTAGCCCACCAGGCTCCTCTGTCCCTGGGACTCCCCAGGCACATATGAAGTAATAAATCCAATCGCACATTCCTCTTCACTTAGACGCCAGGACACACAGGGACCAGTAGGTGATCACCTCCGGAAATAACCAATAACATTAACGTCAAGTTCTGAGGTTTATAAATCTACCAAGGGACTGTGTTCTGTTCTGTTCTGGTCTGCATTCTTCAACTTTTGCATCCTGAGTTTTCTGTGGTGGAACCCACAGCACTGAGAGGAAATGATTTTTTGTTGGGTGAACATGCAAATGAGTTTCACTGATGTTAATCTTCATTGTATATAGTTTTATTTCAGTCCCAATTTCATTTCCTTTTATTTTGGAGCTTATGGAGGCCGTGTGTCTGGTTTTGAGTGTAGTAACATAGAATCAGCAAAGTGAAACTGAAAGTGTTAGTGTTAGCCACTCAGTAGTGTCTATTTGTGATCCCACGGATTGTAGCCTGCAGGTTCCTCTGTCCGTGGAATTCTCAGGCAGGAATACTGGAGTGGGTTGCCATTCCCTTCTCCAGGGGAAGTGCCCAATCCAGGAATCAAACCCGAGTCTCCTGCATTGTGGGCAGATTCTTTACCATCTGAGCCACCAGGGAAGCCATGAAGCCACCAGGAAATCAGCAAATCACATTAATGTTTCATCCTTTCCCAGTATTTTTCTGCTTGTTTCTGTAACAGCAGTGTACACTCTGTACATTGCTTTATTTATTTATTTATGTTTTTGCTGGCAAGTGCTGTATGGTGAATGCATTTCTCTATGAAGATCATAAAAACAAGCCAAAAAACCCTCCAGAGCTTTATAGAGATGGAAAGAACTCCATAAAGATGAGCTGTGTTTGTAACTTAATTCAACATTCTCTGAAGCAGTGTCTTACTGCTTAATCGCCTCATCACCAAGAGTCTATGCTCTCTGTGTGTGCAAACACACAAACACAAAAGACACACATCAAGGAATCATGCAATCTCCATGTTATTAATATAAGGGTCTCTAAATCTCTCTAGAGATTTGAAATCCAGACATCCTCACCCGGTGATAGCTTCCCTTCATACTTTTTCTAAGCCTTTATAATATTCAATTCTACCAGAAGGGTGCACAAGAATAGGAACCCAGCTAAATTCTGTGGTTGCCAATTTCACTGTTGTCTCTTCTAGTTCTTAAGGATACTTTGCTTTTATTATATGGAGCAGGATTCCATCTTCCCATAAGCACCTCTCTGGGGTCCTAATTAACCTTATTGGATTAAAATCACCTATAAAAACTTAGTTTTTGCTGCTCTCTGCACACCACACTGTGGATTCTTGGGACAGAATGTTTGCTCAGGGACTCCATAATTTTTACTTACCTGCTTATTGTTTTAGTTCTCTCCTTAACTCAACTGGATACACCAAGAGGCCTCCAGGGTAGAATAAGGAGTACCAAGCAATTAAGAAATACTGAGAGTTATAGGAAGATTGAGAATTGTTGGGACTGGTGTCTGGAGAGTCATAGCCAGGGCCTGTAGCCCGGAGAAGATGATTTTGATTTCCCACCTTCTCTCTGATGTCCTTGCTGACAGATGATGTGAAACTAGCTCCCCCGAGCCTAGTTTGTCTACATTTACTGGGATTGCAGGTGTTTGGCTCCATCCTATTAATGGAAAATGATACAAATTCTCTCTCAAGACTTAGTGCAGAAGGATCTCATGTGTCATAGAAAACCAGAACATTAGAGAGTTGACTTTAAAGAAGATCTAGTCTCCCCCCAGTTTTATCTACTTTTATATTTAAATTATTTTCTTCCCTCTAGACCTCAAAGATAAAGCACTGAAATAATTGTATTTCCCAAGTAGTTCAGTGTTATCATTGATGGACATGTCTTGCTCTTATTTATTTCTTTTTAGTTCTATCTCCTTTACTGTTCACTTCTCCATTCTCCTTTTCCCAGCAAGGGCACTCACTCGAATGCTCTTAAAGATGTATGGTTCTTTGAAAAAATGAATGTTGTTTTATGTATATATATGTTTCAAGCTTGCATAAATACATGGCGCGTTATATCTCACAGTTCTTAGTTCTTTTTCCACTGCCATTTGTTTTGCATATTCGTCTTCTGGGTTACTTGTGACAGCTACTTAGTGAACACTGAACATGCTCACCACTCTCTATTCATCTTTCTATCCATAGATGCATGTCTGGGTTGCTATCAATGCCACATCTAAATACACAATACCAAGAAGCTCATTCTTGTATGGACCTAAGGATGATCCTCTCTGGGATATATATTAAGAAGGGAATTACTAGGGTTTACTAATATTTAGTTTCTTTTTTCCCCTAATATTTAATTTCATTAAATTCTTCAAATTGCTTTGCAGGTAACTGCATTAGCCTACAATTCCATCTGCATGTGTGTTTCCTTTCAACCATAAATATGTGAAATATGTTGTTACTCTCGTTTTGTGTGGGGTCAGTCTGCCTATAGTGATGCTATAGGCTAGGAATGCCAGGAGGCGCTCACTTAGAATGGAGCTATTATTTTGCACAGGGCAAAATACTGTGAAAGTCGCTTAGTCGTGTCTGACTCTTTGCGACCCCATGGAATAGGCCATTGTATTCTCCAGGCCAGAATACTGGAGTGGGTAGCCATTCCCTTCTCTAAGGTATCTTCCCAACCCAGGGATTGAACCCAGGTCTCCCATATCGCAGGCAGATTCTTTACCAGCTGAGCCACCAGGGAAACCCACCAGGGAAGCCCACCAGGCTCTCACTTGGCCCTGTACTATTCATGGCAAGAGCCCACAGACATTTCCCTGATGGAGCCAATGTTGTGCTGGAATGGCTCTTGTGGTTCTTATTATGATTGCTAGATGCACCTCAGTCACAGCCATCCTGGAACTTTGAAAAAAACAAGTTTTTTTTTTTTTTAAATTGAGGTATAGTTGATTTACAATGTTATATTAATTTCTGTTGTGCAGCAAAGTGATTGTTATACATATATATATATATACACATTCATTTTTATATTCTTTCTGTATGATTTATCATCGCTATTGAATATAGTTCTCTGTGCTACACAGCAGGACCTTCTTATTTATCCATTCTCTTTATAAAAACTTTCGTCTGCTAACCCCAAAATTCCCACTCCAGCCCTCCTGCAACCCTCTTTTTCTTGGCAGCCACCAGTCTGTTCTCTATGTTTGTGATTCTGTTTCATAGATAGGTTCATTTGTGCCATATTTTAGAGTCTACATATAAGTGATATCATATGGTACTTGTCTTTCTCATTCTGACTTTAACTTCACTTAGTATGATAATCTCTAGTTGCAGCCATGTTGCTGCAGATGGCATTACTTTGTTCTTTTTTTGTTGCTGAGTAATATTCCCCAGGAACCAAAAGCTAAGTATCAGTTGTTTGGACTATAATCTAAAAGACTAATTGTCAGGCACTTACACTTATATACGCCACTTTATGATGTTTGCCAAATTAATGGGTATAAAATAATTTAATGTAATTCTGAATTACATTTCTCTGATTACTTGTGCATTAAGCATCTCATTTTATATTTGTTAGCTTTTCACGTTTCATTGTCTGTGAATTGCCTATTTATAACCTTTGCCCATTTTTTAACTTAGTTCACCAGTTTTTAATGTACATTTATAGAAATTATTTGACTATTCTAGATATTTAACTTCTGTTAGTTTTTCACATTGTTGGTATCTATCCCAATAAGTCTGCATAGGTTAATTTTGTCAATGATGTGTTTTATATTAAAACATCCTTAAGTATGCAGATGACACCACCCTTATGGCAGAAAGTGAAGAGGAACTAAAAAGCCTCTTGATGAAAGTGAAAGAGGAGAGTGAAAAAGTTGGCTTAAAGCTCAACATTCAGAAAACTAAGATCATGGCATCTGGTCCCATCACCTCATGGGAAATAGATGGAGAAACAGTGGAAACAGTGTCAGACCTTATTTTGGGGGGCTCCAAAATCACTGCAGATGGTGATTGCAGCCATGAAATTAAAAGATGCTTACTCCTTGGAAGGAAAGTTATGACCAACCTAGATAGCATATTAAAAAGCAGAGACATTCCTTTGCCAACAAAGGTCCATCTGGGCAAGGCTATGGTTTTTCCAGTGGTCATGTATGGATGTGAGAGTTGGACTGTGAAGAAAGCTGAGCCCCGAAGAATTGGTGCTTTTGAACTGTGGTGTTGGAGAAGACTCTTGAGAGTCCCTTGGACTGCAAGGAGATCCAACCAGTCCATCCTAAAGATCAGTCCTGGGTGTTCATTGGAAGGACTGATGCTGAAGCTGAAACTCCAATTTTGGCCACCTCATGCAAAGAGTTGACTCACTGGAAAAAACCCTGATGCTGGGAGGGATTGGGGGCAGGAGGAGAAGGGGACCACAGAGGATGAGATGGCTGGGTGGCATCACCGACTCGATGGACATGTTAACTCCAGGAGTTGGTTATGGACAGGGAGGCCTGGCATGCTGTGATTCATGGGGTCGCAAAGAGTCACACACGACTGATCGACTGAACTGAACTGAATTTGCAAATAATTTTTTCACCTTATGGCTTGTGCTTTGGGAACTTTACTTAAGAAGTTCTCATTTCAAACTTACAAAAATGTTCCCATACATTTTCTTCTGTTAGTTTTATAATTTTCCCTTTCAAGATTGGGCTGAATCCCTGTGTGTTTTTATATTTGGTGTGAAGTAGAAATCCAATCCCATTTTTTAAAATATAATGAGCCATTTTGTCCAAGCCTATCTATTCAACAACTCAACATTTCCCAACAGTTAGTGAGGGTCACCACAATGATAAATCAGTTTCCCATATTTACACAGGTCTATTTGGGGCTCTCTATTACATTTTATTGGTATATTTATTTGTTTTTATGTACTACACCCTATTTCTGGCTTCATTATGTCTAGCCATGAAAGCTTCTCGCTTTCCTGTTCATCTTAAAAATGAACAACTATTCATTTATTTTTATATTTTTATCCAAGTTTTGGAATGAGTTTATATGGAATTTTGGTTGGAATAGCATTACATTTTACATTAATTTGGGGAAAGTAGCATGTTTATTATACTAATTAGCCTTACTCATGATCATGGTATACTGCTACACTTTGTAAATTTTCTTTTACATATTTAATAGAGTTTAAGATAATTCTTGATGAAATCTTGATCAATTTTTATAAATTTGTTGATAGGATTTGTTGCTTTGATAGAATATTTTAATTTCTATTATATTTTTTAATTACTGATAGAGGAACCACTATTGATTTAAGCACTATTAAATTTGTTGACTTCTTTGGATACAAGATTTAGAGTTGGTATCTCTAAATATTAAGTTATGAATATCTCAGTTTATTCTAATCAATTTTATACCTTTAATAAAGTTAAAAATTTTTTCCAAAAAAATTATGGATATTTTTGCTCAGTTAGTGCCTAGATATTGCACATGTTTTAAAAAATGTGCTCTTATAAATCATTTCATCAGAGAGGAATACAACTGGTTTCATAAGGTGATCTCAAATCTAGCAACGATGCTTATCTCTGACTTTTCCAACATTATTTCTGTGGTTTTTTTTTTTTTTTAGGTTTTCTAAGTTAACTACATTACCTGCAAATAGTGGCAGTTTCATCTCATTCTCTTCCATATATATTCCCCTTTTTAAGAAAATTATACTAAAATATTTCTCAGCTTAAAACTCTACAATGACTGTATTTTTACTCAGACCAAAGACAACATCCTGCCAATACCTAGGAGGTCTTACTGTGCCGCCTCAGACCTCTGACCTCAGTGAGCTGCTCTCTGCTTTGGTCCTCTTCCACCAGACACTCTGAACACCTTTCTATCCTTGAAACTTACCAGGTACAGTTTGCCTGCGGGCTTTCCAGGATCAGCTGCATTTGCATGAGCTGAGAAAGAGTGCTTTGCAACCAGAGCACCTTACTTGCTGCACTTTAATCCAAGTTATGCTTTACATTTCATTTTATGTCTGTCTGGAAAGCTTTTATCTCAATATCCACATTACTCCTTCACTTCTTTCAAGTATTTGCTTAGATAGTCCCTCCCTAGGACACTTAAAATGGACAGAGAGTACTCTGCAAACACTTTTTATCTATCTTTCTTGTTTTATTTATTTTTTTCTACAACATTTATAACTACTTAGCATGGTCTTAACACTTAGATCAATTTGTTTTTCTTTTCTTTTTTTGCTTCTCTTTCTCCCCAACATAATGTCTATAAGGGCAGATATTTTTTGTCTGTTTTGCTTACTGTCATATCCTCAATGCATATAACTGTCTGGCATATAAAAGAGGCCTTATAATTATTTGTTGAAAAGTAAAGAACTGAATAGGTGAATGAATACTATTTATGTTCTTATCTTGTTCTACATAAAAAATAGAATTCACCTGACATTTGCCCAATTGTAGGAGGTTAGCAGTAGGTTTTTGACAATTAACCTTTATCAAATTAAAGTTAAATCTTGTGTATTCAATATCATTTCTTAAGGTAAATAACAGAAAATAAATTCAGTTTAAAAAAGCCTTTACAGCATACAAAAAGATATTGATATCTAAGTTAAAAAGTGTATGAAAAATATTAGAATGAAGTGAAAAAGAAGTTACAACAGTGACTATCTCTACATTGTGGTACTATAATTTTATTATATGTATAAATTTTTTATATTAAAAATAATAGAAGAGATTCAAATAAAACGAAAATAACCTCATGGCTAGGCAATTAAACTACTCAAGAGTTTCCAAGAACATTAAGTTCCATTTTATTCTATTTATTTCCATTTACCAATTCTTTATTGAGCAACACACTGTGCCAGATGCTAGGAAAGATACGAAGATGAATAAAACACAAGCTGTGTCATTAAAAGAGTTTATAATCTGATGTACACCAGCCATGCAAGGGAGTGAAGTGCTGAGTGTGCACTAACTATGGAACTCTTGACCCTCTGAGTTCCAAATTGGAATCCTGGCACTACATTTGAGCCTTCAAAATTTCCACCCCAGGAGTGTGTTTGACGTAATTCTTCCCTGGACAAAAAGGTAGTGCCCAAGAAGGAACCTCAAAAACTGGAAGAGGCATGGAAATTGTTTTGAAATGGAAGAAAGATAATAAAATATGGTAGGTTGACTAGAAGGTGACTTGGCCAGATGGACTGATGGATGGCAGAGGATGTTAGAGTGATGATGGCAGAGGACAGCATGAGTCAGTGATGCTGCCCATACACTTCTAAGGGGATTCTGTCCATGGAGAGCATAGCTTAAGAGATGGGCTAGTACAGCAACAGAACAGAATAGTCTAGAGCCCAAAGAGGTTCTTTCTTTGCTGTAGGCAACACACGTTCCTACTGTAGGCAACAATTTGTCTTGAATTTCATGGAAGATGTCCTGGCAACGCTCTGACAACTGGCATCCTTATTGGTAGTTGGGTAGTGAGGGATTCAATCCTCAAACCAAACTCTCAAACTACTCTGAGTACATGTCAGCTCTGGTCCTTCAGGAAGCAGAAGTTGAGATGAAGTTAGAGTTGCAAGAGGTTCCCTGTAAGAAATGTTTGAAGGATAAAAGGGGAAGGAAAATGATTAGGAAGGGGAAGCTTTCAGATCTGCCATTCAGATCTAATATCTGTGTAATGTAAAGCAATGGACACAAGACTGAGTAGGAAGAGCTTTATACGAAACAGGAGAAACTCTGGAGCAAAGATTTCCGATGTTGAGGAGAAATGAATGGATCCTCATATCTTCTTAATGATTCATCATTTGCCGAGGGCTATGTAGGAAGCCAGAATCTTACCTTGAAAGTTGAGATCAATGAAAAGGCTCTGAAGTTGCAGGCCATCATCCAACTGCCCTCTTTGCAGCTGAAGGGCAAGTTTTTTCTTGAAGGGACATCTCAGTGGAGTTATGACCTTGGGTCAGTAAGACTGCAAGGATCGAGCACAAACATACAAGGGCTGGCTTTGCATAGATGCATGGACAGTGTGTTTATAGTCACACTGCATAAGGCGAAGTTTATAGGTACAGATAATAATGGGTATACAGTTGTGGTGGTGAGTGTTTGTCTGTTCTCTTCTGATGGCCTCATTTTTCTTAGTGAAGTAGAAAGCAAAATTATCTACTGAGTATGAGGATAGGAGAGGACCCATAAGAGGTTTGAGAACAGAGACATTAGGTGTGGTACCAAATGGAGAAAAAAAGTGAAAGGAAAAGAGTTAGTACTCAGTCGAGTCCAACTCTGTGAGACTCCATCGACTGTAGCCCACCAGGCTCCTCTGTACATGGAACTCTTGTACAGGCAAGAATACTGGAGCAAGTACCATTCCCTTCTCCAGGGGATCTTCCTGACCCAGGGGTCGAACCTGGGTCTCATGAATTGCAGGCAGACTCTTCACCATCTGAGCAACCAGGGAAGCCATTAAATGGAGAAGGACATTCCAAAAGATTCAGTATATGTGTATATTTGGACAAGTAACTTTGTGTGGTTTAGAGTGTTACTGGTGGAGGTTAGGATGAGGCTGGAAATATAGGTTGAGACCAGGTTATGAGTGGCTTTGAATGGCATGTGAATAATTTACAGTTTTTTGTTCATAAGTTATAGAGAACTATTTGTGGCTCAAATGAAGGAAACATTAATTAGAATAGTGTTCATGTTGAAAATATGTCTTTTCACAGCACGGAAAGTAAATTAGAGAGAGAAGTACAGGTACCCCTCACTATGTAAACACTTGATATTCAAATACACTCTAACTACTTGCAAAATATTTGTTCTAAACTTACTACTTTAGTTGAAATACTTGTAAATGAAGCTACCTGTTAATACATGGGCTAGCAAAAATTGTTTAAACTGAAATCTGAACAAGAGGATTCAGAGGGGACAACTCCCATCTCTTCTCTATTCTGACAGGATGGTATCTTATGCTCCTGTTTTAAAACCATTTTCTGTATCTTTGCTACCATCTTCCTGACATTATCAAGTAAAAATATTTTTAAAGAGGTCAGTTTTCATTCCAATCCCAAAGAAGGGCAATGCCAAAGAATGTTCGAACTACTGCACAATTGCACTCATCTCACACACTAACAAAGTAATGCTCAAAATTCTCCAAGTGAGGCTTCAACAGTACGTGAACCATGAATTTCCAGATGTTCAAGCTGGATTTCGAAAAGGCAGAGGAACCATAGATCAAATTGCCAACATCCACTGGATCATCGAAAAAGCAAGAGGGTTTCATAAAATTATCTATTTCTGCTTTATTGACTATGCCAAAGACTTTGCCTGTGTGGAGCACAAAAAACTATGGAAAATTCTTAAAGAGATGGGAATACCAGACCACCTTATTGACCTCCTGAGAAATCTGTGTGCCGGTCAAGAAGCAACAGTTAAAACCAAACATGGAACAACAGACTGATTCCAAATTGGAAAAGCAGTATGTCAAGGCTGTATATTGTTACCCTGCTTATTTAGCTTATATGCAGAGTACATCATGCAAAGCACAATGGATGCTTTGGATGAAGAGCAAGCTGGAATCAAGATTACCAGGAGAAATATCAATAACCTCAGATATGCAAATGACACCACCCTTATGGAAGAAAGCGAAGAAGAACTAAAGAGCATTTTGATGAAAGTGAAAGAGGAGCATGAAGAATTTGACTTAAAACTCAACATTCAGAAAACTAAGATCATGGCATCTGGTCCCATCACTTCATGGCAAATGGATGGAAAAATAGTGGAAACAGTGACAGACTTTATTTTCTTGAGCTCCAAAATCACTGCAGATGATGACTGCAGCCATGAAATTAAAAGACGTTTGCTCCTTGGAAGAAAAGTTATGACCAACCTAGAGAACATATTACAAATCAAGACATTACTTTGCCAACAAAGTTCGATCTAGTCAAAGCTATGGTTTTTCCAGTAGTCATGTATGGATGTGAGAGTTGGACTATAAAGAAAGCTGAATGCCGAAGAATTGATGCTTTTGAACTGTGGTGTTGGAGAAGACTCTTGAGAGTCCCTTGGACTGCATGGAGATCCAACCAGTTCATTCTAAAGGAAATCAGTCCTGAATATTCATTGGAAGGACTGATGTTGAAGCTGAAACTCCAATACTTTGGCCACCTGATGCAAAGAACTGACTCCTTAGAAAAGACCCTGATGCTGGGAAAGATTGAAGCTGGGAGGAGAAGGGGACAAAGAGGATGAGATGGTTGGATGGTATCACCGACTTGATGAACTTGAGTTTGAACATGCTCGGAGGATTGATTATGGAGAGGGAAGCCGGGCATGCTGCAACCTATGGGGTCACAAAGTGTCTGACACGACTGAGCGACTGAACTGAACTGAGAAAATAACTTTAAAGAAAGGAGTTATCCAAAATGGATTAAAGATCTAAATGTAAGACCAGAAACTATAAAACTCCTAGAGGAGAACATAGGTAAAACACTCTCTGACATAAATCACAGCAGGATCCTCTATGACCCACCTCCCAGAATATTGGAAATAAAAGCAAAAATAAACAAATGGGACCTAATGAAACCTAAAAGCTTTTGCACAACAAAGGAAACTATAAGCAAGGTGAAAAGACAGCCTTCAGAATGGGAGAAAATAATAGCAAGTGAAGAAACAGACAAAGGATTAATCTCAAAAATATACAAGCAACTCCTGCAGCTCAATTCCAGAAAAATAAATGACCCCGTCAAAAAATGGGCCAAAGATCTAAACAGACATTTCTCCAAAGAAGACATACAGATGGCTAACAAACACATGAAAAGATGCTCAACATCACTCATTGTCAGAGAAATGCAAATCAAAACCACAATGAGGTACCATTACATGCCAGTCAGGATGGCTGCTATCCAAAAGTCTACAAGCAATAAATGCTGGAGAGGGTGTGGAGAAAAGGGAACCCTCTTACACTGTTGGTGGGAATGCAAACTAGTACAGCCACTATGGAGAACAGTATGGAGATTCCTTAAAAAACTGGAAATAGAGCTGTCATATGACCCAGCAATCCCACTCCTGGGCATACACACCAAGGAAACCAGATCTGAAAGAGACACGTGCGATGGACACATGTTCATTGCAGCACTGTTTATAATAGCCAGGACATGGAAGCAACCTAGATGCCCATCAGCAGACGAATGGATAAGGAAGCTGTGGTACATATACACCATGGAATATTACTCAGCCATTAAAAAGAATTCATTTGAATCAGTTCTAATGAGATGGATGAAACTGGAGCCCCTTATACAGAGTGAAGTAAGCCAGAAAGATAAAGACCAATACAGTATACTAATGCATATATATGGAATTTAAAAAGATGGTAACGATAACCCTATATGCAAAACAGAAAAAGAGACACAGAAATACAGAACAGACTTTTGGACTCTGTGGGAGAAGGCGAGGGTGGGATGTTCAGAGGGAATAGCATTGAAACAAGTATACTATCAAGGGTGAAACAGATCGCCAGCCCAGGTTGGATGCATGAGATGGGTGCTCAAGGCTGGTGCACTGAGAAGACCCAGAGGGATGGGATGGAGAGGGAGGTGGGAGGGGGGATCGGGATGGGGAACACATGTAAATCCATGACTGATTCATGTCAATGTATGGCAAAAACCACTACAATATTGTAAAGTAATTAGCCTCCAACTAGTAAAAATAAATGGAAAAAAAATAAAGAAAAGAATTATCATACACTTTTTAAAAAAGCTCATACACTTAAAAGAAATGCTGGAGGTGATAAAATAAATTGAGTAAAGTGAATGCTTTCAATATATAAGGCTGGGCCATACACATGTCTGTATCTGTTGGGCCTGTGATAAGAAAATAAATGTTGTGGAAGTGTTGTTGATGCTGGAAAGCTCCACTGTGTTACTTGAGAATAACATAATATTTTTTAATAAGTAGAGAAATATCTTATGTAAGGGCTTCAGAGCTACACTCAGCATGGGATGTCATTTAGCACCATGCTGAGATAGTAGAAGGCTCTAGAAGTTTCTAAAGATCTGAAGAGAGCAATGGAGAAAGCGAATGATGGGTGGGAGAGATGAGTTTCAAAGCAAGTCAGAAATGTTTTGAGAAACCTGAGAAGCTGTAAGATTTGATAATTTGAAGATTCTTGGCAGGCTCACTCTGAACACTTCAGAGCAGGGGGTAAAAGACAATCCAGCCTACAGTCAACCCAAGCTTGCCTTGACCAGCTCCATCACATCCTTGAGGGGTCTCACCCACCTGAGTGTAGACACTCCAGCCCATACTTCAAAGCTCCATCCATTGACTCTTTCCCAATCTCAGGCTCAATAAAGGGCTATGCATAACCACTCTTTGTGTGGCATCCAACTTTTATAGCATTGGCCTAGAGAAAGGGCTGTGCAGGCCCTGGAAGTGAACTTGTATCCATGTGGGCAGGGGATTCTGGGGTTTTAGATAACCCCAATTCTGCTTGGGGTTATCTAAAAGAGGGACAGAGACACAAGGTGGTCACATCCTCTTGGTCTATAGAAAGTGATCTGGAAGAGGGAGGACCAGAGAGAAACCCAGGGTAGGTTTGCTGAAATCTAAAGGCACTATTGTTAAAGCATTGCCACTAATAGTGAAGGTGAACCAATCTTAATGAACTAGAGGGAACCATTGATGACAAAAAGGAAGAGCCATGAATAGCAGACGATAAACCTTTGAAAGAAACTTTAGGTGATGTAGGTAAATTATTGCTATTGTTTGTGACAATGATCCTGACCTGAATAGGAACATCAAATTTACAAAAGTGGTAAATTTACATGCACCAGCTCATACTGAAAGAAGCTGTTTAATTGCAACCAAAGGACTTCAAAATGGTTGCTAATGAGTATTCCATCCCAATGCTTTGTCTGTGGTTTTAGATGGCCCTCTATTTTTAAAGTATTGGGTACCAATAAGTGAAACTGTAAACATCAGACATTAACATTTTCGCTTGTTTTTTCACCCACTCATTAAAGCTAATCTTTGTCACCGCCAAAACTCCAGCAACTCCATCCTCCCCTTTCTTAACACCAAACTTAACTCAAGCAACTTTTTAATCAGTACTAAACCCCTTGGACTGCAAGGAGATCCAACCAACCAGTCCATCCTGAAGGAGATAAGTCCTGGGTGTTCATTGGAAGGACTGATGCTGGAACTGAAACTCCAATACTTTGGCCACCTCATGTGAAGAGTTGACTCATTGGAAAAGACCCTGATGCTGGGAGGGATTGGGGGCAGGAGGAGAAGGGGATGACAGAGGATGAGATGGCTGGATGACATCACCGACTCGATGGGCATGAGTTTGAGTAAACTCTGGGAGTTTAGTTTGTGATGGACAGGGAGGCCTGGCGTGCAGCAATTCATGGGGTCGCAAAGAGTCAGACACGACTGAGCGACTTAACTGACTGAAACCATTTTTTTCCCCTAAAATTTTTAAAATGCTATTTGCTTTCTTTATATACCGTAAGCATATTACTGGGTTTCCCGGGTGGCTCAGCTATAAAGAATCTGCCTGCCAACACAGGAGACTCAGGTTTGATCCCTGGGTGGGGAAGATCCCCTGGAGAGGGAAATGGCCACCTGCCTCAGTATTCTTGCCTGGAGAATTTGAAGGACAGAGGAGACTGGAGGGTTACAAGTCATGGGGTTGCAAAGAGTCAGGCATGACTGACCATACGCACACAAACATACAACCATATTTCATATTTGCATTGTAGTTATATTCATAGAAGTACAAAAGGAAAATATGCAAAATTTCTTGTAGTTTCCTTGTGTACTGCAGATAAATATATCCACTCTGTCCATTAAATATTAGATAATTAGTGTTTTTATATGCTTTGTATCACAAAGGAATCCTTGAAGGATTACTGTACAAATATTTATAATAGTGTTTCTATACCTAGCTCAGGAGAAAGGCCCACTTATTTTAGAAATTTCCAATCTCACACAAATCTTACACAAACTATAATACAAATAAATTATAAACCTAACAAGTAGGTTAAATTGATTGAATTCAGGGAGCACTGTTTGGTGGTAACCTTCCCCACTGTGGTACCTGTGCTGCAGAGAAGAGCTAAAGATAGCTCTTCAAGGGCGTGTACTTCAAAGCCACTGGAGAAAGGTGGTTAGGAGTTGGGTGAGCAGATTGACTTGAAACATCCACTCTAGCATTTCAAACACATTCTAAATCTTGGGACACCTTATTCTATAGTGCACAAGAAAATTCTGACATTTAAATTTTACTTAGTGTAATGCTACCTTTGGGTTAAGGTTGACTCAACCAACCAAGTGAAATGCCAAAGCTAATACATGACCTATGAAATGGTGCATTGATTCCAGGCTCTACTCATCCATATCAATGAATGAAACCAACATACTTCTTTCACTCTGGTTCAATTGTGGTGCTGGAGAAGACTCTTGAGAGTCCCTTGGACTGCAAGATCAAACCAGTCAATCCTAAAAGAAATCAGTCCTGAATATTCATTGGAAGGACTGATGCTGAAGCTGAGACTCCAATACTTTGGCCCCCTGATGAGAAGAACTGACTCATCTGAAAAGACCCTGATGCTGGGAAAGATTGAGGGCAGGAGGAGAAGGGGACAAGAGAGGATGAGATGGTTGGATGGCATCACCGACTCAGTGGACATGAATTTGAGCAAACTCTGAGAGACAGTGGAGAACAGAGGAGTCTGGTGTGCTGCAGTCCGTGGGATGGCAGAGTCAGACATGACTTAGCAACTGAATAGCAACACCATTAGGATCCATTTCTATACACATTTCCTTGACCCCATAACTTCCAGTGTTGATACAAATGTGGAATAATAGAAACTTCATACAGTGCTATGATGACCAGTTTTGTGTGCCAGCTGGATTAGATTGCAGTCTCCAGCTATTCTTTAAAACACCAAACTAGGTGTTGTTATAAACATGCTTTGTGTGTTATTAACATTCATATTCAGTTGAATTTAAGTAAAGGAGATTACTGCAGATAATCTGGGTGTGCCCAATTCTATCAACTGACAGTCCTTAAGGGCAGAACTGAAGTAGTCCTGGAAAAAGAAGACATTCTGCCTGTTTATTGCAGCTTTAACTTGTATCCAAGAGTTCAGTTCTTCCTTCCTGATACGTGGACTTTGACATTACCTAGTGTGACCCTCATAATAGCATAAGCCAAGTCCTCTCAACAAATCCCTTAATATATGTCTCTGACTGATTTATGTCTCTTGTTGAATTCTGACTGATACTGCTTAGGCTGCAAATTGATATAGAACATCTTTGAAGGCAATTTGGGATATTTACAAAGTTGAAAGTGTGCCTATCCTAAATTCCAGTTTAAATGTTTAAACATTTAATTTAAACATGCTGAGTTTAAAACCCTAGGGGGAAACTCTCTTTCATTTGTGCAAAGAATATATATATATATATATGTAAAAGAATTTTTATTGCAATATTGTTTACAATGTGACCATTTGGAAACTAATTGTAACTCAGTTGGAGAATAGATAAATATATAAATAAATAAAAATCTCATATGAACAGAAACTAACAAACTAGAACTCCTTGTATTAATATGAATAAATATAATAGAATATAAAAGAAGAAAGGTAATGGTGTCAGTCAGGGGAGTTGTTTTGTTTTAAAATCTCCTTGAATTAAATCAAAAGAAAACAAGGCAGCCACCACAAAACCAGAGAAAATGTCTTCAACCAAATTAGTCAACAAAATATCCTCAAGAATTTCAGAATATAAGTGGGGCCTAACTAGCAAAACCCAAAATACCTCATGTGATATCTTTTAAAAGCGGGGAATAAAACAAAGAAAAATTAAAGAACATCTGAAATTTCTTAATTTGAAGCACCCCAAAGACCCTAATGAGTACTCATTCCCAAAGAGTGACAGCATCTTCTTAGGAGACCCTGTCAGGAAAACATTAAATGTGTACTATTTATAGATATCCACATAGGTAGCAAAATTTATAAAGTGTACAGTGATAAACAATATTTGAGGACAGTAGTTATTTCAGGGTAAGAAAAGAATGAAATCAGGGATTTTACACATACAACTTTATTGTATGTATAGAGTATTTTTTGGAAAAAAATTAGAAAAATATGTGAAGTGAATATTGCAAATATTAATATTTGGCAAATTTGGGGGGATTGGTGCATAGGTTTTGCAATTATTATAAATATGCTTGAAGTTTTTCATTATTTATTAATATATTTAAGATAAAGAGCAAGAGCAAATTTTATGACTTCCCTATTCCTAGTCTGAGTGCTTGGGTGATGGTGATGTCATTCAGTGTGACAGAAGGAAAGAACATCTGATTCCTAAGCAAAGATAAGGTATTAAGCTGTGGATATATTAACGGAGAAAAGCCTCAGTGTGTTTCCACCCTATACAGAGAGAACTGTCCACATGTCTTTCTTCTCCTTTCTCTTTATTTTTTGAGTTTTCTAGACTGGTTAGGCTCATCTTGAAAATGAATGACAGAGTATGTCTAGACTTCGATAAAGAATGGAATGAAGCTTCCCGTGCACCTTAAAGACCCAGTGGAGAAAGGTGGACTAAATGGAAGTCCAGTTAGCATTATTAGTCAAGATTTTCCATAGAATTAGTCCTAGTTTGGCCCTAGATAGATTAGTATCAAACAGCACTGGTGTCTCTAATAATTAAATTGTATTTGTTAGAGTTACTATATTGCAAGTGATAAGAATGGGTTAAGGAGTTAATCTTCACAGCAAAAAAAGTAGTACCTAACATTTAATGCATTCTGAGTACTAGCTAGGCTGTTTCATAAACACTTTATTTATGACATAGTATTTTAGTCATCACAACAGCTCTTTGAAGTAAGTATTGTGACTACGTCCGTTACACAACTAAGGGAACTTGGACTCAGAGAGGTTAAGTAACTTTCCAAGGTCATTCGGTAGCTCACACACTTACTTTTACTGCCTTACCTGAAATTTCCTAGGGTCCATGGGAAAAAGTAGTAAAACAAGATGGTTTCGAGTGTGGGTGGTAGGAGTCAGGCCCGATCTCAGTGAGTTTCAGTCTTCCCTTCACTAACTCTATAGCTTTGGGACTTACTTAATCTTTCTCACTCTTCATTTCCTCATCAAAAATGGCAATAGTAAATGTCTGATTTCACAGGGTTTTGTGGAGAAAAATAACATGATGTAAGTAAATAAATTCCTTCTTATATGTGCAAATACGGTGGAAGGTTAGTTAGGAGCCACTTTAGGATAATAGAAAGGAATAACTAATATGAATGATAACCTCTTGGAAAGAGACCTCTTGGCCTGATATCCTTGAGATTACATCATCCCATTGGCTCCTATATATAGACTAGATCCAGGGTAACCCACATTGTGGATTATATGCATGCGGATCATTTTGGAATGAGTTATTTTCTACAATAATGACCAAGCAGAGACTGAGTTCTTGGACTTCTTTCTCTTTTTCAGAATCCAGCAAGCTGGAGTCCAAGTTCTTTTCTTCTAGAGATCCGGAAGAGTAGCCCTGCTGATGGGTGAGGTTATCACATATTTTAAAGTTTTGGACAAGCAATTAACTCACAGTGGATGTTCTGTCAGTACTGAGCAGGACATGGTGGAGAAGCTTCAAATGATAACTTGATGATAAATGTTTCTTTCAGTCAAGCTTGCCAAGCTCATTCTGACCCAATAGGACCTATTAGCCCAGAGCCAAGAGGAAGAGCTCAAAGCTTTAAAAGGCTTTTTAATACAACTTTGCTTATGGTTAATGTTAAATAGTGTAGAAAATTGGGAAACAGAGATTTTTATATGTATATTATAAAAGTAAGGATATTTTTCACCAATAGATAGTTAAAATCACGTCCTCAGCTAGATTTTCTTTGAAATGTGAAGCTTCATGGAAAAATATGGATTATTTTGATGGACAATTTTACAGATACTTTTCACTTGTGCTATATATTTCAGACTTCAGTTGAAAAGACTTCTTTCTGTGTCATGCTATGAAATTTAAGTTAACATGAGTTTTTGTTTTTTTTTTCTGGTCTTAAAAAAACAGGCTTAAGTCCTCAGATTCGGTAATTGGATAATTTAAACCTCAAAGACAGGGCTTATGGTGATTATCTTTCATCTGAGGTTTTATCCCATGAGGAGGAGGGATAGTATTCGACACACTAGCATAAAATGTGAGTTGAATAGGACCCCGTCCCCAACCCCCAAGCAGCACAGTTCTCTGGAAAAATGATTGCTTTGCTTTGCCTTGCCGTGTTCTTGGCTTCTGCATTAAGACAGGAAATCTCCAGGTACAGAGTTCAGGATAGTATAAATATGTATCTTTGATAAGGTTTCAAAGGACTTTCTCCAAGTATGTTTTTAAAAAACATATTTTCTAATAATTTTTATTTTGTGATCACTCAGAAAAATTCTGGGAAGCTAGAAATTGCCATCTATATCTTTCAGATGAAAAGTTTATTTTCCTATTCAGTAAGTAGCTATTTGGGCTCTTTCTGAGACTATGACCTTCCTTTTTAAAGGCATCAGAATAACTGATAGATGTATTCCAGTCACCTGTCAGGTATCACAGGAGAACAGGGTGTCTTCAGACTTTGTGATACCGGAGGCATGTGTCTATGAAAATCCAAGGCAGGTTTTTCCCTCTAGCAAAAATACTCCAAGGTAAATGATTTAATGTATAAACTATGCAGGGTAATGTGAAACTTCTCTTGGATATTTTTGGGAAAATTCAAGAAAAGGTAAGTTATTTAACAACAACAACAAAAATATCCTGCATTTTAAAGGCTCTTTTAAAGCCTGGCTTTACCTGAAAGTAATTCTTCTCAGGTAGCAAGTGTGATCCACCAGTTTGGGGGGTCTAAAGAGAAGGTGACAGTGTTAGGGAAATGTTAGCTGCTGTGAAGCTTGTTTGTTCAGCCTCTGCCAAAGTCTGAGTCTCAGTCTATTTCTTGAAAAGCGTCTCTGTACCCAAGACCATTAGTGGAGGAGGATAAAGCTGGGGAGCGGTGCCGTTCAGAACTTCCCATGGGTTGTTAAAAAAAATCACATGTGATCTCAGATCAGAATCTTTGCATATGTGTATGAGGAGATAATTATATGTAATATTGTGGGTATGCAGCCATGAAATTAACAGACGCTTACTCTTTGGAAGAAAAGTTATGACCAACCTAGACAGCATATTAAAAAGCAGACATTACTTTGCCAACAAAGGCCCATTTAGTTAAGGCTGTGGTTTTTCCAATAGTCATGTATGGATTTGAGAGCTGGACTATAAAGAAAGCTGAGCTTGAAGAATTGATGCTTTCGAACTCTGGTGTTGGAGAAGACTCTTGAGAGTCCCTTGGACTGCAAGGAGATCCAACCAGTTCATTCCAAAGGAGATCAGTTCTGAATATTCATTGGAAGGACTGATGCTGAAACTCCAATACTTTGGCCACCTAATACGAAGAGTTGACTCATTTGAAAAGACCCTGATGGTGGGAAAGACTGAAGGCAGGAGGAGAAGGGGATGACAGAGGATGAGATGGTTGGATGGCATCACTGAATCAATGGATGAGTTTGAGTAAACTCCAGGAGTTGGTGATGGACAGGGAGGCCTGGCATGTTGCAATCCATGGGGTCACAAAGAGTTGGACATGACTGAGCAACTGAACTGAACTGAATATTGTGGGGAAATAAAAGAAAACCAGACTGTTACAAACTAATTGACTAGCTGTATCAGATCAAACATTTCTCTGAGAATAGCCAAATAAAGGGAAAAAAAATTGCTTGAAGATATCTGAAAGCTTCCAAGAGGGCTGAGATTTGTGAGTCCAATATTCAAGACAGGAAAGAAGGGCAGAAAGCACCATATCGGGCACCTCTTTTCTCTCAAGGTGTTTGTAAGTTTGAAAGCAGCAGCGGGGAGCTGAGCAGAGATGTCGGCTGAACATAGGTCTGGCCAGACGATAATTGGAATTTGGAGCTTTCCAAGGCCACACCCTAGATGTGAGGATCAACTAGAAACAAACCAGTCCTCCAAAGACAGAAATCCAGCTTCACATGTATTCAGTCTCAAAACAGAAACCAACGAGAACAAGAGAAAAGACAGAGCTAGCCCATCTCTCTGTCCTACCAGTCACTGGAGGGAAGTGACCTCTCTCTTAGCCAAGGCCAGACCCTCCTCCATGGCCCTCTATTAGTCATCCTCCCTCCATCAATCTCTTTCCTGTACTTAGAGTCACACCACGTTGCCTTTCTGTGTTCCAACATTCTTGATTCCTTCGGCATACGCTGTGCCATGAAGGACTTTTTTCTTGCCATTAGATGTTACAAAAGTGCTTCTCTGAGTAGAATCGACTGAGTAACACTACGGCTTGATGCAACAGCTTTCTCTGGGCTTTTTTCTTCCCCAGATGCTCTTCTAAGACATATTTCAGAAACCATAGAGTGATTATTATGCTAATTAAACACACGCATTTTCTTGTCAAGAATCTTGCTCTTTCCTGATTATTCACTACAGTGCAAACCATGTTACATGGCAGACCCTCCTGGATAAGCCCATGAAACGTGAGATAAGATCCCCAAATACACATTTTGGCTGAATGCTAAGTGACCAAGGGTTAAAATCAATATTTGGCCAAAACTAAAGCTTAAGACTAATATTTACCTCATGGAATGAATTTCCAGGACACAAGAAAAAAACATTAAAATCTCCAAGTTTTAATTTCATCATTAAAAATGCCAGTAGTCAATTTTTTTAAGTTTAACTTTATCGTACATGGCGGCAGTTTCTTAGATTTCACAGCTGAGGTCAATACATTCAGCCTTCACAATACTAAATAAATTCTCACTTTCAATTCAGGTCAAGGAAGGAGGAAACCATTCTCTTTTGAGCTTTGCCATTGCTAAATGTTTCAGATGGTGAAATATTCCTCAAGTCATTGAGCTTTCCTTCTGAACAGAACTGCAACATATAGAGCACATAAGGAGACTATTTTATACTCTAAGTTACATTTTTTGGTTTATTTTATTTTTTTGTAATTTAATTCTTATTTTATATTGGAGTATAGTTGATTTACAATGTTGTGTTAGTTTCAGATGTGCGGCAAAGTGACTCAGTGATTCATAAACATATATTCTTAATTTTTCAGATTCTCCCATATAGATTATTATAGGATAATGAGTAGAGAGTTCCCTGTGCTATACAGTAAGTCCTTGTTGACTGTTTTATACATAGTAGTGTGTATATGTTAACCCTCAACTCCTGATTTATACCTCCCACTCCTGCGGTAACCATAAGTTTGTTTTGAAAGCCTATGAGTCTGTTACTGTTTTGTAAATAAGTTCATTTACATCATTATTTTAGATTCCATATATAAGTTATATCATATGATATCTGTCTTCTTCTGTCTGACTTACTTCACTTAGTATGATAATCTCTAGGTCCATCCAATTTGCTGCAAATTGCATTATCTCATTCTGTTTATGGCTGAGTAATATGACATTGTATACATGTACCACATCTTTATCCATTCCTCTGTCAAAGGACATTTAGGTTGCTTCTGTGTCTTGACTATTAAATATAGTGTTGCAATGATCATTGGGATGCATGTATCTTTTTGAATTATTATTTTCTATGGATATATGCCCAGCAGTGGGGTTGCTGGATCATATAGTAATTCTATTAGTAGTTTTTTAAGGAAATTCCATATTGTTCTCCATGATATTTACATTCCCACCAGCAGTATAGGAGGGTTACCTTAGGAATCAAGAAAAAAATGCCAATTTGAGAAAGAAAAAAAAGTTTTCATGCTTACAAAGTTTTGAAACTTACAAGGCAAATATAATCTTTCACCCCAAACTAGTCTATGTAGGAGAATCTAAATAGTGAATTCCACCCCATAACAAAGTTAGACAGAATTGAGTGTTCCTAAATGGCAGCCCTGGACACCCTAGGTTAGAAAAAAGAGAAAGAGAGAAGAAAATGAGTCTAATAGAAACAGTGAGAAAGACAGTGGTAGACCAGAGACCAAGGAGAAGAATGACTAGTGAGAGATTAAATTCCTATGTTCAAGATGACCAAGTATTTTCATAATTGTGACATCTAACAATTACTCTCCTTCTATGACTCCACCGATCTGCAATAAAAGTTTCATAAATAGCCTTCAGTAGTTGGTTCTTTGGGGGAATGAAATATAGGCAAGACCACCAGAACCTGAGGCACAATCATAGCTGACAAGGGGACAACTGCCTCTGAGAATAAGATAAAAGAACCTGGATGGTCCATTCTCTGTATGGGGAATCCAGAATGAGAGGGGTCTAAGAGACTACTGCATCCACAAAGCATCCCCTGGAACATTGGGGGAAAACTAAACTTTGCAAGTGTACTAGATGGAGGCTTGAGACATTTTGCTTTGCATTACTGATGACTGATGTCCAGAAAGTTTTATATTAGAGACTTGGAGATACTTGAATTTCACAAGCAAAAACTTTTTAACAGCCTAAAGTGTCTTTAGGTAAAAAAAAAAAACCCAGTGTTTTGGCACTACAGGTATATAACATGATTTAGAAGGCAGCATTGGCAGGGATGTTAGGTAGGGAATTCATGGTCTTGATTTTTGGATATCTACCATCCACGATGCCCTCTGGTGTAATGATTCTAAGACTCTAAGGTTCAGTGTGAGTTTTTGTCTTTCAGGGTAGAATTTTTTATATCATCAACTCTGCAAACAGATAATTTGTGGTGAATAGCTTCAAAAATTAGAAATTTCTGTCCTTCCATCTATTTATAAAAGATGTGACTATTTCTTATGCGACCCCAGGTTGTGTTCTGTTCATGGTGTGTCCACTCGTACTGAATTTCTCATGTATTCTCTGGAGCCTTTGGTGGGTTTAGGTTCAACATGTATGGAAGCTCAGATAGCTATTCCTCCCCATCTCGGTGACCATTCTATGTGAGCCTGTTATAAAAGAGATTCAAGATATTCTACAAATTTTGGCTGCTATTCAAAGTAGATTTGAATGAAAGTTTCAGGTGGAGACACCTATATGAATCCATAAGAAGAATGACTAAATAAACAGGTAAATGACACTGGCACCTTATAGTAAAAGCAGAATAGTCAATGACAGAAGTTCAGTCTCTTCACATGGACAATTCCCTCCCTAACAGAGCCCCTTCAATTATTGCTCAAGGTTTACATCTTAGAAACTTATCAAAGAGTCTTAGCAATATAAGCAAGATGGAAACTTCCCCTCCAGATTTAGACCAATCTATTTGTTTTTGCAGTTTAAAAAATTGATGTATGGCAGAAACCAACACAGCACTGTACAGCAGTTATCCTCCAAGTAAGAATAAATAAGTTTAAAAAATATAATAGAACAATAACACCAAAAAAAAAAAAAAGGATTTTCCTTATTACACTCTGATATTGGTTGACTGACTACCTACATCAAATGCAGTCTCCAAGAGGGCAGGGCACTGGGCACTGTATTCTGGTGCCCAGGTAAGAACTTAGAAAACATTTGTGGAATTGATAAATGGTGCTTGCATGAGCGCTCAGCCACTCAGCCACGTGTGACTCTTTGCCACCCCATGGACTACAGCCTGCCAAGCTCTGCTGTCCATGTATTTTCCAGGCAAAAATACTGTAGTGGGTTGCCTTTTCCTTCTCCAGGTCATTTTCCTGACCCAAGGATCAAACCTGCATCTGCTTCATTGAAAGGCAGACTCTACCACTGTGCCATAAATGAGGAAGCAGATTCTCAAAAATGAATTGTGTTATAGAGTATGTTCTCATTAGTCATCTATTTTATACATAGTATCAATAGCATAGAGGTATCAATCTCAATCTCCCAATTCCTCCCACCCTCCACCTTTTCTGTTTGGTATCTATACATTTGTTCTCTACATTTGTGTCCCTACTTCTGCTTTGAAAATAAGAACATACTGTATAGTACAGGGAACTCTACCCAATGCACTGTGGTGACCTAAACAGGAAGGAAATCTAAACCAGCAGGGATATATGCATACATATAGCTGATTAATTTTGCTGTACAGTAGAAAGTTTGTGCAGTTTCTACAAAGTTACAGTCACATAACATTGTAAAGCTAACACAACACTGTATACTCCAATGAGAACTAATTTAAAAATGAATTTGTTGGGGAGGGAGGTGGGAGGGGGGTTCAGGATGGGGAACACATGTACACCTGTGGCGGATTCACGTCAATGTATGGCAAAACCAATACAATATTGTAAAGTAATTAGCCTCCAAAAATAAATAAATAAATAAATACTAATAAAATAAAAAATGAATTAGTTGAAAACTGTGATTAATTTTGCTAAGGAAGATAAGACGGAGTAAAGTGAAAGTGTATTTTAGGAGACTGGGGGGAGCAACACCTGAAGGAGACCTGAACCATGTGCAATGGAAGAGAAAGAGCATCACAGGCAGGGAGTAAACCCTGGAAATCCAGAGGAAAGAAAGAACTTTAGATGTCCTAAGAATTTAAGAGAGGGGTGGTGTGCTTGGAGCTGTATGAGCGAGAAGCATTTTTGTGCATGCATACTAAGTCCCTTCTGTTGTGTTCGACCCTTGAGACCCCATTGGCTGCAACCCGCCAGCCACCTCTGTCCACGGGATTCTCCAGGAAAGAATACTGGAGTGGGCTGCCATGCCCTTCTCCAGGGAGTCTTCCTGATCCAGGAATCGAACCCTCATCTCCGGCAGCTCCTGCATTGCAGGCTGATTCTTTACCGCTGAGCCACCGGGGAAGCCACAAAGAAGCATCATATAGGTTTAAAAGAATAGCTAGAAGATGGCTTGGGTTCTTGAAGCATGGGTTAAGGAATTCTGAATCATTCTAATTACAATAGAAAATCCCTGAGGGGTTTTAGTCAGGGTGTGCTATGATCTGATTTAGGTTTTATGATGCAAATGTATTTTGAAGGAAAAATGGAACCAACCAGTTTATGAGTTGAAATTAGTGGACAGAGAGATGAAGGAAAAAAACCAATGAGGAATGACCTCTTCTTTTAGCTTCAACAATTAATGGTGCATTCTTTAAATAATTTGTCTATTTTGGAATGTGGAAAATTAAGAGCTTTGAAAAATCTGTTAGATGGATATGATACGTGCATAGCTGGATGTATGAATTGAAGCTCAGTAGGGCATGAATTGGGGATGCAGTTTGGGAACCATAAGCATATGAATAGCATTTCTTTTTTTTCTTTTTTGGCTGCACCTTGTGGCTTGTGGGATCTTAGTTCCCCAACCAGGGACTGAACCAGGGCTCTTACCAGTGAAAGCATGGAGTCTTAACCACTGGACCACCAAGGAATTCCCTGGATGGAATTTTAAACTGTGGTCTTAGATGAGATAACTAAAGTGTAGACATATATAGGGAAGACAAAATAAATGAGTAATGAGTCCTGAGTCACTCTCTCTAGAAATTCATCTTGTTTGGGCCTCACCACGTACAGAAGTAAATCAATTAGTCTAGTCAGGAGACAGAAACCACACCCAGTTATCTGATCAGGGAAAAGGTACTATATTTTATATATATTATATATAATAATCATTATCAAGTAGAGGTGGTTGGGCTTCTCTAGTTGCTCAGAGGTAAAAGAATCCACTTGCAATGCAGGAGATTCAGGTCTGTGGGGTCAATCCCTGGGTCAGGAAGATTCCCTGGAGAGGGAAATGGAAACCCACTCCAGTATTCTTGCCTGGAAAATCCCATGGACAGAGGAGCCTGGCGGGCTACAGTCCTTAGGATCTCAAAGAGCTGGACATGACTTAGTGACTAAAGTATAACACCACCACCCCACAGGTGGTTAGCCACTTAAAGAGGGAGCTGGAACTGCTCAGAAGAGACCTTGGTGCGGAGTGTGTGGTCTAGGGGTGGAGCTGGAGCTTGTCCACAAGGTTCACCAGGTGGATGCCCACAGGGAATGTTAACAATGGAGGATCACAACCAGGGGATGTCTTCCTACTGTTCTCACCCCAGTGGTACCAGTGTCATCCCAATACCGCCTAGGGAAAGACCAGCATCTCACCAGCTGTCGATGGAGAACTGTTTACAGCTGTCCTCCCAGCCAACAGACAGCAGACACTGACAACTCTGGACGCAATCCAAATTGTCTGTTCATCCCAGTTAAGCCTCCAGATGATTGCAGCCTCCGCAGACATCTGACAGCATCTGCATAAGAGACTGTCAGCAAGAAGCATCTAGCTCAGACCAGTCAATCAGAGCCATGAGAGTGAGTTGTCGAGGGATGTCAGGACGTTTTGGGGTGGTTTGCTACATAGCAGTCAAAAACAGAAATACAGAACAATGGAACAAGATAGAAAGCTCAAAGATAAACCTGTGTGCCTATGGTCACTTTATCTTTGACAAAGGAGGCAAGACAGCCTCTGCGATAAGTGGTGCTGGGAAAACTAGACAGCTGCTTGTAAACGAAGGAAATTAGAACACTTCCTAACACCATACAGAAAAATAAACTCAAAATGAATTAAAGATTTAAACGTTAAGGTCAGAAATTATAAACCTCTGAAAGGAAAACATAGGCAGGACACTCTTCGACATAAATTGTAGCCTGATTCTCTCTGAACCACCTCCTGGATTAATGCAAATACAAGCAATAATAAACAAATGGGACCTAATAAAACTTAAAGTCTCCTCCATAGCAATAAATAACTGGACAAGAGGGAGATGCTAACTTTATAGAAGGCTGCTGGAAACCCATTTTAGACAAAGGCTGAGCAGAAGTGCTCATTCAGCTTCGTTATGTAATATAAAGAGACAGAGAAATGGGAGTGGACAGTTGGGGAAAGAACGGTGGGAAGAAAACTACCCTGCCCCTTCTCTTGTCTCTGTTCCCGCTTCTCTAACACTGTCTCTCATTCTCATCTGTGCCCACCCTCCCCTAACACTTTCCTGGTGGCTTGACGGTAAAGTGTCTGTCTACAATGCAGGAGACCTGGGTTCGATCCCTGGGTTGGGAAGATTCCCTGGAGAAGGAAACAGCAACCCACTCCAGTATTCTTGCCTAGGAAATCCCATGGATGGAGGAGCTTGGTGCAGGCTACTGTCCATGGGGTCACAAAGAGTCGGGCATGACTGAGCGACTTTCCTTTTCCTTCCTTCCCCTAACACTGCCAGGAGACACATCCTCAGGGAGCAGATGACTGCTTCTTTTTCCCTACCTACACTCTCATGAGAGGCAACCTTATGTGTTCTATACTCTGAAACAGAATCTATACATGTAATTTTTTTAATGTTTTATTTATTTATTTGGCTGCATCAGAATCTTTTGTCATGGACCACAAGATCTTTTGTTGTGGCATGCAGATTCTTTGTACCAGAGGGCTCATGGATTGTGACCCAAGCGCTTAGTGCTCCAAGGCATGTGGGATCACAGTTTCCTGACCAAGGATGCACCTACTTCCCTGCACTGGAAGCTGGATTCTTAACCACTAGATCACCAAGGAAGTCCCAGAACCTATATGTTTATAATAATTTACATCTCCAGCATCAACTTTTTCCTGATCTGCAGACACATATATCTGACCCCACGTTTAACACTCACACTTGTTTTTCCCAAATTGTTTATGAGTAAAACTAAAGTCACACGCTCCCTTGGCAAATGTCCTTCTCTGCTGGCTATGTCTCAAAGAATGTTCCAGAGTGTTCTCAGTTGCCCAAGCCGGAATTGTGGAAAGGGTCTTTTACACATCTGTCTCTTGCATCTTTCACATCCAATCAATTACCAAGTCCAGATGGATTCTACCTTTTAGTATCTCTCCAATCTCTTCTCTCCATTTTTACTACAATTATCCAAATCTAAAATACTTCCATGTCAGGACTTCCTTGCTGGTCCAGAGATAGAATTCGCCTTCCTTGGCAGAGGACATGGATTCGATCCCTGGTTAGGGAACTAATATCCCACATGCTATGGGGCAACTAAGCCCACATGTGGCAACTAGAGGAAGCCTGTACATAGCAACAAAGAGCCTGTGCAAACGAAAAATTAAATAAATAAAATACTTTCATCTTTTGCCTCTCCTGCCTTGATAATTTCCCAAATATTCTATTCATATTCTCTATTGCCCCAATTGTAACCCAGTCTGTACACAGCCTATCATTGTCGTCTCTAGAAATCACAAATGTGAATGTGTTTTACCCTGTTAAAGGCCCTGAGGTGACTTTCCATTGCTTTGTGGACAGTTCTAGTATGACCTAAGTGGATTATAAGGTTTTCTGCTTCAGGATTTCTCAGTTCCTGACATCTGATTTATCTTTATACACTAGCATCTTTTCAGCTCTTTCAAATCTTTCTTGCCTGAGACACCATTATAGCTCAGACCAGTTACCCAATCCAGAGTAGGCTAGGTATTTTTAATTGATCTAGAGTGTTTGAATTGTGGTGCTGGAGAAGACTCTCAAGAGTCCCCTGGACTGCAAGAAGATCAAAACAGTCACTGCTAAGGGAAATCAACCCTGAATATTCATTGGAAGGACTGATGCTGAAGTTGAAGCTCCAGTTCTTTGACCACCTGATGTGAAGAGCTGACTCATTGGAAAAAACCCTGATGCTGGGAAAGATTGAGGGCAGGAGGAGAAGAAGATGGCAGAGGGTAAAAGGGTTGAATGGCATCACTGACTCAATGGATATGAGTCTGAACAAAATCTGGGAGATAGTGAAGGACAGGGATGCCTGGTATGCTGCACTCCATGGAGTCAGAGTTGGACATGCTTTAGCAGCTGAACAAAAACATATAGAGTTTTCTTCTCATCTCTGTTTATGAATTCATTCCAGTTTCAATTAACTATATTATTGGCTTTTCTGCTAGACTGAAAACTCCATGAAGTTTCAGGGCAAGTTTGTATTAGTTTTAACTGCATCTCCAGTGCTTTGTATAGTACCTAGAACTGACTAGAGAATTCAAGACTAACTGCTGAATTAAATAAATGAGTGCCTAAAATTATGAGAATTTAAGTTTTATCCTCAAGTTTCTATTTCAGATAGTGTGCCACGTGCCCATGTAAATGAAAATTCCATTTAGCTTTTCAATGGGCATAGTGATTTCTATTTTTACTAAGTATTAGGAGAGCTCAAAAATTCCATCTTTGGTGAAAAGAACTCAAGAATTTGAAGCTTCTTACTGTGAGGCTAGAATAAGGCCCTTGTTGCAGAGCACAAGTTTATTGTCTCAGAAAGTCTTTTTCATTAAGCTTCACTGAAATAATATTATTCTCTTCTTTCAGAGTATGATACCAATTATTAAACATAGAAGAAATGAAGGAAATAAAAAAATTATCACTAGACAAAAATAATAGCAATAATTGTGCAGATAAGAATCCTTGATAAATGCTAAAATTAGTGGGCAAAAATATGTGATGAAAAAGATATTTGTATGCTGGGGGAGAATGGATACATGTATATCTGTGGCTAAGTCTCTTTGCTGTCCACCTGAAACTATCACAACATTGTTAATCAGCTAAACTCCAACATAAAATAAAAAGTTTTTAAAAAGAATATGCAGCTAAAAACATGTGGGGAAATTATAGAGGTGTGTGAACATATTAACTAATAAAAATAGTGTAGAATTTAAAAATATATTTGTGTGCAAAGCTGCTCCACAACATATATCATCAGGAAAATGCAAGTTAAAACAACAACAAGATATCACGTATCTATTAAAATGCTTCAAATCTGGAACACTAACACCATCAAATGATGGTGAGGATGCTGAGCAACAGAAATTCTTATCCACTGCTGGGAAGAATGAAAAATGGTAGAGCCACTTTGGAAGATAGTCCTACAGTTTCTTACAAAATTAAACATACTCTTACTGTGTGATCAGGAAACTACCCTCCATGGTATTTACCTCAAAACACTGAAGACTCATGTCCACACAAAAGGCTATATGCTTATGTTTCTGGCAGTTTTATTCATAATTGTCAAAACTTGGAAGCAGCCAAGATGTCCTTCAGTAGGTGAATAGATAAATAATGTGTGGTACCTCAAGACAAAGGTACTATTATTCAGTACTAAGAAGAAACTAAGCTATCAAGCCATGAAAAGACTTGGAGGAACATTAGATGCATATTAATAAGTGAAAGACATCAACCTGAAAAAGTTACATAATATATGATTCCAACTACACTCTGCAAAAGGCAAAACTCTGGAGACAGTAAAAAGATCAGTGGTTGTCAGGGGTTAAGTGGAGGAGGGGTGAATAGGTAGAGCATGGTGGATTTTTAGGACAGTGAAATTAGTCTGCATAATACTGTACTGTTAGATACATGTCATTATACATTTGTCCAAACCCACAGAATGTACAAGGCCAAGAAAGAACCCTAATGGATTTTGAGTGATTAAGATGTTTCAATGTAGGTTCATTGACTGCAACAAATGTAGCACTCTGGTAGGGGATGCTAAGGAAGGGGGAGACCAGGCACATGTCAGCTGGGCATACATGGAAATCTCTGCACTTTCTCCGCAATGTTGTTGTGAACCAAAAACTTCTCTATAAACATATTTTTTTTTAAGGAAAAGGATATTTGTGTTATCTCACAGTCTTTCTTCATAACCTCTTCAGTAATTACAATGGGAAATAGAGTAAGTTTACACTCCTGAAAGACACCAGGGTAACCAATCCATCAAAGTTTATATATTATCAGTAATCAGACATATCAATATATTGTGCCCCAGCTGATGCACTGAGAAGGAACCAGCATCACTTTTGTGTCATCCTTGCCCAAAATGAATACTCTCCATCTCTTATGTCTAACGTGAGGAAATACCAGACAAACTCAAATTGAAAGGTATTCTACAAAATAACTGACCAGTACTCTTTGAAGATGACAAGGTAGTGAAGGGAAAGAAAGACTCCGGAACTGCCATCGATTAGAGAAGTCGACAGTAAAATTCAATATGGGATTCTAAATTGGATCCTCCAGTAGAAAAAGGACACAGTGGGACAGCCAGAGACATTTAAATAAATTATGTATGTTAGTTAGTAGTATAATATCAATGTTGATTTCCTGGTTTCAATAATTATACTGTTGATATGAAAGAAGTTAGCATTTGAGGAAGCTGGGTGACAGGTATATGAGAACTTGCTCTATTATTTTTGCAACTACTCTGTAAATCTAAAATTACTTAAAGTGTTTCATAAATCTTTTAAATTAGACTGATGAATTAAGATCCTTTTGTTTGACATCTTCAAATACCTAGAATCTCTTTCAGATTCTCTACATCAGAGTTTTTCCCTTTTCTAGCCTAGATTTTCCACTTAAATGCACTCATCTGCTTTTTCTAAATTTTATCCATGCTTCTTCTTCTGGTGTATAGCTTCTCACATTTCAATTGCCCTCTAATTTACACCCTACTGAGAGACCCTTTTGATTTATAGATGATCAATTTCCTTCTACATAGAGATATGAAGTCTGCCCTTATCCTTACTCATGATATACCCAAGTGCCTATGGGTGAACTCATCAAAGACTTATATGATTATTTCTCTATCTATAGTCTTACAAGAGGGTTTTTTACTTTTTTGTTGTTGTTGTTAAATAATCATGTCAAGTTTTTAATCTCAAAATTTGAATCCCAAGAACAAAACAAGTCCAGGCTGGTATCCTGACCTTTGATATAGCAGCTTTCACCAAGGAATGCAAAGCATTTTATGGCATTGGATTCTGGTAATTAGGCCTGGCGTGTTGGGCAAGTCTCGTAAGGCTTATTTTTATGAAGGGATAAAATACTGAGCCCAGAACTCGGGTGTTTCGTCCAACACTTACAACAAGCTGGCAGCCAGGGAGGTGGCGCAGTCTGTCCTCTGACCTTCATTTCCCTGCCTTCAGCAAGAGTTCCAACCACTCTCCCTTTATTTTGAGATTTCTCATCTACAGGTTGATAGACCAGAGCCTAAGGATTCCGAGGAGTCAGCAGAGAGGTCTTGGCCCCACCTTGTCTCCGGGCTGCAGTTGAATGAGAGAGGGAGCAAGGTCATGGGTTTGCTGGTCACTTGCTCTGTACGGCTCAGTACCTCTACTCAGAAAGTAGGCTTTCAAATCATGTTTGAAGCTGTTTGTTCTTGTTCTCAAGGAGACAGGCTATTTTTCTTTTCTCTTCTTTGGTGAAGTGCACTATATTATAGGCACTACTTCAAAGGGAATAGTTGGACCAGGCTACACTGAAAAATCCCTAGTAACCTGCCATAAATTTAAAACTTTTTAGTACAGTCAATATTTTTCAAATGCTAAAGATAGGAAGTATGGCGATTAAAAACAGAAAATTCAGCAAATGTATTCCTCAAGGAGAATTTTTTGCCTTCTTTCCCCTCTTAGTGTCTTATTCTAAAGACTCTCTCTTATCTTAAAAATATTGACCTTAAGAGTGAGCCAGTAGGATCTAGCTCCAGACTGAAGAGTTGACTATTCAGAGTGAGAATCCTAGGATACATAGCTGGATAGACCTAACTTTGTTCATTTTGTATCAGCTGAGTATACTGAACTCTTCTAGGAAAACTATGAAGGATTCTGAGACTCCAGATGTTGCAATGTAACTTCAAGGGGAATTCCTTCTAATTTTCAAATAAAAGGTTAAAATTTCCTTTGACCAAGACACAGTGTTTAGGAATGAACAAAATCTATAAGATGACCTTTGCAGAGATGTAGTTTCTTCAATCCAGACCAAGTGGATTAAGGTTGCATAAGAATTACCCAACAATCTTGCTAAAAAATACAGATCCTTTTACTCTAGTATTTGTTGTCCCAATTCAGTGATGCATGGCCAGGCTAGGAAAGTGCTATCTTGAAGAATATAAAGACTGAGTCATGCTAGAGAGTTATAAGTTTGGAAAACAACTTTTATTTGTTCATCCTTTCATTTATCCACCCACCCATCTGTCCATTCAAGGTATATTTACTAAATCTCCCTGTATGAACAGCTACTATAATATTAGTAATAGAAGGATATACCTGGTGCATAATTACAATCATGTTCTAAAAGGGCATCCAATTAGAGAAGATGTACAAGAGAACAGGCAATTATGTTGTGTTCTATTAGATGGAATGCTGGGGGCATGCACATGGGGAAATGGAACCCATAAAAAAAGAGCACTGAATCCAGAATTGAGGAGTTGAGGAAAATTGCTAAGAGGAAGTAAATTCTCACCTCAGGTTTAAAGGGCAGTTGCAATTAAATGAATGAAAAAAAAATGGGAAAGAGGAATGAGATGAGGGAAAAGTGTGTGCCAAGACCTCAGGAGAGAAAAGAACATGATGCACAGATTTCCAGTAGCTTAATACAGCAGGAGTACAAGAAGGACATGAGGAAATTGGTGAAGGGTAAGACTGGAGAGTTAAAAGTATGTCATGAGGGACTTCCCTTGTGGTCAAGTGGCTAGGACTCTGTGCTCCCAATGCAGGGGGCTTGGATTTGATCCCTGGTTGGGAAACTAGTTTTCACATGCCACAGTTAAGAGTTCTCAGTGGTTGGGGAACTAGATCTCATGCCACAGCTATAGTTCTTGTGCCATGATGAATACCTGGTGCAGCCAAGTACATGAATGGATAAAAGTAATAAAGATTTTTAAAAAAAGAATAGGTCATGAAAGGCTCTATGGTAATTGCAAGTGACAATTTACCTGGGGCATCCTGGCTCATGCCTGCTGTCCCAGATTAATTTAATAGACTCTCACACTGTCAAAAAATGATGCATTTTATGGCTGGGTAATATATTGGGTGATTGGACCACTAATAGTTAATGCCAAAAAGTCTGCCCTTTTGGTCAGGGGGACATTTTATCCTTCAAGGGTTTCAGAAGGACGGTGAATGGATCAGATTTCTGGTTCGACAGTTTCACTCTGGGTGAAGAATAGAGACTAGATTGAAGAGGGACAGAATTGGAGTCAAGGACATTGTTTGGTGGAAAGTTGTAGAAATCCTGGCAAGAGCTGATCATGGGTTAAACAAGATGACGGTGGTGGGAGTGAGCAGAAAGGAATGAATTCCTCAAATACTAACACTCAGACTGGACTTACCAGTTCACACGTGATCTTGAGCAAGTTCACCCAGCACGTATCCTATGAGGCCCTTAATAATGACTTCCCTTTCCCTGTCAAACAAGCTCCTCATCCCCAGCACACACTTCCCAGGTCCACCTCCCATGGTCAGCTCTCCATTTTCTCAAATTAGGTGACCTTAATCGTATTCCCAATTTCCGGTTCCTCTACCCTCCACTTCACATCCTTTTAATGCCCAAATATCAAGTGAATGTCTCCAAGAACAGCCTGATTTCTTGGAAGATATGCTTAAGATGTATAGTTGCTTGAAGAATACACATATTCATTAAAACAACAATAACAACAACAGAAACTCCACCAGGCTTATACCCTAAAATTATATGTCTTATAGACTACACATTTAAGATGTGTGATCTATGAACACTGTAGCTGCATATTCAGGATTTCCTGAAAAAGTTCTATCACTTGTCCCAGTGTTTTAGTTTAGAAAACATGGTGTCTTTGAAGACAGATAGTGGTTTTCAAAAATCAGCTTCACCCTCCATCATGAACATCTCTTCCTTTTCTCTGCCATTCTTCTTTCCTTCCTTCATTTTTTGTCAATGTCTTTTTCTTTTTCTCACTTTCCCCTCCCCCTGGTGTATACACATTTGTCTCTAAGCTCATTCCTGGAGACCTTGACCTCTGTTCATTTCAGTTCAGTTAAGTCGCTCAGTCGTGTCCGACTCTTTGCAACCCCATGAATCGCAGCACGCCAGGCCTCCCTGTCCATCACCAACTCCTGGAGTTTACTCAAACTCATGTCCATCAAGTTGGTGATGCCGTCCAACCATCTCATCCTCTGTCATCCCCTTCTCCTCCCACCTTCAATCTTTCCCAGCATCAGGGTCTTTTCCAAGGAGTCAGTTCTTCACATCAGGTGGCCAAAGTATTGGAGTTTCAGCTTCAGCATCAGTCCTTCCAATGAATATTCCAAAAGGATTTCCTTTAGGATTGACTGGTTTGAGAGTCCAAGGGACTCTCAAGAGTCTTCTCCAACACCACAGTTCAAAAGCATCAATTCTTCAAGTTCAGCTTTCTTTATAGTTCAACTCTCACATTCATACATGACTACCGGAAAAACCATAGTTTTGACTAGACAGATCTTTGTTGACAAAGTAATGTCTTTGCTTTTTAATAAGCTGCCTAGGCTGATCATAGTTTTTCTTCCAAGGAACAAGCATCTTTTAATTCCATGGCTGCAGTCACCATCTGCAGTGATTTTAGAGCCTGAAAAAATAAAGTCTGTCACTGATTCCATTGTTTCCCCATCTATTTGCCATGAAGTGATGGGACAGGATGCCATGATCTTTGTTTTTTGAATGTTGAATTGTAAGCCAGCTTTTTCACTCTCCCCTTGCACCTACATCAAGAGGCTCTTTAGTTCTTCTTCACTTTCTCCATTAGAGTGGTGTCCTCTGCATGTCTGAGGTTATGGATATTTGTCACAGCAATCTTGATTCCAGCTTGTGCTTTACCCAGTCCAGCATTTCTCATGATGTACTCTGCATATAAGTTAAGTAAGCAGGATGACAATATTCAGCTTTGATGTATTCCTTTCCCAATTTGGAACCAGCCTGTTGTTCCATGTCTGGTTCTAACTATTGCTTCTTGACTTGCATACAGATTTCTCAGGAGGCAGGTTAGGTGGTTTGGTATTCCCATCTTTTAAGAATTTTCCACAGTTTGTTATGATCCACACAAAGGCTTTGGCATGGTCAATAGAGCAGAAGTAGATGTTTTTCTGGCACTCTCTCACTTTTATGATGACCCAGCAGATGTTGACAATTTGATCTCTGGTTCTTCTGCCTTTTCTAAATCCAGCTTGAATATCTAGAGGTCCTCAGTTCATGTACTATTGAAGCCTGACTTGGAGAATTTTGAGCATTACTTTGCTAGCGTGTGAGATGAGTGTAATTGTGCAGTAGCTTGAGCATTCTTTAGCATTGCTTCTCTTTGTTAATATACAATATTTGTTTTTCTCTTTCTGACTTATTTCACTCTGTGTGACAGACTTTAGATTCATCCTCATCTCTAGAAATGACCCAATTTCATTCCTTTTTATGGCCGAGTAATATTTCAGTGTATACATGTACCACATCTTTTTTTATCTATTCTGCTTTAGTATCCTTTGTAACCCAGTTCCTCTCCACCAAGGTAGACTTTTACCCAAGTCAGTCCCTTTCCTGCAAAATGACACAATTTCCCCCTTTCACTGTGTTTATACTGAGATGTTACCTGTTAAACTTTTGTGTCTGAGTTGACTCTGCTGAGTTTAATATCCATCTTCTCCATGAAATGCTTTCATTTCCTACTCTAGCCTGGAGTTAGCACCCTTCTTTCCTACCTCCTCCCAATTCCTTTAACACCAATGATTCAACTCTCTTTCTATAGTATACAATTATGCTTTATACTGCTATAAAACTTTGCTATGCATGCATCCCTGATCTTACCAACTAGGCTGTCAGTTCCTGGTCAGGAAATTTTTGTCTTACATGTTCTTATATCACTCACCAAAGCCAGCATAAATCTTATATACAAAAGTTACAGATTTTTAATTATATGAGAAATAGAATAACTCCTTATTATCTCTCTCTTTTAGATTTTTCTTTTCAGTTGGCTTCCAGATATCATTAATATTCTGGTCTCTTAGCAATAAGCTTTTGTCATTTAGTCACTAAGTCATGTCCAACTCTTTGCAACCCAAGGACTGTAGCCTACCAGGCTCCTTTGTCCATGGGATTTCCCAGGCAAGAGTACTAGACCGGGTTGCTGTTCCTTCTCTAGTGGATCTTCCCAACCCAGGAATGGAACCTGTGTCTCCAGCTTGGCAGGTGAATTCTTTATCACTGAGCCACCTGAGAGCCCAGGTATAAGTCATGAGAGTTCCTGGTTATACCTTGTGGTATTTGTTGTTGCTATTGTTCAGTCACTGAGTCATGTCCAACTCTTTGTGACCCCATGGACTGCAGCATACTAGGCTTCCCTGTTCTTCACCATCTCCCAGAGCTTGCTCAAACTCAAGTCCATGGAGTTGGTGATGCCATCCAACCATCTTGTCCTCTGTCGTTCCCTTCTCCTCCTGCCTTCAATCTTTCCCAACATCAGGTTCTTTTCTAATGAGTCATTTCTTCCCATCAGGTGGCCAAAGTACTGGAGCTTCAGCTTTAGCATCAGTTCTCCAATGAATATTCAGGATTGATTTCCTTTAGGATTGACTGATGTGATCTCTTTGCAGTCCAAGGGTCTCTCAAGAGTCTTCTCCAACACCACAGTTCAAAAGCATCAATTCTTTGCTGCTCAGCTTTCTTTAGGATCCAACCCTAACATCAGTACATGACGACTGGAAAAACCATAACTTTGACAATACGGACATTTGTTGGTAAAGTAATGTCTCTGCTTTTTAATACACTGTCTAGGTTTGTCATAGTTTTTCTTCCAAGGAACAAGCATCTTTCAATTTCATGGCTGCAGCCACCATCTGCAGTGATTTTGGGGCCCAAGAAAAGTCTGTCACTGTTTCCATTGCTGTTTCCATTATACCTAGTGGTATAAGTCATCAGAATTCCTGGTTTGGGACCCTAGGAGAGGTTAGTTTCTCCCATAGAAAATGAGGATATGCAATATTGTCAAAATGGCTATTCTACCCAAAGCAATCTATAGATTCAATGCAATCCCTATCAAGCTACCAACGGTATTTTTCACAGAACTAGACCAAAGAATTTCACAATTTGTATGGAAATACAAAAAACCTCGAATAGCCAAAGTAATCTTGAGAAAGAAGAATGGAACTGGAGGAATCAACCTGCCTGACTTCAGACTCTACTACAAAGCCACAGTCATCAAGACAGTATGGTACTGGCACAAAGACAGAAATATAGATCAATGGAACAGAATAGAAAGCCCAGAGATAAATCCACGAACCTATGGACACCTTATCTTTGACAAAGGAGGCATGGATATACAATGGAAAAAAGACAACCTCTTTAACAAGTGGTGCTGGGAAAACTGGTCAACCACTTGTAAAAGAATGAAACTAGAACACTTTCTAACACCATACACAAAAATAAACTCAAAATGGATTAAAGATCTAAATGTAAGACCAGAAACTATAAAACTCCTAGAGGAGAACATAGGCAAAACACTCTCTGACATAAATCACAGCAAGATCCTCTATGACCCACCTCCCAGAATATTGGAAATAAAAGCAAAACTAAACAAATGGGATCTAATGAAACTTAAAAGCTTTTGCACTACAAAGGAAACTATAAGTAAGGTGAAAAGACAGCCGTCAGATTGGGAGAAAATAATAGCAAATGAAGAAACAGACAAAGGATTAATCTCAAAAATATACAAGCAACTCCTGAAGCTCAATCCCAGAAAAATAAATGACCCAATCAAAAAATGGGCCAAAGAACTAAACAGACATTTCTCCAAAGAAGACATACAGATGGCTAACAAACACATGAAAAGGTGCTCAACATCACTCATTATTAGAGAAATGCAAATCAAAACCACAATGAGGTACCATTACACGCCAGTCAGGATGGCTGCTATCCAAAAGACTACAAGCAATAAATGCTGGAGAGGGTGTGGAGAAAAGGGAACCCTCTTACACTGTTGGTGGGAATGCAAACTAGTACAGCCACTATGGAAAACAGTGTGGAGATTCCTTAAAAAACTGGAAATAGAACTGCCATATGACCCAGCAATCCCACTTTTGGGCATACACACTGAGGAAACCAGATCTGAAAGAGACACGTGCACCCCAATGTTCATTGCAGCACTGTTTATAATAGCCAGGACATGGAAGCAACCTAGATGCCCATCAGCAGATGAATGGATAAGGAAGCTGTGGTACATATACACCATGGAATATTACTCAGCTGTCAAAAAGAATTCATTTGAATCAGTCCTAATGAGATGGATGAAACTGGAGCCCATTATACAGAGTGAAGTAAGCCAGAAAGATAAAGAACATTACAGCATACTAACACATATATATGGAATTTAGAAAGATGGTAATGATAACCCTATATGCAAAACAGAAAAAGAGACACAGAAATACAGAACAGACTTTTGAACTCTGTGGGAGAAGGTGAGGGTGGGATGTTTCAAAAGAACAGCATGTATACTATCTATGGTGAAACAGATCACCAGCCCAGGTGGGATGCATGAGACAAGTGCTCGGGCCTGGTGCACTGGGAAGACCCAGAGGAGTCGGGTGAAGAGGGAGGTGGGAGGGGGGATCGGGATGGGGAATAAGTGTAAATCTATGGCTGATTCATATCAATGTATGACAAAACCCACTGAAATGTTGTGAAGTAATTAGCCTCCAACTAATAAAAAAATTAAAAAAAAAAATAAAAATTAAAAAAAAAAAAAAAGAAAATGAGGATATGAAATACTATTACACTTGTCCTTTGAACTGCCAGAAAGTCAAATGAAACAATATATTGTGGTTTACACTGAATTTATTTTGTAAGTACATATAGATGGAGAAGTCAGTTAATATGTTTTTTAAAATAATTGACTTCATCATGGACAATATCCAATCTGATACCCTTCCTGTTTTCCATTGCTACTGGGTCACTTTTCCTCTGGGCAATAGGTATTTGTCCTTAAACCTGGGGTAACCTATACAACTTGTTCATCCCTAAATGACAGTCCCAGGGAAAAATCATAGATCTCATTCTAGTAGAACTTTAGATACTAGATTTTTCCTCATTTGCAGAGGTAACTGAAAAGTATACGGTCATTGGTGAAACAATTCATTGTGATGTATTCATCTTTTTAGATTAAGCTGTGAGACACAAGTTCATGGCAGGTGCTATGTTCTTTAATGGAACTTAGTGGATCTTAATAGAAGCTAAATAAGTAAAGAAATGTCTTCTTCCTTCTACTCTATATATGTTAGCTAATATTTAAGCACATTAACCTTCCCCCTCTACAAACAAGTCTTTAGATGAAGGGGAAGTCTTCACCTAAAAGAGGCATATTTGTTCTATTTCATCTTTCATTCCTTTACCCTGCCATTCACCGCACAAATACTTATACATTACATGGCAGGCACTATTTGAGGCTTTAGAGATACAGAAGTGAACAAAAAGAAAATTATCTCTGCATTTTAGGTGTCTATACTCTAAAAGCAGAGACAGTAAAACAAATAAATAAAATAGTACAATGGTTATAATAGCTATGTAGGATGTTAACAGGGTGATGTAAAAGAGAGAATAACAGGGTATGGGCTACATGAGATGGGATGAGCAGAGGTCATTCTGAGAATAGCATATGGACTAATTTGCAAAGAGCTGTGGAAAGAATCTTTGGGGGCTATGAGAATGGTTAGTGCAAAGGCCCTGAGGTATGAGAGAGCTTGACAAGTTCAAAATACAGAAAGGGAGGGGGTGATATATAGGTAAATAGGAGTGAAAAAGTAGAGAGTCATCTACCTTTTCAAGTTGAAGAAGTAAGTGGCCAAAACCAGGATTCAAGTTGAAGAAGTAAGTGGCCAAAACCAGGAGTGAGAACAGAAATGAGCTGGCAACTGATGAAAGAAGTAAAGTCCCTAAGTAACCCATGTCTTAGTCTCCAAAGCCTGAAACCAGCTTGGAACCTTTGGCTCACCTCATCTGAGCAGTGGTGTATGAGTTGTCTTCTCTAATTCTGACCTTCTTCTGTTGATTTTACTCAGGAAAACTCCTGGCTGGGAGGTCGTGGGGAGACACTTTCCATATGCAAATAAGATAATTATTCAAGAAAAATGGCCTAATGTAGTGTAGACAAATAAGTTAAATATTATCCATCGTCCTATGGGGTTTCTTAGAAATCAACATGTTTCCCTTTGATTTATAAACTCATGGCTTTGAAAGAAAGTTTAAACTGGAAAGTTCTCATTCATTTAAATCCAGCATAACATTTGCTTACAGTTGTTTGAAGTTTAAGAAACCCCTTGAGACTTATTTATTTAAAAAATCAGCCATTTAAAATTTAAAAGCCCTTTTAGCTCTTTTCATTCTTAAGAACAGGAAATTATGATTTTTATAAACACAAATAAACAGAAAAGTCTGATGCTAGAGTTCAGTTTGCAACATAAAAAGTAATGGTGCTGGTGTCAGTTTCAAATTAGGCAAATACATTCACACTTCCATGGTTTGATGAGAAAAATCAGACTTTGGTAAAATGAGGAATGGGTGTCTTTTATGTAGAGTAGCAAACCATAGCAGGATATCAAGAGTTTAACTCTGCATATTTTTTCACTTCACCTCAGCTCAGTGAGTTACTGAATTTCAGAGATTCCAGAAATACCAGACCTTTAGGAAAAAATTATCCAATCATAAACTGACAGTGTTTGAAGAGACTTTATAAAAGATCGTTTTATTTGTTAAGGCATTCTGAGTTGCAAGTGACAGATAATCCACCCACACTGGGCTTAAACAAAAGAAGAAATTATGTGACTGAAGAAGTCAGAGGTAAGGGGGGTTTCAAGCAGGGGAGAAAGTAAGAGACTCAAACAATGTCATCAGAACTCCAGGTCCTTGTACCTCCAAGCTTTGACTTCCCCTTTAGGCTTCATGTAATAGCGAGGTGGCTGTAAGTAACCTGGAAGCACATATTCATTCTTGGGTTCCACTGAAATCCCATGGAAAATTACCGAGACACACTGGCCGGTTTCTCAGTAATTGTTTCAAGACTCCCCGCATCTCTGATTGGGTCAGGAGTTCATTTCTGAGCCAATCACAGCACTTGAGGAGTCTGATATTCTGATTGGCCTGGCTCCAGAATTACAAGTTAACGGTGGATCTAGGGATTTGAGTGAATTTTGCTTGAACCACAGAGATAGAGGTAGAGAGGTGATATTCCAGAGGAAAAACTGGAGAGTCAAACAAATCATCCAACAAACAGAGCCAAACAAAAATGTTCACCCTACAACCTTCTGCACCGGTTCATCCGATGTTTGAGTCCCTTGAATTGGGAAAGTGGAATAGGAGCCTGGATCCAAGTCCTAGCTTTGCCATAACTTACCTGGCTGATGGGGCCCCGTTGCTTCACTTCTCTGCACCTCAGGATCCTTGTTTCTAAAAGCAACTTGATGCTGTCTCCGAGTTCTCTTCCAGCTCTGAAATGGTAATGATCCCAAGCTTGCCAAATGAGAATGGGAAGATTCTTCTGGCCTAAGATTTCATGGAAAAGCAAACGGAAGCAGCCCCAGGTGCAGGGCAGAAAAGGGAGCCAGCAGACCCCGGGCCATGGAGCAAAGGAAGCAAAGAGAATGCCCCGGGGAGCGGGGTCAACTCTGGGACAGGACATCTCTCTGCAAGCTAAGGAGCACCCTCCAGTCTCTGCTGAGTACTCTGGGAGTGAGTGTACTGGAGCAGCGGAGATAGTTGCCATAGAGAGGGATAAATAGACTGTTGTTTGGTGCAATAACTTGGTTTCTGCCAGGAAGTTTCACACTCAAAATAAATATTATATATGGCTCCCATCGGCAGTGCCTAATCCGGAAAGGAAAAAAAATGTATATTTTAGGAGGTGTTTTAATAAAGTGCTATGATTCTAGATGTTCATGACTTCCCATATAAAATCCTTGAAGTCATATATGTTTTGGAATCCAATTTTTTAGCTTTTGAAAAACAAATATGGAACATGTACCATATATTACCCAAAGTGGGATATAGTGTAGAAGCCTAGTCATCAAGTCAATATTTCTACAGTAAAACTTACTAATGTTCACATTGAGAGGTAAATAAAGACTAAAAATAGTCTCCTATTAGGTCAGGTCAGATTTCTGAGAAACAACAACAACACTGTTTTAAGGTTTTTTTGGATTTCAGAGTTATGGATAAAGCACTACAGACTTATAAGTGCCAGAGCTAAGTAAGATTATTTTGGAAAAGATTAAAAGAGATGGAATACAGAATATTAGTTTAAAAATGAAATTGCTTTTATTTATTAATCAGGGACATAGAATTTACTTCCTTGTCTATTTCTTCTGTGCTAGTCTCCAGTAGGTGTTCAGTAACTCTTGGTGAAATGAATATTGGCCGTGTTCTCACCATTACCCCAAATTCTCCACTGAACGTGTGTGTGCTCAGTCACGTCTGACTCTTCAGGAGCCCTGTGGACTGCAGCCTGCCAGGCTCCTCTGTCCGTGGGGATTTCCAGGCAAGGATACTGGGGGTGGGTTGCCATGTCCTACTCCAGAGGATCTTCCCGACCCAGGGATCAAATCCTCCTCTCTTGCATCTCCTGCATTGGCAGGTGGATTCTTCAACATTGCGCCACAGGGGAAGCCTCACTCCAATCCTAGGAACTATTTATAGTTCTCCCAGCATGCTCAAGTCATCTTACCTTGTTCCTTTGCCCATGGTATCCTCACTTTCTAAAGCTGCCCATCCCCTCAAATGCCTTGCTAACTTACATTTGTGATTCAGACTCAGTTCAGACCCCTGTTCCTTCAGGAAGTTGTTCTGATCATGCCCAGCTGGGCCCTCCTCTGTACACCTATAGTGAGCACTCTGTTTATGATCCTACTACAACATACTTTATAATGTCTAAATTCTTGCATGGGATTGCTAGATTTCTATGAGCAGAGGCCAAGAAATTCATATCCTATTACCTAGAAAAACTCATAATATCCCGCAATAAATTTCTGATGAAAGAATATATACACACACACATATAAACTCACACATCCCACATATTAAGGGATGAATATTGGTGAGTGAATACACACACACATACACATACACACACATTCACATCCCACATAAAATTCAATATGTCCTTTCACTTTTCCAAAATGTAAAATATTGGCCCATGAAATCTAGGAAATGTTTCTTTGCTTTTTCATGACTCAAATGACTAGTATATCATTCAGTGTAGGCAGGGTTACCCTGAAGTAAAAACCAATCTGGAATCTTGGAGGCCACCTGGGCCCTAAGCAGCTCAACCCCCTCATGTGCACAAGTCATGAAACATCTGGAGTATGCGAGGACCAGCAGAATTTCAGCTATGAAGACGTTTAGTTTGCTGTCGACACTTAGAACCAGATTTATGAGTAAAAGCTCACAGTTTATTATCACATGTTGACTTTTAAAAAGCAACTTCTAGATCAATATCAATTTGTTTTATTCTACTTCTTCTACGTCAGCTTCTAAAGGCCTGATTCTCTCAGTCTTTACATCTTTTTAAAAAATTTTAATTTGATATAGGAGTAGGGTTGATTAACAATGTTGTACAAATTTCAGGTGTATAGTAAATTGATTCAGTTTATACATATATATGTATCATTTCTTTTTCAGATTCCTTTCCCATTTAGCTTGTTACAGAATACTGAGCAGAGTTCCCTATGCTATACAGTAGGCTCTTGTTGATTATCCACTGTATGCTATATTTAAAATGGATAACTAACAAGGACCTACTATATAGCACAGGGAACTCTGCTCAATGTTATGTGGCAGCTTGGACGGGAAGGGGGTTTGGAGGAGAATGGAAACATGTATATGCATGGCTGAGTCCCTTTGCTGTTCACCTCAAACTATTGCAGCATTGTCAATGGACTATATCCCAATACAAAATAGAAAGTTCAAAAGAAAAAAAGAATAAATAAATATAGCAGTGTGTATATGTCTATCCCAGAGTCCCAATCTGTCGTTTCCTGGACCATCACATACCCAATCATCTAAGGAGTCCTTCCCTCCTTCCTCTTTCTGCTCTTAACACCCTAACCATCACCCCTGTGTGTCTGGGTTATAGCATTAGCTTGCTGAGTATCCTGTGTCTCCTACTTCAACCCGTCTCTACACCTTACAGCTAGAATAATCCTATTAGAACATTCTTTTGCATGTCAGTGTTTCTCCAGAGTTTACAGAATAAAATATTAAAGCTATAGCTTAGTATTCAAGGCCTGTTATCATTTGCCCCTGACCTCCACTATGACCTCATTTTCTTATTATCTCCTCTGAAAGCCTTTGGCTCATGTGCAGGGGCCCTCCTTGAGTTTCTGTGTCTTATCTGGCCTGGCTTAATAACAGTTCTTATCTCTTAGGGTTGTCCTTAAGATTGAATGAAACAATGTATTATAAATCTCCTAGCACACTGCCCTACGACACTGTTGGCTCTTGATATTACTATGGCACATGGTTAAAAATACATATGACAGGGACTTCCCTGGAGGTCCAGTAGTTAAGACTTTGCCTTCAACTGCAGGGACATTGGATTTGGCTTCTGGTTGGGGAGCTAAGATCCCCATGACTTGTGACCAAAAAACCAAAACAGAAGCAGAAACAATATTGTACCAAGTTAAATAAAGACTTTAAAAACAGTCCACATCAAAAAAACTCTTTAAAAACACACATGACACCCTTGTGACACTCATCAGCAATACCTTTTTAATTATCAGTGTCCGTGTGGCACGCCAGTGCATCCCTCACTCATTATTACCCTGAGCACAGAGAGCATTCTAACCAACACACCCATGCCAGTCATTCACATTTGAAAACCATATAAATACTTCTCACTTAGTGCTTTGCGGTGAATAGTTCCAGTTCCCATCATTCAAATGATGGCATGACACTATAGTCCTCAGTCTTATGGAGTTTCACTGTGACTGCCAATAGTTAAGCAGCCACTCAAAAGAGGTATCATTTTGAAGATCAAAGTATTTGCTTTCTTAGCTGCCAGGGATGGAGTGTTATAAATCCACTATGCTGTATAGTTTTTTCTTTTAATTGAAGTATAGTTGATTTACAGTGCTTCAGGTACAGCAAAGTAATTCAGTTATACATATTAATATGCATATGTATATATATTAATATACATACATTAGTTTCTTTTCTATTGTAGGTTATGAGAAGATATTGCATATAGTTCTCTGTGCTAAACATTAGGAACTGTTGTTTGTCTATTTTATATATAGTGATGTTTATCTGTTAATACCAGACTCCTGATTTATCCCTACCCCTCCTTCCCGCTTGGTAACCATAGGTTTGTTTTTCATGTCTGTGGGTCTGTTTTGTAAATTAGTTCATTTGTATCATTTGTTTTGGATGCCACATATAAGTTATATCATATGATATTTGTCTTTGTCCAACTTACTTCCCTCTTCACTTAATATGATAATCTCTAGGTCCATCCATGTTGCTGCAAATGATGTTACCTCATTCTTTTTCATAAATGAGTAATATTCATATATATATGAATTATATATATAATATATAGTTATATATCTTATAATTATAAAATATAAAATACATCTGCCCTGGTGGCTCAGACAGTAAAGAATCTGCCTGCAATGTGGGAACCTGGGTTTGATCCCTGGGTTGGGAAGCCCCCTGGAGGAGGGCATGGCAACCCACTCCAGTATCCTTGCCTGGAGAATCCCCATGGACAGAGGAGCCTGGTAGGCTACAGTACATGGGATCACAAAAAGTTGGACACACCTGAGCAACTGAGCACTGCATATATATATATGTATATATATATATGATGCTAGGAGGGATTGGGGGCAGGAGGAGAAGGGGACGACAGAGGGTGAGAGAGCTGGATGGCATCACTGACTCGATGGACATGATTTTGAGTAAATTCCAGGAGTTGGTGATGGACAGGGAGGCCTGGCGTGCTGCGATTCATGGGGTCGCAAAGAGTCGGACACAACTGACCGACTGAACTGAACTGATATATATATATATATGTGTGTGTGTGTGTGTGTGTGTGTGTGTATGTATATAAAATATCTTCCTTATATATGTATATATGTAAACATATATATCAGTTCAGTCACTCAGTCATGTCCGACTCTCTGTTACCCCATGGACTGCAGCACACTAGGCTTCCCTGTCCATTGCCAACTCCCAGAGCTTGCTCAAACTCATGTCCATCAAGTCAGTGATGCCATCCAATCGTCTTGTCCTCTGTCATCCCCTTCTCCTGCCTTCAATATTTCCCAGCATCAGGGTCTTTTCCAATGAGTCAGTTCTTCACATCAGGTGGATAAAGTACTGCAGCTTCAGCTTCAGCATTAATCCTTCCAATGAATATTCAGGATTTATTTCCTTTAGGATTGACTGGTTTGATTTCCTTGCTGTCCAAGAGACTCTCAAGAGTCTTCTCCAACACCACAGTTCAAAAGCATCAATTCTTTGCTGCTCAGCTTTCTTTATAGTCCAACTCTCACATCCATACATGACTACTGGAAAAACCATCAGTTCAGTTTAGTTCAGTCACTCAGTCATGTCCGACTCTTTGCAACCCCATGAATCGCAGCACACCAGGCCTCCCTGTCCATCACCAACTCCTGGAGTTTACTCAAACTCATGTCCATTGAGTCGGTGATGCCATCCAGCCATCTCATCCTCTGTTGTACCCTTCTCCTCCTGCCCCCAATCCCTCCCGGCATCAGGGTCTTTTCCAGTTAGTTAACTCTTTGTATGAGGTGGCCAAAGTATTGGAGTTTCAGCTTCAGCATCGGTCCTTCCAATGAACACCTAGGACTGATCTCCTTTAGGATGGACTGGTTGGATCTCCTTGCAGTCCAGGGGACTCTCAAGAGTCTTCTCCAACACCACAATTCAAAAGCATCAATTCTTCGGCACTCAGCTTTCTTCACAGTCCAACTCTCACATCCATACAGGACCACTGGAAAAACCATCGCCTTGACTAGATGGACCTTTGTTGGCAAAGTAATATCTCTGCTTTTTAACATGCTATCTAGATTGGTCATAACGTTCCTTCCAAGGAGTAAGCGTCTTTTAATTTCATGGCTGCAATCACCATCTGCAGTGATTTTGGAGCCCAGAAAAATAAAAGTCATCCACTGTTTCCACTGTTTCCCCTTCTATTTCCCATGAAGTGATAGGACCAGATGCCATGATCTTAGTTTTCTGAATGTTGAGCTTTAAGCCAACTTTTTCACTCTCCTCTTTCACTTTCATCAAGAGGCTTTTTAGTTCCCCTTCACTTTCTGCCATAAGGGTGGTGTCATCTGCATATCTGAGGTTATTGATATTTCTCCCGGCGATCTTGATTCCAGCTTGTGCTTCATCCAGCCCATCGTTTCTCATGATGTACTCTGCATGTAAGTTAAATAAGCAGGGTGACAATATACAGCCTTGACGTACTCCTTTTCCTATTTGGAACCAGACTGTTGTTCCATGTCCAGTTCTAACTGTTGCTTCCTGACCTGCATATAGGTTTCTCAAGAGGCAGGTCAGGTGGTCTGGTACTCCCATTTCTTTCAGAATTTTCCACAGTTTATTATGATCCACACAGTCAAAGGCTTTGGCAAGTCAATAAAACAGAAATAGATGTTTTTCTGGAGCTCTCTTGCTCTTTCAATGATCCAACAGATGTTGGCAATTTGATCTCTGGTTCCTCTGCCTTTTCTAAAACCAGCTTCATGGTTCACATATTGCTGAAGCCTAGCTTGGAGAATTTTGAGCATTACTTTACTAGCATGTGAGATGAGTACAATTGTGTGGTAGTTTGAGCATTCTTTCGGATTGCCTTTCTTTGGGATTGGAATGAAAACTGACCTTTTCCAGTCCTGTGATCACTGCTGAGTTTTCCAAATTTGCTGGCATATTGAATGCAGCACTTTCACAGCATCATCTTTCAGGATTTGAAATAGCTCAACTGGAATTCCATCACCTCCACTAGCTGTGTTCATAGTGATGCTTTCTAAGGCCCACTTGACTTCACATTCCAGGATGTCTGGCTCTAGGTGAGTGATCACACCATCATGATTATCTGGGTCACAAGGATCTTTTTTGTACAGTTCTTCTGTGTATTCTTGCCACCTCTTCTTAATATCTTCTGCTTCTGTTAGGTCCCTACCATTTCTGTCCTTTATTGAGCCCATTTTTGCATGAAATATTCCCTTGGTATGTCTAATTTTCTTGAAGAGATCTCTAGTCTTTCCCATTCTGTTGTTTTCCTCTATTTCTTTGCATTGACCACTGAGGAAGGCTTTCTTCTCTCTCCTTGCTATTCTTTGGAACTCTGCATTCAAATGGGAATATCTTTCATTTTCTCCTTTGCCTTTTGCTTCTCTTCTTTTCACAGCTATTTGTAAGGCCTCCTCACAAAACCACTTTGCTTTTTTGCATTTCTTTTCCATGGGGATGATCTTGATCCCTGTCTCCTGTACAATGTAATGAACCTCCGTCCATATTTCATCAGGCACTCTGTCTATCAGATCTAGTCCCTTAAATCTATTTCTTACTTCCACTGTATAATCATAAGGGATTTGATTTAGGTCATACCTGAATGGTCTAGTGGTTTTCCCCACTTTCTTCAATTTAAGTCTGAATTTGGCAATAAGGAGTTCATGATCTGAGCCACAGTCAGCTCCCAGTCCTGTTTTTTGCTGACTGTATAGAGCTTCTCCATCTTTGGCTGCAAAGAATATAATCAATCTGATTTCGGTGTTGACCATCTGGTGATGTCCATGTGTAGAGTCTTCTCTTGTGTTGTTGGAAGAGGGTGTTCGCTATGACCAGTGCGTTCTTTTGGCAAAACTCTATTAGCCTTTGCCCTGCTTCATTCTGTACTCCAAAGCCAAATTTGCCTGTTACTCCAGGTGTTTCTTGACTTCCTACTTTTGCATTCCAGCCCCCTATAATGAAAAGGACATCTTTTTTGGGTGTTAGTTCTAAAAGGTCTTGTAGGTCTTCATAGAACCGTTCAACTTCAGCTTCTTCAGTGTTAACTGGCTGGGGCATAGGCTTGGATTACCGTGCTATTGAGTGGTTTGCCTTAGAAACGAACAGAGATCATTCTGTCGTTTTTGAGATTGCATCCAGGTACTGCATTTCGGACTCTTTTGTTGACCATGATGGCTACTCCGTTTCTTCTAAGGGATTCCTGCCCACAGTAGTAGATATAATGGTCATCTGAGTTAAATTCACCCATTCCAGTCCATTTTAGTTGGCTGATTCCTAGAATGTTGACTAAAAGCTATATATGTATCTATTATTATATATATATACCATATATATAAATTATATATAACTTCTGTATCCACTTATCTGCTGATGCACACAGATTGTTTCCATGTCTTGGTTATTGTAACTAGTGCTGCTATGAACATTGGGGTGCATGTATCTTTTCAAGTTAAAGTTTTTGTCTTTTCCAGATATTTGCCCAGGAGTGGGATTGCTGGAGTATGCTGTGTAGTATTACGGTTGTCAAGGATGTCATACCAGCCACTGGTTTACTTGCTGAGAACAGGGATTGGCCGCTTGTTGGGTGTTTATAAATGTTCCCTTATTTAAACTGCCTGAAATCAGACTATAAAAACAACGCTGTACTGAAGCAAGAGTGCTGGACCAGAAATCTGAAAATCTGTCTACTGAGACCTATTTAGAACTAATGGTGTAATCCATTAGCATCCATTTATTTCTCAGTAGAATGTGAATATCTGTCTTCTTAGAAGACTGTTGTGAATAACAAATTACACTTGTGAAAATGTCTTGTTTATATTGATAGTTTGATTTCTGCCTGCAATTTGCATCTATAAAACATAGTGTAATATTCAAAGCATGTAAGAAAAGATTTTCATTAACTCTGTGGTATTTGCTGAAATCATTGTTTCTTTAGGACCAAATTTGGTTCCTTTCTCAGAGGTAAGTAGCTATAACACTGAGTCAACTGCAAGTTAAGTTTTGAGAAGGTTTCTCATTATTATTCCTTATGATTTTTGCTGTTGGTTTTCCTGAAGGAAAAGAAGGCATATGGAAGAAAGGGACTTAACAGAGGATAGGAAATTTGAGAAATATGATTGTTTGGGAGTGAAGGAAAAGAAAATTTGAATTTTTCTCCTAATATTGAAAACTGAGTTGTTTGATTAAAAAGAAAATGATTTATTTGGGCTAATATCTGTGTTCCCAGAATAACACAAAGACTCCTCTACCCCCTGGAGGAATGTCATGGTCAGTTCATAACAGCAACAAAAACAGCAGCAGCAGCAGCTCCTGTTCCAATTCTCGTTGTTGTTCTTCCGTCGCCAGGTTGTGTCCAGCTGTCTACGACCCCATGGACTGCAGCACACCAGGCTTCCCTGTCCTTCACTATCTCCTGGAGCTTGCTCAGACTCATGTTCATTGAGTCAGTGATACCATCCAACCATCTCTCATCCTCTGAGACCTCTTTCTCTTCCTGCCCTCAGTCTTTCCTAGCATCAGGGTCTTTTCAATTACCAGACTAGCCTTCAATCTCCAAGTTGACCCAAAATATAAAACAAGTTCTACCTGGCTCTCAACTCCCTGTTTCTTTCATGGCACCACCCCACCAAGCTGGTTGTGAAAATAACTGCTACTTCAATCACGGAGGCCAAAGACTGAAAGAGCGGTGACTACAAGATTTAGCTTTTTTTTTTTTTCACTTTCATTAGTACATGACAAGCATGATGGCCTTAAGTGTGTTGCTATTAATAATTCAATCACCACTAAGGTTGTAAGTGACGGCTCACAGCAGTGCCCATCTTCAGTAGAAGGAGCTACCAAGTTTTGCAAATGGGGAGAGCCTTGACTATGTTCCCAAGTTGAATTTTGATTAACAGCGAAAGGTATTGAAAGGTGCTTGAAAAAATGACTTTTAATTGTAATGTAATGAATGTCTCAAGGACTTGAAAGTGCTCATGTTTTTCGTGTCTCCCCTCACCCCTCCTGGTGAGGGCCTCCTGGTGGCTCAGACAGTAGAGAAACTGCCTACAATTCAGGGGACCTGGGTTCAATCCCTGGGTCAGGAAGATTCCATGGAGGAGGGCATGGCAACCCACTCCAGTATTCTTGCCTGGGAAATTCCATGGACAGAGGAGCCTGGCAGGCTACAGTCCATGGGGTCACAAAGAGTTGGACATGACTGAGCACCTAACACTCTCACCCCTCCACCCCTACCAAGTGGAAACAGGCATTATGATTACACTCATTGCTATCTGTGTTTTTAATGATTAACTTTTGGCTTAGTGACTTAAAAGGAGCCAAACTCTCAGCCCTTACTTAGGACAGAATGTTACATACGGCCTTAAACTGGGTTTACACATAACCCTGAGGCAAGGGACTCAAGAGCAGATCAAGTTAAAATGGAAAATCTTTCTGAAGTTTCCCACTTGAGCAGCTACCTATCAAGTCTCTAAACTGTGCTCCTACTGCCCTCTCCTGGTTGGATGGAAGAACAGCTAAAAGAAAAGTGAATGTGGGTTTCAGCATTGACTGCTCTTTGATTAATTCTAAATTACCAAGTGGTCAAGAGAGAAAAACAGTGGGACAGAAAAAGGATTCTCACTTGTGACTTTGCAGTGTGAGTACAAAGCCAGACTAAACATATTTCATGAAAGAACACCCCAACCAAAGTCTTGTGGTAGGGTCATTTGATTAGTAGGGTTGTCCCACAGCCATCAACCATGAGTGACCAGAGCTCATCTGAGCTCGGGATAGCTTTGCCTCAGGTGCACTAAATTGTAGGACAGGATGCAGTGGAGACACGAAACTCATGTTGCATTTGTTTTCATGCACTTCATAGCTTGGTGCCCTTTGTTGAACCCTGATGGCAGATGAAAAGACTGATAGCAGGCTGGAGTGCAAAAACAGAGGTAGCTGGAAATCTGTGGGAAATGTCTGTGTCTTGTTGTAAAACACTCTAGCATTGCTCCAGAGTTTATTGACCAAGTGCATGGCCATGATAAAACCTAAAAGTATAAATTTACTCAACTCTTTGCACTTGGTTCAGAATTGTGAAATGTGTTAGGTTTCAGTACTTCTCGGCTTCTTGGGCCATATCACTTGGGCTGGAAATGTCGCATGACATTAAACAAATCCTCACGTTTCAACGACCTTAGTTTTCACATCCGGAAAATGGTGATCATAAGGGTATGTCGAGGGGTTTGGGGAGGGTGTGATACATCTAATGTTCTTGGATCAGTGACTGTGTGTGCTCATTTGCTAAGTCATATCTGACTGTTTTGTGACCCTATGGACTATAGCTTGCCAGGCTCCTCTGTCTATGGAATTTTCCAGGCAAGAATATTGGAGCAAGTTGCCATTTTCTACTCCAGGGGATCTTCCTGACCCAGGGATTGAACCTGCATCTCTTGTGTCACCTGCATTGGCAGGGAGATTCTTTACCACTGCGCCACCTGCGAAGCCTGGATCCATGACTAGCACCTAGTAAATGTTCAATAAATGTCAGCATCTAACTCTTTGCGACCCCATGGACTGGAGCACTCCAGGCCTCCCTGTCCATCCCGGAGTTTACCCAAACTCATGTCCATTGAATCAGTGATGCCATCCAACCATCTCATCCTCTTTGTCCCCTTCTCCTCCGCCTTCAATCTTTCCCAGCATCAGGGTCTTTTCAAATGAGTCAGTTCTTCACATCAGGTGGCCAAAGTATTGGAGTTTCAGCTTCAACATCAGTCCTTCCAATGAATATTCAGGACTGATTTCCTTTTGGATCTCCTAAAGGAGATCCTTGGTTGGATCTCCTTGCTGTCCAAGGGACTCTCAAGAGTCTTCCCCAACACCACAGTTCAAAAGCATCAATTCTTTGGCCCTCAGCTTTCCTTTTAGTCCAACTCTCACATCCGTACATGACTACTGGAAAAACCATAGCTTTGACTAGACGGACCTCTGTGGGCAAGGTAATGTCTGGTTTTTAATATGCTGTCTAGTTGGTCATAACTTTTCTTCCAAGGAGTAAGCTTGTAGTAAGAAGTGGTTTTAGAAAAGGCAGAGGAACCAGAGATCAAATTGCCAACATCCCTTGGATCATTGAAAAAGCAAGAGAGTTCCAGAATATCATCTATTTCTGCTTTATTGACTATGCCAAAGCCTTTGACTGTGTGGATCACAACAAACTGTGGAAAATTCTGAAAGAGATGGGAATACCAGACCACCTGACCTGGCTCTTGAGAAATCTGTATGCAGGTCAAGAAGCAACAGTTAGAACTGGACATGGAACAACAGATTGGTTCCAAATAGGAAAATAGTACGTCAAGGATTGTCACCGCGCTTATTTAACTTATATGCAGAATACATCATGAGAAATGTTGGGCTGGATGAAGCACAAGCTGGAATCAAGATTGCCGGAAGAAATATCAGATATGCAGATGACACCACACTTATGGCAGAAAGAGAAGAACTAAACAGCCCCTTGATGAAAGTAAAAGAGGAAAGTGAAAAAGTTGGCTTAAAGCTCAACATTCAGAAAACTAAGATCATGGCATCCAGTCCCATCAATCACTTCATGGCAAATAGATGGGGAAACAGTGGCAGACTTTATTTTGGGGGGCTCCAAAGTCACTGCAGATGGTGACTGCAGCCATGAAATTAAAAGACGCTTACTCCCTGACATTAACATATCTAATATTCAGAAAATTTTAAAAAGGAAATATGCACATTCAGAATGGCCAAACAATAATAAGTACACCTCAAGGGCTTTGCTCACTGCCTATGGACAGGAAGTCAACCCATATTTGCTTCCCTTTCATCTTAATATCATTCCAGTAGTTTAAACTAAAGAAGACTGATTAAACCTGAGTAAACCACATGTCAGATGTGCACCTTGATTCTTCAATCTGTTAGCAAAAATTGAAAAGGGAGAGGGAATCCTGGTCATTCTTCATTTCAGAAACAATATAAAGGATCTTTGTGGACTAGATGAGGTTGCCACATTAGAATACCAGGCCACTAGAAGCCAGCAGCTGATCAGAGGGGTTATGAGAGTGAGTTTGTAGAAAGAGAAAAGGGGGCGGATTTTAAAAATAGCACCCATGTTTCTGATGGCAGGGGATGCACTGCTGTATGTTCCTGAAAGGAAGCACCAAAATCCTCAGACTAAAGTGGTGCAGCCAAGACTTTGGGACAAACTCACCCAGGGCAACTGGGAAAATTTCAACGCTTGCTTGAGGCAGAAAAAAATTATAGGGGTGAAGAAAGAGAAATTATGAGAAGTTAGCTGGGCAGGTGCAATTTTTCGAGTGGACGTAAGCCTCTTGGGACAAAGCCCAAACTCCTTAGCGTGACACGGAAGGAACTTCATAATGGGAGACTAAACCTAGACAGCATATAAGAAAGCAAAGGTCCATTTAGTCAAAGCTTTGGTTTCAGTAGTCATGTACGGATTTGAAAGTTGAACCATAAAGAAGGCTGAGCACTGAATAATTGATGCTTTTAAAATGTGGTGTTGGAGAAGACTCTTGAGAGTCCTTTGGACAGCAAGGAGATCAAAGTAGTCAGTCCTAAAGGAAATCAACCCTGAATATTCATTGGAAGGACTAATGCTGAAACTGAAGCTCCAATACTTCGGCCACCTGATGCTCCACCAACTCATTAGAAAAGACCTTGATGCTGGGAAAGATTGAAGGCAGGAAGAGAAGGGGACGCAAGAGGATGAAATGGTTGAATGGCATCACCGATTCAATGGACATGAGTTTGAGCAAGCTCTGGGAGATGGTGATGGACAGGGAAGCCTGGCATGCTGCACTCCATGGGGTCACAGAGAGTCAGACATGATTTAGGGACTGAACAATGAACACTAACAACTCCGGTATCATCCCTGAATCTGTCACCATCACACATTCCAAGCAGTCACCATCACACATTCCACGCTGACTCCACACGGAACCACTTTGCTTCCTGAACACAGCATCTCTTTTTCTGGGCCTTTACACAAGTGGGTCTGATACTGAGCAGTACCCTGTGGGGCTCCTGGGCACAAAAACGTTTCTGTGTCCCCCATTTCTTTATTACAGGAAATAGGCTTCATTCAGCCTTCATGATCTTGCCTGAGTTCCAATGGGCAGGTTCAAACAGTTGTTATTTAGGGAAGGGAGGGGATGCAGAGACAAGGGAGGAACAGTTGAGGAATAATAGTGGAGCCTTGGGGCAGGGTCCTGGTTCCCCCTCAAGCAATATACATAACAATATTTTTGAGCTGTTTTGCAGATACTGAATCCTCCACCAGGTAATGGCAACCCACTCCAATACTCTTGCCTGGAAAATCCCATGGACGGAGAAGCCTGGTAGGCTACAGTCCATGGTGTCGCAAAGAGGTCAGACATGACTGAGCAACGTCACTTTCCTTTTCCTTTCCACCAGGTAGGAGAAGCTAAGGATGTGCTGCCTACTAGCACGTAGATCCTAGCTCCCAGGCTACCAGGAGGTTGATGATGCTGACTCCCACTTACTTCACCACTAACCAATCAGAAAACTGTCCCTGAGGTGATCATGCCCTCTTTGATCCATTACTGTATCATTTCTCACTACCTTCTCCAGTGACACATAGTTTTTGAGGGCATTAGCCCACTGTGACCTTCTTTGCCTGGCAAAGCAATAAAGTTATTCCTTTTTCCTTCACTCGAAACTCTGTCTCTGAGATTTAGCTCAGTGTTGGGGTACAGAGGCTAGATTCAGTTTCAGGCCCCTCTGCCTGGAATGCCCATCACCTTACTGTCTTGATAGTTTCTTGTGTGTGTTAATCACTCAGTCCTGTCCAACTCTGCGACCCAACGGACTGTAGCCTGTCAGGCTCCTCTGTGCATGCAATTCTCCAGACAAGAATACTGGAGTGGGTAGCCTTTTCCTTCTCCAGGGGCCCTAATTCATCCTGTAGATCCCTTATATATGTCACTTCTACCAAGAATCACACTTCTCCCCTCTACAACCTTCCTTCATGCTTCCATAGCATTCTAGGCTTATCTCTAAAATCAGCTTTTTTATCTTTATTGTACATTAACTTACAGATCCCCTCCTTATGGACAGTTATTGGGTCTTATTCATCATCTTGGTTTCATCTCTTCCACATTTCTTGTCCTAAAATAGGTTATCAATACCTATTTTGAATAACTATAAAGACTCTCTTACTTTCCTTAGGACAATCCAGAATTTCTACTTGAGAATTTTACTCAGCGGCTGATTTTACCTTAGTGGTGAGGTCACCTTTAAGGCATTGTTTAAGGACATGGTAAGACCTTAATGAAAGCCCTGAAGTCAGCAACCACTCTAGAATTCTTTTCTTTTACTTTTAAGAATCTCCATCAATGTATAGTTTATCATTATTTGTGTATAGCAACTGCCCTGAAGCAAGCTGACATTTTAGCTTTAAATGTAACCAGTGATATATTAAAGCATGTTGTATTCTGAAAATACGTGGTCCAAATACATGACGACTGAATGCAGAACTACCTGTAACATGAAGGGCTTTGACTGATTTGCCTGGTGGTGCTTAAAACATTTTAGAGGTCTTCACACTCATTGTCCAATTAGACTCTCACAACAGTCCCTTACAGGCCGAGGCTGTAATTTCCAGTCTTATAGAGAAGGAAATTATGATTGCTGTATAGTTTTCCCAGGCTTATTCAGTAAACAGGTGGATGCCAGAGTTGACAGTCCTTACCATTTCTAACTTGGAGCTTGCATCTGAACTCTAGATTTGTACATGCAATCGCTTCTCAACATGGACACCTAAGGAATCTTAAACTTGAAAACAAATTTGAAGGACTTTCCTTGGTGGTGATTAAGATTCCATACTTCCAATGCAAGGGACCCAGGTTCGATCCCTGGTTGGGGAAGTAGATCCCACATGTCACAACTAAGAGTTTGTATACTGCAACTAAAGATCCCAAGTGCTGCAACTAAGATCCAGTGCAGTCTAACTAATTAATTAATTAAAATTTAAATAAACAAAACAAACTTCACATGTCTATATGCGTTAAATTGTGTCCCCTCGCCCAAAAAAAATTATGTTCAAGTTCCAAACTCCAGTACTTTGAATGTGACCTTATTTGCAAATAGACTTTGCAGATGCAAGGTCGTTAAAGTGGGTCCTTATCCAATGTGATTGTGTCTTTTTAAGAGACAAGCTCAGAGAGAATGCCATGAGATGACAGATGCAGAGACTGGAGTGATACAGTTGTAAGGCAAGGAATCTCAAGGATTGCCAGTCACCACCAGAAAGTAGGGAGAGGCAAGAAAGAATTCTATCAGCATCTCAGAGAGAGCAGGGTCCTGCCAACACCTTGATATCAAGCTTCTAGCCTCCAGAACGTGAGCAAATATATTTCTGCTGTTTTAAGTCACCACTTTGTGGTACTCTGATACAGCAGCCTTAAAAAACTAATACAACATTTAAAGCCTAACTTTTGAATCTTTTCTAAACCACTTCCTCCCATCAGTTTAGTTCAGTTCAGCCACTCAGTCGTGTCCAACTGTTTGTGACCCCGTAGACTGCAGCACGCCAGGCTTCCCTGTCCATTGCCAACTCTCGAAGTTTACTCAAACTCATGTCCATCACGTCAGTGATGCCATGCAACCGTCTCATCCTCTGTTGTCCCCTTCTCCTCCTGCCTTCAATCTTTTCCAGCATCAGGGTCTTTTCCAATGAGTCAACTCTTCTCATGAGGTGGCCAAAGTATTGGAGTTTCAGCTTCAGCATCAGTCCTTCCAATGAACACCCAGGACTGATCTCCTTTAGGATGGACTGGTTGGATCTCCTTGCAGTCCAGGGGACTCTCAAGAGTCTTCTCCAACACCACAGTTCAAAAGCATCAATTCTTCATCACTCAGCTTTCTTTATGGTCCAGCTTCCTCCCACAGTTTCTTGTAAAGCAGTAAATGGCAACTCCATCCTTGACCTCAGTTTTTTCCTCTTGCTCACACTCCAAACCCAGTCCATCCACACACTCTGCTGGCTTTACCATCACAGCATGCCTAGAGTCCAACCACTTATCACCACCCCCACTGCTGCTCCTCTGATCTGACCACCAGCATCCCTCTCACCTGGTTTATTGCAACAGCCTCTTAACGAGTACACATCCTTCTACCTTTGTTCCTCTGTACCCAGTTCTCAGCCCAGCAACCACCATGATCTTGCTAAAACGTAAGTCAAATCATACCACCTTCTGCTCACGACCCTTCAATGGCTTCCCAACAAACACAGGAAAAGGTAGAGTCCTTTCATGTAAATACAAGACCCTATATGAGCTGCATCTGCCGGCACTGCTTCTTGCTTCATGTCACCAGACTCCTCCTGTTCACTTCTTTCTGGCTCCGGTAGTCACTGGCTTGATCCTGCATCAAGTCCTTTGGAGAGATTGTCCAAGTCCCTAAAGGCTTTTCCCTTAGCCACCTGCTTGCATCCATCCCCCAATCGCAGGATTCTGCTCCTCGCCTCTAAGCTCCCCTACCCAATTTATTTAAAATAACTCTACGTTCCAATGATCGTCCTATACCCTTTCCTTGTTTCATTTATCTCGTTAGCACTGATGAATACCTAACCTTTCATATATGCGCTTTGCATCTGTTTACTGCCTCTCTCCTCACATTACAATGTAAACCCTATGAGGATAATAGCATTGCTTTCTTCCTTGTCTCTGTAGCATCTAGAAACATAGCTGACACGTAAAGGAATTCAATAAATGTTTGTTGAATAAATGGATAATAAAATCTCTTAAGTCAGTCTGCTACTCTTCCCATTTATTCAAATGATAGAAAAAGGAATCCAGTGTCAGTGACATAAATGACTAAACTAGATTAGCTTTTTAAAAAACTGAATATACTCAACACACTAACAATTTATTTGCATTCCTCTGAATTAACCACCATAAAATATTTAAACGATTTAAATACCTTGTCAGACTTACCTGAAACGACCAACAGATTCAAAAGTGGAGGAGGAGAAAGAAAAGAGATAAGAAAGAAGCAGGAGGAGGACTTTTATAGTTTATCAAGATAAGAGTGTTCACTATCAAAACAAAAGAATGAATACTGAAGAAGTGAAGTGAAGTTGCTCAGTCGTGTCCAACTCTTTGTGACCCCATGGACTGTAGCCTGACAGGCTCCTCTGCCCATGGAATTCTCCAGGCAAGAATACTGGAGTGGGTAGCTGTTCCCTTCTCCAGGGGATCTTCCCAACCCAGGGATCAAACCCAGGTCTCCCACACTGCAGGCAGATTCTTTCCCAGCTGAGCCACCAGGGAAGCCCAAGAATACTGGAGTGGGTAGCCTATCCCTTCTCCAGTGGATCTTCCTGACCCAGGATTTGAACCAGGGTCTCCTGCATTGCAGGAGGATTCTTTACCAACTAAGCTATCAGGGAAGCCCAGAAAGAAGTAAGGGCTTCCCTAAATTAGCATCTTCTTCAGCCAATTCTATGTCACCAAAACCATTCAGTTTTAAATCTACTAATAGTATTCATTCTGGTAAAGAATCTGCCTGCAATGTGGGAGACCCGGGTTTGATCCCTGGGTTGGGAAGATCCCCTGGAGAAGGGAACAGCTACCCACTCCAGTATTCTGGCCTGGAGAATTCTCAGAATGACTGAGCGACTTTCACTTTCACTTTCAATCTTTACTCTGTTTTAGTGAGTCATCTGGATTTCTTTTCTGTTTGGAAACCAGATCTATTCAAATCTTTGGATAAAAAACATGCTATGATTAGTTATTGGAATTTAAACAAATTTGGCAGTGATACTTTAGAGTGAAATAGTGCTTTTTTTTGGATTAGTGGCAGTTCAGTTCAGTTCAGCTCAGTTCAGTCGCTCAGTCGTGTCCGACTCTTTGCGACCCCATGAATCAACAGCACGCCAGGCCTCCCTGTCCATCACCAACTCCCGGAGTTTACTCAAACCCATGTCCATCGAGTTGGTGATGCCATCCAACCATCTCATCCTCTGTCGTCCTCTTCTCCTCCTGCCCCCAATCCCTCCCAGCATCAGGGTCTTCTCCAATGAGTCAACTCTTCACATGAGGTGGCCAAAGTACTGGAGTTTCAGTGGATTAGTGGCAAGCACATATTAAATTTTACAAGAATAGTTAAGTGATACTGATAAAATAAAAACCATAGATTCCTTACTAGGTAAATATAATCTCCCTAACATAGGAGAATGTCTCCATGGAGAGGAATACTCTGGGTGATGTGATAACTCAGGCCTTCGAAAACACAGAGGAAATAACATATGAAATTATAAACATTGTGAGAATAACACAGCTAAAGGGCACACTCAAGATCTGACAGGTTCACTGAATCTCAAAGCATTCTCTACTAAGGCAAATCTGTAGTGCTAAGTTCAGCATCCTGAGGAGGAAAGCCTGGGCCCGTGAAACATGGGATGGGGATGTTTGAATATGTGTGCATGCATAGTCATGTCCAATTCTTTGGGAACCCACGGACTGTAAACTGTGAGTCTCCTCTGTCCATGGGGATTCTCCAGGCAAGAATACTGGAGTGGGCTGCCATTTGCTACTCCAGGGGATCTTCCTGAACCAGGGGTCAAACCCAGTCTCCAGCTTCTCCTGCATTGACAGGAGGATTCTTTACCACTGTACCACCTGGGAAGCCCAGATACTGCCAAAGACTGTGGCTCTCTAGAATTCCCTGAAACGCTTGGAGCTTCAGAGGTAGTTCATCCCTCATCCCTCCTTATTAAAAGTTAGTACTTTCCCCTGCAGACAGAAAAGACACGGGAAAGAAACTCTTCCCCAGGACATGTCCCCACCTTTCTACTGAACGCCCCCCTCAGAATAGCACTGCTGAATTCATGTTGGGTTTGATTTAAAAAAAAGAAAGAGAGAATACTCTAAGAGAGTTGCAAAAATTAACTAGCATTTTATTTGCAGGAGCAGGGGAGTACCAATGGAATTGGATCTTAAGGATACTTGATCAAGAAAAGAAGAACATAAGAGTGAATAAGAAAGAATTCCTTAACCCCAGGGGACAATGCAAACCCCTCAGAGATGAGGGTTTGGGTCACAACACCAGAGACATGAAAGACCTGGAAAGGAAGGTGCAGAATTCAGGTAGATAATCAGAGAGAGATGAGGAGTGTCAGTTATGGCTTCAAGTCCACCTACAGACATGAGGCTAGTAGTCTGGGGTAACATCCCTGTTCTAATTCTTCTCTTAGAACCAGAGGCCCACGGGAACCCTGGAGAAGTGGATCCATGTGACGGACGGATCAGCAAGTGGCAGTAACCCAGAGTGCTGCTCAGAGCTCCCACGAAGAACCATCCCCCGGGAGTGCAGTGCCTTCAACCTTCCTGTAGCTTTTCAGCCAGCGAGCTGAGGTCATGGTCTTTCTGGGCAACCCACAGCCAGTGATTGAGCACGGTGTAGGTACAAGGGCTCATCTCTTCTAGCTAGTGCGGGATACCTGCATGGTGCTGGAGCTCCCTGCTGAGTTGGTTGAGTCTTTCTCAGAGCTAGAACACAGCCTGGAACTCTTCCTATTTTTCCCCCCTTTCCTCTTGACCTTTCATAGGCATTACTTCCAATAAATTGCTTGAACTTTTAACTCTATCTTGGGTTCTTGTTTCCCAAGGACCTACTGCCACAGGTTTGTAACTATGCTCACCATTGATAGATGAGGATATAGGCTTGGATAAATGGACTCACCTCAAATCATACAGCTCTTAATGGAATATTATTTCCTATTTAAATGTTTATTTAGTTTCATGCTGAATAATATCCATGAAACAATACCTTTTATATGCAAATTACACTTTCCTAATTCACACTGAGGGCTTCCTGGTGGCTCAACTGTAAAAAATCTGCCTGCAATACAGGAAACATAAGAGATGTGGGTTCGATCCCTGGGTTGGAAAGATCCCCTGGAGAAGGGAATGGCTATCCACTCCAGTATCCTTGCTTGGAGAATCTCCTGGACAGAGGAGCCTCCTGGGCAGGTGGGCTATAGTCCATGGAGTTTCACAGTCTGACACAACTGAAGCAACTTAGGATGCATGCATAATCCATGTTGAAAGTATAACTATATATTAAAAAAAAAAAGCTGAGGCAACTCTTACTCATCTTACATTGGAAAAGAGCCTAATACATCCATGTGCTGAGAATTTATTTGTTCTTAAAAAGTTTCTTTGGCCAAGAGTTGATTTCTGAGATTTAGACAACTTTTTTACTCAAAAGAAATGGAGGAGCTATCATCTCACCAGGAATCCAAAGCCAAGGTATTGTTAAAGTCAATGCCTGTGGCCACCAGACCCTAAAACAGACATCTTCTCTTAACAAAATGTGTGTCTAAATGAGACATTAACACTTCTGTCAAACAAAAGATAATATTTTAACTATTTTTTAAAATTTAAAATTAAAATGCTTTGGGAATTTCCTGGGGGTCCGGTGATTAGGACTCTATGCTTTCACGACTGAGGACCAGGGTTTGATCCCTGGTCAGGGAACTAAGATCTCAGAAGTCACAAGGCAGCCAAAAAAAAAAAAGAAAAAATTTAAAATGTTTTACTAATACTTAAAATAGGTTGACACTAGTTCATACATTTTATATGCTAAATAGGGTATGTATGTTCAAAAATTGAGACAACTGTTAAGCCTAAAAGTATCAATTTTTTATTCAATTGCTGTTAAATACTTTATATACTTATGTATGTAAATAAATGAGTTTACTCCACTTCAAAAAATTTCCATACAAAAACTGCAGTGTATTCAGCAAGGTGGCATACTTAAAAATCAATAGCAAGTAGAATTTCATAAAAAGGCAACGCGGCCCAGGATACTGATGCATCAAAACATCGCTGCATCAACTAAACTGTACCTTGACTCAGGATATCAGGCCTACTTAGAATGGCACATTAAACTGAATACAGGGAATTCAACAATATCCTTCATCTAGAGTACCTCTCTCTCATAAATACATACCCAAGGATAAGGCTTGGAGTTGGGAGACATGAAAAATCAAAATGCCATATTATAGATACCTCCACCTCTTGTTAGGTTTGCAACAGTCACTCTCATAATTTCTGGCCAAAACTACTAGTCAGAGCCCTCCACTCTGATCATTTATAGAAAAATGACAGTCTTTTTAACAATTAATTCTTAGTTCTCATGATGCTTTCAGGATTATCTAAGTCAGTTGAGTGTGCAGTTATATCTTTAGTCATGAAAATGTTTGAATAAAAATCTAATGAGCTTGCATGAAATGCTAAGTTTTTATTATTACAATTTCTCTGCTATAGAAGACTGATTATACAACATTTTGGTAATATACAACATTTTGGTAATATACATACATTTAATTAGTAGATGACCTTTAAGGTTAGGTTTCACCCGAAATACATCCAGAACTAGGTGAAAAACATACCAGAAATTTTCAAGTGCTGGTAAGATCAATTTTTATAGAACATATTGATAGAATACAAGAGTAAGTTATTGTCATCAATATTCATTCTCTAACTCATTATATAATTACCAAGTACCTGCTCTTTGCTATGCTCTATTCTAGGCACCAGAGATAAAGCTCTAAACAAAAATATTCCTCTCCATAAGCCTTACACTCCAGTGGAGAAGAGGACAAACAAAGTATGTGCTATATATTGAAAACCTATATCATAAGCGCCATGGAGAAAATGCAGGAAAGCAGAACAGGAGTGCTGGTGTGAGATTCAAGCTTAAACTCCGTTCTCAGGGAGGGCCTGCAAAGGCGACAACTGACTTGAGACCCAAAGAGGGTGAGAAAGCCAGCCACGGAAGACTTGACAAAAGAAAGTGCCGGAGAGAGGAACTTTTATTGACCTATTGCTCAGGGTACAGCCTAATACATGCTCACTAAAAAAGCTGAACTTTCAAAATACTATATATATATATATATACATATACATATATGTATACACTAAAGATAGTCACGTCTCTCCAAAATCCTGGCCCTTTCTCCCATGAATACATTAAGCTGCCACCTGAGAAACTGGGTCACTTAGTGACAAACTTGAAGCATGACTGAGGACAGAACCTTCCAAGATGATGACTTAGAATTCCAGATTCTGGCATATGCAGAGGAGCATATTCATACTTCATGTGTAAAGGTTGAATGGTGTATCTCAAGACTAGAAAACCTTTCTGATGTCAGCTCCAGGGGTGATAAAAAAAAGCCAGGTCAATTTAGGACTTGATGAATGAGGGCTAAACTGATGTAAGGCAATGGAGTGACTGAAGCCCCTAGTCCAGAACCAGAATGAATGGACCAGAGCAATATTGAGGCAGTCTGGAGAACTTTGCAGACCACAGTTGCTTCCATTTTCCCCCATTTTGCAAATCTGGTCTAAGTTCTTACAGCTAAACTCGTGAGCCCTTGGTTGTGACAGAAAAAAAAAGTTCTAGAAGGTAACATCTATCATAAGCAGTTGTGTGTTAAGCATTCTTGTAAAACCTTCTTTGAAAGGAGTCATATTTTTGGTTATATAAAATTGCAAAATCTGGGAGGACTAAGGGATCCACAACCATGATGAACCTGGACTTTGCAGCCAGACTGAGGTTTACATACCAGCTTTCCCACTTGATAGGTGCATGACCCTGGGTGTTTCCTATGGTCTGTGTTTCGGCTCCCCTGTCTTTGAAATTGACAATAATATCTACTCCATAGAGTTGTTACAATAAGGATGAAATTAATTAATATTTGAAAAAAAAATGTTCAGAACACTGTCTGGCATGTATTAAGCCTATATAAATGCTTTTAAAATAAAATAAAGTATAATTTAAGCTTCCTTTATAATACTTCCTTCAAAATACTTCCCTAGTAGCTCAGACGGTAAACCGTCTGCCTACAATGCAGGAGATCTGGGTTCAATTCCTGGGTTGGGAAGATCCCCTGGAGAAGGAAATGGGAAACCACTCCAGTGTTCTTGCTTGGAAAATCCCATGGATGGAGGAGCCTAGTGGGCTACAGTCCATGGGGTCGCAAAGAGTTGGACACGACTGAGAGACTTCTCTTCACTTCACTTCACTTATAATACTTTCAAAGAGTTACCTCTTGAATCTTCACCAAAAATAAAAATAAAAAAGACTTGCTGGCAAAGACTGTCTTTTACATAGAAATGTTTAAAACAGAACTCTGATATATTATGAATCTAGAAGCTCCAAATCTGTCAAGTTTATATCAACCCTTTAACTGAATTTCAAAGTGAATTGTATAAAAAATAGATGACCCCCAAAGATTATCAAATGAATACTTTATTAGAGTCATAACACTTATAAAATAAATTTATTTTCATCATGGAGTTACCAGATTTTAAGACCAACCAACACTTTCTCATTTTTACAGCTAAGGTATACAAAGAAATTCTCAAATGCTATAATTTTTGTTCAGTGCTTTGTCAGTCAACTCCCAAATCTAGATCATGATTAATCTACAATTCTAAGTATTCACAGTTAAATGACTTCTAGGCTTGGTTCTTTATGATCAAGAAGCAATGCATTTATAAAAGTGCCACCAAGGCAGTTTCACGAAATCATTTAATTTAATGCCACCAAGCAGCATGGACCTGTTATACTTTGGAAAAAAAATATAATCTCACAACTAAATCTAACAGACTTTTAACAATTCCAGCCGGAATGGATGATATATCCTTATGGCACATTTATGACTTTGTAATAGACCATTTATAATACACGTTTAAGTGTGCGGTATGGAATTGAAAAAACCAAGGAAGTTGGATTTTTATAGAAAAGCTATGATAAAGTCATAAGACTGGTTTCTTCTTGCCACATATTAAATATACCTTTTATCTTTATAGTTACATCACAAACCAACCCCTAATAAGATTCTTCTTCCTAAGGGATTATTACATAAACAGTATTTGATCACTGAGCATTGATTATGCTGCTCATTCAGACTGTTCCATGAAATCTAACTGCTCCACTTATACATGGCACTTGTAGGGGATGATTCAACCAAAATACAAAGGGCTGAAAATATAAAATAATCAAAAACTCTCTTTTCCCAGAGGTTGCCCTCTTGGGGCAAGAGATAAGTATCTCATTTGGACAGGTGGTGTGAGCTGGGGCCTAACTCTAACTTGTTCTCAAGCCATTTTGGCACTTTGCCATGACCAGGGTCTCTGAGGTGGGTTAAAATACTTTTCTGTGCTATTCAGCCAGAGATAGCTTTTGTGACCACTGTTCCTTGAAAACTGATTCTATGTATTTCTCACCAGTGCAAAACAACATAGGACTATTCTCTAGATGAGAATCTGCAACTTTAAGTTACATCTCATGTTCTGTTTGAATTTAACTTAAGAGTCATGTAAAAGAATTAGAAGTAAAATGTTTACCCTTTGGAGAGCTCTATTGGGTAAAGCCTCAGATATCCACATAAAAATACTCATCTATTCATGCATAGGACAAACAGCTGCTATTTGAAGCATAAATAAACCCAAAGTAAAACATCAGGCACTAGATACCCATTTCAGGAGTGGCTTAGGGGTCTCTGGGGCTCTTGTTTTAAGAATGCCAGCTAAGCATTTTGCTCAGTTGTTAGGAAAACATTTAGGTGGATTAAGCCACTAGGGTTTACTTCATAAATTACTTTTTCTTGTACTCAAGACTCTGCTTGAATTAGCCTGAGATGCTACAGCTGCTTCAAGGGTAACTGTTTGACCATTAACCCAAAGGCAGTGTGATTACTGAATGAGACTAAATATTACGTGGCTTGTCAAATTCACTTTAGACCTCTGAGGATCAGTTTAATAAAATACAAAACCCATAGCCAAGGTTTTAAACCAGAGGTCAGCAAACGATAGCCTGTAGCCACAGACCAAGTCCAGTCTGCTGCTGGTTTTCGAAAATAAAGATTTACTGGAACACACAGCTACACTCACTCATTTCATATTGTCTGCGGCTGTTTTCATAGTAGCAGCAGAGATGAGTACTTGTGACAGAGACTGTATGGCTCACAAAGCCTAAAATATTTACTATCTGTGCCTTTAGAGAAAAAGAACGCTGATCTCCATTTTACACTAAAACACAGAGTTCAGTGGGAACCTTATTTTAAATGCGTTTTTCTTCAGGAATTTTAGTTACCTGTTAAAATTAAGGTTCTGGTGATTTGGCAACTAAATACAAGAGATACCCCTTTTGCATGAATGCTATCTATGTATTTTATGGATGTAAAGGGAAATATTCGTTAAAATAAGAAAAAAAAAGAGACAGATAAATGTAAAACTAAAGGCCATTTCCTAACATCATAATAAAATTTCCATCCATGAAATGATGGATACTTAGATGGATGGATACTTAGATTCTCTCCATATACCAAACAAATTACTTTGGGGATATTGTTATATCTGAACAAAACGGTACCCAAATTGATCAAGACATAAAAAGTACACAAATGAAACTAACACACAAGCAGTTAGTCTTTAAGGAGTGTTACGGTCGCCATCTTCGTAAAGCCAGACCCAAACTGCAACCATAACAAGCTGTCGTCACAAAGGCAAAAATCTAAGAAAGAAGAAACAAAAATTCTTATCAGATTCATAACACTGACTTTAAGAAATCATTTGTCCAAAGGAACAACTGTCTGAAAACTGATCAGCCTACTTAAACATACTTCAACACTTAAGAAAATGATTTAGATCCTTTTTTTTTTTTTTACGATTTTATCCTCTCATACCATTAACCCCTTCTTTTAAACATTCTAGCCCCTAATAATAGGACATCATTTGTGGACAGCCTTAGGTTGAGCCTTTGTTCATACACTGGACTCACTTGTTAGGCACTGATGAGACCCCTAACATGATGCATATTCAAAACTTCATGATGAGATGTCTACCTGCACAGTGATCTCACAGCCACACAGACTGTAGCTCTCTCTCAGGGCCCGAGGATGGAGCAGATTATTTCTGTGACAATGGAAGTGACTGTAGAGCTAAACAGAAAACCCACAGGAATGAATCATCAGGTTGGCGTGGGAGATAGTTCTCAAATGTGCATGAGTTCTGAATTACTGTCCTTCGTATTCAAAAAGGATTTTTTTAGCATCAACTATGTGTGCATCAGTACATTTGGTACATATAAATAAGTAACAGGTATTGTCCTCACCCTTCTGGGGTTTATGATCCATAGAAAACTCCCCAAACCATTCAATATGTTAAAAGATTATGATGTAGTACAGGAATCCTTTACCAGGAAACCAGAGCTCTGAGAAGGAATATCAGATCCACCTACGGAACATTTTCACAGTGTAATTACCATGCTGCTGCTTTCCCCACCCTTCTGCTGGCTGTCTCTAGATACATCTCTCTTTTTTAAGGAAACTTTACTAGCGTACAGTTGCTTTCCAATGTCATGTTAGTTTCCAGCGCACAGCAAAGTGAATCAGGTATGCTGCTGCTGCTGCTAAGTTGCTTCAGTCCTGCCCGACTCTGTGTGATCCCATAGACGGCAGCCCACCAGGCTCCCCCGACCCTGGGATTCTCCAGGCAAGAACACTGGAGTGGGTTGTCATTTCCTTCTCCAATGCTTGAGAGGGAAAGTGAAAGTGAAGTTGCTCAGTCGTGTCCGACTCTTAGCGACCCCATGGACTGCAGCCCACCAGGCTCCTCCGTCCATGGGATTTTCCAGGCAAAGAGTACTGGGGTGGGTCAGGTGTACATTTACATACATATCTTACATCTCTGATCTAGGCATTTCTTTTCTGTTGAAAGAGAATGACCACTTTATTTTAAAGTACAAACGTGAATATTTAATTAGAACATGAAAAGAAATCACAACCACCACAAATTCTGAAAAGCTGACAAATGTCACAAATATTCCCAAACCTAAAACAACAATTTTGTTTTACTACCTGCCTGATAACATCTTACTTCTGAGGACCCACTTTCTTAGCTATCCTTTCACAAGACTATTTCAGATGACAATAGCATGAGAGAGATTTTGTAATCTTGGATAAAATCCACTGTTTCTTCTTTGATGGTTGATTAAAATTTGTTTTGTTTCAGTAACAAAAAAAGTTTTTTTCAGTTTTATACATATTTGTAGTAACATGCAAACTGTGCAGGTTTGTCAAATTTGGGAAACTATCACATTTCATACATGATTTACAAAATTTCAGGACATTTCAAATTTTCTTGAGGAATGATACTCTTAAATCATAAATCTCAAAGTGTAAATCTTACTGCACTTTGGGTTGCTCATGTGTAGTTACAATTGTCCTCCATGTCTTTCTTGCACTGGCAGATGATGAAATTTACATTATCCCCATTGAATTCTGGGGGGCTGTATGCATGTGGCTCCCCCAGTTCTATTTATAATACTGTTCTAATGTTTGCACAGAATTTCTGATAAGTTCTATCTCAAATGATTTCCATAAAAAAAAGCCTGGTGCCTTTTTTATTTTATGTCAAATATACACCTGCCAGGAGGGAGTTTCTGCTTTGACCAGGAGTCCACTTACATTTTTGTTCATCAGTTGATCTGATCTGCAAAATGGTTCCCCTATTGTGAGTCAGCTCATCAGCTCAGTGGATTTCACTCACCTACTCTGGGCTGACTGGTCCCTGCATGAATGACTACTTTTGATATCTATTACTAGTGAAAAGGAGTTCTCTCTCTAAGGCAGAGGTCACCAACCTCCAAGGTCTAATGCCTGATGATCTGAGGTGGAACTGATGCAACCACCATAATGGAAATAAAGTGCACAATAAATGTAATGCGCTTGAATCATACTGAAACCATCTCCCTTGCACCCCTGGTCCATGAAAAAATTGTCTTCCACAGAACTAATCCCTAGCGCCAGGAAGACTGGAGACTGACTGCTGCTCTAAGGTATGCTGAAATGAAAAGTGAGGGACTGAACAGAATGTCACAGATGAATGGCTCATGCATTTAAGTGTTATTAAAACTCAGAAACTAAAGATTTACTTCTATCAGAGTGTATGGGTAAAACGGAGGTTAATGCAGAATTTAAAGCATGGAGAAGATTACTAAGGCAGCTTCATTTAGGCAGAAAAAGGGAAGGACAAATCTGTGTCTGTGACAAAGACCACGTCTGAAGCTACAAGGAGTAGAAATGACAATTAATTCTTTTCATAAAGTAGACTTTGTTGCGCAAGGCCAACCACAAGCACTCATATAGGTATGGTCTTATGTGAATGTCAACCTCCTGGTGCTTCAGCTTCATCATCCACAGCACTGGGGTAATGACAGTACTTGGCCTGGCTCGTAAGGTTAACTCTACAGATAAACAGCTATTATATGTTTAATCCTGATGGCTATTATTAAAGAAAACTATTGTTGCCAGAGGAGTTTCTTAGAGACCCTGATGGGGAGGGGAGGCGTGGGTGCACAGTGTTCACCCCTCACTTACTGTGGCTGCCACGTTTATGTTATACTGGTTATCGCTCAGGAGTGGCTGCGTAGTCACGGTTCTATTGCAGTGTAGGTCATGCAGCGACGTGGTGGCTGCCTCCAGCAAAAAGGCTCCAAAGTAGAATACGAAGACTGTAAAATGGTAAGCGAAGTCCTGAAAGAGGATGGAAATGAGAGACATCTACCAGTAAAGAGAATAAGCTTTTCCAAGTGTTTTTTATTTCGAACCAAGTTTAGGTTCAGGAAAAACAGAACCTTTAATCAGTCTTTAACCACACTGGCCATTTCTTTTGGCTCCCTTAGCAATGTCAAGCTGTTAGAATCCCAAGGAAATCAACCGACTGACTCGTTGTAATTGGCACAGTGGCAAACCTTCAGATAGACTGAATTTGATAAAATACTTAATTCAATTTAGATAAGGCACCACAGAATTCCTGCCCTTAAAATTCAAGTAAAAGAGCATTTAAATTACATCTTGTTAGAGTAATTATATAACTACATATAATAACATATACACAGATTTCATATATAATAACATATACACAGATTTCATAATTATTTTATTTTTGAGCAGTTTTTATTTTTATTCATTAGATTGTCATTCCATACACTGAGAGATATAAAATATCTATGAAATAATTTAATTCAATACCATATATCTAGATATTTTAAAAAACAAAATACTTCTACAAAAAGTAGAGGAAGTTTTCATGCAAAACTCAGCAGTTATTAAGTTATTTTATCTGTCACTGGCATTAATGTGACATATAACTATTAAAATTCACATTGTCTAACCTGACTCAATGTACCATCAACACACTGCTGTGTATTTTTTTTTTTTTTTAATTTTTTTATTAGTTGGAGGCTAATTGCTTCAACTGCTGTGTATTTTTGTTGGCAATTTCTATAGCAGGCACTTCACATTTATTATTAATCACTCTTACAACCACCATTTATTATTTCCATTTAACAAACAAGCAATTTCTTCTTCTTCTTCTTTTTTTTTTTTTTGGTGAAGTGATGAAATGACTGTCCCAAAGCCCCACAAAGCTGAACTTCTGAAGAGAGACCTCAAACCTACACCAGTCTGTCTGATTCCAAAGTCCATTTGCTTTCCTCTCTATCAAACTGTTCCTGATACAGCTATAGTACAAAAAAAAAAAAAAAGGAACACTGCATGGCTTTTGTGTAAATGCCCATTCAGCAAGCAAAACAGTCCACAGAAATTGTTTCTATTCTCCCTAGAATAATAAGGACAAAGTTAACTAACTAGGAGTGAGAATTACAAAAGGTACAATGCTAAAAATGCTTACTTAACACTTCTAATTTATAAATTGACCCACCAATGCCTTCAAATGATGTAATAAAAAAGTTATATACTAGCCACATGTCTAATCTATAGGAGAAATGCTTAAACATTTACATGTGGTTAGTCAATAAATGTTCACTGACGAAGGTCAAAATCCAATGTCACCACTTTGAGAGATAAAATGCAATAGAAATGGGTCTTACTTAAAGTAGTAATAAAGACTGAGAGGAAAATATGTTTCAGACCATTAGATACTCATCTAATTTACTGAAGGGGACTCTCAGAAATGGCTCATTTCATCCCAAAAGGAATGGGAAGAGTTGGGTGACATGGCCTGTAACTCTTAGGATGATGTAGTCCTTGCCTTCTTTGCCAGCCTTATCTGACGTTACCCTCTTTCCTCTTTGAACGTCAGCCATGCTGGTCTCATTTTTGGCCTCAAGGAATCACTCTATACCTCAAGATTGATACCCTTTACATATGGCAATCTCTCTGACTGAGCCTTCCCACAACCAATGACCACATGCACCTACACTCCAGCCCTCTACACACACACACACACACACACCTCCCAATACCACCTTTCCATTCCTGCCTCATTTTGCCTCCTCCCTCCGTGGGCTCCCCTGATGGCTCAGCAAGTAAAGAATGCACCTGCAGTGCAGGAGGCACAGGAGACACAGAGTCATTCCCCGGTGGGGGGACGAGCCCCTGGAGAAGGAAATGGCAACCCATTCCAGTACTCTTGCTTAGAGAATCCCATGGACAGAGGAGCCCAGTGGGATACAGTCCATGGGGTCACAAAGAGCTGGACACGGCTGAAGTGACCCAGCATGCAAGCACCCTAAAGTGTAAGAGGAACTCATGGCAACGGTGGTGAGAAAACCACTGTGTCAGCTCCTGGAGTTACAGACTCAGGCATGTCACCTGTATTGGGGAATTACACATCTCGGAAAAGCATCTCCTGGTGTCCGCCTGGGCCCTTGTAGGGAAGGAACACTTGATCTTGAGACAACAAAGGACGAAGTATCCAGAACTGCCCATTATGAATGGCGTTCTCCCAAAGCCACCAACTCACAGAGTCAACACTGCTTCCTCAGGTGGGAAGGGGACATCAGAGTTCAAGCTGAGCTGGGCTAGTGGGCCGGAGTCTGTTGTGTGAGCAGGTGGCCTAGGCCCCCAAGTCACCCACCAGGATGGGACTGCCCTCCTTCTTCAGCCCAAGCCTATAGCCACATGGGGAAGAGGTCCCTAGGGTCCAGATGAAGGGGAAGAAAAACACCTGAGCTTCTTTCTCGTGGCATGATGTGCTGTCACAAGGCAAAAAGGGACAGCAGCTGTATTACACATGCTTTAGAGACACATTCAGAGCTGGCTGTGAAAGAGCAGTTAGGGAACATCTTCCTAACGGATGGAACTCTGAGTGGTGCAGCATGGCATACAGTTTGTTAAGAAAGCAAAGTGGCCCAAGGTGAGAACAACAGAGACTCATCCGCAGTGGGGAAAGGTCTGGTAAGCTGGTCAGGGCCCTCAAAAATAAAAGCTCAGAGACAAGGAAGTGTGGAGCAGGGAGATGGACATATGGGATTAGGTGTGAAATGTGAAGTGTGACCTTTCTTTTATGTGGTCACGCCCACCAGAAGCATCCACATGGAAGATGACCTGACCAGTTGATGCAACCAATTAAAAAGCAAAGACATTACTTAGCCAACAAACGTCCATCTAGTCAAAGCTATGGTTTTCTAGTAGTCACGTATGGATGTGAGAGTTGGACTATAAAGAAAGCTTAGTGCCAAAGAATTGATGCTTTTGAACTGCGGTGTTGGAGAAGACTCTTGAGAATCCCTTGGTTTGCAAGGAGATCAAACCAGTCCATCCTCAAGGAAATTAGTCCTGAACATTCTTTGGAAGGACTGATGCTGAAGCTGAAACTCCAATACTTTGGCCACCTGATGAGAAGAACTGACTCCTTGGAAAAGACCCTGATGCTGGGGAAGACTAAAGGCAGGAGGAGAAGGGGATGACAGAGGATGAGATGGTTGGATGGCATCACCAACTCGATGGACATGAGTTTGAGCAAGCTCCAGGAGTTGGTGATGGAGTCCTAGCATGCTGCAGTCCATGGGATCGCAAGGAGTCGGACACAACTGAGAGGCTGAACTCACTGATCTGGTTCCTGGCATGATGGGTACATGAATAGAGAGGCCATGACTGGGAAGGTGAGTCTATGTCACGGCCCAATAGTGCAGACTCCCAACAGCCAAAGCTGACAAGCCTCTTATCCGTATACATCAGAGGCCAGACAATGAAAACCACAATCACAGAAGACTAACCAAATTGATCACAAGGATCACAGCCTTGTCTAACCCAGTGAGCCATGCCATGTAGGGCCACCCAAGACAGATGGGTCACGGTGGAGAGTTCTGACAAAACACGGTCCACTGGAGAAGGGAATGGAAAATCACTTTAGCATTCTTTCCTTGAGAACCCCACGAACAGTATGAAAAGCTGACCTACCTCTTGCCTTTTCTGAATGTTAAATGTGACAGCAACAGAGACTGACTCTGAGACCCTGACATGGTGCTCTTCTCACCTGGTATCAAACTGATGAAACTCAGTTCCCATCTTCCTGGGAGGCATAAAGTTTCATTCTCACAAAATGGACACTCACTGTGAGTATGGATTTGCTTTTCCTCTCTGCAGAACCTCTGCCACTACCACTGTCCAGGGACTTATAGAATATGCCTGATTTATTGGCATCCACTCAACACAGCATCTGACCAAGGGACTAACTTCTCAGCAGAGGATGAGTGGGAATGGGCCCACGACCCTGAGCTGTCTCCTATCCTGCACCATCTAGGACCTGCTGGCCTGACAGCACACTGGGATGGCTGGCTGAAGGCACGGCCTGGAGGAACCACCCCGTGAGGATGTGTGGCCATACTTCGGGATGCAGTAGATACAATGAAGAAGAGTTTTCAACATGGTGTCCTGTCCCATGGGGACAGTGGGAACCAAGGGTGGAAGGAGTTTCTCCTGTTACCATCGTCACTCCCAGTGACCTCGTCAAAGACTTTTTTAACTGCTGCCCCTGCACTCTGGACCCTGCATGATCAGAGGTCCCACTCCGGGGGGTGTACTCTTGCTAGAGGATCCGGCAAGCAGCCCGTTGACCGTGAGCTACAGCTCCTACCTGTGTGCTTTGGATTCTTTGTGCTCAGGCATCAAAAGGTGAGAGGAGGGGTCACCATCTTGACAAGAGAAGGTGTGACTGCTGATACTCAGGAGGGCGGGAAGGAGTCTATGTGGAACTTGGGTGCTCTACTTGGGGTCCTAGACTCCTCTTGCCCAACTGTGTGTAAAATGGAGCAACACTGGCCTGAAAGGGCTATAGTTACCAGAGGGCTTACAGTCCTTCAGGCGGAAGGGACTGGATTATACCACCAGGTAAACAGAAGAGACCAGCAGGTGTGAAGTGCTGAGCAAGAGGAGTTTAAAATGGTCAGTGGAGCCGGGGAGGTGACTGGGACTAGTTGTGGCTCTGAGACCAGCTTCAGTCAGAGGGGCTGCAGTTTGTCTCTGTAGCCTCTCTAGCTCTGCTTCAGGAAGAGAGGTACACTGGGACCTTGGAGGAGCAACACCCCACACATATATGGTGCAGTGGATCCATGGGGTGCAAGAAGAGGTCTGGGGCATCTTCAGGTGCATGTGTGTCCCTTCTAACACACATAACCTGACATTCCACTGTGAGGACCACAGTCAGCTGACAGCTTTGGCTTCAGTGGATTTGGAATCTACTGCTGAGACTGGGCTAAGCCCATGTTCTTCTCTGGCAGCCCACAGCTGGTGATGGTGCAGCGTGGACACTGGTACCTGGCCACTTTCACCAACACAAGAGCGAAAGGGAAGGCTGTGCTCTGAAGCTTCACACTAGGCTGGCCAGGACTTTGTCACACTCTAAGACTTCTTTGCTTTATCTTACATCTTTCTTCTTTTAAAGGTGTTGCTTCCTCCCCTTTCCCTCAAATAAAACAAAACAAAACACAAAAACCCTTGTACTTCAAAATCCATCTCAGAATCCACATCCCAGTGGCCTGGAGATGACATATATATATATGCTATTCTCATTCCCTTCTTGGCCAGTAACATAATTATTGCATCAGGCTTCCCAGGTGGCTCAATGGTAAAGAATCTGCTTGCCAATGCAAGAGATGCAGGTTTGATCCCTGGATTGGGAAGATCCCCTGGAGAAGGGACAGACTACCCATTCCAATATTCTTGGGCTTCCCTGGTGGCTCAGCTGGTAAAGAATCCTCCTGCAATGCAGGAGACCAGGGTTCGATCCCTGGATTGGGAAGATCCCCTGAAGAAGGGAAAGGCTACCCACTCCAGTATTCTGCTGGAGAGTTCCATGGACTGTACAGTCCCTAGGGTCACAAAGAGTTGGACACGACTGAGTGACTTTCATTTTCCAGTATTATAGCCAGGAGAATTTCATGGACGGAGGAGCCTGGCAGGCTGCAGTCTATGGGGTCGCAAAAGAGTTGGACATGACTGAACAACTGAGTACAGACACAATTCTTGCATCAGCTGTATAATCATTTCCTCACTGCTACTGTCCACTCCAACAAACGCTCTGAGACCCGCTCCCGGTCCTACCTCATTCACCGTCGTGTTTTGAGAGCCTTAGGAAGAATCAGGCACATACTAGGTGCTCAGTCTATCTCCCTCCACCCTTGCCTGGACAGCCACACCTGTGTTTATATTTGGCCACTCTGGATATCTTATTCCAGTTCCTGCTCTGTGTGGGATGTGCGCACGAAGGTCTTCCACAATTTTGCTCATTGTTTTGGACAATGAAGGTTATTTATTCTAAGTCAGAGGGTCTCCTAAAGGTGAGTGTGCATCAGAAGCACTTGAAAAGCTTGTTAAAACAGACTATTGGGCCCCAACCCCAGAATTTCTGACTTAGATGTCTGGGTGGAACCTGAGAATCTGCATTCCTAACAAGTTCCCAGGTGATGACAGTGCTGCGGGGGAGGGACCACCCTTTGCGGACCACCTGCCCGAAGCCCTTGGCACCCCTCCATTAGCAGAGGAGCCCATCTCTTTCTGAGTCTTCTTCACATACTTTTGCTTCTCTGCCAATCTTCCCAACACTCACACACCCCAGAGTGTAGCTCATCTGCCTTCAACACCAGCAAACTCGGCCTCAACTACAGCCTGAATCTTTTCAGCAGCAAGTTACTCTCTCCCACAGTCTTATGTCCAGATCATGTTTCGCTTCTCGGCTCAGGATCAAACCTTCACTAACTATTAAAAAAGAAAAAAACTACACTGTATATAGAGGGATCTTCTTTTACACAATGGCAGCATGAAAAAAAGGATAATAGACTCTCCAAGCTTTAATTTTCTCATTTGTAAAAATGAGGACAACACTAGTTTTCCATAAGGTCAAACAGGCAAATAAATGTGACAACAGAAAACAAAGCTCAGGACATTTTAAGTTATCGAGTGATTTCTACACTAGGCAAATGATCACATGTGTGCCAGCTACATATTGCAGAATAAAGGGAAACCTTTAAAATTGTACAGGACCATTTTTTCAGGGGATATCTTTTATTTCTCTAACATACATCTTTCCTTACCACTCCACCTCTCAGAAAAGGGAAAATAAATGTGATATCTCCTGTTTAAAGTCAGGTGAAATGATACTACCCTTATGGCAGAAAGTGAAGAGGAACTAAAGAGCCACTTGATGAAAGTGAAAGAGGAGAGAGAAAAAGCTGGCTTAAAACTCAACATTCAGAAAACTAAGATCATGGCATCTGGTCCCATCACTTCACAACAAATAGATGAGGAAACAATGGAAACAGTGAGAGACTTTATTTTCTTGGGCTCTAAAATCAGTGCAGATGGTGACTGCAGCCATGAAATTAAAAGACACTTGCTCCTTGGAAGAAAAGCTATGACCAACCTAGAGAGCATGTTAAAAAGCAGAGACATTACTTTACCAAGAAATGTCTGTCTAGTCAAAGCTATGGTTTTTCCAGTAGTCACGTACGGATGTGAGAGTTGGACTATAAAGAAAGCTGAGTGCCGAAGAATTGATGCTTTTGAACTGTGGTGTTGGAGAAGGCTCTTGAGAGTCCTTTGGACTGCAAAGAGATCCAACCAGTCCATCCTAAGGGAAATCAGCCCTGATTATTCATTGGAAGGGCTGATGCTGAAGCTGAAGCTCCAATATTTTGGCCACCTGATGCAAAGAACTGACTCATTGGAAAAGATCCTGATGCTGGGAAAGATTGAGGGCAGGAGGAGAAGGGGATGACAGAGGATGAGATGGTTGGATGGCATCATCAACTCGATGGACATGAGTTTGAGCAAGTTCTGGGAGTTGGTGATGGACAGGGAAGTCTGGCATGCTGTAGTCCACAGGGTCGCAAAGAGTCAGACATGACTGAGCAACTGATCTGAACTGAACTGAAATGGTATTATTACTTCTCCATCAAACACAATAAGAAAAACCACCTCAAAATTAAAATCTGCTTCTTTCCCCAAATTAGAAGGGGCCCAGTTTTTAGCACTTACTGTATGTTATTGTGTGTATGTGTATATGTGTGTGTTCTCAGTCATGTCTGACTCTTTGTGACCCCATGGACTATAGCCCACTGGGTTCCTCTGTCCATGGGATTTTCCAGGCAGGAATACTGGAATGGATTGCCATTTCCTCCTCCAGAGAATCTTCCTGACTCAGGGATCAAACCTGCATCTCTTGCATTGGCAGGCAGATTCTTTACCACTAGCACCACCTGGGAAGCCCAATATATAACATATTATATTGTTATTTCACCATTTACACCAAAACTAGAAAAAATACTGAAGACATCAGTCATGAATGCTAATGAAATCTCATGATCAGAGAAGGTATACATATTGTAGGTAACATCCCACAATGAACAGGTCTAGAAAATAATTTCTCTATCAAAATGCATTCTTGCTTCCTTCATGCATGGCATACAGGTGACAGAGAGTAAACAATTATCATGGGGGGAAGCAATAATTTTTTAAGCAATTAATGTTTAACAACTCCAGAAGGCAGCAATTAAAAATTGTTACCATCTGGTGACGACTGCATGATACGCATGGCTCAAAAATTCTCCTGGCTGAGTGTACGAAATAAATTACAAAACCTATCAAAAGCAACCATGTGGTCAGAGATGACTAAGAATGCAGAAAATCACAAAAGAAGAAGGGAAAGGGTGCCCTTTCTAAATACTATGTAAGAATATAAGCAAATTTCTTGAAGGCAAGAGTTGGCTTTGTGAAACTACACCCACTATATGACAAGATGGTACTAATAACCACCATACTGGGTACTGTGTGTTGCTGTCCCCAGCTTTCTCTCAGTAAAAGTGGACTGCTGCTGCTGCCAAGTCGTTTCAGTCATGTCCGACTCAGTGCGACCCCTTAGACGGCAGCCCACCAGGCTCCGCCGTCCCTGGGATTCTCCAGGCAAGAACACTGGAGTGGGTTGCCATTTCCTTCTCCAATGCATGAAAGTGAAAAGCGAAAGTGAAGTCGCTCAGTTGTGTCCAACTCTTAGCGATCCCATGGACTGCAGCCCACCAGGCTCCTCTGCCCATGGGATTTTCCAAGCAAGAGTACTGGAGTGTGTTGCCATTGCCTTCTCCGAAAAGTGGACTACTCTAACTAAAAACCTATAAGATGAACTCTGCAGGTGACTTACGGAACAGACTGGTTCATTTCAACTCTCCCTTTAATAAAGTGGTTTAATTAAAAAAAAACAAAACATGTTTTATTGTATGAACATCAGATACAATGCAACAAAAATTGGGAAGAAATACAAGTTTAGAAAACCTAATTAAACCTAGTAAATTTAGAAACAATATTAATGCTTGGGCTCAATACCAAAGATAAGGCTCAATATGAGCAAAAGAGAAAAATAGGATATGAACGTACATCTAATAAAACCAGGAGTGATATCAGAAACATATTTAAACATTGGTAGGACATATGCCTCAACCAGTTAGAGATAATGCTGAGCATTGCAGGATCCTGGAGACTCACTACTTTTCCAGATATTGACTTTTTATTTGCTGAGCTATTAGGAGGTCCAGGAAGGTCCCAAAGAAAGGGTCAGGTTATAGGGATTAGGAAGAGGTAGTAGGTTAGGGTAAAATCTATGTATTAACTAGTACCAAAGTATCAGTAGAGCTGTTTTGCTGGTACATATTGCCCAATTACCACCTTCAAGTCTGATATTAAAAGAGCTTGGTAGCACTCTCCAACATAAAGGATTGACTGATTCATTCATGCGTTATTATAAGAAAGTCAGGCATTTAGAAAAAGGCGATTAAGCATCTATCATATTTATAACTTAAATAGGGATTTTTGATCTTCCTTGAGCAATAGTTAGAAATCTTTTCTCATCATTAATGAGAATCAAGGCAAACATGCAGAAATACATTGTATCAGCAACCTAGGAAATAGGACTTTATAAGTTTCAAACTGCAAGCCTCAACATGTTTAAGGAGTTTGATGATTTACTGATCACTTACTATAAGCTGAACATTTTACAATACACGAATTCCATTGTTCCTTAACAACATCTGGTGAGGCTAGTATTATTACTATCATTTTACAGAAATGAGGCTCAGTATTTTGTCCAAGGCTACTTGGTTAGTAAGCAGACCCAACTAATCTCAAAGCCTGGGCAGGATTATAACCATCGCACTTCAAGTCCTCCTTAGCTGGCCCTGGCTGACTGAAAGGGCAGTCACATTTGCTAGATTTCACTGCTGATAACATCTGAGATGATGCTCCTCAGTATGGTCTATAAACAAGACAAGAACAAATATTTTTTCTTGCTGCTGAATAAAACACTATCACACTCGAAAGAAACATATACAAAGTGTGACCGAAGGTCTGATTTAAGTTTCTAACTGCCAAAGTGTGAAAGAAACCTAGTGGTGGTTCTTCATGAACCTTATTAAACTGATCACCGATGGACTACCATTCATGCTCCGCTGGGCCATTTACAGATAACCCCAGAGAATGAATGACCACAAGCACAAAAGAGATTTGACTACATGATACGAGAAAAAGGAAATGTAAGTTGACCCAATATAATGGTATCATAATTTTTAAAATGGTGTCAATTGAAAATTCATTTCTTTAAACTCTTGCTAATCTAGGACAGACATTGAAAATAAATACAAAATATCCCCTTGGCTTTTCTAAATTTTCTGAAGAGTAGAATATAGAGCTACTTGTTTTCTGAAAAGAATATATGTATTTGGTATCTGAAGCAGGAATCAATGGAAAACTTTAAGATAAATGGCATAGCATCCATCTCCCAAAAGCATCTGTTCAACAGTTCAATAACTGTAATGTGATTCATTTGTTGTACACAACAAAACCATCTTTGCAGAAAGGTCGTCTAACTCATAAGGGAGGAACAGAGAGATGGCTGAGTTATGTCAATGCTGGAATTGCACAAACTGGGAGTCTGCTGTCCAGATGGGCCGGCCACAAGGCAACACAGCAGCCCCTGTGCTCTGACCTCTCCTGTCCCCGAGAGGCAATGGATAGAACCAGAGATCTGGCATCTCAGGACAGAACAAGATACTCATAAGTCTCTCGCATTTTCTGGAAAGAGATATAAAGATCCCTTACCAGGAAATTCCAATTGGCATTAATCTGAGTCACCATGCCAGAGAGGAACACGCCCAGGAAGAGAAGAGAACAGACGAAAGCTGTCACAGACACGAACATGACCCATCCTTGCAACAGAGGTAGAGGAACATTGGAGGAGGCGACGAGTATCCACACGAGTCCTCCGAACACCTGCAAGGGAAAAGAAACACAGTGACAGATCTGGGCACAGAACCGGACCTGCCTGCATCAGGCTTCCTTGCTGCCTTAGCTCCTCCCCAGGCCCCTGCATGTGTTCCTGAAACCCCACCAGTGACTTGTCTCCATCATTACTAAAGATGCCTTCTCTCAGCTGCAAGCCAGAGCTTCTGCTTGGGGGCCTGATCTGACTCCACATCTATTTCTGAACCTGCCTTTCTGTTGGACTCTTGTCCTCAGCCTATGACCAGGCTCAGCATGCTTTCACCATCTAAAAGTATTTTCCTTTAAAAGAATTTGAAAAAGAATAAATATATGTTTGTGTATTATATAACTGCATCACTTCGCTATACACTAAAACTAACACAACATTGTTAATCAACTATGCCCCCCCCCCCCAAAAAAAGTTTAAGTATTTCCCTTTGACCTTGGTGCCTCTCTATTTTCCTCTCTAAGGATTTCTCTTTTCAGTTCACCCTTTTTACACATTTATCTCTACACCTCCTCTCCTTATTACCATCTACTGGCTTCTGCTCTCACCACTTCTCAGAGAGACTGTTAGCAAAGATCAGCCATAAATTTCTAACCTGTCACTTTTCATGGCCATGCTTCAGTCCTTATCATGACCTATTCGCACAGGTGAGATTATTGCCTATACATGGTGACTCAGATGGTGAAGAGCCTGCCTACAGTGAAGGAGACCTGGGTTTGATCCCTGAGTTGGGAAGAGCCCCTGGAGGAGGGATCAGCTACCCACTCCAATATTCCTGCCTGGAGAATTCCATGAACAGAGGAGCCTGGCGGGCTACAGTCAGTCCATGGGGACATGACTGAGCGACTAAATGCTAACTAACTGAATAGCTGTAGCTACAGTACATGATTGGAGAAGGAAATGGCAACCCACTCCAGTATTCTTACCTGGAGAATCCCATGGACAGAGGAGCCTGGCAGCCTACAGTCCACGGGGTCAAAAGAGTTGGACACGACTTAGCAACTAAACAACCACCACTGTACATGATAGAAAACAATAAAATTTTTCATCACTTATTGATGCTCTTCTATGTGTTGGACATGAGAATAAGAACTTTAGATATTTATACACCTAATATTCAGTAAATACCTACTGTCTGGCACTGTGCCGGGTGCAAGGCATAAAATGGTAAACGATGGTCTCAGCCATCACAGAGTTCACAGTGTCTTATACGAAAGAGGAAATTAAGCAAGTCTCTCAAATGCTGCTTCACATGTGGCACAACTGGGCAAACGCTGGGCGCTAAACCCAGATGTGAGAAGTCAGAAAACACTGCCTAGAAGCAACAACTCAAAGGACAGTGCCAGGGAGAAGGGCAGAGGGCAGAGGAGGTTGTTTCAGGGCAGGAGGTAAATCTTGAGATGATTTGGGGCAGGGGGGCTGAGAAAAAGCCTGGCAGAGCTGAAGGGCAGAACTCAGGGTGATGGAGCAGCAGGCTGGCACATGACAGCAAAAGAACAGATAAGGAAAATACCCAGATTTATGGCTGGGGCAAGTAGCAGTGAGTGAGAAAACACAGGAGGAGAAGGAGGAGGAGTGAGCGGGTGAAGACAGTTTTATGAATCTGACAACAACAGTCTCCTCCATGCTACCACCAAAGAGATAAAGGCTAGGGACTTTCCTGGTGTCCAGTGGTTAAAACTCCTCCCTGGTGGGGAACTAAGATCCCACATGTCACACGGCCACAAAAAGAGAGAGAGTGAGATAAAGGCTACACATACTTTACAGGGTATTCCAGGCCCTTTATGTGCTAACCTGTCTTTTTCATACTTGTCTCTTGCCACTAAGCCCCTCACATCTTCGGTTCAGTTCAGTTCAGTCGCTCAGTCATGTCCGACTCTTTGCGATCCCATGAGTCGCAGCACGCCAGGCCTCCCTGTCCATCACTAACTCCTGGAGTTTACTCAAACTCAAGTCCATCGAGTCGGTGATGCCATCCAGCCATCTCATCCTCTGTCGTCCCCTTCTCCTCCTGCCCCCAATCCCTCCCAGCATCAGGGTCTTTTCCAATGAATCAACTCTTCGCATGTTACCTTATAGCAAAAGAAATGAACAGTCCAGAGACAAAGCTCTTCCATATTTGAGTGACCTGACTTATGTTGGCCCAGAATATTGTTCCTTCCCTATGTGTACTTGAGAAACGCCCATGCATAGCTCACCCTGGATAGCACATCAACCGGAAGGTCTTTCCTGAGTGCCATCCCACATTCAGGCCATCTTCCAGCCCTCTGGGCGAACTCTCTATTGTGGATTTGTTACATGGATGAGAAACACTGTATTAATAATTAATGCCCCTGGCTTTCAGTCCAACTGTACTACTAGACCTTCTTGGCAGCAGGCTGTCTTATATGTCTCTGTATCTAATATCGTTTATTTATCTACATGTTAATTCTTCCCTACCTCTCAGTCAGGCACTGTGCCAAATTTGGCAATGAAAAACTTAAGTTATAGATGTATCCTAGAGACACGAACAGGCAAGTGGGAATCAATCCCCAGCCCCACACACAATACAACAATATAAGTGACGTCACAGAAGCAGGTTATGTCTGGCATATGGAAGGCTCTTAGATATTTGCTTCATGAACAAGCAAGCTCTTGTTTCCCATGGGAGAACAACTGGAGCACCAAATACTAAAAAAAAAAAGCCATAATCATGTGCATCTTGCTAGATAATATCCAACTTGCTCATTAGAAATTATAAATACAAGCATTAAGTTTCTTAAAAAAAAAAAAGAGAGGCCCACACAATGCATTAGTACTTTGAAAACCATTTTGGAAAGTCTAAGTTATCACTTGAACGATAATAATGAAAGAGCCAGTCTAATAAATAGATAATAATGTTGTTATATCTCAAGTGCTAATTCCAAAACAAACATGAACAATCAACCTGGAAAGTTTTATGAAGTAAATCTAAGTCATGAATATTAATACATATTTTTAAAAAATGTAACCATAACCTTAGTAACTATGAAAGAAACAGTGTTCCTGGTAAAAGATTCTCTGCTCTTTCTTACTGTTTAATACATATTTGAAGGCGATAAGATCTTGCATTTTTTCTTTTTTCTCAGCCTCTTTTTCTTGGTACATTGTTTTTACTACCCTCTACAAATAGGCAAGATTATTTTAAATACTGTTTATGAAATATACATCACTACTAAATATCTATTAATTCAAAAATCATTTCTTGAGACTCCAGGTGCCAAAATAAAGAATAATAAAGAACAACGTGCCACTGTCCATTGGGGACAGGCAGACTCAGAAGGATAAGCATCATTATTCAATACAGAGGTTATGATCACGTGACACTTCTAAAGACGACGCTATATGATCTCTTGGAATTAAGCATAACATGTCATAAGCCTGGACTGGACCTCAAAGTGGCCAGTCTCAAATCTGCTGCCAAGCACTGGAGAAGGACACTGAGAAAAGAGGTGAAGAAAAAAAAAAGGCACGGTTCTGTCTCCAGGAGCTCTAAATAAGGGAGAAATAGACACCATCAAGTCTGATTCAGGAGCAGATTGTGGTGAGTGCTATAAAAAGAGCTCAACGCTGTGCGCTCCGGGAGATGGGGAGAGGGGAGAAGGAGCAGAAGGGGAGGAATCCAGAAGGCAGGCCGGGGAGGCAGGCTCTGCGGGCTTGCAAGGCAGATGAGGGCTGTGACTGGGGATGCTAAGGTGACACAGTAGAGATGAACTGTTCTTGTCAGACTCGACACTACTGTCCTTCCCATACCTCAAAGGCTAGGAAAGGGAACTAAGTGTGTATACGAGAAGAGAACAGACTTGCGCTCCTATCTGTGATGTGGGTATGGCTGGAAAGAGGGGAGAGGAGGCAGGAAGGTGTATGAATGCCTTCCCCCCCCCGCCCCCACAAATGCTTTTTGCACATGTGTGCATGCACACACACCCCCACACTCTACATCCTTAGATCAGAGATTCTGTGAAACCCAGATTTAAGTCTTGCTCACCGCAGTAGGTAGAGGATGGGCCAAAGAAGAAAGTTTAAGCCCACTCTGGAGATCCACCTTGCTCACTGCAAGACTGTCACATTGGTGAACAGGTCCTCAGGGCCTCGACACAGTATTTCTCCTTACTCCACGATACACTACCTCTTCTTTTGCCAAAAGCTACTCTTCTCCTGAACATCCAAATATGGCTCCAACTTTAAAAAAAAACAAAAACTGAGCCTTCACTAACATGACCAATGTTGAGTATATTCTCTTCACCTGATTCTAGGTATTCCTTAGTTCAGAGTATTTACCAGCCACGTTAATTATCAGCATCCTTGTTCAGTAGAGGTTACTCTGGAGGGAGCTTTGTTTTTAGAAGTGAAAAGCAGAACACAAAAGTGGTTAAAATCTGAGGGAGAACAGTTGGTAACATTTTGCAGCAACTGGAGCGTGCACACGGCCTGAAGAAGTGGGGAATGCCGGTTCACCGGTGGTGTGTGTGTCTTGGATCTGAGTTCACTTCTGACCTCTTGTCTATTATGGCCTTCCACCACTCTCTGGTGTCCTAAAAAGACCGATAATTACACACAAGACTCCCTAAGGCACCACCTTTTGAAATTTCTTCCAGGAATAAAGTCAGGGCTCATGACTTTGAATCTCAGCCCTGACAAGAAGACAAGCCGACTTCCAGGTAATGCAAAAGTAAATACCTCTTCAAGCAGGTATCAGTCTTCCCCTCTTACCCCTTGTCTCCTGAGCTCAAATTTAAGTGTACTTGGCACACACCTAAGTGCTCAAATACACCCCGAGTTGCCGTGACTAAGTTGCTACCCATTCCTAAACCCACGGTCTCCTTTGTGGCTTAGTCTATGCTCATCACTCAGTTTGGCTCCTGCAGGCCAGAGGGTGTGACCTGGCTGAAGCCTTGCCATAAGAAAACCGTGCAAGTATTCATCCACACATCACACCAAACTGAACCCTCACAGTTGGAGCTAAAACATGTTTTCACTAGAAACTGTGGATGGACAAAAATACGTAACCCCACGGGAAACCATGGTCTTGAGTAACCAGTAATTCTGGCTGCATGGATTACAGACTTCTCAACTTGGCTTCTATTTGGATGGTCTTCCTATGTCCCCAAAGGATTCCTTTTGCAAACACCCTTTTTCTTTTCAAATGTCACTTATTTCCTAACAGCGTGCTTTTAAACATGCCCTCCGACAACTTAGCTAATAATTTCCAAATCACTTTGACACCTTCATCTTAGTATACTCTTATTATTCACTAAATAAACAGGCCAATTCCTATGCTGACCTATTTTCAGTCAATATTTGGAATGAGACCAGGGAAAGGTAAGTGAAGCTAAAGGTATGAAGGGCTGATCAGACTGCCACTCCTGAGAAACACTTCAATATTGCGAACTTTCTGTATGTAATGCATAACCCTCTGTTTCCAATTTTCCTACTATTTACATATTGGACATTTCATCACTTTATATCAGTGGAATGAAAAAACCAGAATGCCTAGAGGAAAAACACATCTCCCAACCTGGCTTACAGAGTTAGCTTGAGTATGAGGTTAAAGCTGATGAGGCTAAGAGAAATATGAGCTAGTATTTACCTAGCTCTTGTGTTCCAAGCACTGTTCTGAGGGTTTTATTTGCACCAACTTAAGCCTTACAAACACTGAGAGATAAGCACTATTATTATTCCCATTTTATAGATAAACTATTCCAGATAGAGTCATTAATAATTTGCTCTAAATTATACAGTTAATAAATGGTAGACCTGGGATCTGAACTTATAGTCTTAACATTATGCTAGTCCAGCCCCCAAAAGTCTAATGTTTATTCCAGAGCAGTTTTTGTAATTTGGCCACGGATTGACTTGGGGTAAAGGGCCAGAATGATTCTCCAAAATCATATCAAATTGGGTAGGTAAGTGCATATGCATTCTTTCTGCATACAGTCATATACAGTCTTCAATGTCCATCAGAATCACAAAGGGGTTTGAAGGCCTCCCAAAGTTCAGAACACCTTATCTTCCTGATAATCTCTCCTATTTCAACGGATGCTGGCTAATCGGGTTCCTGCACATGAAACAATATGGTTAAAGGACGTTTAACATGTTCAGACTATTTATCTTCTAGTGAATAGATCACCTATAACTCCGTTTTATATACAACATGTGTTTCAAAGAATTTTTTTAAGTGGCATATACTTCAGTCAACAGATACAATAACTGATAGATATATTTACAAGGCAGCCCATAAAACTGCAAAGTCATTCACGATGTGACTGCAGTCCAGTGGGGACAGCATGGGGGAGACTGCTGGCAGCCTCTCCAAGCCCACCCTCTCCCCTGCAGTGCTCCTCTCCCTGCCACCCTCTCTCTGCACTGCAGCCTCTGCCCCTCTTCCCCTGCACACGAAGAGGCCATCACACTGGTCCATGCTTCTGCCCGGCATGCTGCCTTCAGACTTTTTGCTGGATAACAACACTCTGCTACCAAGTCTTAACAGAAAGACTTCCCTGACTGGTTGAAATCAGAGGCTCACATGCATGTTTTGCACACTGGATTGTGAGGTCAGAGTGGGCCACATTGCCTAAACATCTCTGGATGCTCAGAACCCAGGCCAGCACTTTATACTGAGGATGCTCAACTGCATTCTCTTTGAAATGAATGGAAACTCACCAGTGTGTGTAATAGATGGTTCTAGAGGACAATTCTCCAGAAGAGCAGCTTGAGGCGCTGGGAACACACTGCTGTCTGGAGCTTGGCTCATTCCTTGGTACATGGTGGGTGTTCAAAAATAGGCATGAAGACTCGGGAAGCAGGAACATGCCCTTCTCAATTTTTAAGTTATTATTGGCAACACCTACAGCCTCGTACAAGATAGAGTGGCAAGTTATGGGGAAGCTGGCACCTTTTGAAATCTAGCTCATGATCCCTCTTTCAATCTTCTTTCTAATTCTTCAGTTGAGCCCAAGATTTTATTCAGTTTACCTATTCTACTGCAATGGCCATGGAACTAGTGACCAGAGTGGTGCTTGTCTTATGCCTTGCCCCATCCACCCTGGCTCCTTCCCATCAATCACCATCTGCCTTCTCACCATGCTGATTTCCATTCAAACTGGTCCTGGACTAGCCCTGGTACAGTTTTCAGAGGCAAACATTGTCACGGCATTTTGTTTGTTTTGTTTTTAATCAGGGAAAAAAAGGACAAATTCTGAGAAGCAACATGAAATGACATCTATAGAAAAGACCTAATGCAAATGAGGATTTGCTATTTCAGTTTATTTGAAAGAATTAAAAATACATTTGACAATGTCATAAAGGATTAGACTTTTTCCTTGTCCATTCTGACCTAAACTTCCATTTTGGTTTCTCAAATAGCTGCTACTAACCCTAAAATGGAAAGCCCATATTACAGGAGAGATGTATGTTCTGGCTCTTTTTTATTCTTATTTATAATCACCCTTGATTTTTAAAATATGTTTTTCACATGTTTATAGGTAACAAGTTATCCTCCAGGTTAAAATGTTCATGCAAAAATATCAATGCTTCAGCATCAACAAGGGCTGTACAAGTCATTGCCTCTTATCTTTCTTTTTACCCCCCTTCTTCTGAAAGCTATTATACAAAAGTTAGGAGTGTTGTCTGTGGTGACTGTTCAAGAGCATGGCCCTTTTCACATAAAATAGGACACAGCAAAGTCAAGTAAACTATAAGCTGCTGAAGAAGAGTCATGACATTTTAGAAGCTGGGCAATAATAAGCGCTGGAGAAGGTGTGGAGAAAAAGGAAAACTCCTACCCTGTTGTTGGGAATGTGAATTGGTACATCCACTATGGAGAATAGAATGGAGGTTCCTTTAAAAACTAAAAATAGTGCTCCCAGATAATCTAGCCATCCTACTCCTGGACAAAAATCCTGAGAAAACCATATTTTGAAAAGATAAATGCACCTGAATATTCATTGCAGCATTATCAACAATAGCTAAGACATGGAATCTGTGTTGACAGATGAATGGATAAAGAAGATGTGGTATATACACACAACGGACTCAGCCACAAAAAGAATAAAATAATGCCATTTGCAGCAACATGGATGGACGGAGAGATGATCATACTAAGTGAGGTAAGCCAGAACGAGGAAGACAAGTATCATATGACACTGCTTGTATGTGGAATCTAAAAAATGATAAAAATGAATTTACAAAACAGAAATAGACTCACAGATGTAGAAAGCAAACTTATGGTTACCAAACAGGAACGTGTGGAGGGATAAATTAGGAGATTGGGATTAAAATATATACAGTACTATGCAAAGAGCATCAATAAGGATCCAGTGTATAGCACAGGGAACTCTACTCAATATCTTGTAATAACCTATAATGGAAGAGAATGTAAAAAAATATGTACACTTATATATGGAGAAGGACATGGCAACCCACTCCACAATTCTTGCCTGGGAAATCCCATGGACAGAGCAGCTCGATGGGCTACAGTCCATGGGGTCACAAAGAGTTGGACGTGACTTAGTGAATAAACAACAGCAACAATACTTATATATATGTATAACTGAATCACTCTGCTATTTATATGAAACTAACACAACACTGTAAATCAACTATCTGTATTTCAATAAAAATTTTTTTGTTTCCTCTCCAATATTTTATTATAAAAAAAAATAATCATACAGAAAAGCAGACTGGATTTTACAGTGAATACCTACAGCACCTAGATTTTTCCATTTAGCTTTTACCATTCTCTTGTATTATTTTTTTTTTAATTATGAAAGTATGATAACACATTGACAGGAGACTTGGAAAATACAGAACAACATTACATATAGCTCCACTATATATCATGATTATTTTTTAAGTAGATAAATTAAGATTTTTAGTTGGAATTTCAATATCAAACTCTCAAAAATTAATAGCAAGAATATACAGAGAAGTAGAAGAATATAACAGACCTGAAAAGCACTGTGAACAAATTCTACATGAAGAATTATACAATTTTCACACAACAGTATAAATAAAAATGTTTTAAATAAAATGTTTCCTTTCTTCTAGAAAGAAATTGGACAAGACTTTAAGCAGGCATACTTCAAAGCTGCCCTTCCCCACTGCAATCAGTTTCTCTGAAATATTTTCACACACTCTTCGGTTTGTCCTACAGAGCAATCACACAGCGTTTGTTAAGTACTGCACATGCGTGGTACTGGGTTACACCAGCCTGGCTCCTGTCTCCTGTCATTACACAGTCTTTCCTATTCAGTTGTATCAATGCCGACACACTCCATCCACAGCGCCTACCACCACGTACAACATTTCTATTGGACACCACAAGACAAATCTCCTCTCCTTAACCTTTTCCTTTGGAGCTCAAGGTCAAGGTTATCAGCAAATTGGTTTAAAGTTTCCCATATTTCAGTTCTTCCTATTTCTTACGGAGCTGCCAATCAGGGCAAATGACTGCTGAAAATAATCTTTGGCAGGGGCTTTTTTTTTTTTTTCTCTTATGAAGTTTTAAACACTCCTTTCTCATGGATAGAGATTCTCAACTCAGAGGCAAAGGAAAAAATCTTACTTAAGAATTAAAATCCTTTCAACACAGGGAAATATATCCACAGATAGCCCCATCTTCACCACTGTAGACACACAACGTCCCTTTTGCAACCATTATCTATTTTCTGGTCGAGAGAGGAAAACTCTACACAGTCAAACATTTATGTGTGAGTCCATCTACAGTCAAAGCTGTGGGTTGAAAATAACCTGAAATCCTTGCCATAGATTTATCTGCGTGACTGCACATGCCTGCTGCATCGCCCATCCCTCCCCATCATCCTTTCATTAACATTTTGTTTTTCTGGTATAATTCCTCTGTGTTATATATTATACTCAAGTTTGGTCTAGGATCATTTCAGGCCACGTCCAAACTTTACATCATGGTTGACCTTCTAAACATCAAGTCTGTGTCTCTTCTCTGCTTCTTTTCTTTGTCACACTTCTGGTTTGCATTATCCCTCATCCAAACTACTGCAATAAGCCCCTTAGCGATCACCCCTGTCTTCAACCTCTCCACGTTATGACCAACCTTCACTACTCAAAGATTTCTACAACACAAGTCTGATCAAGTTTATCTCTGTCCTTCAGCAGCTCCCCATCATAGACAGAATAAATGTTATGCCTTGGCTGATCATTTCTCAGCAAACCACACCTTGAACTCTACCTGCCCTTTTTCCTCGCCTGCCACCTTCCCATGAGTCATGTAAAAAAACACACGTCGAAAAACATTAATCGTTGCCAGAACCTCTATGCCATGGTCTTTCTTGTCTCTGGGGTTTTCACATATTCTCCTTTCTACCTAGAATTCTCTTTCCCATTTTTTTTTTCCTGTCTATTGAACCTCTACTCATACTTTCAGGTTAAACTCAAATGTCACCGTCCCACTGAAGCTGCCTGATATGACCTTCCCAGTGGCCAGATGCACTCCACCCTGGTTTTCAACAGTGCTTTTCATAAACCAATTTTATCACTTCAAACATAGCATTATAATTCTTTCCTGGCTTTTACTTCACTGTATAGGAATTTCTTTTAAGAGCAGGAGTTATGTTAATTATCCTCTTTTCAGGGCATAAAAGAAGGTGTGATGCATAGCTGGTTCTTAGTCATTTGTGGAATACATGAAAATGATTGTGGCATCCTAAACACTGCAGTTGGAAGCCTATGAGTAAGAGTCCTAGACTATCTCACATAAAGAGAGATGTTCAGGATTTTCCTGGGGAATGCAGATGGTTTCCTAAACACTGAAACTGTGAAACACACTGAATACGATAATGACCTTTACTCTTTCCCATGTTTAATACTTTCATACTTCTGATCTTCTTGTGCATTATTTTAATACAAGACAAGCTCATTAAGGACAAGGACAGGAAACAGCTTGCTCAGCCCAAAAGTTCAGATGCTCCAATGGCGTCTTCCTAAACAGACCTGACTGGGGAGTGCTTTGCCTATCGTTCACTTTCCATGGTTGAGTCTTTATTACCTGAATGGTAGTTATTTGGGGACATATCCTCTCAACTAGGTTATAAGCTCTTTCAGGTGAGGCAGGGTCTAAACATCTTTGTTCCTAGAATGATGTCTTGTGCACAACAGATATTCACTAATTACCTAGTGAATGATTTGGAAAATATTAATTCAGGGACCACAGAATCAAAGCATTAGATTTTGAAAATGATAACTTTTGAAGGCTTCCCATCTTAAACTAAAAAGCTTTGCTTTGCAAAACTAACTTAATATTAAACTCTTCATAGCAAGCACATGTTGGTAAGAACAGCTGAGTGCAAAATGCCAGAGGAGGACAACTTGGGTGTCTAAGAGTTGCACTATCTCCACCTGGGAACCCAGCACTATAAATTACTTTACCTGGTGTTTGGAGGCTGACAATACCTATATCTTCTGAGTTATCTCCCCCAACAACTGCCTTACACTTGAGAGACTGTGAATATGGTACCATAAGGTGAATTGAAATCAAATTATCGGAGCAAAGTTACTGTTTAGTGTGAGACACGAACTCCAAGATCATGGTTTCATCAATGATTGATAGCCCAGCCCGTCTTTGTCAGGTTCAGTTTTCAAGGGTTTAGTTTTGACAGCACTAGGACATAAAGAAATTGCAAGGACAAGCAGGTTTGATAGAAGGTCAAAATTAAGGAGTCTGGGCATATTTAGAAACCTTGGCAGAAGCTCAAATAAGGGGTCGCCAGAAAGGAAATCAGCAGTGTTTAGAACTCCTTCTCACATTAATTTACAGAGAGAAATTTCTGAAGAGGAGCCATGGGAGGCTCAACAATTTCAAGGGATCAGAACATTAGAGGGAAATTAGGAAATCAAGGACCAAAGGTGCTTTAAAAGTGTCTCCTTTGCTCATATCTGTGCACGTCCTCAGTGTGGACTTTCTAGATAGGAAGAGGGGACCAAGGAGGTCTACATCTCAGCTCTCTTAAAGCACATAATCCAATAGCGCTAAGTGGTACATGATGAGGGCCAAGAAGGAGCTATAGTTTGGTTCCAATGTGGTCTCTGCTTTCTCTAAGGTCACCACTTCCACTGAAATATTTTGGTCCTTTTGTTTTTCGTGGATTGGGTTGGGAAAGAGGGATGTTGATATCAAGTGAAAGGTAATGGGGGGCTCAGATTTAAACCTATCAAGATATTTGACCATAACAAGTGAAAATTAAATGGAACTGGCTTTCGGAAGTGATGCCGTTCTATCTAGATAAGGATCCCAGAAGGGCTTGTGGGATAAGAAGCCAGAGGAAATGCAGAGACAAGAGGAAAGAGACTGGATATTTCTGTAAGCCTGGGACTTCTCCTGGAATGGAGCGAGGCAAAAGTTCTAGCAGGGTGAGAGGCTTCTTGTCAACAAAGCCCCATAAAGGTCTCCCTTGGTGGTTCTCAGCCAAGACTGCATTAGTACCTCTGGGGAGATTCTGGAAAAACCTCACGGACTTGAGGTGCTCCCCTAGAGAGTCTGATTTAATTAGCCTGGCCTAAGGACTATTTTGAAAATCTGCCTGAGCAATTAAGTATGGCGGGAGTTGAGAACCACTGGGTTAGATAAATAAAGAGGATACTGGGGTGGGAGAGAGGAAATAGAATAAATCATTTTCCACTTTTTTTTCCCTCAGAATGAAGCAGAGTTTCCAGAAAGTGTCACATAAACACTGGTGGTTCTTGAGATGGCGTGTGATTTGACAGCACAGGGATAAGCCTTCTTTGCATATATATACACATATGTATGTCACATATCGTTACATATACATACACCTGCTCTGCTCTGCTAAGTCATTTCATTCATGTCCATCCCTTTGTGACCCCATGGACTGTAGCCTGCCAGGTTCCCCTGTTCATAGGATTCTTTGGCAAGACTACTGTAAGGGGTTGCCGTGCCCTCATCCAGGGCATCCTCCCAACCCAGGGATCGAAGTGCAGAAAGTAAATGCATTTAAGCGCACAATCTGTAAATTCTAGAACAAGTGGATATGGCAAAAACTTCTGACAGAGCTATGCAAACAACTGGAGATTGAAGAACAGCAAACTCAAGTGGCCCAGAACCTGTGAAATCCTTCTTGCCAGCCTTCACTGATCTACACTGTCTCCCTTGGCCTAGCGGTGCAGCCCGCACAAAGCCATCCTCTCCTGGCTCTTCTCACCTGGATGCTGGTCCCTCATCCCACGTATTCAGATACTTCCAAACTGGGCACAGACTTAAATCGGCCTCTTCCAGCCTCGAAGTCACGATCCGATTACTGATGTTATAGCCTGGAACTTAACTTGTCTCCTTTTTCAGATTCAAATCTGAGCTAAAACCTAACTTAGGGTGCCTTAGCACAGTAGGGCGGAAAATCAGTGCTCACCAGGCGTCCCATCCCCGCAAGCACAAAAGTGAAACCGAAGCGACCCAAATCCAGGTTATGCAAACGCAAAGGAGGGGGTGAGGGGTATGAAAGGAAAACTCCAAACCGAGCAAACAAAACCCGCCTGTAGAAAAGGCGCAGACTCGAGAACGTTTCCCTCTGTATTTGCCATTCTCAGGGCATGATGCAACCTCAGGTTGCCCAATTTATATTTGCACATTTTTCCTAGCGAGCTTCAAAACCTCCCAACTCCATAAAACGCGCCGTTTTAAAAGTTCAAGTCTGCAGCCCAAGAAGCCTGCACGACAGGCCGGACGACCCGACGGTCACCTAAGCCCAAGGAACTGGGCCGAGTCTCAAAGACGAGGAAGGGAGAGGCGCAAAGGCAGGAAGCGAGAACTTGACAGCCACGTCTGCTCCTTTCCCCTACCAGCCTCAGGTCACTGGATAAGCTACTGCCAAGGGCAACCGTCTGTGCTTCACCTTTCCCCTGCTCGGCTTCTTGGGTCCTGCTCCTCTCCCCGATCCAAAGGGCGCTCAGAGTGGCAAAACGGGAAAACCAAAACCAAAAAAAGTGCCCAGGTCTTTAGCCTTCCTCCTCCTCTTCCTGGCACCTCCCGCCCCCGCTTTCCACATCCTGGCGGCCTCCTGGTCACCCAGTCATCGGCTACACCTTGCACCACCCAATAAAATGGCAGGTAGCAACAGGCGAGGCCTCCAGCCCCGCGCGCCTGCCACCCCGGGCAAGCCTCCCGAGGTCTCCGACGGTACCCCCAAAGCCAAATAGCCCGTCTCCTCTTCAAGTCCCCAATCCTCGGCCCCGCGGGGCCTCCTGATCGCTCTCCCGGGACCATTTCTGTCGCCAGCGGAGGAGCAGGTGGCCGCGTAACAGGTGCCAGGCGAGAGGGTCCGGGCGGTGGCGCCGCCGCCCAGATGCGGGCTGCGCTGGGCACCGGGAGGACCCCGGTAGGAGCACCGGAGAAGGCCACGTCGGGGGACGGGAGCCGGCGTACCGCGCAGACGGAGACAGCGCCCGGGGGGTCAGGATGCGGCCGCCCGTCCTCGCCACCCAGGGCGCGACCCTCGCCCAGGCTGCCCCACTTACAATCTCCAGGCACACGAAGGCGCCCGAGTAGGTCCGCAGGATGTCGGGGCCGGCGGGCAGGGTGACCCGCGGCGCTGGGAAGGACATGGCGGGATTCGGGGGCGGCGGAACTGGCGCTCCGCCGGCCGACATGCTGCCGCTGCTGCGTCTCCGTGCGCCGCCGCCTCCCTCCGCCCGCCTCCGCCTCCCGGGCTCCCGCCGCCGCCGCCGCCGCCGCCGCTCGGGCCCGCCGGGTCCTGGCGCGCCGCTCGGGAGGGAGGGGGCGTGGCCGCGCCGTCCCCGGCCAGTTCGGGCCCCGCCCCGTCACGTGGGCCCAGGTGAGCGCGCCTCCGCCACTGCGCCCGCGCGGGTCACGTGCGCAGGTGCGGCGGCCACCCGGCCCAATTCTTCCTGCGCCCGCTCTCCCGGTCCCCTGTGCCACCCGGCGGCCAGCGCTCTTGGCTCCACCTCCCTACTCCCCTTGTCTCCCTCCCCGTAGTTTCCACCTGTTCTCTTTCACCTCTCCTCCCCTCAACTCTCACCGCCTCCCTGTCCCACTTTCCTCGCTTTAACTACAAGTCAGGTCTTGGAGCTGTGACTCAAGGTAAAATCCAGGTCATCAGTCACACCGAAAAGGGGGAGTGGATCAGTTTTAAATGGGACTCTTGTGGGATTTTAAAAACACCACTAGGACGTTGTCGCCTGGTGGAGTCAGATGGGTCAGCGCCAGCATCTGTTGGCAGCGGATGTCGGGCAGGGAACCCGCTGCTTTGCATGCCAGTGGTGTGCTCACCTGTGGAATGGGATTGAGGTGATCTGCTCCATATGGATGTCTGAATTACATGATGCAACAGGAAAATGGTAAACCCCAAGTAAGCACTCTTTAAATGGTAACTGGTAGGATGATGGCTATTTTTCTGATTTTTACATATGCACACATCACACAGTTTTGTACACATGGAGTTGCATAAGTTGTATTTTCCACATAAAGCTTTACTTATTGGTTTCACCTGACTGAAATTTATGAATTGCTGTTTTTTTTTAAAAAAAACTATTCATTTATTTATTTGGCTGCACCAGGTCCCAGTTGGGGCACCCGGAATCTTTCCTGCATCATGCAGGAACTTTCCTTGTTTTGCAGGAGCTCAGTAGTTGCCCCAGGAGGTCTTATTTGCTGCAGAGTCGTGTGGGTTCCTAGTTCCTAGTGTGGGATCAAACCTAGGCCCCCTGTGTTACAAGGTGGCTTCTTAAACCCTGGACCACCAGAGAAGACCCTCCTGTTCTCTTTTAAACACTTAGAAGGATTTTTTTTTTTAAGATTCTATGTATGGTTTGGATTCCATGCCCCAATTTATCCCCATTTTATATTTGGTTTTAATGTCAATATTTTATAAGTAAAATAAATGGAAGGAGATAAATTTTCTCAAAGATCAGCTGAAGATAAGCAAAGCTACACACAGCAACATACAAACACATGTAGAGCAAGCTGAAAAAGTATTAGGCAAGATCATCAGACACTAATTGAATACTAATCTTGTCTGTCAGGTTTAGCCTTTGAGGAACCCTGTTTAGTTGTATGCATTGGTCATCAGATTTTAGTCATTCTATCTCTTTATTATATTAAGCAAAACTCATAGGTGTGGTGGCAGCATCAGAGTAGAAACCATAAAACAGGGTGTGAGTGAAACCTTTTGTGTAGATCTTTTATCGTCCCCACCTCTTCATGTCATCACTTCCTGATACTTAATGTGTGGCATTTATCTAATAGGAAATTTCATTGGTTTGATCAATGAACCTGCTTTGAGTTTTCTACCTGCTTTGAGTTTTCAGGCTCAGACTGTCAGGGAATGATCTTTCATGATTGTTTTATTCTATTTTCTGTCAAATAGCTCTCAGTAAACACTTCAAGTATGTCCAAAAGGAAGACCTCTTCAAATTATTCATCATGAGGATGGGCAGCTATAGTGATGGACCCCCAAAATTTCAATGAATAAGCATAAAATTGGAAAAGACTCTGATGTTGGGAAAGATTGAGGGCAGGAGGAGAAGGCATCATTGACTTAATGGACATGAGTTTAAGCAAACTCCAGGAGATGATGAAGAACAGGGAAACTTGGAGTGCTGTAGCCCATGGCATCTCAAAGAGTCGGACACAAATGAGTGACTGAACAACAACAAAGCGTAAAATAACTTTGAAGTTTCCAATATGCTCAGTGACTTAGAAGAGTCTTAATCGTGCTTGTTTAAAATTACCACCAAGGGGAAAACTTCATTGTGTCCCTTCTAGCACCCTCCTTGCTGTTTGTTCCATGCATCCCCTACCATCCTGGACTATACCTGCTTTCTTCCTGCTTCCACAATGACAAGCGGAATAAAAAATATATCATTGAGACCTCTTCTATTATTGTGACATATTATTTGTTAAAAAATGGATTCCTCCCTAGAATGGTTTTCTTCTCTCATGACCACTACCATGATCTGTTTATTCTTGATGACACCAGTTTCCTTCTAATGAAGGCAGCAGCTCTGGAATCAAAGAAAAGCACTCATCTCACCCCTGCCCCTCATCGCTCTCTTCCTGCATACATTTGACTGTGAGCTCTTTACAACTTCACTTTTCTATTTTTCCACATCCTGTTTCCCTGGTTTACTGATCCTCAACATGACATTTACCTTGCTCACAGACTTCTCTTAGACTCCATGTTTTGGAACGTTATCCTTCATATTCATGACATTTTCAACAATTTTTTGCCTACAACTTCTTGCTATCTTCAATGAGCTGAACAACACCTGAATCACACCTGGACCACCTTCTTGCTTGGAATTTCACTACTCTGTCTGCTGGAATGTTGACGTCTTCTATCCATCTAAGTCTTGTTTCTCAGTCCATTGGCCGCCAGCCTTTCACTCCCTCATAATTCTCTAATTTCTGGCTCCTCTATCCATCTCGTGCTTGTGGGAAGGTATTTTAGAGATGTTTGTGTTTGTCTCACATGTTGCCTCCAATTTTGTACTTTACTATAAATTTATCCACACTGCCACATATTCTGCTGTGTGAGTTCAACCCATCAGCTGCATCTGCTCTCAGATTCTACTCTTAAGACTTTTGTTTCCATTATTAATTCATGTTATCTAGTCAGGGATTCCGAGGTGTCAATTTCTTCCACTGCCCCTCCCCCACTTCTCTCACTTTTTTCCCCATAGCTTCTTTCACTGTCTCCATCTCTGTGCTTGGCACAAGTAGATAATATGTTCAAAGTATGAAAACAAATTTAAGCCATTGAAACCTTCCCTACTTTCTCCTGCTTTACAAGGAGTTTTAGGATCTCTAACCAGTAATACTTGTTTCACAGAAAACAGGACCATCCATCTATCCAGTTATCCAAGACAAACAGCAGGGTTTGTTTCCCTTGGTAGTCACATATTTAACCAGTTACAAGGTCTGGCAGTTCTAGCCTCTTATTCTCCAGAATATATCCACTTCTCTTCATGCTCATGTTTTCACCCTATCTTGGGACGCTGTCCCTTCTCTAATAGTCATCTTTCCCTCTCTTGCATTTTCTATACTGCTCTCAGAATCATATCTAAACACGAAATTGATTGCAGTCACACCTCTATTTAAAACTCCTTCAGGATTCTCTACTGTCTCAGGGTCCATTTGAAATACCCCAGAATGCATTCAAGTTTTTTCTGGGATGTAGCTTCTGACGCATTCTCTGTCCTCCACCAGTTTTATTAATCCACCTACAGTTCCAGAAATTCTCTCGCCAACAGATCTTTACACATTCTCGTCCTTCTAGAGGAACAGCCTTTCTTCTTGCCACTCCTCTACCCCATAACTATTTTCAGGATAGTTCCTTTGGGCCCTGCCAATTCATTATGGCAGCATTTCTCTGGCTATTGAAGATTATGCAGGATCGCCTCCCATCTGTGTTTCCCTAACCTGTTATGCTTACTGCACTTAAAACTCTTGCTTCACTAAATGAATATTGCTTGTCTCATATTCCTTAGCTAATGTTATGAAACACAATACAAAATTGAAAAGTTCATTGGAAGCACCAAGAGAGGAGGCACCCATCTCTCACTTCTATCAAGAATAAGAAAGCTCAGGAATGAGGATTTGGAAAGAGTGTTTTGGGGGAGTCGTGCTGGAAGCCACACTGCACTCTGTCCCTCCTCCATCGCTTCTCCCACCACGCAGGAAGTAGGTGAGCTTTATTTGCATTACATAATAGGGGCTCAAGTAATATCAGCTGACCAAGTGAACTCTGCATCTACATTTCTCTGCTTTATAACTGTTACTCTCCCCCTATTTTCCTGTTTCATAAGGAGCATTTCTATCTCTATCTCAGCTTTTCATTATTTCCCCTTTGTAGTTCATTTAGGGAATTAATCAATTAATTTTCTCTTCTTTCTCTTCAGTTTTCAGTTTCTACTTTACACTTTCACTTTACACTTACACTTTCCCCATCTATGAAGATATCCACGTTTCCCACATCATCAAAACAACAACACTTGACTTCTGCCCCTGAAAGAATAACCAGAACTGGATTTACCTTCCTGGCTGAAACAGCTAAATACCAAACAAAATATGTGAAACACAGGTTTTCAGACGTTGTATGTCAAGTCATGCAGAATAGTGAGCCCGTAGAGATGGGAAAGAAATGACAGGAGCCCTGTAATTTTTTCGGCTTATAGACTTTCCGGCAAAGGGGAAGAAAGACCCTGGTGAAGCACAGGTGTCTCTATTATCTCTATGAGTTGAGGTGGTAAATCTGAGAATTTGAAGGGAGGGAGGTGCAGAGAGAACTAGAGTTCACAGAGCACAGAGGAAAGAGTTGCATACAGAAAATGCTTAGAAGATCAGCAAAGGGTCCCCTTAAATCTCCAGACAAATATTTATCAGCAAATAAAAGTAACTTATCTGAGTTGAAGGAAGAAGCATTCCAAAGGAGCAAAGGATTAATCTCAGGAATTCACACAGGGACAGGAATAGTTCATGTGTCCACAATCCGGAGTGTAAAGTTGCCTAATTAATGGCTCAGTGGTACAGAATCTGCCTGCCAATGCAGGAGATACAGGTTCTATCCCTGGGTCAGGAAGATCCCCTGGAGAAGGAAATGCAACCCACTCCGTTATTCTTTCCTGGAGAATCCCATGGACAGAAGAGCTGGCAGGCTACAGTCAGTGGGGTTGTAAAGAGTTGGACATGACTTCATGACTGAGCATGCATGGATAGAGTATTCTGATAAGCATTGCCTTAGTACTGGGGCAAAGTCAACCTTAGATAGCAGGTTGCTCTGCTCTTCCCTTACAAAGATTTTTTAAAAGCCTCAAAATGCTCAAACCATTTTCAATTAACTCAGCTGAATCACAGGCCAAGCAAAAATATTGAGGAATACAAAATGTCCAGTACCCAATAAGATAAGGTTCACAATGTCTGGCATCCAATTAAAAACTACCAGGCATGCAAAGAAGCAAAAAATTTGAATCATGATGAAGATAGCCATCAACCGCAGTCAACAGACCAAGAAATGATATAGATGACTGTATTATAGAAAAAACATTGGCAGTTATTATAAAGGTATTCCATATTTTTAAAAATATAGAGTGAGAATGACCATGTCATGTAAAAAGGACCCAAGCTGAACCTCTAGACATTGTATCAATGTCTGAGATAAAAACAAACAAACAAAAAAATATTCTGCAGAGGATTAGCACTAGGTTAGACACAGAGGAAAATACCAGTTAAAATGAAGACAGAAAATAAAATGGAAACATATAGAACAAAAAGACTAAAAAAGCGAACAACATAGTAAAGTGGTGGGATATTTGCAAATGGTTTACTATACCTGTGATTACAGTTTCAGAAAGAGGAGAAAGAAAAAAATTTGTAGAAACAATAGCTGAAATTTTCCCACATTTTAGCTAAACTATATCCACATATATATATAATTCATTCAATGAACCTCGGAAATTAAAAACATGAAAAAATCCACAAGAAAAACACATCTTAATCAAATTTCTTACAAACAATAATAAAATCTTCAAAGTAACCAGTATAAAAGATACATACAGAGAAACACATACAGAGAAACAAAGAATGCAACAAACTTCTCATTGGAAACAATGCAAGTAAGGAGTAGAACAGCACTTATAAGTACTAGGAGAAAAAAAGAGGAAAAATGAAAAACTGTCAACCTAAAATTCTATTTGCAGGAAAATGCCTTTCAATAATATAATAAGCACATCATAATAAAAGCAATCAGAAGACAACCTGGGGGCTATATTAATATCATACTAAATAGGCTTGCAGATTACACCACCTTTATGGCAGAAAGTGAAGAGGAACTAAAAAGGCTCTTGATGAAAGTGAAAGAGGAGAGTGAAAAAGTTGCCTTGAAGCTCAACATTCAGAAAACTAAGATCATGGCATCTGGTCCCATCACTTCATGGCAAATAGATGGGGAAACAGTGGCTGGCTTTATTTTTCTGGGCTCCAAAATCACTGCAGATGGTGACTGCAGCCATGAAATTAAAAGATGCTTACTCCTTGGAAGGAAAGTTATGACCAACCTAGACAGCATATTAAAAAGTAAAGACATTACTTTGTCAACAAAGGTCCATCTGGTCAAGGCTATGGTTTTTCCAGTGGTCATGTATGGATGTGAGAGTTGGACTGTGAAGAAAGCTGAGCACTGAAGAACTGATGCTTTTGAACTGTGGTGTTGGAGAAGACTCTTGAGAGTCCCTTGGACTGCAAGGAGATCCAACCAGTCCATCCTAAAGGAGATCAGTCCTGGGTGTTCATTGGAAGGACTGATGTTGAAGCTGAAACTCCAATACTTTGGCCACCTGATGCGAAGAGTTGACTCATTGGAAGAGACCCTGATGCTGAGCGGGATTGGGGGCAGGAGGAGAAGGGGACGACAGAGGATGAGATGGCTGGATGGCATCACCGACTTGATGGACGTGAGTTTGAGTAAACTCCAGGAGTTGGTGATGGACAGGGAGGCCTGGCGTGCTGCGATTCATGGGGTCGCAAAGAGTCAGACATGACTGAGCGACTGAACTGAACTGAACTGAAATAGGTTTAAATGCCAAAATCTTTTACCAGAACTGAAGAGTGTTATTTAATAATGATAGAAGAGTCAATTTATTATGAGGACTTAAAAACTCCTAGTATTTGTGCACTTTATAACAGAGTTTTGAAAATAAGTGATGCAAAAATAATAGAATACAAGGAGAAATAGAGAACTCCACAATTAGAATCAGCTATCTCATTACTCCCCTCTCAATAACAGAAGGATACATTAAATTCTTGGAGAAGGAAATGGCAATCCACTCCAGTATTCTTGCCCGGAGAATCCCATAGAGGAGCCTCATGGGCTACAGTCCATGGGGTTGCAAAGAGTCTGACACAACTGAGACTAACACACATATTAAATTCTAGGTAAACCACAAATTTCTCATAACTCTGATTATTCTAACCTCTGTGCCTTTGTTCATACTTCCAATTGTCCAGCCCCTTGAATAATCCCTCCTACAACCTTTGAATCTATATTTCAAGGTTCTTCCTGAAAGTCACATCTTTCACAATGCCTTCAGTTCTTTTCTTGATCTAAATCATAAGGCTATTAAAAGCAAAAATGTCTTTTCAGGGATCTAAATTGTACACAGCAGAAAATGATCCTAGCTGACTTAAACAGAAATGTAATTTACTACATTACACATGAAAAGACATGAGGTAGTTTATAGATTTGGCAGGACATTTGGGAAGCCAAGCTCAGAAACTGGGTGGGAATAACAGTGGATGGTTTCCCTGGTGGCTCAGATGGTAAATAATCCTCCTGCAATGCAGGAGCCCTGGGTCTGATCCCTGGGTTGGGAAGATCCCCTGGAGGAGGGCATGTCTAGGGAGAATCCCATGGACTGAGGAGATGGTCAGGCTATGGTCCACAGGGTCACAAAGACTTGAGCACATCTAAAGTGACTTAGCATGCATGCACATGGCCCAAATTAAGCTACAGAACTAATCTAATGAGAGGGCACTACTTGCAACTCCACCAATCACTGGACTCCATGACTTGGCACTGCTTACACTGGCAGAACTGGATCAAGGATTTGACATCAGCCCCACTGTGTTGATGCCTCTGTGATCCCTCAAAACTGAATGTCAGCCACTCTCACCACTTTGGAATAAACCTTAAAAAAATTTATTTATTTATTGGCTGTGCGGATTCTTTGTTGCTGCACAGGAACTCTCTCTAGTTGCAGAGAGCAGGAACTACTCTCTTGTTGAGGTGCATGGGCTTCTTGTTGAGGTGGCTTCCCTTGTTGTGAAGCCCAGGCATGAGGGCTTCCGTAGTTGCAGTTTCTGGACTCTAAAGCACAGGCTCAGTAGTTGTGGCCCACGATCTAGTTGCTCCGCAGCATGTGGAATCTTCCAAGACCAGGGATGGAACTGGCGTCCCTTGCATTGCAAGGTGAATTCTTAGCCACTGGACCACTAGGAAAGTCCTGGAATAAATCTTCTTTTGTTTATTCTTCTTTGATGTATTAGCTTCTCATCTGAACCTGGAAGGTGTATCTAATCTGCTAAACCTAACACATTCATCTGCACTGTAGATGAAAGGAAATCTGAGAACATGAGTGTCTTCTTTCAGCCCTCCACCATGGAAGGAAGCTTTCTTTCTCCCTATAAATTGTACTTTGGGAATCTGACCAAATAAGGAATTGGTCCCTCCACAACACAGCCAAAAAGACCTTGATAATATGTAAGATAGTGACAAAGAGTCTTCTCATGAGAGAAGTTGGGGAAAGTTAAGTGGCTTAATCATAAACCCGAATGATGAATAAAAGCTGGCTTGACTGAAGGGTAGAGAAGGAAAATGTTATAAACAAAGGGAAGAGCATGTATAAGGACCTTCATTCCAGAAGGAGCTTGCTGTGTTCAGAAATGGAGTGAAATCTGTGGACTTTGAGATGAAGCCAGGGAGTTAGGTAAAGGTTTGGTTTCTTTCTAGAGCCTTCTACCTCATGCTTAAGCCTATGAACTTTATCCTAATGACCCGATAAGCACAGTGCAAGGTTAGGGTGTGGGACTAAACTTATAAAACACAAGCTTTAAAAAGATAACTCAGGTAAAGAAAAAGTTGACACTCAAGTGTTGAAACCATCCAACAATGAATGAGAGAGCAGTGGGGTGAGGGAGTAAAATTAGAAACTTCCGAGCAAAAAGACTTGCTTGTCTTGAACAAATCAATTAACTTTCCTGAGGCTTACTCCTCATCCATAAAATGGAGGTTATTTTCCTGTATTTCTCCACCTTCTAGGTTACTATGAGGTAAGATGAAATAGAAGATAAGATTTCAAACTGTAGAATAGTCACAAATATGATGTTCCGATAAATATTTAATGAGTGTTCAATTATTTTGCTAAGCATGGTGGAAGGTGTACAAATTTATTAAACTTAGAAGAAAACATTTTAATTTTACATTTTACAGAATGTGTCTTATTATCATTAGTACCCGGTCTCTATATTTTTAACTACACTTCTATAGGGAGGCCATATTATTCTGCAGATTGGCTAGTATACGTGGATCATTTATTGTAGTACCTATCACAAAGTAAGTACCTGATAAGTACTAAACATCATTTAGTAATAATTCATACATCGTAGAAATTATTCCTGAAAAGGATGCATGTGTGTGTATTTATATATATATATATATATATATATATATATATATATATATATATAGGCTTCCCTCATGGCTCAGATGGTAAAGAATCTTCTTTCAATGCAGGAGTCCCAGGTTTGATCCCTGAGTTGGGAAGATTCCCTGCAGAAGGGAATGACTATCCACTCCAGTAAAGAGTCAGAGACACTACTGAGTGACTAACACTAACACTTAAAACACACACACACACACACACACATATTTGATATTGGTTCTTCATTTTGATAATTATTTAAAATTATCCAATAGAAAATGACTTTACAATCCACAGAGAAAAGCATTGGTATTTATAAAGACAGAAAAGAGTAATGTTGCCAATATTTTACAAAAAAAAAAAAAATTTTGGATAGCCAATTTTGCATTAAGCACCTCATCACACAGGAAAGGGAATGGAATCTTTCCCCCAGGTAATTTGTACCTTCAATGTTCTTCAAATCTTAGACATATTCAGATCTGATTTTACTAAAAAATTGTCCAATGATAGATATCACCTGTTAAGCTAATTTTACTCCAGTTATCACATATATGAAGGCATAGCCCTTTGAAAGCTCATAGTAGAAATCAGTAGCTTGTGGTTTCTAAGGAGACAAACATATCTACAAAAATACATTTTCTGAAGTGAGAAAAAAATTGACAGAAAAGTTAGATAACACGACAAATATTTGGCATGTGTTGTACTTACCTACCCAGGACTCATGACAGACGTCAATGATAAATCAGCCCTCTTTCCCTTGGAACAGTTGGTACTCTGGGAAAAAAATGAAGCTTTTATTCTTGTTTTAGGTGTTGATAAAAGGGTATTAATTTGCTCATAATCATTCCGGTAGAAGGATGCTATATATCAGAATGATTAAGAAATAGATAGCTGAAGACCTTTTTTCTTTAAAAAATATCCTTGAATTTCCATCTAACAGTGACTAATTGATATGTTGATGAACTCATCTTTTACATTCCTAGAATCTCTCACATTCCAGGCTTATGTCAATGAGTTGTTGTTGTTTGGTCATTGAGTTTTGTCCGACTCTTTGCGACCTCAAGGATTGCAACACGCCAGGCTTCCCTGTCCTTCACCATCTCCTGGAGTTTGCTCAAACTCAAGTCCATTGAGTTGGTGATGCCATCCAACCATCTCATCCTCTGTTGTCCCCTTCTTCTCCTGCCTTCAATCTTTTCCAGCATCAGGGTCTTTTCTAATGAGTCAGTTCTTAAATGAGAAATAAGGATAAATGAGTCCAAGAACAGTCCCCTGCAGACTAGCCTCGCAGAAAAGGATCTGGCTGTCTGCAAACTGTCTGGTAGCTGGCCATGGCTCAGTTCTCAGGGTGAGCAATCCTAGACAAAAGTAAGGCTTGGACTTCAACCTTTGGTTGAAGGACTGATGCTTTTCCAGGCGTAAACCTTGATGTTGAAAGTCCTACTGCTAGGTTGGTATATCACCTAACTGGAACTGTAAGGTCTGAACTCCAGCACCAAGGCAGAGGCTGTTTCCCACATCTTGTGAACATTAAATGGGTAGGATACAGTTGAAGTTCAGTTTCTGCCACACTACATCATGGAATCATACCAGGAAAGAATAGTACTTAAAAGTTAAAAATGTGTAAAAGCCAGTGCTATCCATGAAGCTTACAAGCTCATGGTTTAGGGTCATCAAAGTCATGTATCTGGACTTGTTAAATGAATAAACAACTGAGAACCTATATATTTGCTACTAATTCTATATCTAATAGTTTTTCCTAGTGAATACTTTCTAGTTCACCTGTTTGTGGGGTACATGTGAGTAGAGAGGTGTGTATGTATACATGTGTGTGTGTAACATTCACTCTAGTGTTAAAAATGTTAAGTATTCCTCTATGTAAATTTTTTAATCTGGCTTCTTTCCTTTTTAATATGAGATCAAACATTGAAGGTTTAAAAACTAAGAATATAGAAAGAAGAGAGAATTTCAGAAAAAACAGGGTTTTGTTTGAAGTGAGGTAGGGTAAATGCAGAGACCAGTGTTCTGGCTTTAAACGCATCTCCCTGTCCATGCCTAGGATCTGCCTTGTAAAACTTTCTAATCTACTTACTTCAGTCCATTTCTGTAGTTTCACCAGCTTCTTGCTTTGTTTGCTTTTCTAAGTTCTCATCTCAATAGCTCCTAGCCAAGATCTCAATTTCTCTCTACCTAGTTTCTATAGAGTGACAACCTGCTTAGATCACATCTGGTTTCTTCTGCAGACTCACTGGTTACCACTTTGCTCTGCTCCACACAGCAGCTCAAGTGCCACTCTCCAAAAGCGGGCTTTTTCCAACATGTCTCCATTTCCATCCTGAGCAGAGGGGAGCTTCGATTTATAGTGCATGCCGATTTCCATGGTTAATTCCATTTCCACCATGGTTAATTTCAAACTACCAATATGAAATCACTGAAAGTGGAGTTATAAAGTGATGTATAGCAGTAGGTAGTATATTCATTGTACATATCTAATAGGTGGAGATAACCCCAAGAGCTTAGATAACAAAGACTGCCAAATAATTAGGTGTTATTGAGTATTTGTTATCTGTATTTTGAGTATAATTTATCTACTTGTACGCTTATACAAGTTAAATTTTAATGATGGCTGTGTATAACAAGCAGCTTGCGAGTTTCTTAAAAATTTGAGTCAGCTCTGATGAGCACGTATGGGCTGGCCCCAGCACACCCTTGCTTCCAGAACAATACTGCTTCTATCCCACCATTCAGAAAGAGGCAAGAGAAGCAGGTGGTTTCAGGACAGGAAATGCCCAGAATGAAACATGATGGATTATCCCCCACACTTAAATTTTCTTGAAGGTCTGTCTGATAACACTACCCATACTCACATGCACACTATTGTATACTCATAGGAATCAAGAGGCAGAAGCAGTCATATTTTTGTAGCCCTGGATTGAAACTCTCATTTCTACTCTCCTCTAGCTGCTTTAAGTAAGTACACCCCGTCCACTGAACCATCAGTGGTGCTGAAAATGTGCTTTATACTTTATTCTTAAGTCCTACCATAAATTGGAGTTGTAAGGGCTTGCTTGATCTTTTCATTCTATGAATGGACATTAGTGCTGATATCCTGAATGAGGACTTCCCCGGTGGCTCAGCGGTAAAGAATCCATCTGTAATGCAGGAGATGCGGGTTCGATCCCTGGGTCAGGATTATCCCGTGGAGGAGGGGCTGGTAACCCACTCCAGTATTCTTGCCTGGAGAATCCCATGGACAGAGCCTGGCAGGCTATAGTCGCAAGAGTCAGACACAACTGAAGCGACTAAGCATGCGCTCAGGCACACGTGTACATCCTGAATGAAACTGTTTAGCATTTCACATTTTTCTACAAATGTGTATGAAAGTGTATTCTCTCCAAATTCATATTAAAATATATTAAAATGGTTTTTCTACAACTTTCTTTATTTCCAGGTACTTTCTTCTCTGTTCAGCTAAGCATTGCCTTAAAGAAATCTGGAATACTACATTAAAAGAGCCTAGGAGACTTCCCTGGTGATAGAGTAGTTAAGACTTAGAGCTTCCGTTGCAGGGGGCATGGCTTCAATTCCTGGTTGGGGAACTAAGATCCCACATGCTGCACAGAGCAGCCAAAAGAGAGGGGAAAAAAAAAAAAAAAGAACCTAGGAGTGCTATAATGTTAACTTTAAACTATAGCCATAAACACGTATATTTACCCTCCTTGTATAAACGTTCCCTGCAGCCTTTATGTGTATTGTCTTTATCAATCTTCAGGGTTTTCTAAACTAGTTTACAGTCAGTATAATCATTAGAAAGCGGACTTTTTTTTAATTAAACATATTTCATTACAATAATTAGTCTGCTGTGTACTCATTAAGTAGAATTATCTATCATTTTGTTCCAAACACTGAATTTGTTTCACAGCCTTAAACTGTCTCAGGGATCCTCCCACACCAAGAACTTATTAACCTCAATTCCAAGGCATCCTCATTTGAACATTAATGAGCTCAGTTTTTTTTTCTTTTTTCTTTGGAATCACCACTAGTCACTAGTATTACCCTAAAAGCAGTTTCACTCACTCCTTTTTGTTTAAATGACAGCATAGCTCTACAGTTTTGTAGAAACTGATTTTTCAACTGTTGTTACTAATGGATGTCAAAATACCAAATGTATACAGCTGAGAAAATGTACACGTGTATATATGTTTTCAATTGCACACAAGTGACATTTTGATACCCACCAGTAAAAAGAGTTGAAAAATCAGTTTCTATGAAGTTTTGGAGCTAAAGACTCTATATAAACTGAGTAGTATCTAGTATCTGAGTATCTAGTAACTAGTATGTAGCTATTTACATAGTTTGCATGCATGTGAAATATAAATTTGAAGTTCACAATTTATGCTATATAAGTTATATAGTCTATATTTAAATGTATATATGATGTATACTAGATGTTCATAATGGGCTTCCCTAGTGGCTCAGACGGTAAAGGATCTACCTGTAATGCGGGAGACCTGGGCTCGATCCCTGGTTTGGAAAGATCCCTGGAGGAGAGCACGGCAACCCACTCCAGTATTCTTGCCTAGAGAATTCCATGGACAGAGGAGCCTGGCTGGCCCTAGTCCATGGAATTGCAAAGAGCTGGACACAGCTGAGTGACTAACACACTTTCACTTTTCACTTCTTAGGAGTGTGACTTTGAGCAAGTACCTTTACCTCTTTGTGTCACAGTTTCCATTCCTGTTGAAAAGGAATAGCATCTTCCTCCTGATGTCAGAATGAGTGTTAGTGTTTAATCAGGGAGTAGAACCCAATGAGTGCTGAAAAAAGGCTGCATTGCAGGAACTCAACCTTATACACTGTGGGAAGAATCTGGGGAGTAAAGGTCAGGAAAAAGTTTTTAACCAGCTTCTTAGGCCTGGCTGAATGAGCAGGGGATTTCTAGAAGCTAGGCACCTCCAACTGTGTAGAAGTCTATAGAGGTTGTTGGCTCTTGTGGCTGCTGCCTCTGTGAGTTCTCAGGAGAGACCCTGGAAGTAGGCATATATATTAAGAATTATAAAGTGCAGAATGCCCAGTTAAATTTGAATTTCAGATAAACAACAAATAATTTGGGGGGTATAAACATGTCCCAAATACTGCATGGGACATACTTAAACACCTTTTAAAAATTGCTGCTTATATGAAATCCAAATTCAGCTCAATGTCTCCGTATCTTTATTTGCTGAATCTGGTAACCTTAGGCTGAGGTCACTTTTGGTCAGCAGAGGCAGCAGTTGGGATGGAGAGTGGGACATGGAAGGGGGGGAATCGAGAATAAACTGGAAACTACCAGCACCTTTGCCCCTGCCTCTCATCACCTCTAACCAATGATGACAAAGCACAGTGGCTGCTGCTTCACTTCAGCCTCACCAAATCTCACCCAAATCTTTCCTGTACCCAATCTTGACCTGGAACTATGCAAGGGAGGGACTCCAGGAAATCAAGTTCCAGCTTAGCTACAATTGACCAAAATTCCACATTGTGGAGTAAATGGATTCTCAGGGCAGCACCTACACATAATACACACAAAGAATACCGAGGCATTCTGATGGGTGCTGCTGTCTCAGCGAGTCTGCCAGATGGCATCTTGGGCTGAGAAGGGGCATGGAATTTGGTGAAGAGCTGTGAATAAGAAGGAAGATGTGGAGCTTACTATCAACCCACGAAAAGTGTCTTTACTGAGACAAAAGACAACTGCCGTATGAGGATAAAAAGGAACTCTTTCCAGGCAGTAGACAGCTTCTCCCAGATGGCCCAGAGCCTAAAGGGCAGGCCAGGGAAAAGTGTGATAACCTTGGGCTCTTGTTGGCCACTGGTGCCTTTGATCCTGTCTTGATGATTGCTGTTGTAATGATTACTGGACACTTTAACCGTGGTTGTGCCTTATAATCCTTTCAGTGCAGACAGAAGTGTTTGAAAATGGGCTGTGAAGAGGATGTGAAGCACTGTTTTACATACATGCTCCTAGACATGGGGATTCCTGGCAGCCGGGCAAGAGATAGATGCTACCTGAGTACCTTACTACCCAGGTCCTTGCAGGACCATTTGGCATCTATTGTCCCTCCTCCTAGTATCAGCAGCCTAATTTTGCTTTTAAGGAGCTGCCTTTCTGTCATCCATATAAAGATTGATTTTCCTTGGCTTGGGAGTGATCATGTGATTCCATGATTGCCCAATCTGATGTGTGTCTCCTGGCATAGAGACCATCACCAGTAACAACAGAAAGCAGGGTTTGATTTTCACCATCAACAAAACTATGACTAGACCACCATAATTTTCTGCCACCTAGATCCTTTAAAAAAAAATTATTGAAGTATATTTAATTTACAATGTTGTGTTAATTTCTTCACAAAGTGACTCAGTTACACCCTGCCATTTTTGTTCAGTTGCTAAGTCATGTCTGACTCTTTGAGACCCTGGACTACAGCTTGCTAGGTTTCCCTGTTCTTCCCTATCTCCCAGAGTTTGCTCAGACTCACGTCCATTGAGTCGGTGAGGACACTCAACCATCTCTTTCTCTGTTGCCACCTTTTCCTGCCTTCAGTCTTTTCCTTCAATCTTTTCCAGCATCAGGGTCTTTTCCAGTGAGTCTATTTTTCTCATCAGGTGGCCAAAGTATTGGAGTTCCAGTTTCAGCATCAGTTCTTCTAATGAATATTCAGGGTTGATTTCCTTTAGGATTGACTGGTTTGATCTCCTTACTGTTCAAGGGACTCTCAAGAGTCTTTTCTAGCACCACAGTTCAAAAGCATCACTTCTTCAGTGCTCAGCCTTCATGGTCCAACTATCACATCCGTATGTGATGACTACTGGAAAAACCATAGCTTTGCCTATACAGACCTTTGTAGGCAAAGTAATGTATCTTCTTTTTCATATTCTTTCCCATTATGCTTTGTCATAGAAAACTGTTCCCTGTGCTATACAGTATGACCTTGTTGTTTATCCATCTTATATATAATAGTTTGCCTCTGCTTATCCCAAACTCCCAGTTCCTTCTCTCCCCTACTGCAACCACAGGTCTGTTCTCTATGAGGCTGCTGTGTTTTGTTTGTCTGTTTAAAGTTTTATGTATTTATTTAATTTTTTAAATTGCACTGGGTGTTCGCTGCTCTGCAGCAGTGTGCAGTCTTCTCATTGCAGTTGCTTCTCTTGTTGCAAAGCATGGGCTCTAAGGACGTGGGCTCAGCAGTCGTGGCTCACAGGCTTAGTTACCTCAAGGTGTGTGGGATCTTCCTGAAGCAGGGATTGAACCTGTGTCTCCTGCCTTGGCAGGTGGCTTCTCAACCACTGGACCACCAGGGAAGCCCTGAGGTTGTTTTTGTTTAATAGACATGTTGATTTGTATCTTAGATTCCACTTATAAGTGATATCATGTGATATTTCTCTTTCTCTGTCTGAGTTACCTCTCTTAGAATGATAACCTCTGGGTTCATTCATGGTGCTGCAGAAGTCATTATTTCATTCTTTTTAATGGCCATGTGGAAGCCTGGCGTGCTACAGTCCATGGGGTCACAAAGAGTTTGACACGACTGAGTGACTGAACTGAACTGAATGGCCAAGTAATACCACCAGTACTTTTTTTTTTTTCTTTGCTGCATGACTTGTAGGATCTTAGTTCCTTGACCAGGGATTGAATTCGTGCCCCCTGCAGTGGAAGCATGGACTCCTATCCACTGGACTGTGAGAGAAGTCCTGGAACAGCCCTACTTTTGACTACTTGGCGTGCCTTTTCCCCTTCTGGTGTTAGGTGATTACATTTTCTTTAATGAGCTATATATCTCCAATCTCAGTCCATGCAGCTTGGGTGAGGATAATACCATTCTTACCTCCAATGGTAAAAATGTGGCGGGAGCTTAGCCAATCTTCATATTTCATTCATAATTCAAATCAGCCCTTTGAGGTTCAGTCTTGTGATTCCTGTTGGAATGTATGGGAAAGAGAAAAGCTGCTCTCACTGGATTATTACCTCTAAAGATCCTGTGAACCTGGGTGCTCCTGGGACCATCTTATGGAACTAGAAAGTGTGAAAGCAACGTCAAACAAAGAAGTAAATGGTCTCTAATGAGGAGAGAGAGAATGCATCGTAATTTGAGCTTTTGGGTCCAGTTTTCAGTTAAAAGGGTCAATTCATTTCCTCCTCTTCGAGTAGGTTTGGGTTGTACACATATTTAACACAAGGCAAAGCCAAGCCTGGTGCCTAAGTGATTTGACTCATAAAGATACAGTGAACCACTTTTAGAATTAGATAGTTTATTACTTACACGGAGAACAATCAGAAGAGTAAGCCAAAAGTCTTTGTAAGAGTAAGCTACTCAGGTCTTTGTCCCACACAGCAAAAAAAAAGTAAAATGTTACTGTCTCAGTCGTGTCTGACTCTTTTTAACCCAATGGACTACAGCCCGCCAGGCTCCTCTGTCTATGGGATTCTCCAGGCAAGAATACTGGAGTGGATTGCCATTTCCTTCTCCAGGGGATCTTCCTGACCCAGAGATCGAATTCAAGTCTCCTGTATTGCAGGCAGATTCTTTACCATCTGAGACACCAGGGAAGCCTCACGCATGAAAAAGGATGACATCAAAACAAAAGGAGCCAGATGAACGAAACCCAAGTTGTGACATACACTGTTGCTGAAGAGCCCATTCTAGCAGGCAACTATTGAGTTTTCTATGCTGCATCTCAGTTCTGAGGAGACTATAGCAAAAGTCTTACACTTCATCTGAAGCCCAGGAGACAAGGATGGAGATAGGAAGGCAGGCGATCCATGGCCTCATAGCTGTTTCTTACAGACCTTTCATCCCCTGGTGAACCTGGGGAAGCACAAGTTCTTCTACCAAGACTCAGATAAGCCGTGACTTGAGCCTTTGCCTCTGTGGATGCATGCTAGGTGTCCAGGGCACCAGGATGAACTGTTCCCTCAAATGTCCATCTTCTGTTGTGGACATTTGTCCTTGTTTTTGTCAACAGTACAGGAATCTCCTTCCTAAAGTTCAGGACTTCTTCCCTCCTTGAAAAAGAGCCCATCTCCCATTATGGAGGTTAACAATGTTAGATGTTTTCTAAAGACCTTTGCAGTTGGGATTAAGCAAGTTACATACCATCTATCCACCTATCACATGTTCTCATTTCTAACTTTGACAAAGAACAAGTGTCAAAATGAAGCTGAGACCCCACAGAATCTATCCTGATGAGAGTCACCATTTCTATAGCATAAATATTGAACTTGCAGTGGCTGGAGTGGAAGCTTTCATCATGGGAAGCAAAGGGCAGTGACCCAGACCAATAGAGGCAGGAGAAGTGTCTTCATCACATATTTAGAATGATTTTCACTGTCATTTTGGGTGCATCACTTGCCACCTTTATCTTTGGACTCCTGGAGATTTAGTGAGCTACTCAGTATCCTTTAAGAAAACCATTTTATGTTTAAAATAAAGTATTTTTTTCTCGATGGCATATAGGATCTTTAAATGATACATCCTCTAACACAAAATTTCTACAACTAACCTACCACCTACCACTGTCCATTGATATTACTCAGGCAGCCCATCCGTCCATCCATCCAACATTAAGCCATCTTAACATGCATCTTGGTTATCAAATACCTCAATATCTAAAGAAATGCAATTCTAATGATGGCATCTCAGGTTTCATGATTGAAAATGTGTATGATTAAAAATGATGCACATTCACTTAGAGGCAGTATGGAGCATATATTATGGAACACATATTAGAGCAGAAAAAAAAAATTATGCGTAATCCTATCAGGCAATACTTTTATTTTTTCTTTCCAATCACTTTTTTTCCCCATACCAATCAAGGAAATTTAATGCTTCCTTTGAATTACATGCCACATAGAGGCTACAGCAATTTTTTTAACACTCATAATTGAGTTTGTATTTCTTAACAAGAACAGCTACTTTGACTTATTCTCCAGCATTTTTCTACGCTGTTTGAAATTTTGCAAAGTTCTTTTGTTTATTCTAGTCACTTTTTGATGCTTATTTTCACAGTACTGATAATAGCATCTCAAGAGCTTCTTTTTTCTTTTATAAAATATAACCATTTCTCATAGTATTTAGACAACTCATTGGAGGTTACTTTGCCTATTGTGGCTTTGTAGGCTGTTTTCAGTATTGCATTATTGTAAATACCTCATGTTTTGGATATCTTTGTTCATAAAATATTTTTATGCTTCAGGTGAATTTCTTAGTATGTTTTCTTAAAAGTGATATGATTAAGCAAAAGGATATGACACTGTCTTGATACATTAATCAGATTTCTTTCCTAACAGTTATGTACTCTCACCAATCTTGGTTGAGAATGCCAGTTTCATTGTATGCTAACTGGTATTATATGATGCCATTTTTAAAAATTGCTAACTTGATAGTCAAAATAGTATTTTAAATAGATGAATGGCATAACAGATGAAAGGGTAAGAAGAGATGATTTCTAAAATAAGGACAAAAAGTCCAAAAAGCAGATGAAAAATATTCACCCTTATTACTAAGTAGCAAAACTTAAAGTTGTGCTGATTTTTAAACTACTTGGAGATCGAGGTTTTTAGAAACAGTTACATTTCAGGCTGTATCTGCTTATGAGGATGTTTGATACAGCTTTTAAGTGATTATTTAAGCTAAAGAAGGTATGTATTTAGGGCTACACCTATTTGTATCAGATGTATTCAGCCCAGGCATAACTGCTCTTAACTTTTTCTTCTTCCAGTGACCTTGGGAGGTAGTGATGGATTTGCCCCTTACTTGCAGACAGCATGCCTGATATAAGTGGGACAGGATTTTTACAGCCAGAGATTTATTCTTCCAGGTCACATTTATCTTTTCTGGAAGATGATGTCTCATCCCAACACCCTTGTCAGTAATGCTAGCCCAGCATTGTTGTTGCTGCTGTTTGTTATTGCAAAATGGCTTCCTCTTCTCTTCTTTGCATCGTGGGTGGCATTACTTGATTTTCTTGTCGATGTGTATTTTATTGGCTGCTTGTTTCTTAATGTGTGTACATTTCCCCTTCACACTGTATATTTAAAAATGCCACTTGTAGGCATATCGAACTTCTGACCTTGTCAAGCTTCATATTTTGTATGAAGCTAAAGAAGGGATGTACTGGATGAAATCTGTTGGTCTCTTTAAAGCTGGGGTCACACATTATCTTATCCTGAGTTGTAACTGGTCCATAGACATGTTTGCCATGAAATATGTAAACAAAAGCAAATCACCAACATTTAAAAAGTGTGAGATTGTATTTACAAGTTCAGATTTCAGCTTCCCCTTCAAAAGTATTCTGATGATCTGGGAACAACGAGTCCACATTTTTTAAAATTGTTTAGACTGTTGCCTGCACATAATAGCTGCTTAAGACACATTGGGTGTCATTATTAACTGCCTGGTCCTATAGACAGTTGAGTCTGCAGCCTTGTTTTAGAATCTCTAAATCTGGCTTGAGCATCCCTCACTGATGCAGTACCTCCAAAACAGAATGAAGATTTCCTTGTGGGAATTTTCACTTTCTTCTCAGTAGAACCTCATTGAGAAAGGTGGTCTTCCCTGTCACCCATAGACAGACAGACATACACACATTACCACCACCACCACACCAGTTGTCAAGATGGATAGTACTACAATGCTGGAGAGAGTTAGGGATCTCTGAGCAATGTCTTTTCATCTAGACAGCCCAACTGCTGCCCTTAGATTAAAGGAAATCTAAAGGCAGAGCATTTATTTTTATTCTTCCTTCCCTTAGAGTGGTGGTCTCCTATGGAAGGATAATCCCTCTTATTTCTCTAGATTCCACCTCTTACACCTTCCTCAGTCAATTTTTTTGACCACAACCGCTTTTTTGTATTTTCCCCTCCGATTATTTCATTTCTTTTAGCTCAGGCTCCTCTGAGTTGTATTGTGGGTTGTTGTTGTTGTTGTTGTTTCCTCTTTACAGCTAGATTTTTTAAGAGAGAGATCTACTCATTGTTTACACATTCCTTACTTTGGCTCTCTCCCAACTCAGACTGAAGTTGTTCAAGCCAAGGTCACTAGTTACCTCTTATGTGTGAAATCTAATGCTGTTTTCGTTTCCTTTTTTTTTTTTTTTCAGATTGTATTTATTTTTGTGTTTATTTTTTATTGTGCTGGGTCTTCTTTGCTGTATGGGCTTTTGTCTAGTTGCAGCAAATGGGGGTTACTCTCTAGTTGCAGTGTGCAGGCTTCACATTGCAGTGGACTTTTTTGTTGCCCAGCACAGACTCTTGGGCACTTGGGCTTCACTAGCTGTGGCTCCCAGACTCTAGAGCACAGACTCAATAGCTGTGGTGTATGGGCTTAGTTGCTCTGCAGCCTGTGGGACCTACAAGGATCAGGGATCGAACCTGTGTTTCCTTCATTGACAGATGGATTCTTTACCACTGAGCCACCAGGGAAGCTCCTCTATTTTTAATATGATACCTGTCTTAAGATATAAATCATATGTCTCACATTTTACCTAAAGTATACCATGGAATGGTTCTTAGTATACTCAAAGAATCCTTCAATCATCACCACAATGACTTTTAGACCATTTTCATTGTCTCAAAAAGAAATTTCATACCTGTAAGCTTCCATTCCCCACTTCCTGCCCAGCCCCAGACAAGCATTAATCTATATTTTCTCATCCCTATATATTTATAATTCTGGACATTGAATGAAAATGGAATCATCAATATGACTTTTGCAACTGGTTTCTTTAATTTAGCATAACATAACCAAGTTTCAAACATGTACTAGTATACAGAATCAGTGTGTATGTGTGTGTGTATGTGTGTGTGTGTGTGTGTGTGCACACACACGTGTGAGTACTCAGTTGTGTCTGGCTCTTTGCAGCCTCATGGACTGTAGTCCGCCAGGCTCCCCTGTCCATGGGATTTTCCAGACAAGAATACTGGACCAGGGGGCCATTTCCTACTCCAAGAGATCTTTTCGACCCAGGGATTGAAACTGCATCTCTTGTGTCTCATTCATTGGCAGACAGATTCTTAACCACTAGTGCCACCTGGGAAGCCCATAGTATCAGTGCTTCATTTGTTTATATAACTGGTTGCTATTCCATTGAATGGAAATATGCCACATATTGTGTATTTATTTAATAGATGATAAGCATTTGAGTTATTTCTACTCAATGAGTCTATTATGAATGAATCTTTAAGAATAATGTTCCTATGAACATTTGTATGCAGATTTTCATGTGGATATATTTTTTAATTCTCTTGGGTTTTGGTGAATTTTTAATTTGTATCTTTCATCTCTAGAAATTCCATTTAGTCCTTTAATGTATTTTCCAGATTTCTTCTTCCACGTTTATGTTTTTACCTTAGGTCCTTGAGCATATGAACATATCTACAGTAGCTATTTTAATACCCTTATCTGTTAATGTCATCACCTTTATCATTTCTATGTTTCAGTTGATAGACACCTGCTTATAGGTTACATATTTCTGCTTCTTGGCATGGCTAATGTTTTCTGGGTGGTGGACATTTTAAGTGCTATATCATTGTCTAGATTTTATTTCATTTTCCTTTTCATGTGGCAGGTAGTTCTTGTAGGTGGATTTGATACTTTTCAGGCTTATTGGTAAGTCTTGTTAGAGTGAGTTTAGAGTAGCTTTTACTCTAGTTCAACTTTAATCTTAACAACTCAAATACAACCCTCCTAGAGTCTCTACTGAATGCCATAGTTATTATCATAGTGTGGTTCTTTGAACCAGCAATGTGGGCATCATCTTATTAGTGATGCAAAGCCTTAGTCCCACTCTAGACCTACTGAATCAGAAGCTCTGGGATTGAGGCCCAGTTATCTGTGTTTTAACAGGTGCTGTGGTGCATTCTAATGTCTGAGAACCATTATACCAGAGCAATCCTTCTCAATGCATTTTCTGATTCAGTAGTCTGGATAATGTCTGAGATTCTAAATTTTTGACAGGCTCTTAGATACTGGTGTTGCTGCTGAGCCTTTGACTTTAGTTTGAATAGCAAGAGCCTAGAAACCTTACTTTCAGCCAAGGAGTCCAATTTCATTGTCACAAGAGTGTTTCCTTTTTAAGTATCTACACAATGATAAGCAATCTATTCATGAATTTCTATACTGAGGCTACAAATAGGAGCCTTACTGGATAAGTGAAAGTGAAAGCCACTTGGTCATGTCTGACCCTTTGTGACCCCATTGTCTATACAGTCTGTGGAATTCTCCAGGCCAGAATGTTAAGGGAAGCACACTGACTGAAACTGCCCACCCTGGCCAGGCACCATAGTAACCATTTGCATGAGTTGTTTTACGACAGGAGGTTCTGGTAAGGAACACGGAACTAATAAGCCACCACCAACCGGAAGAGTTCAGGAAAGGTCAAAAGGAGACACCACATGTCCGACCACCTCCCAGAATCCTTCTCTCTGGCAACCATCTTGGCTGAACAAGGCGTGCACCACCAGGAAGGACTCTGAGTAAGAATGGTTGGCTAAAGACAACCCGGAAACTAATCCCATCACCATAAAACCCGAGACTGCAAGCCACGTGACAGAGCAGTTCTCCTAGGTTCTCTTACCCTACTGCTCTCCACCCGGGTGCCCTTTCCCAGTAAAGTCTCTTGCTTTGTCAGCACATGTGTCTCCTCAGACAATTCATTTCTGAGTGTTAGCCAAGAGCTCAGTTTCAGGCCCTGGAAGGGGTCCCCTTTCCTGAAACAAGAGTACTGGAGTGGGTTTCCTTTACCTTCTCCAGGGTATCTTCCCAACCCAGGGATCGAACACAGGTCTCCCGCATTGCAGGCAGATTCTTTACCAGCTGAGCCACAAGGGAAGCCCATTACTGGATATATCCAGTAATATACTGGTAGCATATTGCTGGATATGCTACCTACAAAAATATGTAATTTTAGGTGGAAATAGAGTAGGTATTTCTTTTAATTCCTAAATCCAAATGCAAATAGGATAAAGACATTGAACTGGTAATAAGGATAAAATGTCATTTGCTAAAAATTTTTATATTCTAGATACTGCCTAATTCTTTAAATCCTAACATTAACCTGAAATGGTCAATATCGTTATTTTTACTTTTTTATATTTCCTACTTTAATCTCTCCAATGGAAACTCAGATTAAACTACTCATTTGATGCCATCAAGGGCTGTCAAGTTCAAATCTCAATACTACAGTGTTTTTGCTTGTTGTTTTGCTTTAGTGTTTTAGTTTGAATGCAATATTGAAGTGAAAAAAAAAGAACCAATGAACTTCCTATGTGTTAAATTATCGTGATTATTACAATAAATCTAAATTAAACATGGATTCCATGTAATGCCATCTGACAGACTGCATGCACTGCTCTGAGTTCATGACAGCCAGTTTTAAACAAGATTTCCATTACCTCAAAAAGTCATATACTGGCACAAGTATTGTATTATTTTCTTTATATTAACCAGCAGAACAATGCCTCTGTTTTAATAAGAAGTAGGAGGCTAATCTTGGCAAATAAAGGAAAGACTTTGAAAGGATTGGCAAAGATTGGAGCTTTGTATACTGTGGTTAAAGCTGTGTCACCTCTGCTTCAGTCAGGGCACCATGGTTGGGAAACTGAAGTGGTTCAGTGAGGGCTCCAGGGAAGGACGATGTGGGTTTGCCCAGGGTGCACTGCGGCACACCCACTCTCTCTCTTTTTCTCTGTCTCTGTCTTGTTTAAACACAGGCAAAACTATTCTGAAACACAGATTTAAACTCTGTTCTCTGCAGCAGTTATTCTGTAGCCTGAATCATGAGATTTCATGGTTAATATCTTGGATCAGAAAACAAATTATTATTAGTTAAAAAGTTATCCATCTTCAAAAAAAATAGTGAACAAGAACCATGCTTTCTAGGTTTGGCCATTACATACTGAATTTTATATCTTGGGTAAATGCCACTGGAAAGACTTTCTCCCTTTATAAAACTGTTTTTGTTTTGTTTTGTTTTGTAACTGAAACTCTTTCTTAAATCTCCAGTATGAATGGCTTGAGGTGAAGAATGTCCTAAACAGATGATCTCCCGAAGTTTTTTTTTGTAGAAATGTGATTCATATTCTCTTCCTCCTTCCCTGTCCCCCCACCCCCACAACCCCCATAAACTTTAGCATGTTCTTACCTGAAGACAAAAGGCAGGCTAAATGGCCATTCAGAGATCTCATAGCCTTGTGATACTGTAACTATCTTCTTGGGCCAAATTTATACATAAACCAGGTTTTACTGTCTGGGTATTCAGCTTGTAAGAAGTAACTGGGTCTAATCATATCCTAAGTCCATAATCAAAACAGAGAGCTTCAGTGTCATATCACAAAGCTATTTACAACTTAATTTAGAAAAGTAAGGCAATTTTTTTTTTTTTTTTCATGCTCAATGGTAGGAGCTGGTAGAAACAGAGACGTTTCTAAGGATGTCTCTTGTTAGGGGTGAGATGAAAAGGACTGGCAGGCCTTGGGTTGGAGAGCCCTATAGATGCTTGGCAACCTGGAGGAAACTGAGTTCTGCCTGGGTGGTACTTGGCAGGTGGGGGTTTGAGGGGACAGAGAGGAGGTGAGATGCTGGAACGTGAGTAGCCCAGAGTTGGGCATAACCCAAGGAGGAAACAGGGTATACCCAGGTAAGCAGTCAGGACCTAGGAGGCTAGATACCCGAGGGCAAATTAATATGAGGACTCCAAAGTCTGAGCGGGCAGGTAGTCATAAACTGAGAATGCCACACGGAAGCAAAGTCAGGGAACCAGAAACTTGGCAAGCTGTGTGAGCACTGGCGTCAGTAACTGAAGACCTCAATCACAGGAGTGGAGCCCTGTTTATGATGTAGTTCGAAAGGCACGAGCTGAAAGAATCTGACCTGAAATCCCTCCCCACCACACCCTGTAACCCTGAACTTGTAGCCCAGTGCCCGTGTCCCACACTGTGAAAGGAGAAATGAATCACTGTGTAGTCCAATCTCTAATGTGCAGTTTAGGGACTTTACCTGCCTCACAGGGTTGCTAAGAACAAAATGAACGCAGTGAAGGGATCAGGAAATACCTAACATGCCTTGAACAGGTGCTCCGTAAATACCAGTTCCTCTCTCTTCTTTTCAGTGATGATCTTCCATATTTACTTTCACCTGGGGCTGGTGACAAGGGATGAATGATGAGAGCAAGTAAAGGCTAGTGATTCATGCCGCTTGAAAGGGAATGAGAAGTAGGAGAGGCAGACTAATGCTGACACAGGGCTGGGGATTCGTCGGAGGAGGCGGTATATTTAAATTGTTGATAACTTTCAGAAGCAAGTTCTAGTTGGAAAGTCCTGTTAGGACAGGATGATGGAGGGATATTTTCTATTTTGAATTAAAATAACTTCCTGCTTAAAAAAGAATCCTGATCTGTTTCTGCTTGTGGTCACTTGACTTTATCTCGATGGTCAATGAACTTTGTTCTAGGAGGAGATGACAGTCTGGTGGGAACTGTGTATGTATCCATGTGCAGTGATTGGGGTGGAGAGATGGAGGGATCACCTTGAAGATGTTTTTGCAAAGCAAATCTACTGTCTTTACTTACATAGTGTGTTGTTGAGGGTGGTTTTTCAAAGGGCGGAGAGAGTTTGAAGAACATAACTTTCCCACTACAAAAAGTTGCTCTAAAATTAAATTCTGATGATGCTATTCCCTTGGTTATAACTCTCAGTGACCCAGCCTCCCCTCCTTCCCACACTGGTGCCCCAAGGATAAACTCCAAACCCCTTAATATGATGGATAAACCTTCATGATCTATCCTTATCATGCTCTGAGGCCTCATCAATCACTTCTCTACCTCCCACTCACTAGCCTAAAGCTGAACTAAACTATTTAAGATTCCAATAGTATCCCATGTTCTCTCTGCATCCTTATAAATGGTATTCACGTTATATGTAATATTTTTCTGCTTCACTCTGTTTATCTTTAAACTCCTGCTTGTGCTCTACATCCTAGCTTGAAAGTCACTTCTTCCAGAAAGCCACCCCGAATCTCCTAAGACTAAACCAACTGTTTTCTTCACCACATGTGTCTATAGTACCCTATGTTTATTCCTATTGCAGTAATAAATAAATCACATTGTTTGGTAATTACCTAAACACTAATTTTTCTCTGCCACAAAGCTGTGGGTGTTTAAGGGACAAGAACTGCCTGGTCAATCCCATATCAGAAGCACCTGAAAGATAGTAGATATTCAGTAAACACTTGTTATGTAAATAAAAGAATGAACTGAACGTCAACAAAAAATTTCCCAACAACAACAAAAATAATCCAAAGCAATTTTAGTGCTAATAAAACACATACTGGAATATCAGTGGCTCTTGAGGAAAACTGATTTAAAGATGTGCAGTGGCACATGAAAAGATGCTCAACATACTAACTGTCATGCTTCATGCATGCTTAGTTGCTCAGTCATGCCCAACTCTTTGTGACTCTGCGGCCTGCCAGGTTCCTCTGTCCATGGAATCTTCCAGGCAAGAATACTGGAGTAAGTTGCCATTTCCTCCTCCAGGGAATTTTCCCAGTCCAGGGATAGAACCCATGTATCCCATGTCTCCTGCATTGGGAGGTATATTCTTTACCACTGAGCCACTAATTATCAGAGAAATGCAAATCATGTGGTCCAACCTAATAGGTTCTTAATAAAGATTGTTGAATTTACACATCTAAGGAAAAGAAGTTTTTTTAAGTCTCAGTGGCTGGGCCTGAGCCCAGTTGCCCGCTCTTGCTGTTCCCTAATCAGAAAAGCCAGAAAGATCACATGGGTGAGGGAGTCCCACTGCTAGAAGTCACTTTTCCTGTATTTCCTTGCTCTGTAAATTTAAAAGCTACAACCAATTGTGGAATGTGAGCAAATGCATCAGACAAAGACCAGAAACCTGGATCTCATAAAGTGTTATGCAGGAATTTGCTAAGCAATCCTGGCAACAGCCCTACAAGTAGATGCTAATTGATCCTCACTTTACAGACAAGGAAATTGAGACAAAGAGTTGAAGTAACTTGCCCAGAGTCGTCTTTCTTGTGAGTGGCAGTGCAGGGATTCAAGCTCAGTGTGACTCCAAACCCCACCCTGCACTGCCTTTGAGAAGCACCAGGTGGTGGAGACATTGGTAGCACAGGTAACCTATGAGAGACATGTGTGTGACCTCCTGCCCTTGCTGGGATGGATGTCTCTGAGTCCTGGCATGCTAGGGAGGGATAAGGCCTTAAAAAGGATTATCTAGTACACCTGAGCTTAGTGAGCCCCACTATTGGTGAAAAAGACATAATTCTGCTGATAACTTCCTCCTGCAAAATAGTGAGTTCAAGTTTTCTACGAGCATAGGAGCTAATATTTATTGCCATAAAACTGACATTTTATAAACCTGTAAGTTTAAACAGTTTAGAAAGTTCACAGAAAAGAGGAGGCAAAGAGAATGGGCCTATTTGAAAATGAAATAATTGTATAAAAAACTCCTTGAAGTACTCATCTATTAGGGTGAAACTAAGAAATGTAAATGAGCAAACTCCTGGAGACAGTGAAGAACAAGGAAATCTGGTGTTCTGTAGTCCACAGGGTCACAAAGAGTCAGACCCGACTTAGCAACTGAACAACATCAACAAAAAGAAATGTAAACTATTATTGTGTCAACATCAAGAAATTTTTTAGGATAATTTTACTTGATATGTTTATTTGTCTCCCAGACTTATTAAGGTATAATTGACAAATAAAATTGCACATATTTAAGGTGTATAATGTGGTGATTTGATATATGTATAATTGTGAAATGATTATCACAATCAAATTAATTAACACATCCATCACTTCATAGAGGTACCTTTTTTATTTTCATGGTGAGAACATTTAAGCAAATTTCAAGTGTATAGTACAGTTTTATTAACTCTAGGTACCATGTTATACATTAGATCTCAAGAGCCTATTCATTTTATAGTCAAAATTTTGTACCCTTTGACTAACATCTCTCCACCCCCTACCCTCAGCCCCTGGCCACTACAATTCTAGCTTGTTTCTATGCTATTGACTTTTAGAGTCTGCAAATAAGTGATACTGTATAGTAGTATATGTCTTTCTTTGTCTGACTTACAGTAAACAAATTTTCATATTTTTGTATTGCAAACAATTTCCTGAGAGTTATCATTTTGCAAAATCAAACACAGTCTAGCAAAAATATAATCAATGGGTTTTAAATAATAACAATGGTAGATATATCATTGTCTTACTGGCATCTTGAGTGTGCTAATGTAGAACTCAAGTGTTTTGTTATAAAAAGGCTGGTAATCTAGTCTTCTGAGACTAAAAACACAGTGCTGCTTTGTGTCTCACTGCAAACCTTTGAAGATATAAATGTCTAAGACTTTTTTTCTGTTGTATTTAGTTGACTTTCTAAATATCAAGAGAAAAAGTTTACAAGGCAAATGAATGACGCCAAAGGTAAAGTTTCTGCTGTGTTTCATCTCATGGTGTGCTTTACCAAGGAGTAATATCCTTTCTATGATTGAGGAAGCACTGCTGTTCAAACTCTCATTGCAGTGTCCACTTGCAATTTTCTTCTTTATCATTCCAGAAATGAGACAGACAGTGAGGGGCACTCGGGACCCTCATTTACTCTATGTGTAACACCGCAGGTTAAATGGAACTTTTGATTCAATTTTGTCAGATACGGTATTTGTTGAAAGCCAGCTATTTACGCAACAGATTGAGAGCTGCTGCTAACAGCTAGAGCTGTTGATTGATTGCTATTATTCAACCTCTTCTCCTGGAGCCCATCAAAAGTCGAAAGGACTGGCTGTGAACACGTTTACCTGGAGGTTGGGTGAAAAGAACTCAGTCAGAGGTGTGCTTCTATGGACCCAAGTCCCTCCTCAGGAATTCACTCGAATGAATGAGTTTGGTAAATATGTATTGTGTAACTATTCTGTGCCTATCTCAAAACACAAATGCCAAATAATTCATTCAGCGGGCATGCGATGTGTATTTATAGAACTCCTGTCATATGCCAAGCACGTTGAGTATAGGGCATTCAATATATGGCAATAGAATTTGCTTCAAAAGATCCACAAGATAACAAGTGCAACAAAGAGGTGACAGCAAGATGAAGTCAATAGCAGGGGCAGATACAGACAGCAGAGCCTTGGTCAATTCAGTGTTCAGCAGGAGTTATTTTCTCAAGCTCAGAGATGCTTCAGTATCTTGGTAGTTTCCCTTGCCCATCTTATAAATGGTTCCTTTCTTCATCTGTTCTCAAAAGTCTCCCTGTGTGCTGCTGACACCCAGATGGTACAGTCCTAAAATTACCAGGGGATGTGGAGTCTTCTGCTGACCTAAAATCAACAGTCCTTGGCTTATGCCTCTGAAGTTTGGAGGTTAATGGACAGCATCGCTAAATGAGGCCATGTGTGAAGGTCTGAAATACCATCCAAGTCTACAGGATTAGAAAAGAGCATCCCAACAGTGTGGTTTTCTCAAAAATAAAAGAATATATTTTGGAAGAGAATGAAGTATGTAAACAGGCTCCACACTTGAAGGGTAATCGGAATTTGACATACCCGATGGCTGAAAACAGAATTTGCAGCAAGGTGCCTCTCTTCAATAGCTCTTTGAAGAGCTGAGCACAGTCAGGCACTAGACATTTAGATATTTCTTCTTCTGATCCCCCTCAGGTGGTTTCTGCCAGATATGCTGTGGGGATGTGGCCCTGACATTCTCCCAAATAGGAATCCAAAAAAAGTGTGGGAAGCTTATCTTCCTTTCCTATTGTTTTCCTTCAGTGGAGAGTTGAAGCACACTAGAATATAAAGCAGTTTAATTCAAATAGAAAAGTTCAACTTTTGCCAGGAATTTGGCTTAAGTCACTTGAATCCACATGGATATTTACACAAATCCACAAACTATTAAAGCAAAACTGCCAGGCTTTGAATTACCTTAGGCAGGAGCAATTATTTATTTTTTGTTTCATCTTCAGCACACAGTTCAGACCCTCATACAAAAACTCAACAAACGTTTATTTAACGAATGAGCAAATTCAGGACTAAAAGAATAAGAATACAGACAAAGTAAATTAGAATAAATTTCTTTGTATTTCTGAACATTTTTTAAAGTAGACATAGGTGGCTCAGATGGTAAAGAATCTGCCTCCAATGTGGGAGACCTGGGTTTGATCCGAGTTGGGAAGATCCTGTGGAGAAGGGCATGGCAACCCTACTCCAGTCTTCTTGCCTGGAGAGCCCCACGTACAGAGGAACCTGACGGACTACAGTCCATGGGGTCTCAAAGAGTCTGACACAACTCAGTGATCAACGCTTTCACTTTTATTTTCCCTTAAAGTAATTGCCTTCCGGTCAGGGTGAGTAGTAGGCAAAGACGTTTCAACAGTGCTACTGGTGAAGTGGTAAAGAATCTGCCTGCCAATGCAGGAGACACAGGAGATCCGAGGTCGATCCCTGGGAGTAGGAAATGGCAACCCGCTACACACACACACACACACATACACACACACACACACACGTTGCTGTTTGTATACCACTTTTAGAGTCAGTCACACATTCTCTTGCTGCTGCTGCTGCTTTTGTTTAGTCACTAAGTCGTGTCTGATCCTTTGCAACGATATGGACTATAGCCTGCCAGGCTCCTCTGTCCATGGGATTTTCCAGTCCAGAATACTGGAGCGGGTTGCCATTTCCTTCTCCAGGGGATCTTCCCCACCCAGAGATCAAACCTGCATCTCCTGCATTGGCAGGCGTATTTTTACCACTGAGCTGCCTGGGAAGCCCACATAGGCACTCCTAGTGAGTGGCAAGTCTTCATCATTTGGGAAAGGATTTAATTTATTTTTAAGCTGGTGAGTTATACAGAGTCACGTTTTGTATGTAAGATGAATAATGAAAGTAGATTGTACTATATTTGTGTGTATATATTTTATGTCTATATATGTATCTACTTATAAATATACACACAAAATATATGTACATATACATATATATAAGCAAAGTGTGAGTACAAAATAATGAAATATCTTTTTATTTTTGTTTTTCTTGATGACACTCAAATATGCTTGGAAATCATCAGATTTCAAAGTATGGCAATTCCACAAATATTCTGAGCAATGACAACTTGAAAAACTGAGTATGTAGTTTCCCAACATGATGACTCTAAAGAATAACGATCTTGTGAATATTTAGTTTCTACCCTGTCCACTGAAGAAGTGGTACTATACAAGGCCTGATACTTGGTGAGCATTCAGTATGAACTAGCTGCATAAAATGTAAGGGTCATTTCCTTATAACTGTGCCTCAGTTTCCCTCCCTCTCTCTCCCTTCCTTCTTCCCTTCTGTCCCTCTCTGGATCTCCTGCACAATTCATGGCACCTTCTCATTACTTTTCTTTTTTTAAGTATTATTTTAACATTTTCCCATTGTTTCTGATCTCCGCTAATATTTCCTACCCACCCTGTTTTGTACCTTTTCGAGTCAGTCAGTTCAGTTGCTCAGTCGTGTCTGACTCTTTGCAACCCCATGAACCGCAGCATGCCAGGCCTCCCTGTCCATCACCAACTCCGGGAGTCCACCCGAACCCATGTCCATCAAGTCGGTGATGCCATCCAGCCATCTCATCCTCTGTCGTCCCCTTCTCCTCCTGCCCTCAATCTTTCCCAGCATCAGGGTCTTTTCCTCTTCGCATCAGGTGGCCAAAGTATTGGAGTTTCAGCTTCAACATCAGTCCTTCCAATGAACACCCAGGACTGAGCTCCTTTAGGATGGACTGGTTGGATCTCCTTGCAGTCCAAGGGACTCTCAAGAGTCTTCTCCAACACCACAGTTCAAAAGCATCAATGCTTCAGTGCTCAGCTTTCTTCACAGTCCAACTCTCACATCCATACATGACCACTGGAAAAACCATAGCCCTGACTAGATGGACCTTTGTTGGCAAAGTAATGTATTTACTTTTTAATATGCTGTCTAGGTTGGTCATAACTTTCCTTCCAAGTAGTAAGCATCTTTTAATTTCATGGCTGCAATCACCATCTGCAGTGATTTCGGAGCCCAGAAAAATAAAGTCAGCCACTGTTTCCCTATCTATTTGCCATGAAGTGATGGGACCAGATGCCATGATCTTAGTTTTCTGAATGTTGAGATTTAAGCCAACTTTTTCACTCTCTTCTTTCACTTTCATCTAGAGGCTCTTTAGTTCCTCTTCACTTTCTGCCTTAAGGGTGGTGTCATCTGCATACCTGAAGCTATTGATATTTCTCCCAGCAATCTTGATTCCAGCTTGTGCTTCTTCCAGCCCAGTGTTTCTCATGATGTACTCTGCATATAAGTTAAAGTAAGTAGGGTAACCTTTTCGAGTACATTAGCTTATGTTTTCAGATATATTTGTGTCTATGAAACTGCTTAGTGTTGTTTGGTGAGATACATTTTTTTTCTCTATTTTTTACTCAACATTATGTTTTTAACATACTTTCCTGTTGCCAGATATGTCTCCTGAACATTGCTTTTAACTCTTGCACGGCATCCCTTTGTATCTGGTGATGGATACCCAAGTTGCCTTCAATTCCCTGCTACATGTTCCCTTATGGAACTATGGATGACTTTTGTCTCTGGGGAGGGTACCGAAAAATTAGGTTACAAATTCAATTCCACGGTGCTGTCAGATTTCCCTTCAAACTATACTGCAATGTACTCCAACAAATAGTGCCTGTGAGTCCCTGTTTCCTTTCTTGAGGTCAATAGCTTCATTTGGAATTCTCCAATGTTTTCATTTTCACCAACGCAGTGGATATAAAATAGTTCCTATTAGCATTTTAAATTGCATTACTCATAGTACTAGTGGGCTGAAGCATGCCTTCAGATGTTTATGGTCCATTTGGGGCTCCTCTTCTGAATATTGTGTGTTTCTATTTTTGCCTCCCCCCACCACTTAGACGCATGCCTGTCATCTTGTTGATTTACCAGAGTTCCATATACATTCTAAGTTTTTTTTTTCTAATAATCTGAATCTATATATATTCTTTTCTAAGTAATTCAAACCCTGTGACCTTCTGGTTTTCCCTAGACTATTGGATTATTTGAGGTCAATGATGCTAATTAACAATATATCATAAGTGTTTTCATGCTTCAAGGCTTTTGAGTCTCATCCTTTTTAATATGTGTTTCCAATAAGTGTATTCTGTAGGGAACTTCTGCCACTGATGCAGATTTCTTTCTGATCTAGCCGTCACTGAATTCTGTTTTCTGATTACAGATCTCGTCAAAGATACTAATAAACTTAGGACTGGCTAGCAGATGAATCCTTCAGTCCTAAAGACTGAAGGCTGAAATACCAAATAAATCACAATACCTAAAGCAAATAGTGCCAATGTTTGTTGAGTTTAGATTATTCTGTCTGTTTACACACATTTTTTTCTAGCACCACATATTAAAAACTGCTTTTTATTTCAAAGTAAGATTACATCTAAGGAGACTAGCAATATAAAAAAATTTCTTCTAAGAGTACCTTGTCCTTATCTCCTAAAATAAACAAAGAATTGAAGGTTAACTGATTGCAACAAAAGACCTAGATGATCTCTAGGTAAGTAATGGTGAGGATATTTCATGAAAAAATAAGTGTCAGTGTACCAGTAGCTCCTAATACTGATTTCCTTTTTATTTTTACGTTTTTTAGCCAACAGATTATTCTAAATTCAGTACCCTTGGCTGCACATAGCGGTGCTCATGAAGAATGAACTTATCAATCTAGTTAACATAGAGCATATGTGTACCCAACCGTGGACGGGAGTTAAGACTTAGACTGGAATTTTAGCCCCTTATCATCTGGTTTCTAATTCAGTCTTTGGATTTTACTGCTCACAACCTTCTTATACATTCCAAATGGAACGGGGCACTTCACAATTTGTTGAACACTCCAGTACATTCCCACTTTTCTGCTCTTGATCTTGTAACATCCTCTTCTGGCAGTCCCACTCTTTCATGCTGAAATCATCCCCATCCCTGAGGGATCAGGGAGCTGCCCCATGGCCAGTTCTCAGTGATGTCATCTCACCGCCCCCTAGATGTATCCTCCCTTTCCTATTAAATCCCGTCGCATTTAAAACACACCTCTCATGTGACATTTTAAAAATAATCTAGTTCCTGAAATTCTGCATGTTGGGGTGTTTGCATCTGTTACCAGACTAGAGTTTAAACTCCACAAGTGTAGAGCTTGGGTCTTGTTGATCTCCAGCCCCAGCAATACCTGGCTTAGTGCCTTTCATAATTAATTGTTATTGTTCAGTCACTGAGTCATGTCCGACTCTGCAACCCCATGAACAGCAGCACGTCAGGCTTCCCTATTGTCAGGGAATGTTTAACAGTAAGATTCCTGTATGCTGTTTCCGATGTCTCTTGAGCCCTCTGTTCCTTATCAGTCCCTGTCAGGGGCGAGAGGAGCCAGGCAAGCCTCTCCCAGGACAGAGATCAATGAGATGGGATGCTTGCATAGCATTTCCTTCATTAGTTTTTCCATTTGGTGAAAGGGGTTATTTACAACCCTCTTTTGATATGGATTGCCTTTTGGTCTTATGGTCTTTATTGCTCCTTGCTTCCTTGGTAACTTGCAAAGTCTGGTCTCTTGATCTTTATCTGAAGAAGCTACCAGTATATATACTCTTACAGAATTCAATAAAGCACCCTTGTTCCAACAGAGCTTGGGTCCCCGTGTGTCTCTCTCTCTCTTTCTCTCTATTTCTGGCTAATTCCCTGGAGCACGAAGGCCGGCTGCGTAACCCAGGGAATATTAGCCTCTTTCCTTCTTTCACTTTCTCATCATTGACTCCGGACCACCAGGTTCCAGTCCATTAAAGGACCCCAACAAGTGGCACCCAGAACTGGGCCTGGTACACGTGGCAGATTCGGACGGAGTGACCTCAGGGCCTACTGAGGCCAGTAAGTACTAAGACATGGGTCAATCGGCTGGAAATCGGCTCACTTTTCTACTTTACTTCATCACTCAGGAACTTTCAGTTTCCCACTAGCGAATAGAGGCTCGCCTTCAGACAGTGGTTGAATGTAACCCTTGGTTCCCTGATGAAGGTAGTTTTGATTTAGAAATTTGGCACCGGGTCAAAGAGAATGTTGAATGAGCCGTCAGACAGGAAAAAAATATTCCGATAGATTTCTGGCCCCTGTGGGCTCTCATTAAAGCCATGATTCTGCCATTTCAAGGTAATTCTAGCCCTCCTGATATTTGGCAAAAGACAGAACACTTATTATATGAATATGAATTAGATGATGAAAACTTACAAAAGGCCCAATTAGAACAATATAAAATATTTCAGAATTTTCCTACTAACCTGCCCCGGTTCCTCCAAGCACTCCTCCCCTGCCAGCAGGCACAAACCCCAAAGTCTCTCCCTTGATAGAACCTAATGATTCTGGCAACGACTCCCTTAAGACACTTTCTAACATTAAAACCGACAACACCTTTCTGAATAACAATAATCTACCTCCTTTAGGACAGAGGCTCTCTAAATTGCTGGCTTTACAATCACAAGTCTCTGAAGCCAATGGTTTTTCCGCCTTTCCAGTTTTAAGAAATGCTGACACTCAAGGGCAAATAATACCTCAATATGAAGGTATTAACCTCTTTCATGCAACATGCAACAAATGAAAAAAGCTGTAACTATGTATGGCCCACATTCGCCTTTTACTAGAGAGAATCTAAATGCTATGGCGTCTTCTATTGGAACCTTTATTCCCTATGATTGGTGAATTTTAATAAAAGTTCTCTTTAAACCAGGAGAGTATCTTCAGTGAACAATGTGGTTTCAAGATATAGCCAGAGATCATGCTAACAAAAACGCTAGAGCTGGCACTCCCCAAAACCAAATTACTTTTGAAATGTTAACTGACACTGGACAATTTGACGCTATAATAGCTCAAATACTATGCCCTCCTTTGTTGCATGGACAATTAAAAACAGTGGCCCTTAAAGCTTGAGATAAAATTACTCCTCAAGAAAAACCTACAGGTAGCTACACTGAAATATTGCAAGGACCTAGTGAAAATTATGCTGATTTTTTTAGCTAGATTAGAAACTGCTATTTCCCTTACCGTAATCGGAGAAAAAGCTAAAAGGCAACTAGAAAAATTACTTGCTTATGAAAATGCAAATCAAGTATGTCAAAAGGCTATAGCCTCAATCTGTGAGACAGGGACTATTATTGATTATTCGAAAGGCTTGTCGAAATCTTGGATCAGAAACTCAAAAGATGCAAATGCTAGCTGAAACAGTGGTTGCTGCTTTAAGAAAGGGAAATGAAGGATGCTTTCATGTGGAGATAAGAACCATTTTAAAATGGACTTCCCTAAGAAAGCTAATAAAAAAAACCTCCAAAAGTCTGCCCCTGCTGCCGTAGAGAAATGCATTGGGCCAAAAAGTGTAAATCTAAATTTGACATTGAAGGGAAACCTATTCCGGGAAACTCCAAGCAGGGGATCCCCCAGGTCCCCTTCAACAAAAACCAGGGGCAAGTTCCTTAAATGACTTTCTTCTTTAACCTCAAGCAGTCCCCTCTAGAATCAACCTAATTCTCCTAAAAGAAAAGGGGGGAATGAGAGGGTAACAGGCAGGAAGGCCAGGGGTCTCCAAATGGAGGAAATAGGCTGCAAGTGTCAGACATTTTTATCTCTCTTAAGCAGAAGAAAAAACAAACTAGCGATATTTTTTCCCTTCTCTATATAAATTTAAAAGGAGGTTTCTCTTAAAATACTGTGTTGCCATAATGACACCTGGTTTCACTTGAAGTTAACTATTCTCAAACCCTGAGTTAACCAATGCATTTTTCTTATGGAAATGTTTGTCTTAAGCTATGTTAATGTGCTATACATTTACCCCAGACCCTGTCTTCAAGTCGGTTCCGCTTAATGGCTCAGAACCTACTTGACAAACCAGTATGTTATACTCAGATACTGTTCCCTTAATCTATGTAAACAAAACTATTTGTATGGTAATCTGCCCTTCTACAAGATTCAAGTCAATCGTTTTATGGCCTAGGATGATTCATCTGGTGCCAAGATTATCCCAAAATGCATCTTATGGATGAGGGGCCTGGTGCCATTCTGAGTTTTTAAGACATACCTTTCATTTTATTAACAGACTGCTGATGACTATATAACATCCAGCTGAAGACTAGCAGGGGGTACTCTTTCTGCCCCCTTCTGATGCCTATGTCAGAAGCTTTCTCTATCTCCTTTATACTTTAATAAAACTTTATTACAAATAAATCTCAATTTGAAAACACATTACAAACTTCTACCAATTTCCAAATAACTTTTCTGAAATATTTTGTAAAAATTTCATTCCATTATCATTCTGGTAAGCTGTGAAATTTCTTCTAAAATACTAAATTTAATGTTTCCCACATTATCAGCTTACAGCCTATACCACAAGCTGAGGTTTTTTATATAGATGGGACTAAAAATGCCAAAGTTTCATTGGTCTCTTAAAGAATATAAAGTCTTTTATACTGAATTTCATTCTGCTCAACAAAATGAATTGTATGCTCTTATTCAAGTTATTTGCCTACATCCTTACCCCATTAATATAGTCTCTGATTCTATATATTCAGTTTTTGTATTAAAAAATATAGAAACTTCCACCAAAAACTCCAATCAGCCTGTTATTCAACAACTTTTTTTTTTTTCAAACTGCAATCCATTATTAAAAACCGCACTTCTCCCATTTATATTACCGATATTCGAACTCGTTCTTGTCTTCCTGGCCCCATGAATCATGGTAATGAACAAGCTGATAAACTTATTTCTTTTGCTACTCCAAAAAAAACACAGCATGCTCTGTTGCACAACAATGCTGGCTCCCTACACCAGCTATGGAAAATCCCATACTTCCAGGCTAAAAAAAATATTACTAATTGTTCTACCTATAGACCCCTACATCTTCGACCCATCACACAAGGTATTAATCCTCGCGGTTTGCAACCTAATGAACTATGGCAAATGGATGTAACTTATTGCCCTGAACTTTCTCCATTTTCTTTCTTGCATGTCTGTATGTACTTGTCTTGCATGTACTAGTTCTTCTTTTATTTGGGCCACACCTCTTCGTGATGAGACTACACAACATGTTATAATTCACTTATTAGCTTGTTTTGCTGTAATGGGAACTCCTAGTTCTATAAAAAGAGACAATGGCCCCGCCTATATTTCTAGACACTTTAAACAATTTTTACAATCTTTTTCTATTAAACATATTACAGGTATTCCTTATAATCCACAGGCACAGGGCATAGTTAAACGAGCACATCACACACTAAAGTTGATAATAAAAAAAAATTAAAAGAAGGGGAAATACACAGAACACTGCTGTCTTCCTTTTCTAAGCATCTAAAGCAGACGCTACTAGATTCCAACGTAAGATATTTTCTAAACCTATAACTATTGTTAATACAGCTTTATTTGTTTTAATTTTTTTTAACTTTTCACAAAGAGATATCTTGACAAGAACAGAAATACATTTCAAGGAATTGAAGGACACTTCTCTTCCTCTGCCCATTTGGTATCAAGATGGGTTCAATAAACAATGGAAATCTGGGAAATTAATCTTACATGGAAAGGGATATGCTTGTATTTCCCCAGATGGATCCAACAAACTCACATGGCTTTTTCCTCAGAAAATTCAACCCAAGGGGGCCCCTGGTATTCAAAATGGAGATGAAACAACAAGAACCCCAGGAGAAAGAAATTCCAATATGGGCCATGGCGGCTCTAAAGATCTCCAGGAAGCACCACCCTTGGCAGCATCAGCCTTATGATCTCCCCACTTGGGGACAAATAAATACCCTTACTAATCAAGTTAAAAATCTGGTTTCTCAACAGGAAATACCTCGGAGTCCTGAAAACCTTCTTATCACTATGCTCTGTTGGCCTGCATGACCCCACTCAAGCCGGATTAACACGTCAACTTAACTGGGCTTACTTACCCAACCCCCCTTTATTATAGGTGGGTTTTTGTCCTGCCTCCAAAAGAAGACTTTCGGACATTGCTTGGATTATTTACTGCCTTGTTTACACTACTGAAGCTTTAGGGAAAGAGTTAGGGAAAGAACAAAAAACATTATGTATTATGCTACTTAAGTGGCTTAAAAGATTACTAACACTAAGATGAAACATTACCATGACAAAGGATTTCTTGGCTGGCTTGACAATGGAGTGGCATCCCCTGGTCCTAGAATCATCCTTGATAAACAGAGTGGGCCTGAACAATGGGTCATCTGGAAACTTGCTGCCAGCACCAAAGAACTTGGGACTTGGACCGAACATTTCACAGGGGCCAGTTGTGGTCATAGTAACTATTTCTTTCGCTATAATCAGTCATAGTTTATACAGGCCTGTGTCCCACTTCCTTTTGTTACAGCCACAGAAAATTTACAATTTAATAAGACCTTACGTTCTGTAACTTGTATTAATTGCAAACTATATACTTGTCTTAACTCCTCTATTTCTTTAAGCTACTCAATTTTATGTTACTCCTGTTCAATTCAATCATAGTGCCTACAACTGGGAACAAATCAAATTTCATTTACAAAATATACATGATAATGCCTCTCTGAATGTACAATTACTACAAAAGGAAATTTTTGAAACTTTTTCTAAATGTCTGCCCTCTTCCACTAATTTGGAAACTTTAGCTAAACAGCTCACGGATCAATTGTCTGGGCTAGACCCACAAATGATGGTTTCAAAGTATTACCCACAGCATCAGGTCTGGAACTGTAACTTTGGTGATTGTCTTGGTAATTATATCTGTTGTTTATCATTGCCTTTTTATAAGGTTGGTTAATACTAACCAAACTCATTTGGTCAGGACCTTTTTTACAAATATAATAAAATAGGGGGAATTGTCAGGGAATGTTTAACAGTAAGATTCCTGTATGCTGTTTCCGATGTCTCTTGAGCCCTCTGTTCCTTATCAGTCCCTGTCAGGGGCGAGAGGAGCCAGGCAAGCCTCTCCCAGGACAGAGATCAATGAGATGGGATGCTTGCATAGCATTTCCTTCATTAGTTTTTCCATTTGGTGAAAGGGATTATTTACGACCCTCATTTGATATGGATCGCCTTTTGGCCTTATTGTCTTTATGGCTCCTTGCTTCTTTGATAACTTGTAAAGTCTGGTCTCTTGATCTTTATCTGAAGAAGCTACCAGTATATATACACTTACAGAATTCAATAAAGCACCCTTGTTCCATCAGAGCTTGGGTCCCTGTGTCTTTCTCTCTCTCTCTCTCTCTCTATTTCTGGCTGATTCCCTGGAGCGCAAAGGCAGGCTGCATAAGCCAAGGAATATTAACCTCTTCTCCTTCTTTCACTTTCTCATCACCGACCCAACACCCTATCCTTCATTGTCTCCCTCAGTTTGCTCAAATTCATGTCCATTGAATTGATGGTGCCATCCAACCATCTCATCCTCTATTGCCTTCATCTCCTCATGCCCTCAATCTTTCCCAACATCAGGGTCTTTTCCAATGAGTGAGCTCTTTGCATCAGGTGGCAAAAGTATTAGAGCTTCAGCTTCAGCATCAGTTCCTTCCAATGAATATTCAGGGTTAATTTCCTTTAGGATTGACTGGTTTGATGTCCTTGCTGTTCAAGAGACTCTCAAGAGTTTCCTCCAGCATCACAGTTTGAAAGCATCAATTCTATGGTGCTCAACCTTCTTTGGCCACCTGATGTGAAGAACTAACTCATTGGAAAAGACCCTGATGCTGGGAAAGATTGAAGGCAGGCGAAGAAGGGGACAACAGAGGATGAGATGGTTGAATGGCATCAGTGGACATGAGTTTGAGTAAACTCTGGGAGTTGGTGATGGACAGGGAGGCCTGACATGCTGCAGTCCATGGGTTTGCAAAGAGTCTGACATGACTGAGCAACTGAACTGAACTGAACTGAACAGCCTTCTTTATGGTCCAACTCTCATATCTGCTTGTGAATACTGGGAAAACCAAAACTTTGACTCTATGTACCTTGGTTCAAACCTTGGTACAAAGTGTTGTCTCTGCTTTTTAATATGCTGTCTAGGTTTGTCATAATTTTTTTTTCCTAATTAATTTCCTTTATAATTAATTACTGAATATTAAATGAATGTCTAGGAAATCAACAAGCTGTTAAAAATATTGTACAGAGGGTGAGGAAGAAATTGCTTCATATTTACAGTGGATCAAAGATGCTGCTGCTGCTGCTAAGTCGGTTCAGTTGAGTCTGACTCTGTGCGACCCCATAGACGGCAGCCCACCAGGCTCCCCCATCCCTGGGATTCTCTAAGCAAAAACACTGGAGTGGGTTGCCATTTCCTTCTCCAATGCAGGAAAGTGAAAAGTGAAAGTGAAGTCGCTCAGTCGTTTCCAACTCTGAGTGGAAGTGAAATCAACGAAGCCTGGGAAAGCCAAGATAAACCTTGTCAGTTCACATCCCTGCTCCACCGTTTAAAAGGTTGCCTTCCTTGACCAGATGGTTCAACCACTTCATTTCCTCATTTGTATAACAGAGATAATAATAACAGCCACCAAGATGGTCTCAGTTAGAATTAAATAAGTTAATAATTTAAGCATAAAATCAAAGAGTTTCCCTGAATGTCCATACATTCATTTACATGTTAGTTAGGTAAATGTTATTTTCATTAGGATTTTTCTGTGGGTTTAGACTATAACTAAAATGATATTGGTTGTAGATGGCATTTTGCCTGACTAAATGATAGTCAGAGATGTGAAGTATGTAATAAAAATCATTGGAAGGTAAAATGAAAAATTAGTGCAATTTGAGAAGTTCTATGTTAAAATAGAATGTACTCAAATTCAAGAATAAAATTAAGAAATTGTTCACATCAGAGCCATTTCTTTGCATATTACTGTTTAATTGAACAATATTTTTCCATTTAAGAGCTCTTTTAATAACCAAATTGACTCTTTAGATTTGGTTGGAACTGTAGGCATGGAAACTAGGTAGGGAAAAACTTCACAATGTTCCAAGGCATGCCTTTTTACAATTTCAACATAAATTAAATGTACATTTGAAAGAATACAGAGTGCAATGTCAAGAGCAAGCTAACTCTGTTGGAGTCACAGGGAAGCCCATGTGTATAGTTAAAACGAGTGTAAAGTGAAAGTTGCTCAGTCGTGTCCAATTCTTCGCGACCCCATGAACTATGCAATCCATGGAATTCTCCAGGCCAGAATACTGGAGTGGGTAGCCTTTCCCTTCTCCAGGGGATCTCGATCCCACATTGCAGGCAGATTCTTTACCAGCTGAGTTACAAGGGAAGCCCTGATTGGGATTTGATGGCATTTGATAATAACCCAAGATTTAGGAACCCTCCAAGAGCAGGCTAACACCTCCATAGATTCAAGAAAACATTATGCCAAAGGGATATTCTAGGGGAAAAAAGCATTGTTTAGTTTGTAAAGACTTTCTGTCAAGTCCCAGTAGAGTTTTCTTATCAGGTAATGCCGTGAGAAAGCCTTTAGCATCAGCAGGACAGCAGGTCTTTTAGGCCTCATTTCTCTAGGTCTACACCCTGCTTTCAACTTTCCATCTGAATGCTGTGATGATGTGTAAATCAGATATCAAAGAAAAGAAAGAAAAACAATTATTTGTTTATACTTCTTGTACATGTAACATGTACATGTACATAACACGCACATGATCCAGTAACATGGCCTGTTCTTGGACTTGACCCATGTAAAACAACAATTCTTTTGTGGGACAGATGTGTAAAAAGATGAGGCTTCAACACCAAATGCTACTTCCTTGCAAATATCATCATGAATTGAATCTACAGCAGCCCCTCTCCATTTTCCATTTTCCAACCGAATATATGCTGTGCTGTTGTGCTAAGTCACTTCAGTTGTGTTCTACTCTTTGTGACCCTATGGACTATAGCCCACCAGGCTCCTCTGTCCATGGGATTCTCCAGGCAAGAATCCTGGAGTGGGTTGTGTGCCCTCCTCAAGGGATCTTTCTCACCCAGGTATAGAACCTACCTCCTCTCCTGTGTTGGGGCAGGTGGGTTCTTTACCACTAGTGCCACCTGGGAAGTCCAACTGAATATTTATAGGTCTTCAATTCCAGCTTAGGCCTTACTAGTTTTGTTATCTTGAAGCAGCTCTATTATTGTTGAGGATTAATTTATTTGTCTGGGAATGGAGAATGGCGATGCCTCACTTTAGGATTTGTTGGGGAAGGAATGAAAGATTATAGAAGACATTTGTGGGACTTAGCTGGTACTCAAAAAGTGTTAATCCTTCTACAAGTTTTTTTCAGATTAATTTTCTTTTCCTGTAGTCACCTCAACCTTAAGAAACCTTTGATACAAGCTAAAAGCAAGGGTTAATGGGTAATACAGGAAAACCAATAGATCTGAAGATAACATGTAAAATGGATATCTACCCCAATGAATTATCATTGCCTTGTCTGTCCAGTCATCCTTTCTTTCTCCTGGAAATTATTTCTCTTTCTTTATTCCCTCCTGGGAGATAGTATTTATCTATTTTTAGCCATCTAGTTGGAATGGTAGCTGCCACTCCCAGCCACACAGAATGTTCAGGGTGAATCAATAAACCATGAGGAACAACACTCATAGACTGACCTTAGCTGATTGGTCTGGGAGTGAGGACTTCCCAGATGGTGTAGTGGTGAAGAAGCCACCTGCCAAAGCAGGAGAAGCAGGTTCAATCCATGGATGGGGAAGATGCCCTGGAGAAAGAAATGGCAACCCATGCTAGTATTCTTGCCTAGGAAACACCATGGACAGAGGAGTCTAGTGAACTACAGTCCATGGGGTCACAAAAGAGACTAAACAATAGAGAAGCAATATTTATTATACAGATACTGATGCTCAGATAGAGATACAAAGATACTCCAATCAAAGGTGACTGTGACTCCTCTTTTGAAGGAAAGAGTGCTTGCTGTTAAATGGATGATATGGATATGAACAGAATGTTATCCCACCTGAGCTAATAATTTCATTGAGAAGAGAGACAATATTCAAATGACAGAGTTCTAATTCTCCATGTGTATTGTCTCTTGGTTCAGTATAGTTCCTTCTAGATCATGAGAGAGGCTATCAAGTGAAGGGAAAAAGTCATAGTGAAGTTATGTTCCCACCTTTAGAATATCAGGCATGTGAAAGCCTAAATTTACAAGACCACCATTTTTCTACAGTGAAGGGATTCTTCATTCTGCGAAAGATTTACCACAGCATTTCTTTAATCAATAAAATCTATTTCCAAAATAGTTAAATATGTAATGTTTCAGGATATGCATATCTTACATGAAGAAAGACAAAACTATAAGCACAATAAATTGTCCAATGTATTTAATCTTTCAAGGTTTAGCCTAATGTAGTATGACACATGAGAGTTCAAAGGTTGGACCCAAACCCATCTCATTGCAGATGAGATAAATACACTATTATTTTAACAGTTCTCAGATTATCTCATACCTACCATCAAGAGGAAAACATTGTAAGCTCTTTAGAACTCAACATCAAAGTCATAGATTCATTAATACTGTGGCAAGGACTACTGTATGGGAAATAATAATCACCATTATTAAATGAATGTCATTTATAACAGAAAGCATGTTCTCATTTATAATCTTATAGGAATCTTACTGCAAATCATTTGAAGCAGGTATCAGAGCCTTTTCAAGAATTATAAAATTGAGACTAGAACATTAAATGCCTTGTCCAAGATTACCCATGGAAGTGGTATATGAGAGAGATAGGATCCTCATCTTTAAAAAAAAAAGTATAGCTGGCATACAATTTTATGTTAGTTTCAGATGTACAGCATAGTGATTCAACATTTAAATACATTATAAAATGGTAGGGTAAGTCTAGTAATCATCTCTCCTCACACAAAGTTATTACAGTATTATCAACATGTGTGAGGGGATGCTCAGTCGCTCAGTCACGTCCAAATCTTTGTGACCCTATGGATTGTAGCCTGCCATTCTCCTCTGTCAATGGGATTTCCCAGGTGAGAATACTGGAGCAGGTTGTCATTCCTTTTTCCAATCAACCACATCTTTGATGCTGTATCACATCCTGTGACTTATTTATTTAAAACAGGAAGTTTGTACCTCTTGCTCTCCTTTACTTATCCCCTCAACCTCCCAAAGCTCTCTCCTCTAGCACCACCAGGTTGTTTTCTGTATCTAAGAGTCTGTTTTTGTTGTGTTTATTCTTTTTTTTTTTTTTTGATTAATTTATTTTTTATTGAAGGACAATTGTTTTACAGAATTTTGCTGTTTTCTGTCAAACCTCAACATGAATCAGCCATAGGTATACATGTATCTCCTCCCTTTTGAAACTCCTTCCCATCTTCCTCCCCATCCCACCCCTCTAGGTTGATGCAGAGGCTCTGTTTGAGTTTCCTGAGTCACACAGCAAATTTCCATTGGCTCTATTTTACATATGGTGATGTAAGTTTTCATGTTACTCTTTCCATACATCTCACCCTCCCCTCCCCTCCCTCCATGTCCATAAGTCTATTCTCTATGTCTGTTTCTCCATTGTTGCCCTGTAAATAAATTCTTCAGTACCATTTTTCTAGATTCCATATATATGTGTTAGAATACAGTATATATCTTTCTCCTGACTCACTTCACTCTGTATAATAGGTTCTAGGTTCATCCACCTCATTAGAACTGACTCAAATGCCTTCCTTTTTATGGCTGAGTAATATTCTGTTGTGTATATATACCACAACTTCTTCATCCATTCATCTTGTCAATGGACATCTAGGTTGCCTCCATGTTCTAGCTATTGTAAGTAGTGCTGCAGTGAACAATGGGATACAAGTGTCTCTTTCAATTTTGATTTCCTTAGGGTATATGCCTAGGAGTGGGATTGCTGGGTCATGTGGTGGTTTTATTCCTAGTTTTTTAATATTCATTTGTTTTTGTTTCTTGTCCCCGTTTTGCTTTCCAGTACAATACATCTGCTTCACAGCAAAAGACTTTGTCTTTGTCTTTGTCTTTATCTTTATCTTTGTCTTTGAATGAGCTGTCTGAGATATCTTACAACTGACAGTAACAACTTCCTCTTAAGGCAGTTTCCTGTTTTCCAAGCATGATACTGCATAATTGACAGAGAACTGAAAATTCTTGAAAATTGTTCAGAAATCAAAGGCAAAAATCCATTCAGGCAGTTTCTCTATTACCTGGCACTAAATTTTTCTTGGCTCTGATTCTGCTGTCAGATAACTGACAGACAAGCCCCAGTTTTTAACTACTACTGTTTGTCTGTGTTAAACTGATTTAGCAAAACCTATTTATTCTACAAACAGCTGAACTGTGCTAAAGTAGAGTAGAACTTTTGGTTGTTAATTTTGTACAAATAGGTTAAAGGATGTAATGTCAATCTTCCATAAAGTGATCCAGAGTCAAAGCCATCCCAATTAGGATCATGGTAGGATCATTTGAAAACAAATTTACAAGCTGATTTGTAAAGATTTTGTGAAATTGCAAAGGACAGAGAATTGTTAAAATGAGCTTGAAAAAGGCTAAATTAACCATTTAATTTGTATTTAAATATTTGGATAGTTTCACATTTTAAAGAGGTTTTATTACATTTTAAAGGTTTACATATGTATATATTCATAATGAATATGTATTTTTGTGAATCTGAGAGATATGTAGCCATTACTTTTATTGCAATATGTTTGCTCTATTGAGCACATCCTAGGCTAAAAATTCATTTGAGAGAAGAAAGGGATAATCACATAGGATAATGAGATTGTTTTGTTTTAAATGATGAAGAGGTTTGGGAAAGAACAAAATATTACACCCTTCATTGAACTAAAGCACTTTTCTGGATCAATCAAAAGTATTAAGGAAAGCTTACATGTGCTTATAATTTCAGGCAAGAAAAAAAATTATAAAAATATTTGATTATCTGGGTTCTATAATAAACAACTAGAAAAAATTCTTCTCTAGTCAACCAGTTTAGCATATCACTTCTTTTCTCCAAATGCAAAGTTTTAATTATGTGTTAAAACACTGTTTGTATCAGGAATGACTAACATTAGGTTTAACATTTTCTCATTATGGTTTTATGAACAAATTTACAAGTGGAAAAAATAAAAGGAAGCAGTCACTTTACACTAGAGATTTTCGAAGGGCCCAAAACTTTAAGTGGCTTCCCAGGTGGCTCAGTGGTAAAGAATCTATCAGCCAATGCAGAAGACACAGGAGACATGGGTTTGATCCCTGGGTTGGGAAGATCCCCTGGAGGAGGAAATGGCAACCCACTCCAGTATTCCTGGGATACTGGGATACTGGATACTGGGATAATCCCATGAACAGAGGAGCCTGGTGGGCTACAGTCCATGAGGTTGCAAAGAGTCAGACAGGACTGAGCAACTGAGCACACACAAAGCATTGAGCAGCCATTATTAATCTTCAAAATCTATATTAACTCAATCATATTAATGATGGTGACATTCAGAGAATCCCTTAGTACGTATGTTCAATCTTCAGTTAATTTGAGTCTGTGAAAAGATAATGGTTTTTCTGAATAATCCTGTTGCAATAGTTGCTTCCGTCTTAAAATCAGATAATGTCAGTTGAGGTCTTTTTCTTCAGTTCAAGTATATATGCCAAGACATTTAATTTATTCCTTTATTTAAATTTGTTATTTAAAGGACAAATTTTGCAGCAAGAAGTTTATGCTTGGAAAAGTCCTCTTGAAATAACTGCTTGTTTTGCTTAATTTACAGTGTTGCAATATGTAGTCAGCTTTTCAATAAATACCATATTAACAAGATAGTTATTTACATGTGGACTCATCTTAAAGTAGGAAAATCCAAGCCTTTCATATATTGTACCAAATGCTGAGTCACAAAATTAAGTCAATAAAGCATCATACCTGTGCATGCTCGAAGTATAGGTATTGATTAAAAAAATTTTTTTTCCGGACATCTGGCCTGTATTCATGGCCTTAGGAAAAGTGTCTCTCAAGGGAAACCAACCAGGACTGGCACTTTATCCTGTCTTGGAATAAGATATTTGTGGGTTGGATTCCAAATGTTATTTAAGTTGCCTAGCTACTACATCTCAATAAAAGGAGAAACTAAAAATTTTTACAGAATTGGCCATGAAGCAAATTGCCAAGGCCTTTTTTGACAGATGGGTGGTAGGGAGTTTTCCATTTTCACCTACCATATCTCCTTTTATTGAGACTGACCATGGGCAAAAGCTAAGGTTAATAGTCTTCCACTGCTCCTGAATCACATCAAGTTTCAGTAGCTCTCAGGTGCTCATGAACTGGAAGAGAATTACAAAGTCAAATATTTTTGAGCCCTGATAGGATATGTTGTAGGCATATATAGAATTTGACCTGAGGAAGCGGTGATAGTGAGGAAAAATTTCCCTGAGGAGGCTATCATTAATCTGGAACCAGATGAGTGTGTTGGCACAGAAGAAGAGCAAGAGCCCCAAGCAACTGGCTGTATGATGACTCAAGGACAAAAGCTTTGTGTGTTCAAGGGTCTCAGAAAAGCTTAATTGGGCTGAAAAGAAGACAACTGTATGAGAAAAGCAAGAAGTCTAGGCCAATCATTACAAGGTCTTAAAAGAATATTAAGGAGTTTGAGCTTTATCCCAAAGACAATAGAAAGCTAACAAAGGACCTTAACAGAGGAACTTAATGAACTATAATTATGGTTTTCAAAAGATCCTATGACTATGATGATAATGGATCATGGATCCTGCAATATTAGATGTAGGTGACCAATTAGAAAACTACTGTACGTTTATTGTAATTTCAGACAAAAGATAATGGAGATATATATTAGGGTGGTGCCACCAGAGATGGAAGAAAGGAGATGGGTTCAGGAGACTATTTTAAGGTAGAAATGGATAACTGGCTGTGCTATGTGATAAAGAGAAGGTAGGCGTCAAGGATGAATACATATTCTCATGCATGATCATGAAAAACAGAGGAGGAGTAGGAATATTTTTTCTGGAAAAGTAGAGCTTTGGATGCTGTAAGATGTCTAAATAGAAAGGTTGTGTGTGATCAGAGAAATAAAAGAAAAAATAAAAAGCAGAGGAATCAGGGAAGCCAAAGGAAATGATGGTTTCAAGAAAGACAAAATGTCTCTGTTGAATGAGGCTAAGAGTTAAGAGGAAATGAGGACTGAAAAGTATACTTTAGTAACAATTACTTTTAAAAGTATACTTTTAAGTAATGTTTAAATTATTAGTGACCTGGTAAGAACAATTTTAGTAAAATGGTAAAAGAAGAAGATTAAATGGGGAATGAAAAGTGAGAAACCAAAGAGAATGAATATAGACAACTCTGAAATTTTGTTGTGGAAAGGGAAAGAATTAGGACAGTAACTAGAAGGGTTATTAGTCTTGATGGTGGAATACATACACACTACATGCATACATACATAGGTACATGTATAGAACAAGTGCATGTATTTGACAAATGATGGAGAAGACTAAACACGCTAGGTTCGTAAGAAGGTCATTATTATGATTAAAGGAGAACAATTGTGCAGTGGACGAATATTTTTATAGATTTCTAGACTGGAAGTTGAGACAAATTTCATCTGATGGCTTCTCTTTTTTGGATAATTTAGAAGATTACTTGAAGTCATCTGCTGAGAGGGAGTGGGGATAAGGAGACAAGATATGCTTGAAAAGAATAGAAAAAGAATTATTGTAAGGTGTGCAGAATGAATATCATAACAGGGTAGAGTTTTCAATCCATACTAAGGGCTCAGTTGAGAATGCTGAGTCAGTTTGCCCAATAATGGGATTTTCCCCAGGAGTACTCATCAGCCTAGTTTGTTGTTGTTTGGTTGCTAAATCATGTCTGACTCTTTGGGAACCCACTGACTGTAGCCTGCCAGGCTTCTCTGTCCATGGGACTTCCCAGGCAAGGATACTGGAGTGGGTTGCCATTTCCTCCTCCAGGGGATCTTCCTGACCCAGGGATTGAACCTGTGTCTCCTGCATTGTCAGGCAGACTTTTTACTGATGAACCACCAGAGAGGACCACTCATCACCCTAAGTGCAGTCACAAAAGTGATAGATAGCTAGGTTCTTGGCTGTTGGTTGGCTACTTGCCATGGAGGAGCAATGAAAGGACAAAAAGCAAGGGAGTTTAGGATCTTAGCATGGCATACCATAAAATCAAAATGAATAGGAATAAAACTAAAGAAGATAACACTAGGAAAGGGGCATACTTGATTTATTTCCCATCGCAACACACACACATCTTTATCGTGTTTATTCTCCTTTAATATTGATGATACTTGCCTTTCAATATGCATCAATTCCTCTGTGTTATGAAACACTAATAAATTCCTTTTATTTTTCTTATTCCACACCCCTCCTCTTGAAGTATAATATTCTTTATGGCAGGGGATTTTAAATTTTTATCTGCTTGTACACTATTGCGGTCCATTATTTTCCTAGACCATACCAGTCTGTGACGTGCTAACATGGTCACGTTAACTGTAAAAAAACAAACATATTTTCTTTTGTCCCATTCCCTTTTCAGGACCTTGAACTCTTCCATCTTTTCTTGGAGTCCCTGAGGGTATTTTGCATATTCTCTTAGTCACTTTGGCCAAAGGTTCCAGCCATTCAGGAAAAGAAAACAAATACCAAGTCTGCTATTTCCTGTTTCTTTGAGAACAATAATGCTACCTCTATATCTGGTCCTTCCTCCTTCAGATTTTGTAGGCCTGGTTCTGAATACAATAAGGGCTCCCCTCTGGGTACTAATTTACTCAAGGCAGTAAGAAAGGGGCTGGAACCTTAAGTGTAAAAAAACTTCATTAGATTTTGTGTACCATGGGAAAACTTACTATGTTCTATGCTGAGAAAGTTTTCTCTCTAGAGATAACACCAAGTAGCTCTCTCTACTTATCATGTGGCTCAATTATCTTTTTTTATTCCCATAACTTGTTCCCTAGCAGATTTTTCTTGTTATGCAAAGAATTTGTATTTGGTACAACAACCAATGTAGACCTATGAAAGAACTGGTCCCCATTCTAGAAACTCCATAATCAAAACCTAGGATTTCCGTATGTATCTCTTTCTATTTACCCATCAGCCAGGAGAATAGGCATTTCCCTTATATTCTCAGTTCTTTCTAAGCAAATCTATGAAAAGTCCCCTTATATGCAGACACCAATCCAAATCAACGTGATAGTGACAGCCATTTGTCTGTACTTCTCTCTGAATCTTGAGATTTTTTTTTTTTTTTGCTGTTGTTCCTCTTCTCTATCATGAGTGATCTCTGGTTTTAACTGGCTGTCTGTGATCCATGTCTTATAGCCAATTGGCTCATCTGGATTTTTGGTGGAGCTGTCTCTATGTTCATTGATTGGCTGTGTCTTTTTATAGTTAATTTGTGAATATGATGGGCTTCTCTAGTTGCTCAGACAGTAAAGAATTTGCCTGCAATGCAGGAAACCCAGGTTCAATCCCTGGGTCAATAAGGTACCCTGGAGAAGAAAATGGCTAACCACTTCAGTATTCTTGCCTGGAGAATTCCATGGACAGAGGATCCTCTCAGGCTACAGTCCATGGCTTCGTAAAAGCCATGTAAAAGCTCAGTCTGACATGACTGAGCGAGTAACACATTCACTTTTCATGGACAGGACAATAGGATTTATGAGAAAGAAATCTCTCCCTTATTTGTTTCTCAGTAATATTGTCCACAGATTTATTTTTTGAGACCATCCAGAAAGGGTATGAAGAATAGAGTGGAAGGTTGTGTGGGTGAGTGGATGAGTGAATCACTTTTGGTGTCTTAGGAAGTTTTAGCTTGTAGAGTTTCTACCAATGATTGCTAAAATCACATTAAAACCATCATTCCTAAGACTTAAACATGAAAATGTATATTTTAATATAACAGCTCTGTAGGGAATTTTTTAAGAACTGTGCCTTTTGCTAATGCATGATCTCTCTTGTTACTGAGCTTGTGAGATTGTTGTAGCCACGCATTCCAGGAAAAAAACTCACTCAGAAGGACAATGCAGATAGTAGAGTACAGTTTATTACACTGGTGTGCCCAAGGCAGAGACTCCTCTTAGCCAAGGACCCTGACCAGTTTTTGTGAAAACCTTATATACCCTAAGTGTACGTGAACAAACCTGCCTCCCCAAATTCCCTGAAACTAATCTGAACAAAGAAAAAGGAAATATACGATCAAAGTTAACCTGTGATTCATATGCCTTAAGCCTAGGTAGTTAACAGTGGACTATTATCAATAGGCCTATGATCATACCCCAATCAGTTCAGTTCAGTCCCTAAGTCCCTCAGTCGTGTCTGACTCTTTGCGACCCCATGAACCGCAGCACACCAGGCCTCCCTGTCCACCACCAACTACCGGAGTTTACCCAAACTCATGCCCATTGAGTCGGTGATTCCACCCAACCATCTCATCCTCTGTCATCCCCTTCTCCTCCTGCCTTCAATCTTTCCTAGAATCAGGGTCTTTTCAAATGAGTCAGCTCTTCCCATCAGGTGGCCAAAGTATTGGAGTTTCAGCTTCAACATTAGTCCTTCCAATGAACACCCAGGACTGAGCTCCTTTAGGATGGACTGGTTGGATCTCCTTGCAGTCCAAGGGATTCTCAAGAGTCTCCTCCAACACCACAGTTCAAAAGCATCAATTCTTTGGCACTCAGCTTTCTTTATAGTCCAACTCTCACATCCATACATGACTACTGGAAAAACCATAGCCTTGACTAGACAGACCTTTGTTGACAAAGTAATGTCTCTGCTTTCTAATATGCTGTCTAGGTTGGTCATAACTTTCCTTCCAAGGAGTAAGCATCTTTTAATTTCATGGCTGCAATCACCATCTGCACTGATTTTGGAGCCCAGAAAAATAAAGTCAGCCACTGTTTCCATTGTTTCCCCATCTATTTGCTGTGAAGTGATGGGACTGGATGCCATGATCTCAGTTTTCAGAATGTTGAGCTTTAAGCCAACTTTTTCACTCTCTTTTTTCACTTTCATTGAGAGGCTCTTTAGTTCTTCTTCACTTTCTGCCATAAGGGTGGTGTCATCTGCATATCTGAGGTTATTGATATTTCTCCCGGCAATCCTGATTCCAGCTTGTGCTTCTTCCAGCTCAGCATTTCTCATGATGTATTCTGCATACAAGTTAAATAAGCAGGGTGACAATATACAGCCTTGATGTATTCCTTTTCCTATTTGGAACCAGTCTGTTGTTCCAAGTCCAGTTCTAACTGTTGCTTCCTGACCTGCATATAGGTTTCTCAAGAGGCAGGTAAGGTGGTCTGGTATTCCCATCTCTTTCAGAATTTTCCACAGTTCATTGTGATCCACACAGTCAAAGGCTTTGGCATAGTCAATAAAGCAGAAATAGATGTTTTTTTTCTGGAACTATCTTGCTTTTTTGATGATCCAGCAGATGTTGGCAATTTGATCTCTGGTTCCTCTGCCTTTTCTAACACCAGCTTGAACATCTGGAAGTTCATGGTTCACATATTGCTGAAGGCTGGCTTGGAGGATTTTGAGCATTACTTTGCTAGCATGTGAGATGAGTGCAATTGTGCGGTAGTTTGAGCATTCTTTGGCATTGCCTTTCTTTGGGATTGGAATGAAAACTGACCTTTTCCAGTCCTGTGGCCACTGCTGAGTTTTCCAAATTTGCTGGCATATTGAGTGCGGCACTTGCACAGCGTCATCTTTCAGGATTTGAAATAGCTCAACTGGAATTCCATCATGTCCACTAACTTTGTTCGTAGTGATGCTTTCTAAGGCCCACTTGACTTCACATTCCAGGATGTCTGGCTCACCATCATGATTATCTGGGTAGTGAAAATATTTTTTGTACAGTTCTTCTGTGTATTCTTGCCACCCCAATAAGCATAATAAAATGTATGATTCTATTCAGTTACACAGATAACTAAGGTATTCTTTTAGGCGATGGAGAGTCTAGGTACGAGCTCTGGGGCTCTTCCTTCTGGGGTCCGGTTTTCCAGTTGATATGTCATTTCCATAGATACTGGGCACATAGCTCAAAGTCCACAGTCTGGCCCAAGATGGAGTCCTGCTTTCATGATAGAGCCTATTCTGTTTTCTCCTTCAAGATGATATGAATTGCTCTACTGCCTAGACAAGAGTCCTGACAAACAATGCCAGGCAGGGAAATCAGAAGAATCCATTCCCCCCGTCTCTGTTATACTCAGAACAGTTTTTGTTAAGTGTATTCAAAAGTCCTATCCAAGTTTCAGAATCCACATTGTTTAGTAATTTCAAATACTCATAACAAGATATATATGAAAAATATGTAATCTTAAGCTCCCTTTGTAATGGAAGAATTCCAGCTAAGAAATGTAGAGAGAATGGGAAAATAATAGGAATCACAATTTTTATAATTCTTAATTAGGTAAAAGAAGAGTCTTTAGGGCTCACATTTGATTTGCTTCAGCTCCTTAGAACCTGTAGTTCTCACAGAGTCTCAGAGCCAGGAATAACCTGGTTAACTGAGTAGACTGAGGTGGCTTGATTCTAATGTCACTACTTTCTACCCACATGACCATCCAGGAAAGGAATACCACCAGAAAGTTTAATTTTCAGTTTTCTTATCTGTCAAATATTGTTATGAATAGTATTGATCTCTCAGTAGGATGAAATTATCTAAGACCTAAAGTGTGTAACCTTCATTAACAAAAAAGTCACCTACTCTGCAACAGACATTAATTTGATACTCACTTTGTCATAGACCTCACTCTAGATGCTAGAAATAGAAAGTGGACAAGACACCAGCCTCTGGCTTCATGCGGCTTACCTTTTGATGTTGGGAAGACACCAAACACAGTGCAGAGGCAAATTAGCAATTGATTACAAGTTATAATAATTGATGCGAATAAAGTAACTCTCCCATTCTTGTAACCTGGAAGGGTTAATTTTGAATTTATACTGGGTCTGCTTCTGTGACTTTAACTCTTTTTGCTATTCTAAGCATGCATAATGGTCATCTGATGGGAAGAGACGACTCATTGGAAAAGTCCCTGATGCTGGGAAAGATTGAGGGCAGAAGGAGAAGAGGGAGTCAGAGAATGAGATGCCTGGACAGCATCACCAATGCAATGAACATGAACTTGGGCAAACTCCGGGAGATGGTGAGGGACAGGGTGGCCTGGCATACTGCAGTCCATGGGTTCGCAAAAAGTAGACATGACCAGGTGACTGAGCAACAGGAATGACAATGGCCTGCCTCAGGGATATAGCCTGGCCCCGTCTACCTGTGAAGGAATGTGACGTTCTTGAATCCTCTGTGTGACAAATGGTGCATTGCCCTGCCTCTCCTCAGCAGCTTACCAGTGCTGCCCAGAAATTCACATTTGGGGAAGTCAGAATGACGGATAGATACAACAACTTTGTTTGTTGATATGACAGGGAATATTTCATTTCACACCACCCATGAAACGACTGAAAGGAATTGGAACTAACACATCCCCCTACCTGAGGCTTGTCATTCTAGGAGATGATTGCAGGAATTAAATGGTTTTTTAAATTTTGTTTCCTTACGTCCCCCCATACCTCTCTGATCCATAAAAGAATCAGACATGTCAGCTCCAACAACATGGTTATTTTGAGGTGCTAGACTGCCATCCTTTTGGTTAGCCGGCTCTGGAATAAAGTCCCTTCCTGATCCCAACACCTCGTCTCTGATTCATTGACTTACCTTGTGGTGAGCAGAGCAAGCTTGGACTTGGTAAAATTCTGAGAGAGTGGTCAGGGAAGGCCCCTCTGAGGAGATGACATTTCAACAATGCAAGAAGATGGGGAATCTTTGGCAGGAGATGGAATGTTTGTGTGAGGATCCTAAAGCCTACAGCTTCTTTGTGGAACCTGCTGTAGATTGAATATGTCTGTCCCTAAATTCATATGTTGACACCTAACCCTCAATGTGATGGTATTAAGAGGCAGAGAACCTTTGGAAGGTGATTAGGTCATGAGGGTGGAGCCCTCATGAATGAAATTGGGCCCTTATCAAAGACCCCAGGGATTTTACTCATCCCTTCTACTAAATAAGGACGGTGAAAACACAGCTGTATTTGAATAAGGAAGTGGACTCTCACCAGACACAGAATCTGTGGGGGCCTTGATACTGGACTTTCCAGCCTCCAGGACTGGGAGAAATAAATTTCTACTGTTCACATGCTACCCAATCCATGGTGTTTTTGTTATAGCAGCCTGAATAGACTAGAATAGTCAACCCTTTAGAAAATCAACCATGAATATTCTTTGGAAGGACTGATGCTAAAGCTGAAACTCCAGTACTTTGACTATCTGATGCAAAGAGCCAACTCATTTGGAAAAGACCCCAATGTTGGGAATGATCGAAGGCAGGAGAAGGGGACGACAGAGAACGAGATCATTGGATGACATCACCAACTCAATGGACATGAGTTTGAGCAAACTCTCGGAGACAGAAAAGGACAAGGAAGTTTGGAAGTCTGGCATGCTGCAGATCATGGTGTCACAAAGAATTGGACACAACTTAGCAACTGAACAACAACAAAGACCCCATGGAGGTAAAGCCAGCAGTGAGTCAATGAGCAGCAGAAAATGAGTCTGAAAGGATAGACAAAGCCAGATCAGTCAGGGTATTTCAGGGCCAGGGTTAGAAATTCAGATTTTGTTCCAAGTGCCACAGGAAGCTGTTGCTGGGTTTTGAAACAGATAAGTGACCTCAAGGTGTGTTTTAAGTATACTTTCAAAGTTGAATGGATTTAGACTGAGTAAGAGTGAGAGGGTCTGGTTAGGGGGCTGTTGAGTGATCCAGGAAAGACGCAATGGCGTTCTGGGCTAAGGTGGGTAGCGTGAAGATGGAGAGAAAGACATGGATTCCACATGTACTTATGACAGGATAAAGAGGACTTGGTGGAGTGAAATAAAAAGGACTCATGCTTACAACCTAGGATCGTGATTCACTGGTGGGGTGGTCACACCATTTACAGAGTTGAGGAGAGGACAGGAGTAGGAAGGGGGACAGATTTGGGAAATAACCAAATCAAGTTAGCAACCTTTTCTTTATGTTCTTCAATTATGATTTTGTTCCCCGCCCTCCCCCTTCCCCACCTTCGACTGTGATGTGTAGGCATGCAGGATCTTAGTTCCCTATTCAGGGATCAACCCATGCCCCCTGTAGAGGGAAGCTTGAAGATCAAACTTCTGTTCCATCAGGGAATTCCCCTCAAGTCAACAGTTCCTTTTAAGACATATTAAATTTGAAATGTCTCTGAGACAACCAAGCATAGCTACTGTGTCCCAGCATGGGAATAAACAAACATAATTTTATTTTTTAATAATAACTTTGATATCTTAGTGAATAAAATTGTTTTGTATGGAGTTTTTCCTTAGCAATTCTTAACTGAGAACCTACCGTAATCATAAGTGACTATTCAAAGATTTGAGGATTCTATTTTGGCTAATATAATTTTATCATGATTAAATTCAATCTACTAAAGAATCTCAAAATCTGTTAACTTTTGAAAAGCATGATTTAAAAATATATATATAAGTATAAAAAATGAAATCTTTTGTGGCCAAATTGAAATAGAGATCCTGGGTGGCCAAATTGAAATAGAGACTCAGTTCATTTAGTTAGTAGTATCAGTGAATAAAATTGTTCAACTTTGAGAGCCAAATCATGGCTTCCCAGTTTTCATCTTAGTTATATGAATGGAAAACATACCATTCTTGGATTTAGTTAATGTGTTTGTTTTAGGTTCTGAATTACTTTAATGGTAGCATTTTTGAAAAAGCAAATGGTATAATATCTTTCCCTCATATCCTGAAGAATTTAATCTAAATCAGTTTAAAAACAGGTATTCATTCACACTGTCACTTAAAAATATAGATATAAGGCCCCAATGTGAAATAACTCAAAGTTATGGTTCCCTCAGCAATTATAAATTGCTTCTGTTCACTGACATTTCTAGTACAATTAGGCTAGAACGTGATGCTATGAAGTGAAGTGATTGCTGGAGGGATTGTAACTGAGAACTGAATGATTTGAAGGTTTGCTTTTCTTTATTATTTAATACAAGGCATCGAATTTTCTTGTTGCTTTTTCAAACAGTGAGATAAATAAAGTGTATTACTTAACTCCTTGTCAAAAGATCAAACTTTTGGTTTGAGCACTAATTAGTTCATATACTATTTCTAGCAGAGTGCTGGGCATACATGAGAAAAACAAGACATATTTTTTAAAATTTGGCTAACTTGAACCTGGTCATGCATAAGAAGGGTGACCACCTGTCTCAGCTGGCTTGGGACTGACAGGGACTTTCAACAAATAGGATTTCAATTTTAAAACTGAAGTTGCCTTGGGAAAACCTGGAAGAAATCTGGTTAATTATTCACCCTTTAAGGAATCTGGTTAATTATGGCCTTTGGAGTAGGATGTGGGGTTGGGGGGAGTGTTGCCTTTGTTGTTGTTTTGTTCAGTTGCTAAGTCAATGACCGACTTTTTGGTGACCCCACAGACTGCAGCCCGCTAGACACCTCTGTCCATAGGATTTCCCAGGCAAGAATACTGGAGTAGGTTGCCCTTTCCTTCTCCAGGGGATCTTCCTGACCCAGGGATCGAATCTGAATCTCCTGCATTGGCAGGTGTGTTCTTTACCACTGAGCCACCAGGGAAGCCTCAGTGTTATTTTTACATATATATATACACACATACATATATATGTATATATTATAAATTTTAAACATATATATATATATACATATAAATGTATATATATATATTTAAATTTATAATTCCCAGCAAGAACTAAAAATCACTAAAACTAATTAAAATTGAATCTGCTGATCTTGAGACTAAAATAAATAGATCTTAAAAAATATCTAATAGGCTTTTATTTGTCCTTTGAAAGGCATGTTTCAAGCTGGAACTGCGTCTTATTTACTTTAGTCTTGACATTTAATATTAATGTCCGCAATAGGTATATACATTGATTTAACTCAGTGGTGATTTGTCTGGAAAATAAAAGAGAAGAGTGACACCACAATGTAAGCTGCCTTTCTTCCTCCAGGCCCCTGACTCTTAGATTCCCATGAAAAGGGAAAATGACTATAATCTATGCTTTATAAAATTTATCTTGGTTGGGGGGAAATGTGAGAAATTTCTACTTCCAAGGGCTGATTCAGAAAGTTTTATGAGCCAGGATGCAATCTCTTGGTAATAAAACTAAATTTTTAGAGCCAGAGTTTTCTGTGTTGCTATAACAAAGTCAAATTTTAAACCCACCTTTTTCCTGCTGAATCATTCTTGAATGCATTTTTCAATGTTTAACTGAAGCATTAGATATGTAGATTTTAATGAAACCCAAAATTAAAGAAAACATTTGCTTCCTGCTTCTTTTCATTAAATGTTTTAAAAATAAATAAAACCAATCAAACCAGTTCATCTACATTCTTGGTAAAGCATTACCTGTTTCTTGACACGAGGAAGTAAAAATACACAATATATATATAAAGAAGTCTTGGATCAAGGCCATGTACCTTACTGCTTGTGTTGGCCTTTGAGATCAAAGATCAAAAACCTCCTTTAATCTAATGTACGACCAATCATGCTGTTGGTTCAATGGAAATGCAAATTACATGTATGCACACAGGTAAAGTTTGAGTGTAAATGGGAAAAGGAACAATGCAGAGATGTTTGTGGGTCATCTCTTCATGCCATTTAAGAGTGGGAATAAGTGAAAACTGTCAGAGAATTTTGTGTGGGGTGCCAAGCAACAGGTCCAGCATTTCCTGTCAGAAGAAGGTGGAGCTTCCAGTGCTGCTCAGATTTCTCTGAAGAGTGGTGGAATAAGCAAACAATTTCTCACCATGTCAATCGTATCCTAACTTTTACAAAATTGAACACATTTCATAGTGACAGATATTCTTGAATTATTGGAAATAGTTGTGTCAATAATAGGTGTCTTGTTAAGACAGAAATATCCTTGCTAGTAGTTTTTCATGACTGCCTCCCAGCATACATGCATATACACATCTTTTTTGCCCTTTTTATATAAGAACTCTGCATTTAAAGACATGTCTGACTCAAGGTACTCGTATTTGGGAATTTTAATTAAATTAATCTGAGTTTTTTGGTGGCAGTTTGGAATGCATTTAGAGAGGTTTTGATGTGCAATGGGCTGTTAGAATAAATAAGCCAATTCTGAAAATATGTAAAAGAAAATGTATTAGTTGCTAATGCTTTTGTAACAAATTCAGTGCCAAGAAGCAACATAAATTTATTATTTTAGAGTTCTGAAAAGCAGAAGTGAAAACATACATTCATGAAATTTGTAAAACATGATCAGAGAAGGTTTTTTTCATAATAGCCTCAAGCTAAAAACACCTTGAATATTTACCAGTAGTTGAATGGATAAGCAAATTGTGATATTAATCAGTAATGTAAACTATTTATATACACAGCTACATGGATGAGTCTCCAAAATATTGTAGTATCAAAAGAAGTAGAAGAAAAAAGAATACATTCTGCAGACTTCCATTTATAGAAAGTTCTAGAATAGGCAAAACTAATCCATGGCCATAAAAATCAAAACAGGGATTGCCATGAGTTGAAGCCATTGATTGGAAAGAAACATGAGGAAGGCTTCTGGGGTGATGAAGCCATTCTATTCCTTATTGGGTATGTGGGTATACTCACGAGCCAAAACTCAATGAATTGTGCCTTAAAATGAGTGAATTTTACTGTATCATAGTTTTACATTAATAAGCAAATCAAAATAATAACACAAAGTAAATATACAGCATTATTCTAATTTTATTTTAAATAATGTGAGCATACTTTATGCTTTCCACAAATAAACTAGAAGTAAATAAGCTGATTTATAAACAAAGGTGATTGTCAAGTGGTAAAATCATTGATTTTTTTGTTTCTTTACACTTCCAATATTTTCTCTATTCATTTTTTATAATAAAGTCATTTAATAAATAGTGCAATCACACAAACAGCAGACCTATGGTTAGACTGTCATTTTTGGGTCCTATTTTATATTTATTTTATTTATGTGTTATTTATTGATAGCACTTATTATACTAAATTTATTTATTTATATTCTTATGTTTATAATATATTGTGCTTTATTTATTTTGTTGTATTTATTTATATTTTAATTATTTATATAATATAGTTTTACTTTAAAATTTTTATTGTATTTAGTTATTATTTTAGTCAAATAATGTTTATTAGACTCCAAACATAGTTTATTAGCATGGAAATTGTTCAGTAATTAAGATTAGATATTAAAGAGTCTCTTGAAGAAGCCAAGCCTTGGTCTTGGGAGGCATGATGACACTCTTTAAATTTGGTTATTTCTAGGCTTCCTCTCCTTGATTTCCTATCTTTTTTTTCTACTCTGTGTATCGTTTTGAGTGTTTAATCACTCTCAATAACTGCCTCACTCCCAAGCTAACAATTCCCAATATCTTTTTCTATAGGGTTAATCTCTCTGAGTTTCACTCCTTCATGTTTATCTGCCTTCTGAGCACCTCCAACTGAAGGCAGTTACCTCAAATTCAACATTTTCCTACTAGACATGATTAACAAACCACTTTCCTAAATCTTCATGCATTTGGGGGGGCACACTTTCCCATCACTTAACCAGGAACCTAAGGATTCTCTTCTTTGTCTCTTTACCGTTACATCTAATGGAGGCTAAGTTCTGACCAAGCAGTCTCCTAAATAGCTCTCGCGTCTGCCACTTCCTTTTCAGATCCATGGTCACACACAGCCTCAGTCTAGCCTCTTATTAGCTCAAGCCTGACCAAGGTCAGTAGAAACCTGCTGACATATTTCCCTACTTCCACCTCAAGATTTATAGTAATTGCATTTGGGCCAGCTGCTCTTGTGCCCTTATCAAATGCAACCTGGCTTCCAAAGAGTTTGGTCTTCCCAGGTAGCTCAAACAGTAAAGAGTTCGCCTATGATGCAGGAGATCTGGGTTCAATGTCTGGGTCAGGAAGATCCCCTGGAGAAGGGCATGGCAACCCACTCCAGTATTCTTGCCTGCAGAATCCCATGGACAGAGGAGCCTGGGGGGCTACAGTCCATGGGGTCTCAAAGAGTCAGACACGACTGAGCAACTAACACTTCCAAAGAGTTTACAGAGCACTGAAACCATATGGGTGCTAGAGTCAATCCGCCCGTGTTCAGATGAAGCTCTAGCACTTGCTCGGTGTAACCTGGGGTAGGTTATTAACTTCCCCTTCCTCACCCTCCTGGTGAGGAAGTAGTAACACCATCAAAGAGCAGTTAAGAACTATACATGGGATAATTCAATCAAAAATACTCCATGTGATACCTGGCTTATATAAAGAGATCAATAAATTATATTTTACATAAATATGAATTTGTAGTATATTTAATATAAATAGACATTTAGATATATATGTATAAATTAATTTTTTATGAAGTGTAACTGCATTACAATGTGGTGTTAGTTTTTGCTGTACAATGAAATGACATAGCCATATGTACAGGATAAAGGACAGAGATGGGATGGACCTAACAGAAGCAGAAGATATTAAGAGGAGGTGCAAGAATACACAGAACTGTACGAAAAAGATCTTCATGACCCAGATAATCACGATGGTGTGATCACTCACCTAGAGCCAGACATCCTGGAATGTGAAGTCAAGTGGGCCTTAGGAAGCATCACTGCAAACAAAGCTAGTGGAAGTGATGGAATTCCAGTTGAGCTATTTCAAATCCTGAAAGATGACGCTGTGAAAGTGCTGCATTCAATATGCCAGCAAATTTGGAAAACTCAGCAGTGGCCACAGGACTGGAAAAGGTCAGTTTTCATTCCAATCCCAAAGAAAGGCAATGCCAAAGAATGCTCAAACTACCACACAATTGCACTCATCTCACACGCTAGCAAAGTAATGCTCAAAATTCTCCAAGCCAGGCTTCAGTCATACATGAACCGTGAACTTCCAGATGTTCAAGCTGGTTTTAGAAAAGGCAGAGGAACCAGAGATCAAATTGCCAACATCCTCTGGATCATCGAAAAAGCAAGAGAGTTCCAGAAAAACATCTACTTCTGCTTTATTGACTATGCCAAAGCCTTTGACTGTGTGGATCACAATAAACTGTGGAAAATTCTTCAAGAGATGGAAATACCAGACCACCTGACCTGCCTATATGCAGGTCAGGAAGCAACAGTTAGAACTGGACATGGAACAACAGACTGGTTCGAAATAGGAAAAGGAGTACATCAAGGCTGTATATTGTCACCCTGCTTATTTAACTTATATGCAGAGTACGTCATGAGAAATGCTGCGCTGGAAGAAGCACAAGCTGGAATCAAGATTGCCAGGAGAAATGTCAATAACCTCAGATATGCAGATGACACCACCCTTATGGCAGAAAGTGAGTGAAATGAGGGAGTGAAGTCGCTCAGTCGTGTCTGACTCTTTGCGACCCCGTGGACTGTAGCCTACCAGGCTCCTCCATCCATGGGATTCTCCAGCTAAGAATACTGGAATGGGTTGCCATTTCCTTCTCCAGGGGATCTTCCCGACCCAGGGATCGAACCCAGGTCTCCTGCATTGCAGACAGACGCTTTAACCTCTGAGCCACCAGGGAAGCCCATACCTGATGCCAATTCACACATCAGTGAATTGAATAATTCAGTGTCCCTATTTTCTCAGGAAAGATGGGTATGAATGAACCACACTTAATCGGGTAGGCCTCTTCATCTTACTAATTCCTCTGCAGAGACCATCATGAAAGGCCTGTAAGAAAGCTATAGAAAGTTTTCAAACTACTGTGGAAAAGTCATAGTAATATGGCCTTCTCAAGAAAACTCCACAAATTAAATACTTTATACACTGAAGATACTGGGCTATCCTCCTACATGTCCTTCAGTTTCAACATATTTAATACAATTATTCTGCAATAGTATTGGAGGTTAATGTTGGAGAACTAAAGATTTATTTATTCCTAATATGAATTGTCTGATGTGTGGTCTGCTGTAAGAACTGGTCTATAAACTTAGCAAATTCATTACATCTATAAGGATTCTCCCAAATGTGAATTTTTTGGTGAATCTTGAAGACACACTGGTTTTCTTAGAAGTGTTTTCACATTCAGTATATCTGATCAGTTTCTGACCTGCATAAATCACCTCATTAGGCCCAAGGTGTGAATATCTGATGAAAAAAACTATACAACATTCATTACCTGTACAAGCTTGCTTTCCAATATAAATCCTTTCATGTTTCACAGATTTGAACTTTGGGTTAAAGTTTCAGCAGGCATATTATATCTGTGTAGTTTCTCTGAAAGACGTGTAATTTGAGGTCTAGTGCACTCGGAGCCTGGAGAAAGCCCTTGCCCACACATTTCCATGACTCTTCTTCAGTATGGACTCTTGTTGTCAAATGCATCCAACTCAAGGTGAAACTTTTTCCACCCCCACTGCATTTGTAAAGTACTGTTCCAGTTATGTTCCCCACCTTACATTTGTAAGGTTTCTCAGCATTATGAATTCTCTGATGATGTGAATGATGAGACCTGTTACTAAAGACCCGGCCACACATTACATTTATATGGTTCCCTCCATAAGAGTTACCTTATGGTCACTTAAGATTCACTGCACTCTAAATGTATGGATTTTCTCCAGCATGAATTTTCTCTTGCTTTGTAAGAAATGAATGCCTTCCAAAACACTTGCCACATTCACGATGTGGGTAAGATCTCAATTCAGAATTAATTACCTGATGGTTACTTAAGTCTGGACATAGAATCAAAGCTTTGCCACATACAACACATTTGTGTGGTTTTCCTCCAGTGTGACTTTTCTGAGGGTCAAACAGATGATAGCAGAAAAAGTGAAGAGGAACTAAAATGCCTCTTGATGAAAGTAAAAGAGGAGAATGAAAAAGTTGGCTTAAAGCTCAACAGTTAGAAAACTAAGATCATGGCATCTGGTCCCATCACTTCATGGCAAATAGATGGGGAAGCAGTGGAAACAGTGTCAGACTTTATTTGTTTGGGCTCCAAAATCACTGCAGATGGTGACTGCAGCCATGAAATTAAAAGATGCTTACTTCTTGGAAGGAAAGTTATGACCAACGTAGATAGCATATTAAAAAACAAAGAAATTATTTTGCCAACAAAGGTCCATTTAGTTAAGGCTGTGGTTTTTCCAGTGGTCATGTATGGATGTGAGAGTTGGGCTGTATAGAAAGCTGAGGACCGAAGAATTGATGCTTTTGAACGGTGGTGTTGGAGAAGACTCTTGAGAGTCCCTTGGACTGCAAGGAGATCCAACCAGTCCATCCTAAAGGAGATCAGTCCTGGGTGTTCATTGGAAGGACTGATGCTGAAGTTGAAACTCCAATACTTTGTCCACCTCATGTGAAGAGTTGACTCATTGGAAAAGACCCTGATGCTGGGAGGGATTGGGGGCAGGAGGAGAAGGGGCCGACAGAAGATGAGATGGTTGGAAGGCATCATCGACTTGATGGGCATGAGTTTGAGTAAACTTTGGGAGTTGGTGATGGACAGGGAGGCCTGGTGTGCTGTGATTCATGGGGTGACACAACTGAGTGATTGAACTGAACTAATACATATATTGAACTGTGGTGTTGGAGAAGACTCTTGAGAGTAACTTGGACTGCAAGGAGATCCAACCAGTCCATCCTAAAGGAGATCAGTCCTGAATATTCTTTGGAAGGACAGATGCTAAAGCTGAAACTCCAATACTTTGGCCACCTGATGCGAAGAGCTGACTCATTTGAAAAGACCCTGATGCTAGGAAAGATTGAAGGCAGGAGGAGAAGGGGACAACAGAGGATGAGATGGTTGGAAAGCATCACCGACGTGATGGGCATGAGTTTGAGCAGGCTTGGGGAGTTGATAATGGACAGGGAAGCCTGGTGTGCTGCAGTCTTATGGGGTTGCAAAGAGTCAGACACAACTGAGTGACTGAACTGATACATATATCTGAGGAGGGCATGGCAACCCACTCCTGTGTTCTTGCTGGGAGAACTCCCATGGACAGCCTGGTGGGCTACAGTCCATGGGGTTGCAAAGAGTCAGACACGACTGAGAGACTAGGGACAGCACATACCTATATCCCCTCCCTCCCTCCCTCGCTCCCTCTGTAACCTCCTTCCCACCACCCCCACCCCACCTTTCTAGGTCATCACAGAGCCCTGAGTTGAGCTCCCTGTGCTATATGGCAGCTTCCCACTAGCTATCTATTTCACACATGGTAGTGTAAACATGTCAGTCCTAATCACCCAAGTTGTCTTACCCTCCCCTTCCTCCCCTGTCATACAGAGTAAAGTAAGTCAGAAAGAGAAATATATCATATTTGAACAAATATGTATGGAATCTAGAAAGTGGTACAGATGAGCTTGTTTGCAGAGCAGAAATAGAAATGCAGACATAAATTACATTCACTATCTAACTGCTACTCTCTCCGCAAGCTGCATCCAAAGCTGTGCAGACAGACTTGCAACATTGATCAAACTTCTTCAGCTTGTATGTTAGGCATCTCAGGATGTAATTTCAATTTTACATCAAGATAAACTTAGTTTCCACTTCACAAAGAGCAATGGAAAGGTCCACCTTGCATTATCTTGCCCTGTGATAAGACCCTTTATTTTCCACCTGTTATTGCTAAATTTGGCTTGATTCTGTGGAATCTTTAGTATACACAAAATCTCAGAATAACTTAGTGCAATTTTGCCATTTTCTGTTTATTTAGTCATTCTGTTTACTCTGTCTACTCTGTGCAATTCAAAAAGCAAACCTGAAGAGAAAAAGGATGCGTGGACTATGGAACATTCTGCACTGCCCAACTTCACCCAATGAAGCTGCCTTTGCTTCCTGCATCAGGTGACACAACCTAATTTCTAGCTGAGTGGTCTTTACTGATGTGTACTTAATAGGTCAGGAACTAATTAACTACCTTTCTTCTTTCTCCTTTTACCCCCACTGTGGTCATATGAGAAGCTGATCAAACTATAAAGATGACATTGTTTGCAATTTATTTTATAGTGCCTGTAGAATTAGACTGTTTCTTTCTCTGTAAAAGAGGGTAAAAGTATACTTACCTAATAGAGCAGTTGTGTGGATTAAATGAATTCATACATGTCAAGCACACAGTCTGGTACATAGTAAGGGCTTGATAAACGTTTATCTATATTATTATCACTATTATTTTTATTATATTCTCAGCACTCAAAGTCTATGACAATCTAAAAGTGACATCAAAACAGATACACGCACATACATACTTACATATCAATATCAAAACCAAACACAGCACATGTATTAAATATATGGAATATTTTAGTTAATTTCCTGTGATTTAGTTTTAATTTCCCTTGCATGTTGAGATGTCTCATTATACTTTCAATAAGTGGTTGGAAGAACTTCTGTGTGATTTTACTTTTCCATTCTGTTCTTTTCAACTGATATTTATTGGGTTATTATGTGGCAGATACTTTTGTGTGCACTGGACATCAAGTGGAAGACAGTGCTAATACATCCCTACTCTGATAGGGTTTAGAGTCTAGCAGTGAGTATATTTATTAAACAAAAGATTGCAAGTTTGGTTAATTATGTTTGGGGAAATACTATGGGAAGGTACAACTGTCATTCACTGATTTTTTAGTTTCCAGGCAATGAATAAAGTGAGCTATTTAACTCATTTTAATAATAGTTTCTCAGACTATATATCCTAAATAAGTAAACTTTTGCTCATTTTGCCTAAATTATTTTAAAACCAGACCTTTGTGAGCAGTGGACTTATCCTGGTAATCAGACATTTAATAGATAAGAATAAACAAAGATTTTGAACCAAGTTATTCACAAAATCAGAGTGTACATAGTTAATGAAAGAAATTTAGGCACAAATTCCACAGCAGTAAATAATACTCTAGAACGATCAGGAGACTGAATGAATGAATAAATGAATTTAGCAAACAGAATAGAAATTCAGTTCTGAATGTAAAATTCTGAAATATATTCTTTAATTTCAGATTGATTCCACAAATTGACTTTATAAATTTTGGCAGGTCATATTTTATCTCTTTTACAAAGATTTTTGCCCTTTTGAAACAGAAAGTAATTAAGAGAACTAAAATTGTGTACTTTAAGTTTACAAACCACATTAATTCTTTTAAATTAAAGTACGTAATAAATGTGATAATGTTATAAAATTTCATGTTTTAGTTTTATCTGACATTTAAAAGAGCTATGTTGATCAATACTGCAAACATAAACAAGCCTTAGATATCATAATGTGTATTGTATTCTTCAAAGAAACTACATCCCTCTTCAAGGCAGAGACTATCTTTTTAATCCAATTAAATTAAAGACAATAAACATCTTTGCAAAGAACAAGGGTTTCTATCTATAATTAAATTAGCACTGAATAATTGTTTCCTGGTATATTTATCTATATATTCATGCACAGATATACCTCTATAGCCAGGCAACCAGTCATTTAGGTTTTTGCAAGGGTAACAGTCATTCTTTTAATAAGCCTTTTTTTGAGCATCTGCTATGTGCAATGCTCGGATAGACATTGAAAAAAGACAAAAATAAACAAAATTGATCCCTGGCTTTGCATAGGTCATGATTATTATCTAAAGATCATTCTGTAAATACAAATTTTGTTAGTCATTTGTTTGCTTGAAGGCACTAAATTTTCTTTACAGAAACCATTTGGTTCATGTAATTTGGAAGTACCATAGAATATAGTGTGAACTGAATATCTCTTGAAATAATTTTCAGCCTTTACACTGAAATTCTTTTATAGTTGAAATTTCAGAATTTGAAGTTTAGGACTGCCGTTAGTCTAAAATTTTTGTGTCAAAGTTTTTGTCTTGATCTCTTTCTTACTCTCACTCACTTTGCTACATCCTCAAGTATACAAATATAGTTAGAATTTTCTATTTTTAAATCATTAACCAACAACCCCCTTCCTTCTTTAAACCATAAACTTTCTTATTCTCTGTGTGTTTGCATATCACACACATTATTATTACTTTAACATCAAACATGAGACTACCGCTGTATGTACAGCACAGTGAGATACACAAAAATGAAAAAGAGAGAAAGTGTGAGGGGGGTGGGGTGGGAAGAAATTCTACTTGTTGAGAATCCAAAATAGCTGGCAAATTAAGCACAGCTTAGAGAGCCAATGAATCTATTGTCAGATTCATCTATTTTAATTCTTTAAGAAACCACCAAGTTTGACCACAATTTGATTTTCAATCCAGATTTGATGTCTGCTTGCTTATGGCTTATAATTTTATTTTTTCCCCTTCTTTTTTGTTTCTTCCTGGTCATTCACGTTCATTCCTTTTCCTTCTGTTAACCCCAATTTTCATCCTTTATAGAAAGCAGTATTTGTGGGATATTTATCAGGTTTCTCTGATCTTCCTAAGCCAAGAGGGATCTAAAGTCTCAAAGACTGAAATCCAAATTAGCATAAATGAATCATATTGGAATGCAGGAAGATTCTAGCTTTTGTACTTTATATCAGAGAAAGAATTGGTAATAATGTATTTTTATGTGCTAAATTAAGTGATTATCTTTATGAGTTATTCCCACTCTTTCCTAGTGTAGGTGGCTTCCTCCATTAGAAAAGGAAAAATGTCTGTGACAACTCCAATTTCCATCACCTTTATTACTTGTAATCCCAGAGGAAGAAAGATACTTCATCTCTTCCATTATCCACATGTTAAATCTCAACAAAAAGTGGTTGGCTTGTGCTTGAGCCACATTCTTGAATCAATCACAGCGATTAGGAAGTTTATTTGCTTGGCCAGCTTAAAGCATGTTCCCACCCACAGAAGGACAGAGACAAAGTAACATGTTTACCAGTCCCTGCTACAGCCACTTGGAAAAAGAAATATTGAGCAAATAACCAATATCCATTATAGGGAGCATTCCAGGGCACTATTTTCTTACAGACCTGACTTTATTTGTCATATTAGACACAAAAATTCTACATTAAAGAAGTGCTATCATGTGTCAAAAGCCCATTGTTTAGACATGTAACTTTGTCTAAATGATACATGGTAAATTGTTGTAGTGTAGGTTGTGTAGTGTAGGTTGACTTTTTTTTAAGCATGTCTGTTAATAGTGTCTAACAATGACAAGTTGCAACACACAAACAAGGAACATGAAAATCTAGATCATGTAAGAGCAGAATCATGTTAACAGCAGTGCAGTCTATTTTAAATCCATTAGAAAAGCTTCAGTAGGTACCAGTAATGAGTTTTAAAGTACCCAGGTCAGAAATACCAAGCAAGCTGCTAGTTCACCGCACAGGATTCATTAATCATTGACAATGCCTGCAAAACTAGGCTGTTAAAATGGACCAAACCGGCAGTTGGAGGAGATGCTGATCCATGAAATTTTCAGACATGAGGATTGCACAGAAATTAATCATATTGACAGCTTTGATCAGAAACTGAAGATTGTTGATATTCTAAGAAAAGATTAGAAAAAATGACTTGAAATATTCTAGCCAGACAAATGTTTCTGCATTTAAGATATCAGAGTAAAACAGCCAGAAGCTTAGCAACTAGAAGCTCTCTTCCCTGCCTTTTCAATCCTATTTTTTGGTTTCACTGATGTACTTCATCACTTGATAAATTACAATGACCATTGCACTGAATTCTTGCAGAGAGTGGACATCTGGGTTAGCCTGCCTGCTTCAGTTATCACCTGTTAATATGTGTGCTTCCTCAGAGGCAAGTGTGTGTGTTTCCAAACTTGTTTCACCAGGTCACATTACTATAACAAAATAATTCCATAATAATGAACAGAGGTAATATTTACAGTAAAAGAGGGCTGTTTCTATGAAGATTAAGTTAAATCCACTATAAATTCTTGGCTAACATAACTTTCCAGAAAAATTGCTGTATAAACAGGTGAGTGTACCCTTTATGAAAGTGGCTGTGGTGACTATCTGGGTTGCCACTTCAGAATCATTTTTCCTTCATTTTCCACTTGGGGTATCTTCACATGCTCCCTTCTGATTCACTCTCTTTTTCCTTTTCCCAACTTCTTACTTTCTCCCAGAGGCTGAACAGCCTCTCTCCAACTTCCAAGTACTTTGGGTGAATGAGAAACACTGGCAGGAGATCCAAGGGAGGGAGATTTTGAGTATTTATGGCCCTTGACCCTTCCGTGTGGGGTCACATTGGGCTTCATACATCCCTGGACCTAAGTTCTCATTTTTTCTATTTTAATTTTTTTGGGCATATAGTTGATTCACAATGTTGTGTTTGTTTCAGGTATATAGCAAAGTGATTCAGAAATATATATATATATATTCATTCTTTTTTAGAGTCTTTTCTCATATAGGTTACCACAGAATATTGAGTAGAGTTTCCTGTGCTGTACAGCCTGTCCTTGTTGGTTATTCATCTTATATATATTAGTGTGCCTGTGTTCATCCCAAGCTCCTGGTTTATCCTTCCTCTCACATTTTCCCCTTTCTCTGACTTACTTCACTTAATATGATAATCTCTAGTCCATTCATGCTGCTGCAAATGGCATTATGTCATTCTTTTTTATGGCTGAGTAACATTCCATTCAGAGAAGGCAATGACACCCCACTCCATTACTCTTGCCTGGAAAATCCCATGGACGGAGGAGCCTGGTAGGCTGCAGTCCATGGGGTCATGAAGAGTCGGACACGACTGAGCAACTTCACTTTTACTTTTCACTTTCATGCATTGGAGAAGGCAATGGCAACCCACTCCAGTGTTCTTGCCTGGAGAATCCCAGGGACGGGGGAGCCTGGTGGGCTGCCGTCTATGGGATCACACAGAGTCAGACATGACTGAAGCGACTTAGCAGCAGCAGCAGCAACATTCCATTGTATACACCTATATCTTCTTTATCCATTCATCTGACAATGGACCTAAGTTCTTATTCTCTTATAGGTAGGCTCCTCTCTCTCACTTCCCATAGTTATTTATTATTCTTTCCATTCAGTCCTGCAGGTGGGAACTGTGCTCAATTTTTACCAGCCCTGGTGTACTCTACTATCCCTTCATTTCCCCACACTTTGCCCACAATTTTGTTAGTAGTTCCTTTTTTTCTGAACATTTAAAAAAATATATTTATTTTTAAATTTTTGGCTGCACTGGGTCCTCATTCCTGCATGCGCGGTTTTCTCTAGTTGCAGAGAGTGGGGGCTGCTCTTCATTGTGGTATGCAGGCTTCTCATCATGGTGGCCTCTCTTATGGTCGAGCACAGGCTCTAGGCATGCAGGCTTCAGTAGTTGTTGACTATAGGCTTAGTCACCCTGCCACATGAGATCTTAATTCTTGGACCAGGGATCAAACCTGTGTCCTCTGCACTGGCAGGCAGATTCTTAATCACTGGGCCACCAGGAAAGTCCCTAAAGTCCCTTTTTAAAACTCACCCTGACTTATCCATTTTGAGTGTACCAGTGGTTTCCTGCCAGCACCCTGACTGATATGCTGGAGGAGGATAAAGAATCTGGGTGCAGGCACAAGATCTCCTGGATGCAGATCTTCACTTCATCATTTCCTGTGTTAGTGAAGAAAAGTAGAGCATCTATAGCACCTTTTCAAACTCCAGTTTCTTATTTATTAAAATGTAGATAATAATGAATTCTACTCCATGAGCACATAGTCTGCTTCTACCACCAGGTGGAAAATCAATTATTTAGAGCTTTTTTGTTTAACTCCATATCTGGCACATAAAAAGTGCTTATTAACTTTTGGTAAATAAACCATTTTATAAATAAAAGACAATATTTTCTCATTCACGTTCGATTCCTGGTGACTTTGGCAGTCATTAATCAGATAATTCCTCTACAGCCTTCAGGAGGAGTATTTCTTACGTGAGTATCAAATTAGGCCCATCTGAAGAATTTTCACTAGTGTCTCATCCTATTGGCTCAACACACTATCTAAAACAAATCCTGCAAAATTGAAATGAGCTAAAATAATAGGACACAGAATGAGAGGCATGAGTTATTTTGGCCTTAGAGCCCCATGGGCTGGGATTTTTAAATATCAGTATTTCTAGTCAAATCAACTGACTATAGAATGGCTCCTTTGCTAATTATGTTGGTGTGCTCTGTACTGACATTTCAACAATTTGCTGTGTAACTCTTATATAACCTTACATAGCACTTACTGGTGTGCAGGCTTGCTCTAATTACTTTACGTATACAAACCTATGACCCTCTGATGTAGTTACCCTTTCACAATCCCCATTTTACATGGAAAGAAACTGTAGCACATGGAGGTTAAGTAACTTGCTTAATGTCCCGTGACCAATACACAGTAAAATCAGGGTCATTATACTTAACTACCAGTTTGTATTTGCAGGCAGCAGAGAAAATGGTATGTGTTTACTACATTTTCCTCTTACAATCACACAGAAAGGCTTCATTTGCTAGATTGCCTTGCAACTAGATAGGGCAAAATGACTGAGTTCTAGCTAGAAGAATGTAGGCAATAATGATATGAACTTCCTTCCAGACATGGCCTTTAAAATAATTTTCTGCTGTCTTTCAGATCTCTCTCTCCTTTGCGGCAACTAGGAAGCTAGTGGCTCTACACAGGGCCACCAAGAGATGGAGAAGGACTCCCCAGTCTATTTTTAAGGGTCTTATGAATGAGAATTAAACATTTGGTGCATTAAACCCCTATGATTTGAGAGTGCATTTACTTAGACATACCTCAATGTATCCTGACCAGTAAAGGAATTGGTATTTTGAATCAAACCGCTTTAAATAAGTTATAATATGTGACATTAGCTTCATTATTAGTCATCAAGAAGATCCATATCACAGGCTAGGATTATGAGAAACTATCTATTCTGTTTATACTGTAGAAGAGCAGCTGGAAAGAACTGTGATTCTAGTAACTCCATAGACAGAATAAATGTCTTTAACTTGTTAGAAATGGATGTATAAGATGAGAACACTAGTGTCTATTGGCTATTACTGGCTGCCTTTGGCAAGGTTATTATGCAAAAAAAAAATCTGACAAGAACTGGCCAGTATGTAAGCAGAATTGAAAGAGAACAGCATGCAGAAATTGAGTTCTTGCCACATCAGAAGGCGTCCAAAAATTAAAGAAGATGCTCCTTTCTTTTAGTTTCTTTTCAGAACTACCATCTTTTAGTAATTTGCCAAAATGACCAACACAAAGGGACAGGCATTCCCACTACATGTTCTCTAGGCCTTTTAGAAAACATGGAGTTGTTCCTTTGGCTACATCCAGGCAAATCTACAAGAAAGGTGACATTGTAGATATCAAAGGAATGGACACTTTTCAAAAAGGAATGTCCCACAAATGTTACCATGGCAAAACTAGAAGAGCCTACAGTGTCACCCAGCATGCTGTTGGCATTATGTAAACAAACAAGTTAAGGGCAGGTTTCCTGCCAAGAGAATTAATGTGCCTTGCGAGGGTATTAAGCACTCTAAGAGTGGAGAAAACGTCTTGAAACATGTGAAGGAAAGTGATCAGAAAAAGAAGGAAGCTAAAGAGAAAGGTAAGTAAGTAAGTAAGTAAGTGTTAGTCGCTCAGTCGTGCCTGACTCTTTGCGACCCCATGGACTGCAGCCCACCAGGCTCCACTGTCCATGAGATATTCCAGGCAAGGATACTGGAGCGGGTTGCCATTTCCTTCTCCAGGGGATCTTCCCAACCCAGGGATCAAACCCAGGTCTCCTGCGCTGCAGGCAGATTCTTTACTGACTGAGCTACAAGGAAAGCCCAAAAGAGAAAGGCACTTGGGTTCAACTGAAGCACCAGCCTGCCCTACCCAGAAAAGCACACTTCATGAGAACCAATGGAAGGGAACTTGAGTTCAAGTTGGAGCCTATCCATGTGAATTCATGGCACAATGGGTGTAAAAAAGATAGAAGACCTGGACTATAAAAAAAAAAAAAAAAAAAAGATGTGATGCTAGAAGACATTCAAGAAAAGGTTTAATAAAACTTCTCAGTTGAAATAAAGTAATCTGGGTAAAGACAGATGAAGACTGTAGACTTTCCAACACTGCCTCCAGAGAGTCTCCAAGAGAGGGAATGGGACAGGCACAGAGCAAGGAAACAGAGAAATACATCAGGTTTGAAAATTCTTCCTATCAAAGAATTTTGTGTGTGGTTGCTGGCACATGGAACCTATAGCAAGAAGAGGAGAAGACTGCTGAGTTTTAAAGGAACTGCATCCCTGAAGAGATCACAACTCTGGCTTTAAAAATTCCTTCAGATGAGACCTAAAACAATCCTGTGGTCCCAAACTTTTGAAGAACAGTCAAGCTTCAAAGGGGCTTTCCAGGTGGTGCTAGTGGTAAGGAACCCATCTGACAAAGCAGGAGACATAAGAGATGCAGGTTCAATCCCTAGGTCAGGAAGATCACCTGGAGGAGGGCATGGAAACCCACTCCTGTATTCTTGCCTGGAGAATCCCATGGACAGAGGAACCTACAGAGGCTATAGTCCATAGGATAGTAAAGAGTGGGACATGACTGAAGTGACTTAGCATGCACACATGCAAGCTTCAAAAGCTATTCAACCCTGAAAGAAGGCATGGTCTCTAACACCCGCATCAGTACAGGCCAAGGAGAATGATGAACAAGAAGGAACTTGCCCAGTGATAGAAACAGGGGTGGTAAAGATCAACGGTCAAGTGTATGCCCTGTTGGACCAGAAAGAGTGGTAGGTCAGCAGAATAAAAGAGCACACATGCACTTATTCTTGTAGCTGGAACAACTTTAGATTCTCAAATTGACTGATGGCGCTGTCAAATTGCCAGGTATAATGTGTCAACTCAGTAGCCATATGTTTTTTTTAAATCACAGAAAAAGCCTTTCTCACCTTGAAAATGTCAGCTTGATAAAAAAAAAGAAAAGATAAATAGGATCACCATGAACATAATAAAAACCTGAAATACCTCATGGTCATTGCCATAATTGCTAGTTCTTCATTTAGGAAATGTCTGGTAATCGTAAAAATACTCAGGGCACTTAAAATTTCAGTGAGTGTGAAAGTGATCTTACACAATCAAATTGATTTCCAGCTGGCAATCACACCCCCATGGTCTTACCCAAGTTTGGTTTCTGTGTGAGGCAGTAACACAGCCCTGCTTATTGGACCAAGATATTTCAAGCAGTGTGCCAAAGAGGTCCAGTGTAAAGGAGAAATACGGTCTGTGTTTCTCTACTGCCTGAAACAGCCAGTAGGCACATTGTTTTATATTAAAGTAAACATACTGTATTGTAGATGAGATTGCAGCGTTGAGATGAATTTTTGAGATGAGCTATGGAAGTGCAAATAAATTTATTTTTGCAGCATTGGCAAACTTCAGCTTCCATGGGCTGAATCACTTGGCAGAGACAAGCCTGCCTGCCTTAGTTAACTGAGAAACTGGGAGGCAAGGATGAACAGAAGGGAGAATGGCTGTAGGAGGCAATTTACAATTTAGCAGGATGGGTATCGGTGCCTCCTCAGATATTTATATCAAAAATCCCACTGGTCTTAACTCACTGGATACGAGAGCAGAATTCAGGTCTAGGGCTTTCAAGGATGCATGTTCCTTACAAGTAATTGGGGTTGATTGTGATGGATGACGTCTCCTGGGCAAAATGAAGGTGCAGTAATGGCACAGCTAGGTCCTTTATCCCTCTTCATTTCTTTCCCTTCTTCCTACTTAGCCCTTCAATTCTAATCCACACAATTCAAAACAGTATTACTCTATACAAAGATAGATGCATTCCTAGATGGGTAGATGATTAGATAAATCAAAACATAGAAAGAAAAAGGAGAGACACAGAAAGAGAGAGATTCCATGAGTTACTGGAACTGTTACTTACTCCTTCCCCATCTCAGCTGTTCTGCCTTAGTGCTGGGACAGGCCAAAACCAAGCTCTGTGGGGACAACAATGGGATCTTGTGTCACAGCCAGCAGGACACACTGCATTTTCACAGAGGTTGGTGAAGAGGAAGAATGAGAGTCTACATGAGGCTGAAAAGTGGCCAGCGTTCCATCAAGGCATAAGAGTCTGTAAGGACATCAAGACAAGAACCCAGAAAAGGCAGAGTCCTTTCAGGACTTGGATCCAGATGAATCACAATCTAGCAATAGCCCTATGTTTCCCACTTTCTTCCCCTGCTTCAGTCGGTCTGAGCTGAGTTGCTCTTTCCTGCTGTTAAAATATTCTGGCCTTGGCATTGACATGTACACACTGCAGTGTTTAAAATGGATAACCAAGAGGGATCTTCTGCTCAGCAAAGGGCACTCTGCTCAATGCTATGTGGCAGCCTGGATGGGAGAGGAGTTTGGGGGAGAATGGATACATGTTTGTGTACATGTGCTCAGTCGCTCAGTCATGTCTGACTCTTTGCAATCTCATGGACTGTATGTAGCCTGTCGGGCTCCTCTGTTCATGGGATTTTCCAGGCAAGAATACTGGAGTAGACTGCCATTTCCTTCTGCAGGAGATCTTCCTGACCCAGGGATCGAACCTGTGTCTTCTGCATTGCCAGGCTGATTCTGTACCACTGTGCCACCTGGGAAACCCACGTATGTGTATGGCTGGGTCACTTTGCAGTGCACTTGAAACTGTCACAACATTGCTAATTGAGTATACTCCAATATAAAATAAAAAGTCAAAAAAAATATTCTGGCCTGAAGCAGTACAAAGGGAAAGCTATAAGCTCAGAAGTAGTGGGGCAGAGGGAATGGGGAAACACACTCTTTGCACAAATGACTTTTGCTTGATTGAGTTGACTCTGATTGACAATAAAATTTGAGTCTTACTTTATGTGTTGTTATGATTAGAATTAAAATAGACTCATGATAACCAATTTATTGATAACTTTTTGAAGAATTTAGACATAAAACTGTATATACACATTTTCATTTCTTAAGTATGATACCCATGATAGCAAAGAATTTCAGGGTCTTGTGGAAACTTTTTTTAAAGTTCTCAAGGACTGGGGATCACAAGAGTGCGCTTAAAGACGTAAGATGATAGAATATGCAGATATGGATGGTACACTTGAATTCCATCTGACCCTTTTGCATTGGCGATTTAGAAACTCCTAAAGTTAGGAATATCTTTTAGTCCCCTTTGCATCTGCCAAAACCAGCTCTGTAGACTTAGTAGTTCTTTCTTCTCCTAAAAATAAATCTGTATACATTTTGTGAAAAGTCCCTATAACCAACTCTACTATTTTAGAGAGTCTCTCCTCCCTCACCTTCTAACTTTCACTGAAACTTTCCTATTTCTTTCTGGGTTCAAGTCCCATTGCCTCACATCTGGTATCTACCATTCTGCTCATCTCTTTATTCTGATGCTTTGTCAGCACTGTCTCTATTAATCCTGGCTGTCCATTGCTTGCTGCCTTTCTAAGTTTAATGGCCTTCCAAATTCCTTATCATATCCTTGTTTCTAGACGCCCTAGTAGGCATTGTCAGCCTCTGCTTGCTAAAGAGGTGAGTTTGGACTCTGGTCTCTCTGGTGGATTATTTTGTCTGCCCTTCAACTCCATCTTTACCTGGCTCCACTGTGGTTAGAGTCTAGAGAGGTTGAATTTTTTAGCCTACAACAGCTGATCCCTTACATTGGTTTCTGGTTTGGATTAGCAATGGGAAGCACTTGTGGGTTAACAGGGAGGAGTAGGAGATGCTAGTCAGCTAATGATCTGTTGGTTTCCCTCCCCACCTGGCAGAAGGTCGCTTTCCTACTTCTAAGCCACAGTTCCTCTTGGATCGCTCTCCCATGAGCTCTCTCCAAGTGTGGTAACCCATTCCTCAGACTGGCCCTATAGGCATGGCTGTTACTGCCCCCCATGTTTCATCACCTCTTGGTGGTTTCTCTTAACTGCCCATGAGCATGCATGCTCGGTCACTTCAGTCTTAACCTGCCTACATCTTTGTAAAAGCTCCCCTTTTCAAGTCTTCTCACTTACCTCATTTACATGTTCCATCTCTTTCACATAAGGACGCTGAATAAAACACTCCTTGTTCCTAAAATACTGCTCTGAACATAGTAGGGCCAGAGTACACCAAGAGACCTTGAACTCTCTTCCTGAATTGGCCCTTTATAAAGTAGCTATTGAGCAAACATGTTGTTGCTTAGTCGCTAAGGCATGTCCAGTTCTTGAAAACCCATGGAATGTAGTCCACCAGGCTCCTCTGTCCATGGGATTTCCCACAAAAGAATACTGGAGTGGGTTGCCATTTCTTCCTCTAGGGGATCTTTTCAATCCAAGTATCAGACTCACATCTCTTGGATTGGCAGGTAGATTCTTTACCACTGAACCACCTGGGAAGTCCTGTCCCACTATATACATCACAGTAATAAAAGAGGAAGGCAGGGAATAGGTTTTTCCAGACTAGAATACTATTCCTACAGCAGTGGGACCCAAATGCTTTCAGAATCCCCCAAAATGACTAGGCATCCTCACTAGGGGGGACCCACAGGCCCATGCTTCCCTCCAGCGGCACTCACACTGTCCTTTAAGATGACCCCTGAGCATTCCATCTTCCTGCCACACTGCATCCCACAGTCACTCCACTCCAGCCCAGGGAAGCCTAGTTATGTCATTTTCCCTCCTCTAGGTCAAAGCAGTTGCTTCTTAAGGTTCTTTCAGGAACTTCATCATGTTTGGCTTTTAAGTGTTTTCCACCAGATCCCCCTGGAATGCTCTGTCTCTATTAGAGTCACTTCCTTTATGTGAAGCTGTAATTTTTCTTGCCTTCTGAGGGACAGAGAAAAAGAGTAGTCTCCAAAACTCTTGAAATACCCATTTGTTCTTTTTGAGATGAAGACAATATGTTCCTAAGTTCCAAACCAATTCATGACTGATGGAGTTGTTGTAAAACAGGAGGTTTTTGGACAGTTTTTCCTCTTCTCCACACATCCATCAATACGTGTGCTGTATACACTGACAACATGCCCTGAAAAACTGATTTGTGAAGGTTTTATCTAGAACCTAACTAGCAAAGCCAGAGCAGAAACTCTGGACTTTTCAAATATGCCAATTACATGGTAAGGTGGAACAGTGCAATGATTCGGCAATGAAAGCGCTGGACTGAATTGCCTGAAATGAAATCCTCGTGGGGTGACCTTAGGGATGCTCTGTAATCTCTGGGCCTCTATGTACTCATAGGTAAAATGGAGATGATAATAGCGTGTGCCATATAGGGTTGATTTGTGGATTAAATTGAAACCACATGTAAAATGCTTAACATAGCATTCAAATTACTTTAGTTAGTGCTGTACTATTATTTTGATTGATAATGTCCAGTTTCCATTCTTGATTTGATTGTTTCAACTCTCTTCTACTGGAAAACTTCCTGAAGAATATTACCTATATATACCACCTCTGGGACTTCTCAGGCAGTACTAGTGGTAAAGAAGCCTCCTGCCAATGCAGGAGACATAGGAGATGAAGGTTTGATTCCTGGGTCAGGAAGATCTAGAGAAGGAAAGGGCAACCCACTCCAGTATTCTTGCCTGGAGAATCCCAAGGACAGAGGAGCCTGGCAGGTTACAGTCCACAGGGTCACAAAGAATTGGACACTACTGGAGCGACTTAGCATGCCCGCATGCGTATCATCTCTACTCTTTGCAGACCATTACCCCCGAGACCCAAGCCTACTTTATCTCCTGATTCTCTTGTTCTATTGAGATTTCTTTTGCTAACTTCTTTTAGGACTTCATGTTGACAAGTCCAATAGGTACTTTTTAATGGCTTGTCTTTGAACTCTCATAGACTTTCAATAAAGTTAATGCTCCCTTTTTGAAATGTTCCTGAGCGTACTAACATTCTCCTTGTACTCTTTAACAATGTATCTTAAGAAACCTACCCCTCTCCTTCTCCCTAACCTTTAAATATTAGAATACCTAAGATCTCAGGTTTGGGATATTTGGTCTCCTCACTCAACATTGTAACCCAAAGCAACCTACCTCATTTCTGTACCTTCAAATCCCACCTCCATGTCCAGGATAGCTGTGGGGAACTCTGACCAGGACTGCCCATGAAAAGTCTCTAAAATAACATGAATGGGAAATGTCTATGTGCTGTGATACAGACTCAAGTAAAGTGAACTTTTAAAATTGCTAGCATAGAATTTCAAATTCTGGAACCTACTCTTTAGGCATATATGACATGGCTTGTTGATTTGCAGAATTATTGTCATATAATAGCATAAATTGTTTCTGACAAGGTCTTTTGAAGAGAAGGAAGTTTGATTTGCTCAGGACTTCTCATAGTATATTACTCTCCTCATGTGGGGTGCAGAGTATTACCAGTATTTTGAGTGAATCTTAGTGAGAAATAAAAAAGGGAACTTGTTCAGATGTGTAATTTGGTGGATATCACTCTTGCTAATTAATAAAGTATTGATGATTTTTATTTCTTCAGTCCTTGAATTCATCCTTGATTTCTTTGATCTAGGTTTAAGACCTTTAGTATCATGAGCTGGATGGTAAAATTGATCTAATAGCTTATATGGGAGAAAAAGAAACAAGGATAATATAGCATTTCATCATGTCAGAATAGGTTAAGGCTAAGCCTAATACCTGGTGGTAAAAGAATCAAAGTCTTATTTTGAATAGTCCATTAATGAGAAAAAAACAATTTATGCTGCTATCAGCATAAATTCATGCAAAAGGAGGTAAATGAGAGACTAACTCTTCCTTATTGTCCTAGGATAGTTGGAGAGATCAAGTTTAGCAGAAAGATGGGATGCTGAGAATGTAAACACAGAAACAGAAAACAGAAGCTACATCTTTAAAAACGACAGTGCGTGAAGCTGCTGATGACAAAAGTCACAGGACTGTGGACAGAAACCTCAATGCCCACCAAATATCTTGAAGTTAGAGGTACTTGATTTTAAACATGAGGCTTCTGAGGAAAGCCCTGGAAGAGCTGAGACACAGAAAATGATAAAATATGACAAAGTCTCAAAGGTTTAATTCCTTGAGGTTTTTAAAGTCCAGTGGGTCTCAGGTTCTTCTGCTGCTTGCCATTGAATATTTTCCACATTATCTTTTACCACACCAAATAGCCTCAGCCGAGGTCATCCAGTAGAGGCATAGTGAGAAGTGCTTATGACCCCAAGCTACACCGTATATCTGTAAAAATGGCATTCTTCTAGGACAATATTTCCCGAAGCTGTGATACCAGTTAGAATCAATTTGTCTGGTTCTGGTGAGGTGAAGTGGACTCTATTGAACTTGATGGGAAGGAGATTCTCTAGATCAAATGCTTATCCAAAGATCTCTTATGGATGCTGAGCACAGAAACCTAAAGAAGGTGGGGTTACTTCCAGTGATCTTTGCACGAAATAAAGTGGAATTGCCTTTTACTCTTCATCACTGGGTGTCAATGGAAGAAGCCGAGTTAAGAAGAAAGGAACTAAGGAATTCTAATCCTGGTAACTAAGTGATAATTATACTTCTGCCAAGGGTGAGGATGTTTTCCAACAACTCTGGCTAGGAGTTCCCAGAAACTAATAAGCCATCATGACTATGTTAAATGTAAGATTTCAGAATCCCAAGAATGCCAATTATTTAGGAGTGATTATAAAGTTTGACAGTAAAGATTTCCAGTGTAAGAAGTTTACATACCAGGACCCAGATATCTTGTTATTTCTGTCCAGATGGACCTGAGGCTTTGTTTGTGGTGATCAAAGGAATACATCCCCCCCTTTTTTTTTTCTTGCACAATTTCACCCTGTGCCTACCATCTTGAAAATTCATACAGGCATGAATTGGTTAGACCTGCATATTACTTCATACTGAGCTGTTGAATTTTTTTATTTCTTTTTGGTTGTGCTGGGCTTCTTTGTTGCTGTGTGTGGACTTTCTCTAGTTGTGGCTCGTGGGCTTCTCAATGCAGTGGCTTCTCTTGTTGTGTACTACGGGCTCCAGGGTGTGCAGGCTTCAGTAGTTGTGGCACATGGGCTCAGTTGCCCCTTTGCATGTGGGATTTTCCCAGGCCAGGAATCGAACCTGTGTGCCCTGCATGGGCAGGCAGGTTCTCAACCACTGGACCACTAGGGAAGTCCTGAGCTCTTGAATTTTCGAAAATGTAAGAATGAGGAAAACTTAAAACACATTTTAAAAGGAGCAGTCATGTAATGCTCCATCCCGCCCCCAATAATATAGGAAATTATATGAAGAAAGAAGAGCTTAGGAATTTTTTTCTTTTACACTTTCAAAGATGGAGACACAAACATATATATTTATTCCCTGCCCTACACTTTTTATCCAATCTGTCTGTGCAAGGGTGTTTAGGGTTAGAAAACCCAGAAAAAATATTTCCAAGCTTCTCAAAAAAAAAAAAAAAAAAAAACTGTGTTTTTTGATATTTCACTCCAGTGTCTCAAAATGTATTTTTGGATTTCCTTTTTTCTCAAATGTAGAGACAAATATTTTGGACTGTGTTGGAAATAGCTTCCTGTGTTGGCTCACTCTATTCGTTAAGTCCTAAGGTCCTTTAGGGCAAAGATAATATCTTGGTTTTGTGGATGAGAGAACTCTGGTGCTTGTAAGTGCCTGTACAAAAATCCTTCATTCTTCCCGGAGACTGAGTCCCTGAAATGTACCAATGTCAGCAGAATCAAAGATAAGATCAGAAAAATCAGGGAGCTTGGGAAAACATATTCTGAAACATATTATTATTTTAAACATAAACATTTCCAGAAAACATCTATGTGTAAAAACACATATACCTCTTCTGGTAAGATTTCTTCAAAATCGTCTTCTCTGAGTTGATTCAGGAAACATGCACATGAAATTGTGATCTCCTAGGAAAGAGTCTCCCACAATTGTCCATTATGTGTGCTATAGTTCTTTTTTATATATTAATCTTTTTATTAGAATATATTAATAATTGGTTTAAAGTGTTGCATTAGTTTTTGCTGTGTAACATCGTGAATCAGCCATATGTATACATATATATCCCCTCCCTTTTGAGCCTACCTCCCACCCCACTCCCATCCCATTCTTCTATACTTCTTAGTAAAAATATTCACCTAGATTTTATTGGATTTAAATTGAATGTGTTTTGCAATTATGTCTCCACTTACCTCATTTTCTCAAGACCTAGGAAATGTTTCTGTATCTTGGCTTTTCACACATTGTGATGGAGCTTATGATTACTCTTCCCAACTGACATCCTAAAAATGTATCAGGGGATGGGTTGTAGACGATCTTCATCTCCCTCACCTCCTCCAAAAGCCCACCAACCAGATTTGTACAAAGAATAAGGCTTACTTAACTTTTGATAAATTAGCCTGTGTGAGGGTTTTAAAGTCAAAAAGACATCAGCCAAAGTGTTATATGGATTTTAAAAGTGTATGGACACAGTCTGTCTTATTTTCTAGTTGCAGATGCCAACATGGTGATTAATTCAAGGTAACCATACTCACGTTTTAAAAAATTATAAAATGTCTGATTCACTTCTCCCTTCTTCCTACCTGTCTTTATTATGAAAGTGACAATCTGTGGCAAATCTGTGTTTCATTGAATTTTGGTGTAGGTCACAGAAGATAATAATGTGGAGGAACATTTATCAGGGGTCAATATTCATCCAAGCACAGACACAAAGATACATTCTGTCTTCTAAAGAAGTGGTGTGGGTGGGTATACCCAATGACGTGGGAACTTCTTGTTCACATCAAAATTAGTCAGCCTACAGGAATGTAAAAATGTATTTGAAGAAATATGTTAATGTTGCTCTTCAAGAAATGGTAATGTGGTACTTTTATCAAAAAAGTTTCCTTGTCCGACTTGTTTCAGTATAATTTTGAAGAAGTGTTACATTGAAGAGGAAGTAGGAGTAAAAATAGAATAGGTTTATATATTCCATCCCCAACAGTGGATTAACTTTTTGGCTTCAGTACGGTAGCCTTGATGTTCAATGAGCCAGAGGAGAGTTCTGTTCATGAGGCTAGGAATCTGATCTGTCTCCTTTTTCATTGTGCCTCTCGCCCTCATATCATAGTTAAACGCTCCTTAAGTATATTTGGTGAATTAATGAGTTAGTGAGCTCTACTCTCCACCTAAGTCAATTGTTCACCAAGTACATTTTAACACATCTGGACTCTGATCTAGATTTCATCCCACTGGCATTGGACACCTGCCTTGAACCCACTCAGTGAGGTCTTACCAAACCATTGACCTCCTCCCTTGGGGTTTAACCCTGTCCACCATATACCTTCTCCTAAACTGGGTTGGCCAAGAAGCTCATTCAGGGTTTTTGTAACATTTTACAGAAAAACCTAAAAGAACTATTTAGACAGTCCAATAAATAGATTATTTATATTTGAGATGCTCACATGACTTTGAATCTTAGTTCTACTCTTTATCTGTGCCTCTAATGCCTCACCAACAAAATCTGAAGTCACTGGGTATAGGGCATAACATCTAGGTTTAGAGAAATGTGCAAAACTTGATATTCACCTTAGTAACCAGAGCCACAGTGAGCACAGCTCTCCTGCCCTGATTTGTATTTTCATTAAGAGCCTACCCTAGCTTGTCTCAGGGCCAGGCCTTTCAGAGTTATAAACAGCAGAAAGACAGATGGAAATCAGAGGGAAGTATTTTAGTTCACTGTAAGAAAAAGAATTCAAATGGGGTTAGCAAATTACTAAAACCCTTCAGATATGGACTTTATGGCCATCTGTTGGGGGGCAGTAAAAGAAAGTCTCATATTAAAAAATGTATGTATACCATAACTGTGGCAAATGCAGTGGGTGCTGCTATTTTGCTAACTTTTCTTATTCCATAGATGTTTTATGTCTCTGGGTATGCAATCCAGAGAGCTGAAAATTAATTGGTTAATAACAATCAAAGCAGTTCATATTTGGGCATATACCTTAGCAGGAAAAAATACATTTTTTTAATACCAGTAGTTTTTATGGGTGAATTATCCAAAGTGTAATCAATGTTTGTTAAATGTGTCTCAACACAGCATTTATACCTTTTTATTGTGTTTAGGCGATGACTCTGGACATAAGCTCTTGTCTGGTTATAGAATGTGTTGCTTTGAGAAGGCAGTGTTGTGCAGCTGTGAATAAATTTTTAATTTTCATCCCCTGGAACCTTTGTGTCATCCTTGGGAAATGCCCAGCTGTATTCCTGAAAAGTTGAATAAACAGTTCACTTTTGAGAATGAAATTTATTTTAAATGCTATTTAAGGAAATTCTCTCCTGAATTATTTTATGGGACAGATAATTACTTGCTCATTTTATATTTTTAAACTTTCTGTTTTATATTGGAGTGTAGACGATTAACAACGTCGTGACAGTTCAGGTGGACAGCGAAGGGACTCAGCCATACATACACATGTATCCATTCTCCCCCAAGCTCCTCTCTCATTCAGGGTGCCACGTAACTTGAGCAGAGTTCCCTTTGCTATACAGTAAGTAGGTCCTTGTTGGTTATCCATTTTAAATAAAGCACTGTGTATCTGTCCACCCCAAGCTCCCTAACTGTCCCTCCCCCTGTCTTTCCCCCACCCTGGCAATCATAAGTTCATTCTCTAAGCCCGTGAGTCTGTTTCTATTTTCTAAATACGTTCATTTGTATCATGTCTTTAAGATATTTGTTTTGCTTTCCCTATAGTTAGCCTGTAAGTTATCTGCAAAACTACAGTGATGCTGCACAGCCACCTCCTCCACATTAATGACATGTAGACATTCTCAGATTTAAAGAGAAACCTGCAAGTACCATATCTGTAACACACATTTCTGAATTCCTAGCATCTCTGTTAATTAGCCCTAATCTTTAACTTCGGAAAATAATCAAGAGAGATTATCTGAGCCTCTGTTATCACAAGAGAATCATGGATGAAATTCCATTCAAAATAAGAGTAAAATCAGGAGAGAACACTGGGTTGACAGCTTCGATCAGCAGGCTGGAGTTCTGCTTTTCTCACAAATTGATTTTGGTAAATTGTCTAGCTTCCCTGGACCTCAGTATTCTCTTTGGGAAGATGACATTAAAAATGTCTGCCCTTCATACTTAGAGTTTATCAGGATTACAGGGAAAATAAATATGTGAGGGCATTTATTTTGTAAGCACAAAGTAAGTTTCACTGCAAATCTAATCAAGTGTGTGGTGTCTTCTAAAGTTCCCCCAGGCAAGATTGCAGGATAAATCCTATTCACTGAAACTCTGTCATCTTCTCTTGGAAGCATTGGCAGCAAAGATGAGTCATTAAGAGAAATGCTGTTATTATTACAAAGATCATAAGAGAAATAAGAATAGCATTAACAGTGCACATAATTAATATTCACACTTAGGGGAGCTTAGAACAACTCAGAATATGGGTGCCAATGTGAGCTGCCTATGGGCAATGTTTAGTGTCTGTTCCCTCTCTACTTTTTCATCCTGTAAGTGATCCCTGGTGGATCATTCGGTAGAGAGTCTGCCTGCAATACAGGAGACCCAGGTTCAATCCCTGGGTCAGGAAGTTACCTTGGCGGAGGACATGGCAACCCACTCCAGTATTCTTGCCTGGAGAATCCCATGGACAGAGGAGCCTGGCGGGCTACATAGTCCATGGGGGTCACATGAGTAGGACACGACTTAGCGACTAAACCTACCTACCAAAGTATTTCTAGACTCTTGTTCCTTGAGCTCTTGGCTGGCATTCTACCCAGGGATCCTGACTTTGATCTGATGTCTTGCTTTGTAATTCTGATTTAATTGCTCTGCTTTCAAAATATGCCATAATTCTCAAAAGTCTGAATCCATAACTAGTTTATTAACCTGATGAATGATAAACATTGACCAAATTCCTGTTATTGAGCTGAATTGAATGTGGTATAAATGGCTGGCCTTGACTTTGGAGCTGAATTGAATGTGGTATAAATGGGAGACCTTGACTTTGACATCACTGTGTCCTAATGACCTACTATATAGTTAGAACCTTCAGAACTTTTCTTCAGAGGTGAGAAGTGGAGAGGTCACAGTTTTGGCTAGCAGACTCTTTTATATGACTTAGAATTTAGATTAAGAATCACAAGTCACCAACTTTTAAAAATAGAAAACTATCTCACAAATTTCCAGCTTTCTGACTTCTCTTAAATATCAGACCATATAGTGGCACTGGGTACTTCATGGCAAAAATAGCAATGACTGAGAAGCAGCTGGTTTCTTTAGGAGGGCAATCTGTGTTCAGTGTACCAGGGTCCCCACCTGTACCACTTCATTTATTTATGTCATCTGTGTGGCCCCTGTAGGACCTGAGTTTGTGACCCTTGAAACATTCTCGGAAATAACCTAATTAAATCCATTCTCATAACCAGTTAGTCATGGATGAAATCATGAACAGATGGTTTAAGGTGAACATATGTTGTTGATCTGTTTCTCTTACTTCATTAACTGTTTTGCCAGCATTTTAAACAGTCTAATTATATGTCACAAACTATAACTGGAGCAGCAGTTTACAAGGGGATAATCTAGGGTTTGGCTGAACTTTTAGTTTTAAATTTCAAACGAGAGCTGCTTTGAGGTTTGAACTGCAGTTCAAAGTAGAATTTTAACAGCTTAGTATTATAATATAGGTGAGTCTTAGGCAAGTTCCAAATGCCATACTTGACACATTGTTTTGATGTCATAGGAAAAATGTCATAGGAAATGACATCATAGGAAATGACATCTTGTGATATCATAGGAAAGCACCACTGATGTGGGGTTTTTACAACACACAGTTACACAGAATAAAGCACCTGCCATGAAATGTCACCATGAGTGATATATTAGAGGCAGACAAAGACCTTAGAGACATGATGTTAGCCCTGTGAAGCTCCCAGAGTTCTCTGAAGGCTTCACAAACTCTTTCCCTCATTCTCCATGCCCAGGAGAAGGAAAGTTGCTATGGATAAACCTAAGATGAGGGAAAAAATGGAGACATATTAATAGAAGGGGGTCATCTTAGCACAAGATTATAAATAATACTGTTTGGGAACTAAGCTTTTCTCTTTTGGGAGGGTCCTTTTTTGGGCGGGGCTGCATAGTTGCTTTGCAATGCTGTGTTAGTTTCTGCTATACCACCAAGTACATCAGCTATACGTGTGCACATATCCCCTATCTTCTGGAGCCCCCTCCCTCTCCCCCATCCTACCTTTCCAGGTCACCGTAGAGTGCCAGCGAGCTCCCTGTGCTAAGCAGCTGCTTCCTGCTAGCTACATGTTTCACACATGGCGTACAAATACATCAATCCACACCCCCCAATTCATCCTCACTCCCTCTTCCCCATTTCCACATGACTGTTCACCACATCTGCATCTCTATTCCTACCCTGCAAATAGATTCATCTGTACCATTTTCCTAGATTCCACATATATGCATTAATATACAATATTTGTTTCTCTCTTTATCTTTTCAATTTCTGGAGTTCCCTTTTCCTCAGATCAGAGGGTTAACATCTGGAGGCCTGGGATTAAGTTGTGGGTGTACAGAAAGGTGGCCCATGTTTGGTATACTTCAGTGAAGGCTGTCAGTCAGAAGCATAACATTTAACTACATGATTCCATATGGCCTAGAATAGGTCACTAAGCTAGAAGGTCTTCATATAGAGATTTAAGGTTAAAGTATTTCTATGTCTGTGCAAACAGAGGACCTTGCAAGTGTGGCTATGGCCATGGTGGGTGACTGGTCAAAGAACTGGGGACCTTGGGTTCAAAGACAGATAGTACCTTGACATTACTAATAGAAGCCTTCTCATATATCTGGCTTTGAGCCTAGTCATCTTCAACCCACTGTCCAATTCATCATCCACTAGGCCATATAGACAGTGGTTTAGGGCCTTAGAGAGAGTCAACAGAGCAAATGTCTCTTAGCATTCCATTTGAGAAGTAGACAACCATCTCCTATACAACGAGTGATTCAAGTTCTCTCTTGGGACCTGTAACCTGATGAGCTACTGAATCAATAACATACCATGTATGAAAATGATCAAAATCATCGTGGATAAGCATGGCGATGAAGATCCCAAAATTTAGTCTAGCATTTCTCACTTGCCTGGAGTCAGAATGAATCTAGTGCAATTACAAAAGGATGGATAAAAATAACAGGGACAGTAGTCACAGGGAAATGACGAATGCGTAGGGAGAGGGAAGTTACTTTTTCTTCTTGACGAATTCACAGACAAAGTACATGGTAAGATGGCACTCGGTGTCATTCCATCTGCCTGAGCTCAGCATCTCCACACAGTCCTCGTGGCCATAGGGGTCGCTGGGCTCACCCTCCTTCCAGTTGCTGTAGTTCTGCAGGGGAGTGTTGTCAGTGAACACATACTGACCCTCCCTCTCAAGGTCGTTCACCCCGATGAACACCCGGAAGAAGCCACTCTTGGAGACGTAGTCAGCCAGCAGCGTGTTGGCAGCTTCGTCCTTGGGCATGGCCAGCATGCCACCCCGGATGCGGCAGTGGGTCAGGGATTCCCTGTAGTTCTTCTCCTCCTGCACGATGTAGTAGAATTTCTCTTCGGTTTCCCTAATCCCTGCTATGACTTCGAAGTGAGGAAAAGAAGAACGTGATTATCTGTCTCAAACAGAGAAAAGCTAAGTATGTAATATTGCTAGATTTAAATTAATTTATTCAAGATTTAACAATTCTTTTGCCTATCGGTAACACGGTAGGCACTGCTTCCGTGTTTTGCCCGCCTTTGTAGTTGTCTGATGGAGAAGCAACTCCTGTCATTGGTCCTCCCCTGTCTTTCCTCCTTTTCTTCCCACACAACGTGAAGCAGAGAGCTGTTTGGACAAAGATGTATTATATGAACAGTCACCCAGCTCATCTCAGACAATCTTTCCCCCCCTAGTTTATGCTTTTGCCACCCTTACAGTTCCATGAACATGCCCTTCTCTCTTCCCCTTCCATGCCTTTCATGCCTGGAAAGTCTTCTTAGTGCCTCATCTGGCAAATTCCTACCCATCCTTTAGATTTTAGTCAAAATGCTTTCTTCTATAAGAGCCTTTCCAATGTCCCTGGACAGAGACAGGGGCTATTGTGCTTTCTCCCTCTGTTCCACTGACCCCTTCACTTCATAGCACTCAACACATTTTAGCCTAATTGTGTATCTCTTAAGCTTGTGAACATCCTAAGGCCCATGACCATGTCCTTGTCACTCTGTCGTCTCAGTGCCTGCAACAGTGCAGGGTAGTGGTAAAGGCTTATTGGACTGATACAGAAATAATACAGAACCTCATCCACTTCTGGCCAGATTTCTAGATTGTGAATATATGTATCAATTGAGATGGTCTATACTTCACTTCTGGACTGCAAGGAGATCAAATCAGTCAATCCTAAAGGAAATCAATCCTGAATATTCATTGGAAAGACTAATGCTGAAGCTGAAGCTCCAATACTTTGACCACTTGATGTGAAGAGCCGACTCATTTGAAAAGACCCTGATGATGGGAAAGATTGAAGGCAAGAGGAGAAGAGGGCCACAGAGAATGAGATGGTTGGATGACATCAGTGAATCCATGGACATGAGTTTGAGCAAGCTCCAGGAGACAGTGAAGGACAGGGAAGACTGGTATGCTGCAGTCCATGGGGTCGCAAGGAATTGGACAGGATTCAGCAAACTGAACAACAACACATACTTCACTTCCGGTACATAAAGTAGATTGAGCTTCTGAGTAAGATTCAGGACAGAATTAGGAAGTCAGTATCATCCCAAGATCATGATACGCTATATATATTTAGGGCTTTGTGGTCCAAACACACACACATACACACATATATATGTATATATACACTTCAGGGCCTATAAGTTAAAATTTACAAATAAAACTATGAGTACTCAAATGTTAGGAACTATGGCACTATGTTAAACCTCTGGAGTTTGGTTTATTCATTGGGGTTGAAGTCAGGTCAGAGGCAGCCTTTGTACAGGTTATAACCAGAGTTATAACTGAGGGTTAATTAATATCAAACATTTCCTATGCCTCTAGTATTACAAGATGAGGATGGGCACAAGACAGCATTTGTGTGCCTCTACTAATGTAAATAAATATGACTGGATTATAATATTTCTGTACCATTGTATGGAAAACTCCGAATGAACTTTTTGGTCAACCCAATAAATAAAAGTACAACAAAGTGAAAGCAATTGTGACAGCAACTAGAACAGCTCCCTGATTCATACTGTCTCAGGAGAGAGCACACAAGCCCCACTTTAAGGGTTTCACTGCTAACCACCCTGGGGAAATACGAGAGAAAACAAAAATGGCTAACAGAGACTATTGCACAGTTTAGAGAAATGCATAATGTTCTCATTCATTTGTACTGAGGGTAGAGGAGTCAGTGAAACTTGTATTCAAATCCTTCCTCCACTGCTCAATAGCGTGTATCTATGGGCAAGGTAATCTCTCTAAACTTCAGTCTAATCATAACAATTAGTATTATTGCAAGTAAGCAACAAAGCAACTCCTGTTTTCATTACTATTTTTATCTTCTAAGATGCTGGTTGTTTGGCTCTTGTCTCTTTTTTTTTAAGGCCCAGCTAGTCAAATTCTGCCTTTTCTCCATTTCCCTCTCTCACTAAAATCCCCTTTTCTACCTATAGGAATGCACATATGTATGTCCACAGGGCCTGAAGTGTACTAAGTGGATAATCAGAATTTTAAGAGATCTCTAACCTGGTGACTCTATCTCAATAATCTTTGCCCAAACTAAGTTAGTTCCTGCTAGAGATATTAGAATTGCAGTGGTTTGTTGGTTTTTGTTTCTTTAAGAAAGAGATTACTTTATTTTTAAATTTGTATTTATTTATTTATTTTGGTCATGTGACATTCAAGATCTTGGTTCCTCAACTGGAGATCAAAACCATGCCCCCTGCAATGGAAGGGCAGAGCCCTAACCACGAGACAGCCAAGAAAATCCCAGAATTGCCATCTTGAAAGAGATAAATCCATGGATAAATACAAACAAACAACAAAGCAAACGAGAATAGACTCACCATTCTTGACAAACTTCATCGAAGCCTTAAGGCGAGCCACACTGATGTCTAGTTGTCCAACAACTTTTCGGTATCTTCCACAATCACAGACAGTACCTTTTAAATGACAAAGTTCTCAATTCATGTTGATGCCCATGAAGAATGGATAAGAAGGGCAACTGCTCTCTTCCCAATATTTACAGCCTTTTTCTAGTCTAGCTATGTCTTTCTGTGAATGGTGATGCTTTTCGTCTTTTATTAAAGACAAGGTTTCCAATACACAGGAATTCAGAATATATCTTTTACAATATTTTGAAGGAGTTAAAACAGAGTTCTAAACCAGTTTTTTTTAAAAGAACAGTAAGCATGACAAACCACTGCTCACATATTGTGAACCATTTGGCATTTTTGTTGAACACAGAATGTACCTCTACAGTCTCAGAATAAAATCTTTACAGCATTTTAAAAACGTATTTCTAGTTTTCTCTTGTGTTACTGTATTGTTCGTTGGCGCACATAACTCTTCCAAGATGGGAGAAACCTTTCATGATGACATTAATATTAATTCTGATTATCCATTTGGAGTATAGCTTAACATTTTGAGGACTAAGTTTAAGTCATGTAAATAGATTCATCTTATAATTTTAAGAGCAAGTTGTTGCATTTGTGGATTAACTACGAATTTAATTTCTGCCACTAATTCCCCTTCACTTATTTACCTTGTCAATCACCTACTGATAATGTGGCAGAGAAAAAAGAGTAAGGAAAATGATGTAAATTTCAAATGATTTTTTTTCCTATTTAGTGGATGCTTCATGTCAATACTTTCATTTGCTTTTTTCTCTGATGGTTGAAAAGAAAAATGAATTTTACTAGCCAAAGGGAGAAAAAATTCTGTGGCTTTATTCATCCATATTCACAGTTAAATATAAGGAATTTAAAACAGCTCTTACAAGTAGGCTTCTCTACATCTTTATGGATAGGGGCTTCCCAGGTGGCTCAGTGGTAGAGAATCCACTTGCCAATGCAGGAGATGCAAGAGATGCGGGTTTGATCCCTTGGGTTGGGAAGATACCCTGGAGGAGGAAATGGCAACCCACTCCAGTATTCTTGCTGGAAAAATCCCATGGACAGAGAAGCTTGGCAGGCTATAGTCCACGGGGTTACAAAGAGTCGGATACAACTGAGCAATTAAGAATGCACACATTCACACCTTTATGGATAGAAATAATTGAAGCTCACTAGGAGTGAGCTACCCACTCCAGTGTCCTTGCCTGGAGAATCCCAGGGACAGCGGAGCCTGGTGGGCCGCCGTCTGCGGGGTCGCACGGAGTCGGACACGACTGAAGCGACTTGGCAGCAGCAGCAGGAGCAGGCATGAGCTACTGTCTTTCCCTGCATCAAGCACTGGAAAGAGTCCTGTTTTCAGTATCAGGGAGAGGCTCCCAGGCCACTGATGCATGTTCTGTGACCACCAGGCCTCGCTTCATCAGGCCAGTTTGCTGGTGACAAAATGCTTGGCCAATGTTTGGTTGAAACTCTGGTGAAAGGCTGAGTCTATTGCTGCTCCTATTGTTGAGGTCCTTGTGGATTTTCCTCTTGGTCTAGGGGGATGAGGACTGCTTCCTGATTTGCTTCCTCAAGCAAGCGTGGCAGAGGTGGAATGAACCACTTTCCTTCTACCCGTTCCATAGGGCCTGAAAAGTCACCACTTGAGAGAGAGGAGAATTTCCTTCCCTCCTTTCCTCTGGCCCAAGGAAAAGGAGGTTAATCACACTGAACAGACTATTGTTCTTCTATTAAATACATTTATTTTTGAGATAAATAGTTTTGTAATGATGCTAAAAATTAAAAAGAAAAGCAACCTAAATATCTATCAACAGAGGAATGGATAAAGAAGATGTGGCTGATTCATTTTGCTATATAGTAGAAACTAATACAACTTTGTAAAGCAACCACACTACAATAAAAATTAATTTTAAAAAGAAAAAAAATGAGCATATTATACCTGCTTTGCCTTTTCCCCCAGGTATTCCAGGCAAACCCTTTTCCCCTTTGTCACCTGAAGAAAAACAATAGCCATGAAAAGAACAACTAAACAAAATAGTACTATTCATGAGTAGAATTAAATGCATAAAGTATAATGAAAGAATTATATCAGGCAGACAATATATTACACACCTAAAATAAGAAGAAAGAGGTTTTAAACTTCATTTGTAATATCTCCAAATAATATTTACTAATATTATAAAAATAATTTGGTTTCGAGTTGGCTGCACAGGTACAACTAATCAAACAAGTCAATTAGATGGAACAAGTTACTTAGATGGAATACCAGCTGGATGTATAAACATTTAATTTTGTGTCATTTATCCCACTAACATGTTTTTATAATGTGGCCTTCTAGGCAAAGATAATATAATATTCTGCATGTTTTTAATTTTTAAAGTTCTGTTGCTTTACATATCTGAATCAATTTATTAGCATAACGCAGTGTCTGTGTATTTATTATATTATGCCCCCAAGTTCTTCCATGTGGCTTTGCCCTTGGATTTTCAAAAATGTATATTGTGCTTTTTCAATTTAATTGAATAAATACATACTATTTACTTACTCTATGCAAGACAAAATATTTGCTTGGTACTTTGAAAAGATATAAAGAGAGATAAGATTAAACTTTTGGCTTGAAAGAGTTTATGCTTTTTGGAAGAGATGTGATGTATGCAAATATTGATAAAATAAAGTTGTGTCAAAAATATTATTCTGAAATATCAATCTTGATAATTTTCCTTTCTGCTCTTTTTTGTATGTGACCTTTTCCTTAGTCAGAGACATTGACAAAATAAATTTGAGAATCAGAATTGTTAAAGCACAGAGGAAAAAAGCTGACTTTTTTTCAACTTCAAAATAGTCTCTTGAAGTCCACATCAGACACAATAATTGAAAGCAAAAGCTTTTGATTTATAAGAGGAAATGGTTGGCTGAACTTTGGGGGAATCAAAAGAGAAGATCCCGATAGAAGTAAAATAGAGCTTATGCTTCAATGGAGATCTGGAAAAAGAATAAGAAAAAATTCAGGGGGATAAATACAGGATGATGGTCATACAGGTTAAAGAAGAGTATGAGGTTTACTCTTGTAGGACAATGATATGGCCAGGGATTGGGTAAATAACAGAGGGGACAATGTAAGGGGGAATGGAGTCAGCATTGAGGTTCTGCCTATTTCTTTCCTTTCCCAACAAAAAGGGAAAACCCAAAGGATTCCCCATATTGCCTGTCCATTAGCTATTCTGTCTTTGCTGATCACTTTTCATTAAGAGTCCTGTATGTGTTGATCATTGATCATCCAGAAATTCATGCCGACCAGGGCCCCAAGGATTTGCTGAGCCTTTCCTAATTGACCCACATGGATGCTTTTCTTTACAGTGATGCCAGACCTTCATGAGCTCCACAGATAAAAGGAGGGGGCTCCTTGAAACTCTGAATGTAGTTTGAGTATGCAGTGGAATGTGTCTGATCCTTGTGCTTAGATGAAATGAGACAATGGTGAAATCTATGACAATGGAATGTGATAAATATTGTAAGAGATACCATGAACAGAGATAACATACTCTGTCCAATGTTAGGGGGAGCTGACAGAGATGGTGCTCCAGCTGGAAGAATGAAGGAAGGCTCTCCTGAGGAGATGGTGCTGGAGTTTCAGAAGGTGGAGGTGGGAGCCAGGTAGTAGACCCCGAAGAGCAGAGGTGTAGTTGGGAAAGAAGCATAAAAGTATGCCGAGCATCCTGATAAGGAAGATTGATCTGGACACATCTGATCTGTGTCCTGAAAACTCCTCATTTCCCTTATGTGTAAGCTGGAAAAGATAAGACTAGATTTGAGAAAATGTTAAGGGAAGAAAGGGAATATATGTTTGCTGAGTGCCAATTATTTGTCAAGTATTGTTTGGATACTTTAGATGTATTGTCATATGAAATCCAATGAGATAGGTGCTATCATTATTTTTATTCTAACAACTGAAGAAATTGAGAGTCAGGGAGGCAAAATAAATGACTCAAGGACATCCAACAATTCAATAGCAGTGCTGCTATTAAAACCCAACCACTTCTGACTCTCTAGTTTGTGGTTCAGTTCAGTTCAGTCACTCAGTCATGTCCCGACTCTTCGCGACCCATGAACCACAGCACGCCAGGCCTCCCTGTCCATCACCAACTATCGGAGTTCACCCAAACCCATGTCCATCGAGTCAGTGAGGCCATCCAACCATCTCATCCTCTGTCGTCCCCTTCTCCTCCTGCCTTCAATCTTTCCCAGCATCAGGGTCTTTTCAAATGAGTCAGCTCTTCGCATGAGGTGGACAAAGTATTGGAGTTTCAGCTTCAACATCAGTCCTTCCAATGAACACCCAGGACTAATCTCCTTTAGGATGGACTGGTTGGATCTCCTTGCAGTCCAAGGGACTCTCAAGAGTCTTCTCCAACACCACAGTTCAAAAGCATCAATTCTTCGGAACTCAGCTTTCTTTATAGTCCAACTCTCACATCCATACATGACCACTGGAAAAACCATAGCCTTGACTAGACGGACCTTTCTTGGTAAAGTAATGTCTCTGCTTTTAAGTATGCTGTCTACGTTGGTCATAACTTTCCTTCCAAGGAGTAAGCGTCTTTTCATTTCATGGCTGCAATCACCATCTGCACTGATTTTGGAGCCCAGAAAAATAAAGTCAGCCACTGTTTCCACTGTTTCCCCACCTATTTGCCATGAAGTGATGGACCAGATGCCATGATCTTAGTTTTCTAAATGTTGAGCTTTAAGCCAACTTTTTCACTTTCCTCTTTCATTTTCATCAAGAGGCACTTTAGTTCTTCTTCACTTTCTGCCATAAGGGTGGTGTCATCTGCATAACTGAGGTTATTGATATTTCTCTCGGCAATCTTGATTCCAGCTTGTGCTTCTTCCAGCCCAGCATTTCTCATGATGTACTCTGCATATAAGTTAAATAAGCAGGGTGACAATATACAGCCTTGACTTACTCCTTTTCCTATTTGGAACCAGTCGGTTGTTCCATGTCCAGTTCTAACTGTTGCTTCCTGACCTGCATACAGGTTTCTCAAGAGGCAGCTCAGGTGGTCTGGTATGCCCATCTCTTTAAGAACTTTCCACAGTTTATTGTGATCCACACAGTCAAAGGCTTTGGCATAGTCAATAAAGCAGAAGTAGATGTTTTTCTGGAACTCTCTTGCTTTTTTGATGATCCAGCAGATGTTGGCAACTTGATCTCTGGTTCCTCTGCCTTTTCTAAAACCAGCTTGAACATCACGTATTGCTGAAGCTAGTTTGTGGTACTTTTCAAATAATTTAACCAACAATAGAATGAAGGGAAGCAAAGTCTTCAAAAAGAGCTATAAAATGTTGAAAGTAATATAAACCTTATCATCACCAAAAACAATATGGACTTGAAAGATCATATGAATCTAGCTTCATATTTTAATTAAAAAATAGTTTATTTTCTTTATATGTGAATCTCTTTCAATTCAACATGAGTTGAAAACTGATTCTCATTCTGCTATGATCCTAGTTCTTGTCTAAGTCCAATAATAAACATTTAAAAAGTATACAGAAAGTATTTGCTTTAGAAAAGTATAGGCTTTTGGAGAACTTCGCTGGTAGTCCAGTGGTTGGGACTCCATGCTTTCACTGCTGAGGATGCTGGTTCAATCCCTAGTTGAGGAAGTAGGAGCTTCCTACAGCTTGCAGCTGTGCAGCATGGCCAAAATGTTAGGTTTTTAAGGAAAACAAAGTGCACGTAAGAGACCAAGGAGATGAGACACTAGCACTATTACTCCCTAACAGAGAGAAATCAAAGAAATGCCTGGTAGGTATTCAGAGAAGGCAAAGATGACTGTGGATCAGAGTAGGAAAGAAGGCTTCTTTGAAGCAGCAGCCTTTAACTGGATATTAACAATGTGGAGGATAGATTCTTGAATTGATACATGGATTTTTTTCTGAGAAGATGTAAGCACTGTGACTACTTTCCAGTATTTTGACATGAATTCCTTTCTGTTTTTTAACAGATGGGAAAGACAAAACAGTATGGTGGAGTGAAAAACCACAGAAGTCTGAACAACCAGGGTTTGAATGCTGACTCTGCATCTTACTAGCTAAACATGGACCAGTTACTTAATTCCTTTACATTTCCATTTCTTCATTTTTAAAGTGGAATGATGGTGCCTAAAGTCATAAGAAGGATAAATTAGACAATGTCATGGCATTAGGTCTGTGCTTGACTTGTAGAGGGTATTTAACCAATGTTTGCTTCCACACACTAAATCAGAGTTACAGTAAAGGAAAGCGTGCCAAGTAGTTAGCCAATTCATGGTGGATGTGAGCTCATTGTGTCTATTTCCCCAAAATGAAATCTGGTTTAAAGCCACATATAAAAATTAAGTGAGAACACCTCTGTATTAACTGTCTTAAGGTTGAAGAATCAGAGGCTGCTTTTAGACAAACAAAACACCATAACACTTTCATTGTAAAAGGATTATCAACCTTAAATAAAAGCATCTATTTTGCTATGAGATTGAATTTACCTATAGTAAATCAACCTTTCCTATTCCTGAAATGAAATATTGACATCCAGAAAGCTACCTTCTCCATTCAAGTGACAACATTAAGGTCAGCCCAGAAAGTTGAGATTAATCTGAGTCAGTGAAAAATTTAGAAGGACCAGGGACAAAATGAGGACAATAAATTTCAAAGTACAGTTTAAAAATGAAATTAATCCAGGTGAGCCAGAACACTGAACCTCCATTTTCAAAAATATTCCAGGACATGCTCATAAATTTTCAAGGCATGTCTCTGGAGGAGAAAAACACTTAGCCAGTGTTGAAAACTGATGTTAGGGGAAAGTAGTAGCTAACAAAAATAAAGAGTAGAAAAGAGAGTCACATCATAGGAAATGACATATATCATTTATTCTTCATTCTTAATGCAATAAACATTTAGAAAGTTTCTCCTTTATAGTAGACATTAGAAAAAAATGATTAAAAAGCAGGATTTCCCAAATACAACTTATATGTATTTAAACAAATAGATCTGATATAGCTTCCATTCATTTCCTCCAGAAATTCATAGCCAGTTGAATGACACAGACAAGTTAATAAGGCATAGTGATAATTAATAAAGTGTGCACTAGGTGCATATGCATAAGAGTTTGAATGAGGAATTGGCCTGAAGAAGATAAGGTTAGTTAACCCTATCCATTCCAGACTGCTACTTCTCCAATATTTGGAACTTCATCCATTTTGAGGCTCAGAAAAATCATAGCACAGTTTTTGACATTCCCCCCATCTCTGTTGTTTACCATCCTCTCTTCAAGAGTTATCTAGTCTTGTTCTATGAAAGGGTTAAGACTTGGCTCAACATCATGAACTTCAGCTCTCCTGGTTGGAGTCTTATCTAGATCTGACACATCTAAATCTAGGAAAGTTCAACATCTAGAATAATTCACTGAAAAATGAAGGTCTTGAATTCTGGATGTGTTTATTGCAATAACGTAGTCTCCCCCTCCACGTCTGCTCATCTCTAGGGCAATACTTGAGATCTTAACCTTATATAATGTGATTGCATCTCAGAAATCTTGAAGTCCAACATCCCACACTCTAGTTACACATTTCCATCCCTTAACCATTTGTTAAGTGAAGCTGATATAACCAGAGGCAGATTTATGATGATTTTATCCAAAGCTTATACAATTTGAGGAGACTTTTTAAAAAAAATACCAAATTCCAAATTGAAAAGTACTTATAAAAATGAACACATTATAAGAAAAAATTTTGGATCATTTTTATTATCATTATTCTAAATTCTTTTTCAGGTAGATTCCCTATCTCCTCTTCTTTTGTTTGGCTTGGTGGGCATTTCTCATGTTCCTTTACCTGTTGGGTATTTCTGTGCCTTTTCATCTTGTTTAGATTGCTGTGTTTGGAATGGCCTTTCTGTATTCTGGTGGTGTGTGGTTCCTTTTTATTGTGGAGGTTTCACCCAGTGGGTGGGGTTGGACCATTGGCTTGTCAAGGTAAAACTAAATGGCTAAATTTTAAAAGTAGTCAAGGGCCACAATACAAAATTCACTTAAAAATGTAACATTTTAATTAATAAATGAATTTTGTGCATCTATAATTGTTCTTTTCATATAGTATGTGCTGTGTATGTTTGGCTGCATTCATGTTCATCCAACTGAGCTAGCAATATTTATTGATAGGTGTCTCATTTCCCTTTTCAAAATATCACCTTTGCCTAACTCAAGTTTGGGGTCTGTTTCTGCATTGTTTATTTCTTTCCACTGGTCTATTTGTCTCTGCACTAAATCAACACTATCTTAATTGTTTAGCTTTATAATAAATGTTTAAATTTATTAAACATTAATTTATAACATTTATTTGATTTAAGTCTTTCACTTTTGTTTTTATTTTTCAAGATACTCTTTGGGTATCCATGGTCGTTTTCATTTCCATATAAATTTTGAATTGGCTTATCAGATACCAAGAGAACTACTTCTGGGATGTTAATTGAGAGAAGGCTGAAACTATAGATCAAATTTGGGACATCTTAACAATATTAATTATCCTAACAATATTGAGTCTCCCAATCTATGCATGTAGCTTTACTTCCATCTCCTTAGATAATCTTTAATTTCTCTCCTTATAATCATGTAGTGTTTGTTGTAGAGAGCTTATACATCATTTGTTAGATTTATTTCTAGATATTTGCTATCATAAAGGGAATCTTTTTAATTTCAGTTTTTAAAATTGTTTCTAGTACTTAGAAACAAAAATTGATTTTTGTAAGTTAAAGTGCTGCCTGCATGTTTAGTCATGTCTAACTCCCACCGGGCTCCTCTGTCCCTGGGATTCTCCAAGCAAGGATACTGGAGTGGGTTGTCTTGCCCTCCTCCAGGGGATCTTTTTCACCAGGGATTGAACCTGCATCTCCTTCAGCTCCTGCATTGGCAGGCAGATTCTTACCATTGCACCACCTGGGAAGACCCTTGTTAAGCTATCTTTAAAAAAACAATACAAATAGCTTATCTGTAGATTCTTTTGAATTTTCTGGGTATGTTACAAGATTAGGAAATAATCACCATCTTATTTCTCCATTTCCAAGTATTGTGATTCTTCTCTCTTATTCTGGCGTTTTTGCTCTGGCTAGAACGTCTTCTATAGTATTGACTAGACTTGATGATGAGGGCTATACTTAACTCATTTCCATTATCAGGAGAGCTGTGTTCAATATTTCTTTACCAAGTATGATTTTTAGATAAATTTTCATTGATGCTATTCCTTTTCATATTAAATGTTCCCCTTGATTTTCAGTTTGCTAAGATTTTTTTTTAAAAAAACATGAATGGGTGTGTGTTTGACTATTTTATTCAGAATTTCATAAGTTCTAACTGGAGGTGTTTATTTTTGAAATAAGAAATAAGACTCCCATTTCCTGGGCCACTCATCTCTGGCAGACTTTGAACACCATTTAAGTCTGAGCAACTTTCTGCTCAAGCCTCTTAGTCCTTTAATGCTGCCTCACATGTGAATCTGTAAATGAGGAAAAATGGATCAGGATGTAGAGCCTACCTTAGTGTGGTCCCCTTCTTCTACAAATCACAGTCCCTAAAGTCTATTCAACTTGGTTGCCCTCTCATGCCTTCAAATATGTTTGTTTGTTTGTTTTTGACTCAACTAGCCATTCTTAGCAGAAGGATTCATGCAGGTGAATCTCTCATAGTCTGTAGCAGAAATCTGAATTTTGCCTTTATTATAAATAATGTAAGTGATTTTTCTCACCTTCACAACTTGTTATTGATGGTGTATGTAAATTAAGAATATTGTCAAACTTGAAAATACCTCTGTAAAGTCTTGTTCACATATGAGCTGTTAGATTTGAAATTTTTTTCCACCGATGAACTCTGCCGGGTACATTTCATACCCTGTTTCTTTTGCACAACCTACACATTTCTTGGGCTGGATGCCCTGGACATATTCCTATGATGATCTGACCTCTGCCCCTCCACTTTTCCATCATGACTTTGGATACATCTGCACAGTAGGTGGTAGAAGTATTCCTGGAAGCTATTCCAACATCAGAATTCTTAGCAGGAACTTAACTCTACGTGGAAATGACTACAAACTACAGACAGATATTCCATTAAGTCCAAATGATATATTTCCCCAATTCAAGTTCTTTTTAACTAGCTCCCAAAATACTTGTATCCACTCCAAAAACTGATACAAGGAGAAGTATGATGGAGGAGAGTTGGATCAGAAGACAGGACTCTTTTTTTTTTTTTGTATGCTGTTATGACTGTCTTTATTTTGTCCTTGAGGGAACTGAAGCACAGATAGATTAAGAAATGTCCACAAGGTCAAATATATACAAGAAAGACCCTGAGTGGATTGAAACCCAATCATTCTGATTTCAAACCTCAAGAGCTTAAATACTCTGCTGAATGACAGACCAAATAATCCATGGTAGAAGATGTTCATACCTTAATGGGTGATCAAGCTTAGGCTGGGAGCACAAAAGAAAGGACGGGTTCAGGAAAAGCTTTATCAAGAAGTCTACTTTTCCATGGTCTCAAAGAATGAGTGGTATTTTGACTGACAAAGAGGTGTCTGGGGTAGAAAACTGTCTGAGTAAAGGCAGGGGGCAGGAGAAGACACCTTGACATGTTTGGGAAACAGCAAAAGGAGACAGTCCTCTTAATGCATGCATTCCAGTGGGGACAGTATCACCTCACAGATCGAAAGTCAGTGCAGCAGGGGTGAAAAAATCTTACTCTTTTAAAATATATAAAGGGGAAATATACACAAACTACATAACATGTGGTCAATCGGTGGGAAATTTTTGGAGACTTGCAACAATTTGAAAAAACTCACAAACTGCGTAGACTAGAAATACCAAAACAATTAAGAAAAAGGTATGTCATGAATACATTAAATATATGCGTTAAATAGATAGTAGTCTATTTTATCATTTATACCATAAAATATATACAAATTGATTATAGAAAGTTAATGTTTATCAAAACTTCCATACACAACCACAGGCCATACATGGTGCCATTCCCAGTTGTGAGAAATGTAAACAAACATAATGATGCAATATTAAATCATAACTGCATAAATTTAACTGGAGTAAATACTGTACTAAGGTATAGTTTCATAGCCACCTCCCACTACTCAAGTGTTGCAAGTATCTGCTTAAAATACTCTCTGATGCAATTCATCTCCACTGGAGCAGTTGGTAGGTTCAAGAAAATTGTGTATCCAAGTAAAAAGTGATCACTCTGCATCTTCAAACCAATAGTACAATGTCTGTATGAATTGCTAAATATCAGAAGCAGTAAGAACTGGCTACCATTGCGGGGTTTTAGGAAAAGAGGATAAAGACTGCTGAGATAATAAAGAGAAGGCCAGCTCCATAGTGAAGCAGGAATGTGCAGGGTCAAAATATGAGTGAAAACAAAAGGATATAGATATATACACTTCAGATTCCTACTCTGTTAACATATCTCAGACACAGAATTATTATTATTCCACTCCAATTAAAATACAGTATTATACTGTTCTTGGCTACCTTGATTTTTATGAATAATTGTTTTCTACAACCGAGTGTGCTTCATGATCATGACACCCATTTTAATCGTATAAAGGATTATAACCAGTAGGTCCCAGGAGACAGTTCTATGTAGAGTTTAACTGAACTTTATGTTTGACTCCGTCCTTGAATTTCAATTGAATTTTGCTCAAGGCCTTTTTGTAAAGACACATTGCTTACATATGGAAGAAACAGCCAAGTTAGGAAGAGAGAACTCGTATTTTAAAAGAAAGAAAAAGGGTCATTTTTGTAATACAGAACATTTCAAAATAGATCAAGGGTAGGTTCCCTCTGCTTTAAATTGCTACTAGAGAATGGTAAAATACAGCTTACCCTTCTTGCCAATGGGCCCAGTCTTGCCAATATTGCCTTGATCCCCTACATCACCCAGTTCTCCCTTAACTCCTGAAAAGAAAAATGTGTCATCTTTATATCTTAAGGTTTTATCTTCCTTTTAATGATATGCCTAATATATGATATTCACTTGAAAGAAATACTTAAAAGTGCATTCTTCTATGTGTGATATATAATATATATTCTTTGCTATATCACCTATTTTAATAGCATTATAATGTATGCACTAAAATTAAAGTGTGGGTAAGTATGACAGTCCTGGGTTAAATGATATTAAAATGCTTACAGATGCAATATTTCTAAAGAACTCAAGCAGAGGATGTTTAATCTAAAGGTCAGATAAGGGGCTGAGTGAAAGAATTCTTGTATTTTATTCTGATTCTATTCCTCCTGAGATCCATTTTAGCTTCACTTTGGGATTCTATTTCCTCACTGCCTTAAAACAAGATTTGACTATCTTACCATTTTTTAGAAAGGGAGCGAATGCACAATCATAAAACCTAGTAATCAAAGGGACATCAAAGATTGTTCCACCATATTTTTATTAAAAAAAAAAATATATATATATATATATATATAATCAGGAATTCCTGAGTTCCTACAAAATTGTTATTAATTTGGGTTTTTAATCTGTGGTTATCTAAAAAATATTTATCAGCTGTAAAGCTGTCTATATGTGAGAATAATTCTGCAGTTGATTGTACATATTTCTTCCCAATCCAGGGATCCAACTCATGTCTCTTACATTTCCTGCATTGGCAGGTGAGTTCTTTACCACCGGCAGCACCAGGGAAGCCTATTTTCAGACTAAGAAGAGTTTAAATTAGCATTTCTCAAATTGAAGTCTCAAAAGCCTATGAGTCTGCTTCTCTTTAAATTACTGAAGATATAAAAATCAGTGGTCCAGGGCCACCATCTTGCAGCAATTGGCGAGGAATGGTTCTAGCACTCAGGACACACACAGATCACAATGCAGAAGCTGTATTTTGTCAAGGTTAAGTCTTGTCTTGTGATTAAAACATTCACAAAAATCCTTTGTGTTATTCTCATTTTCCTTGCTTGTACCTCTCCCATAAATACCCCACCATTTGCTGGGAGATCTTGGGGAAAAGTGAGTAAATTAATGGGTCAGACAGTTCTTTCTGTTTTTTCTTATCTTCCTCCTCACACTCTAAACCAGAGTTGCTTAGTGTGGCTTCTGAGAAGAGACACAGCAATCAACAAAGCTGTGTTTCTAAAACTAATGGTTTCTCAGATATTCCCAGAGACTGCTATGCTCCAGAATTCCCAGGGTGTTCCTCTTTCATTGGCCCTAACGATGCAGCCTGAGAGCTGTGTCCGAGTCTTGCTGACAAGCAATCTCATGGGAACTCTCTGGGGGTGGCTAAATTCACATGTGAAATACATTTCATGACTCTTTGGAGCAGAGGGTGTTATGAAAGCTGCTAAACTTCCAGGCCAAGTCCTGTATAGAGAAAAGTGTCAAAGTGATGTCCTGTCACCTACCTTTTGGCCCCATGCGTCCCACTTTGCCAAGCTTTCCCTCCTCTCCTGGATCTCCTTTTTCACCATCATCTCCTTTTGAAATGAAAAATGAATGAGTGAAGCAGCTCAAATAGTAATATAAGCACAGACGCCCCAGGAGAAACTGAACGTGGTTAGAATTCATCTCTCAGCTCAGTGCTTGCCTTACAGTTTCAAGGTGATTATGCCTAATAGGCACACGTGAACTAAACACTCAGAGAAAGAGAAGAGACTCCCATTAACTTTTTTTCTTTCACTTTTCCCTTGTTGTTGGAGGAGGTAATCAAGAGGATGTGACTGTTGGTTGACCAGCAAGCTAGACCCTAGAACCTCACCCTCTCCCCTGTCCATGGAATGTATATTCCAGCCTGTTTGCATAGCTCAAGCCATTTCAAGGACGCAGCCTTGAGACAATAACGTGTTGAAACCACCTAGGCTGAAAATATGACTGAGCCCAGTTACGGCATCTATGTAAATAAACCTTTAAGATTCTGGTGGGTGAGTGCAGAGATCTACTTGCCTTAAGCTGCTTAAGACGAATCTTGAAACTTCCGTTGTTTATGAAACATTCCACCTACCAATTTGGAGTGGCCTGCCTTTCTTTTCACCCCTTGCCCTCTGTGTAAGGGGACAGGTTCAGATTTCACTGAGGAAATTCCCAAAATTGCAAACCAACACACATCCAACTTGGTATTTAAAGAAATATCCTTTTTGGTAAAACCCTGAGAAGTTTGCTTGGCCTGATGAATCTTTATTCTTGCTGGAGAATCTGGCAAATTCTGGAAGCATGTGCATGTATATACATCCATACACATGCATATCAGTGTATTATATGTATACATATATATATTAAGTATACATAAAGTTTATAATATGTGTGTATGTGTCCATGCTCAGCTGTGTCCATCTGGAAAGCCCATATATATTTATTGCTCTCTGACTTGAGAATCAAAGGTGCTTGAGAATCCCCAAATCATAGGCATGGACCTAGAAGGTAAGAACAGAAAACTCGCTAGGAGTGGGGAACAGCTGCAAGGCGGGTCAGTGTGAGCAGTGACTATTCTAGTCATAGGTGGGTCGAGCTCTAGCCGTTCCCCAGTCAACAAGGACTGAATGAGTGGTTTGGTGGAAGGTGTCCTAAACTGTGACCCAGGAATCCTGACTTTACGTTGTGTTAGTCACTGATGGGCTAAGCAAATTTGCAAAAGTCAGTGATTGAGCTTATTGGCTTTGGTGTGAGACCAATCTGGAGTTTCTCAGCTCTAGTATTCAGTATCTGGAGAAAGTTGAATATGTGACTTCATTTTATGAGCCTCATTTCTGTCTTCTATAAATGGAACTAATAACATCTAGCAATGAAGGCTCCTGAGAAATTTAAGTAAGATACTATGTGTAAAAGAAGGGCTTCCCTAGTAGTCAACAGTAAAGAATCTGTCTGCCAATTCAGGAAATGCAGGTTAGATCCCTGGGTTGGGAAGATCCCCTGGAGAAGGGAATGGCCACCCAGTATTCTTGCCTGGAAAATCCCATGGACAGAGGAACCTGGTGGGCTATCGTCCATGGAGCCGAAAAAGAGTCAGACACAACTTAGCAACTAAACAACAAAAATGCATAAAAGGCTGAAACACTGCATACAGCTGAAACTAACACAACATTGTTGATCAACTATACTCCAGCATATAATTTTTAAAAAGACCCAGAATGTAATTGATGCTTAGCAGTGGTGGTAGCTTTTGTTCTTCCCTTTATACTTCAGTTTCCCCACCCTTCAAGTGGAGATAATCACCGTCCTCCCCAACTCTCCCAGCGTATTAGGATCAACAAGGAAGGCATGTGAATGTGCTTTGAAAATAAAAAGCACAACCCACAATATTATTAAAATCAGCTACCTGCCTTATCACCACAGCAATCTCAGGACAGGAAGGAGTCCTGGACATCTCCAGTGGAAAGTGGTAGATAAGAGACTTCCAAAAATGAAAATAAAATTCCTGGAATTAGATTAGATTAGTGTGGGAGAGAGACTGTTGAGACATTCATTTATCCAGAAAAAGCACAATCAGCCATTCTGTAATTTTTTCTGAGAACAGAATGTTTAAATGAAAGCATAGCAAAGTATGGAACAGGTTAGATTTCCAGATCGTGGGACCGGTCAGGCACTGGAACTGAAACTCTAGTATCCCCTTTAGGGGAAGGCTTTCAGAAAAAAATTCACAGGCGATTAGTGTGATCAGGCCAGTGACGTGACGTGGATGAACGAGATGGCATTTCTCTAGCTAAAGTTATTAGTGAATGTTTATTGAGCAATTATAATGTGTGCCAACACTGTGCTAATGTGCTCATCACAGCAATTCTAGGAGATAGAAAGGATTACTGCTCCATTTTATGGATGGAAAAACTGAGACTCACTGAGATTAAGTTTTTACCCTACTGTCATAGAACTTGTGAGTGGCAGAACTAGGATTTAACAATACAGTTCTCTGCCCCTCTGGATCCCTACTAAAAAACAATTGTCTCTTCCACTCTAGGATTGTGTGATTTTTAGCAGATTGTGGATTTTATAGAACTTGACTGCACCAGATTTTTCAAGGAGAAAAGGGGAGATGCAGAAAGTGAGTTTTTGTTCCTCTTAAAGTAAGAAAGAGAGTGGGGAAGACAAAACCAGCTCAATGTCTCAGTGACTTAGTTCATAGGGAATGTATCCTTGAGGTAATTTACTATAAGTGAGATCTGGCTCTGCCACTCATGAGCTGAGGGACCTCTGGAAGCCCTTGACCTTGGACCTTGTTTCACTCATTTGTAGAATGTCAGAATAATACCTTTTTCAGAAAGTTTTAGTATATGTAAAATTAGAAAAATATTTCCTTCAGGAAGCTCTCTCTGACTCTCTCAAGCTGCACTAAATTCTCCTTCTAATTATCTTCATTGTTTAAAATGTCATTTAAATGAAATTTAAAATAAACTTCACTGTTTATCCGTGCTGTGTGTTTATCTGTTTATCCTTTATACTCATCTGTGACCTTTGGGATCCCTGGGGTCTTGAGTGATTTTTCTACCACCCCCAAAACTTAGCAAAGTGCTTGACTCTGGAGCTTAATAAATATAATTGAACTGGGTATATTCTATGAGCCATAAAACATTTTACAAATACAATGATAATGTTTATTGAATATTAAGCACCAAAGAGTTCCTAGTCCTGGACCTGCATCCTGTCATTTGAGCTTCACAACAACCTCTGAGATGGATATCTCTCTTTTACAGAAGAGAAAATGAGGTCAAAAAGAGGTTAAATAACTTCCCAAGGTCATATCGATCATAAGTAATAAAGTCAGAATTCAAACCAGGGAAAATGCCTTCAAAACCAATGTTCTGAACAATGTGTATGATTGGGAACAAATTTCTGTTTTAACATTTCTGGGTCTGGGGATTGTTATTCCGAAACAATGAGGTTTCCTTGATGGCTCAGTGGTGAATAATCCATCTGTCAATGCAGGAGGGAGAAGGAAATGGCAACCCACTCCAGTGTTCTTGCCTGGAGAATCCCAGGGACGGCCGAGCCTGGTGGGCTGCCGTCTATGAGGTGGCACAGAGTCAGACACAACTGAAGCGACTTAGCAGCAGCAGCAGCAATGCAGGAGATGCAGGACATGCTGGTTCAATTCCTGGGTTGGGAAAATCCCCTGGAGAAGGAAATGGCAACCCACTCCAGTATTCTTGCCTGGAAAATCTCATGGACAGAGGAGCCTGGCAGGCTATAGTCCCTGCAGTTGCAAAAAAGTTGCACATGACTTGGTGACTAAACAACAGTTCCACACAGTGGGACCAAAGATGCATGTCTGGCTCACCAAAAGGCAAGATCAAACACAGGCGTGTGTGTGCTTTGGTGAGTCATAAAACCACACTAATACGAATTATTCGTGCCATGATTATTTCTCCTCTCTCCCTTCTTGTAAGCTTTCCCATTCATTTTCAAGCAAGTACTTAAGTGGAGGCAGCCAGATGAGTGACTTAGTCATCTGCTGCTCCCTGGTGGTTGCTGATAGAGACCTGGGAGGGTGAAAATAGGATTATTATCCTTTTGACCTGTATGCCTGAATCCCAGCCTGGTGGTGAGAGGGCTGCTGGCTGCAATGAAGTAAACAACTTGTCCCCTTGCCTTGAGCCTGGGCCCCAGCTTCATTTGATCTTTGGGACTTGTTTTAATGAGAACAGAAGAGAAGCATAAAAGCAAGCTTTGGAAAGGATCCCCACATGGCTCACAGTTGTCTGCTTTTATCCTCTTGGCAATATTTCATTGGATTAGTAGGGCAATTTAGACTTACTTTCCTTCTTTTAAAAATAGCCACTTTGCATTTAAAAATTAAATGAAAAGCTATCAACTGTAATGAACTCATTTCAATTTTACAAAAATGATTTGTTTCAGCCCCCCGTCCCAGGCCACCAGCTTGCTGCGGTAATCTCTCCAGCAGAATTCCAGCAGAGCACACAGTTGAGCAATTTTTCTTAGGTACATTTTTTTCCCCAACAAGCAAAACGACTTTTAAAATTAAATTCTAGTTTGAAATGAAATAGCTGAGCCTAGGTCATTACCCCCTGCTCAAAGGAAGTAATTATTAAAAATTAGAGAATTGGTTTTGGAAATACTAAAGAAAATTCACAGGAAGTTTTGTACTTTTTCCACTGCCAGAATAATGTTATGTACGACGGGGGTGGGGATGGGGGACATTAACAGTCCTCCTGGTTTCAGGATGATTCAAGGGCATTACATCTATTCCTAATATTATTACATCAACTCCACCTCAGATCATCAGGCATTAGATCTCAGAGGTTGGGGACCCTGGTCTAAATGGTCTTATACTCGAACTGGTACCAAATGGTTAATGGGAGCCAATAAGAGAAGATTATCTTTAGATATATATTTTTTTGAAGGAGAAGATTAAAGATAATATCAAAGATTATTAGTAAAGAAAATTAAAGATTATCTTTAATTTAAAACCAGGCATGACTTGCTGATTCCCCCAAAGATAGCACTCAGGGATAGTGTAGTGAGATTACAGATCTATGGTGACGTTTTTTATAACAGCACTCTTTCTTCATTTGAGATTCTAAGGGGCAATTTTCTTCATTTTTTTTTTTTTTTTTTAATGAAAGCAGAAAAAAATGAGCAGGTATGATTTCTAAGAAACATTATTTTTACCATCTTCATGGCCAGGAGGCATGCTATCTGTGGATAAATCCTGACCTTGGTCAACCTTGCTTGAGAACAATAAACAATATGTTTCGCCATGATTAGTAAAGAGATGGTGGTAGCACACAGGTTCTCTAAGAGATTTTTCTGAGATGCTTCCCTAACATTACGTCACCTCCTTATGATGAACGTGCATGAAATAAGATCATTCTTGTAAACAGCCAACACTTTTCCTAACACATTTAAAATGTTCACAGGGACCTCCCTGCTGGTCCAATGGTTAAGAATCTGCCTTGCAATTCAGGGGACATGGGTTCAATCCTTGGTGGGCAACTAAGATCCTACATGCCACAGAGAAATTAAGCCTGCGCACCACAACTAGAAAATTCATGCGCCACATCGAATATCCTGCTTGCCGCAACAAAGATCTGAATATAGTCAAATAAATAAATAAATACTAAAACACTCACAAAATATTGCTTGTACCTGTCCAGAGGAGGGATATGGTTACAAAAGAACCATGATCAGGAAACTGCATGCCTTCAAAGAGAAAAGCTGTCCCAGGGAGAATCTTACATGAAAGGTAACAGCTTTTGATCAAGGTGAAATTTTCAAGGGGCTCAGTCTTAAGAGCAATAAGTATATTCAAGTTGAATGCAGCAATGGGACCATCATTCAGGTTTCCTCTAGAAGCTTGATGCAATGGATAGAACAGGAGTTTCATAGTCTGTTATGGGCTGAATTGTATCCTTTCTCCAAAATTAAGTCTGAGCACTGAAGAACTGATGCTTTCAAATTGTGGTCTTGGAGAAGACTCTTGAGTTCCTTGGACTACAAGGAGATCAAACCAGTCTGTCCTAAAGAGAATCAACCCTGAATATTCATTGGAAGGACTGATGCTGAAGCTGAAGCTCTATTTTGGCTACCTGATGCAAAGAGCCAACTCATTGGAAAAGACCCTTGTGGGAAAAACTGAAGCCAAAAGAAGGGGGCAGCAGAAGATGAGACAGATAGCATCAGTAACTCAATGCACATGAATGGAGCAAACTCTGGGATATAGTAGAGGACAGAAGAGCCTGGCGTGCTGCAGTCCATGGAATCACAAAGAGCTGGACATGACTTAGAGACTGAACAACAACCATAACCCCCAGAATCCATGTGTCCAAGCCCTACACTAGCACTTTAGAATGGGACGATATTTGGAGATAAGGCCTTTAAAAAGGTGGTTCACTTAAATCATGGCTTTTAGTGCAGTCAATCCAACCTGACTGGTATCCTTATGAGAAGAGAAACTTGAACACACAAAGGAATATGAGGGATACTTATGCCTACCCTGACAAGGCCATGTAAGGACACAGTGAGGAGACAACCATCTGTAAGTCAACAAAAGGGGTCTTGGCTAAGAGAGACTAAATCTGCCAACTCTTTGTGCTTGGACTTCCAGTCTCCAGAATGGCAAGACAATACATTTCTGTTGCTCAAGCCACCCAGTTTGTGGTATTTTGTTATTGCAGCCCTAGAAAACTATTAATAAATCACAGTCATGCGGGATCCAGTTTCCTGACCAGGGATGGAAACCTGGTCCCCTGCATTGGAAGCACAGAGTCTTAGCCACTGGACCACCAGGGAAGTCCTCGTTCCTCCCTTCTATCTCCCATCTTGATGCTTATTTTTTCTCACATCCATCCTTTTTTTTTCCTTCCATTTCTACTGCCATTACTTAACCTCTTCCTGTCCTCATACACTAACCCTCGCAAGTAAGCCCTAAATGGTCTCCATAGTCTTCTATTCACTGGTGATTCCAAGTACCTAGAACTGTGTCTGTTCAATACATAGTTGTTGAAATACTGGTTTCTTTGACACTGAACTTCAGTTTTTCAAACCACCATGCAAACTTAATCTTTAAAAAATCACATTTTCAATATAAAACTGCCCTATTCAAAACATTTCAGCAGTTCCTCTGTGTTTCTAGGTCAAGTCCAAACTAATTAGTCTAGTGTTTGGACTTTCACAGACTGGCATCAGTGGAACTTTCTGGCATTATTTTTTGACACTGACCTGTATAACCTTCTATTCCTGCCCAGTGTGTCTGTTCATTGTTCATTAAAATGTCTTTCAATGTGTGTCTCCATTGAAAGGCACATGGCTTTCTCTCTGTTTGAAATTCATCTCCTAGGGAACAGTTATAAAATAAAAGACTTATATGACCATATGAGAAATTTAAAGTTTTTATATGATAAAAGATGCCACATAAATATATAAAGTTTACCAACAAAAATATGATAGATAAGAAAAAAATCAAACACTAAGACTTAAAAAATGATTAATACTTTTATCATACAAAAAGTTTTTGCAAATCACTTCCCAAAAAAAGACAATAAATTAAATTAAAAGGTTAAAAGATAATCTAAAAATATTAACAGCAAATGATGGATGAAAATGTCCAGATTCACTATTAGTCAGAAAAACACACGTCTGTGTAAATATCTGTATCATATTTTGCCATCAGATTTAGTAATAATTTCAAAAGATTAATGTATCGGAAGGTGCCAGAGATAGAGAAAACACTGTCATTGTTTTTGGCAACATAAATTGTTACAACACTTTTGGAAAATAATCTATCAATGATGATTAAAATAAAAAATCCACAAACTCTACCTTGAAAGAAAAATGAAAGTGTTAGTTGCTCAGTCATGTCTGACTCTTTGCGATCCCATGGACTCTAGCCCACCAGGCTCCTCTGTCCATGGAATTCTCCAGGCAAGAATACTGGAGTGGGTTGCCATTTCCTTGTCAGGGGGATCTTCCTGGGGATCAAACCCAAGTCTCCTGCAGTGTAGGCAGATTCTTCACCATCTGAGCCACCAGGGATAGGAAACCTATTTTATGAGAATAACTATAAGAACAAATGTATATATGTATATATGCCTGTAGTGGTAAAAACAAAAAGCCATTAACAATCTGAAGTTTATCATCATGAGACTAATGAAAATATGAGGAATGTTATGCAACTACTAAAAATAATGAAAGATCCCTGAATTAAGGAGTAAACTCCATGTTCTATCATGTAAAGAATGCCTCTTGGAAAGTCATATGCATATGATCTGATTTAGAAGAAAGAACAAATAAACAGAACAAATACAGAGAAAAGTGTTAATATCAAGCTATTAATGATGGTTACATGAGAGAATTGGATCTGAAACAGAAGCCATAGTGAAAAGAGAGATCATTAGCTTTTTCTTTATACATCTTTATTTTATACACATTTATACGTGTTATATGTTACAACAAGCTTGAATTACTCTTGCAATTAAAAAAATAAATCGCAAATAATATAGAGGAATCACAGCCCTTTTCTCCTTTTATAAATCCTACCCATGAGTCTTGTCTCAAATTAAATTCTAAATTCTCTGAATTTATTGATGGAATTATTTCCTTGGAAACTCACCATCTGGTTCCTTGTTAATACTTTCTAACTGCTGCCTTGAAGCATTATTTTTAAATGCATTGTTATTTAAATTAAGAGTGTAAGTTCTTTGTGATAAGGGTGACATTCTACACTTTGTTCTCAAGAGCTGTTTAGAACTGCACAATGTGCTCACTCATTCATTGCTTGAACACATATTTATTGAGTTTCTACCAGTTCCCAAGTTCTGGGCTGGATCCTAAGGATACAACACTGCCTCAGACAAAACATGATCTAAGACTAAAAGTTTAGCAGGAAGAAGGCAATCAGCAAGGTCCTGTAAGTGTCATGAGAGTTATAAAAGGGAAATTACTGTGTATTTTGTTGGCAATTAACAATGATGTAGGGGTAAGAAGACTAGGGCCTTCCCTGATGGCTTAGCAGTAAAGAATCTGTCTGAAATGCATGAGACACAGGAGATGTACGAGACATGGGTTCGATCTCTGGGTTGGGAAGATCCCCTGGAGAAGGAAATCGCAAACGACTTCACTATTCTTGCCTGGGAAATCCTACAGACAGAGGAGCCTGGTGGGCTATAGTCCATGGGGTCGATAAAGGATTAGACGAGACCCGGTGACTAAACAACAACAACAAAAGAGACTTGGCTTTTATTCATCTATACTGCTTTTTCCTCTGATGACAAGATAACCTATCAAATAAGCAAATAAAATGGAAGTGCTTTTTCTCTATTAACACAGTAAACAATTGCAAGGTAATACTGGAATAGGTAGCCATTCCCTTCATCAGGGGATCATCCCAACCCAGGGATCGAACCCAGATCTCCTGCATTGCAGGTAGATTCTTTATCATCTGAGCCACCTGGGAAGCCCTTAAGGAGATACCAGTAATGTACTAGGGGCTTCCCTGATGGCTCAGTGGTAAAGAATCCACCTGCAGAGCAGGAAATGCCAGTTCAATCCCTCCATCAGGAAGATCCCCTGGAGGAGAGCACAGTAACCCCTTTCCAGTATCCTTGCCTGGAGAGTCTCATGGACAGAACGGCCTGGTGGGCTACAGTCCATAGGATGGCAAAGAGTCAGACGTGACTGAAGCAACTGAGCACGCATGCGTATTGTATGAACTTATTGACTAATGATATCAGCGTTAATAATGATAACAGCTATGATTATTGGGTGCTTACTATGGGCCAAGCCGGGATGTTAATGTGCATGGCCATGACGTCAACCAGTCTCTTTACTGTGTTTCATCAACTCCAGGGGCCCATAAACTTCATTTCTCCTTCACCTCACCCTTGTATAACCTAGCAAAGTAAAAGGAGAATCTCAGGAATCCTACAATCTTTCTTACTTGAATTACAAAGCACCTACTCTGTTTTCAGACTTATCTACCTGAAAAGATTTCCTCCTTGGAACCTGCAAGTCTTTTGCAGTCACTGCATGTCTGAGTGACAAGGAGGAAAACAACAGCAACTAATATTATCCTTAATGTCAAATACAACATTAAGCTTTGTGGGGCAGGTTTTCTTCTGCCTGTACATACATTCACTATTTAAAGGCACTCATAGCCAAGCCGTAGAAACAAATGCAAGGAGGGTATATCCAATCTGTCTAGACTGCATGGTGACCCACAATGCAATGCAGTGGTAAAGAACAGGGCGTGGGGGATCGGCACTCACGGGCTGGGAGAGCTTAGTAACCCGCGTCAAATTTTTCAGCTTCGGTTTCCTCATCAGTAAATCAGAACAGTGAAATATCTTACTCCTACAAGGGCCACATGGTACTGGAATGCAGTGAGTACTCGAGAAATATTACTGGGTTGGCAAGAAACATCATTGGGGTTTTTCATAAGATGTTATACAAAAACTCAAATGAAAGTTTTGGTCAACCCAGTGCATTATGGGCCCCTAGAATTTCAAGCCACTATAAAAATTAGAGGGATGCAAATTTTGTAATTACCTATAAGGGAAAAGTATTTGAAGAAAATGCATATATTTATATATCATTTATATATATATGTATATATATATATATACATTGTAAATCAACTATATTTCAAATTTAAAAAATAAAATAGAATGAGAATCCCCCTAAAAAAAAGTGTGAAAAAAAGAAATTAGAGCGATATGAAGAGAAGCCAAAGGGAAGCAATGTCCCTCTCAGCCCATACCTTGGTTGTGCAGGTTTCCCGTGCCCTGGATGGTACGTATTTTTGCTTCCAGAGGTCTGTGCTTCCGGCATTGAAATGTTTACAAACCCTATAGATGGAACATACAATATTTTGTCTAAAGTTCCTTCCAGCACATAATGGGGCGGAAGCAAACTTAAACAAAAAGAGTAGTAGTAGTAGTAGTGTGTAAGTCATAATTCTGCTATTATACAAATGAACAGCCCGATCCATGGATATCCAAACTGTCTGTGAGAAAGGCAGTCCTCCCTGCTGACTCTCACTGAAAAAGACCAAAAGTTACTGAGCAGGACCCATTGGGCCTTCCTAGGACAGGCCTTCCCCTACCTATATCCTTGGCTTTAGCTCCTCTCTGAAGTACCTAGATAATGGTATCTGATGCACATTTCCAGAGTTTTTTTTTTTTTGCAGATGTGAAAACCCCCACAAAATGAAGATGTTCACTACTTGATGACCATGAGCACATAGCTCCCAGGCCTCCTGGAGCCTAAAGACTATAAAATTAACCCTTGTGACACCAACCTGTTACCTCACCATCAGCCAATCAGAGACTTGTACACAAGTAGATCAGGTACCCTGTGGACCCCACCACCAACGCACCTCACCAGCTTTTAAAAGTGCTTTACTGAAACCCTTCTGGGAGCACAAAGGCACCTCATCTCCTTGCATGGCCCTGCAGGAAATATTTCTCTGCTTCCAAACTCCGACGTTTCGGTTTGTTTGGCCGCACAGTGTGTTGGGTGCACGAACTTGGTTAACAAAAATATAATAACTAAGAGTAAAGACTATAGGTCATGTGATTAGCTTCTATAGAGAGGAAATGCCTAAAAATTATTTAGGATCTCTGTTTTCAAATGCCTATTGCACTTAAACATCTGGATGTTCACAAGCAATTCAAAGAGAGTTTGGAATTCAGTACAATCTGCCAATTTTCTTCTGAAATATATACCCCCTTCACCCTCTCCCAACAGCGTTAATGTATGCCTTATTTTTAATTTATGTTCTACCAGGACCTTCTCACATCCTTCAATCTATTATCACCCCTTCCAAGAGATTTATCTGGTTGAAAAACAAGAGGTAATTTATGTCATTCTCCTACTCAAAAACTTCCATTGGTTCCTTTGGTTTAAACTATCATTTCATTGGTCAGACCTGATAAATATCACTACTTCTACAGAACAGCTATGAAAACTGAAAAGAAAAAGAGAAAGAGAGCGAGACGAAGAAGAAGAAAGAAAACCTAAAGTACAATGAAAATTAGATTAACAAAGCATAATGAAGCATATGAATATTTACATAGATGTCATTGGAGCTAGGATAAGGAAAATAATTCTGTCTTCTACTTTATTAAAATATCAATCCTATTTACCTAAATGGAGGTAGAATAACACTTAACTCCTCCTCCACCAGATACCACTTCTCTAAGACTAGGTCTCTGATGACCAGAAAATTGACTCAATAATTTTGTTACATTGTGATATTTTTTTGACAGGGCAGAGTACTGCATCCTAACCTCCCACCCCTACTCATATTTTAACTCTAAAAGGTAAGGCAGAAAGAGATGGAGAAGGACGGGCTATGGAATGAAGCATTTTCATAGATTCCTTTCCCAGTAAAAAAACTTTTTAGGAAGATTCAGGAACACTTTGGCTGCCATGAATGCTGAACATTTTAATTTTGCACATGCTCATTTGTCAGGAGTTAAAATGTTAGTCAGTTGCTGGACATTTTAGCTTTGTACATGCTCATTTGTTGAGAATTAAAATATTAGTCAGTCAGAAAGGGGGAGCAGGAAAATGTGCCATTTTTGTATGGTTGAGCAACACTGGAATAACACGAATATGGTATTATTGCTCCCCGTGATCATCAGAAGATGATGATATAGATAATATAGATCTAGATCTAGATATTGTTGACTAAAAAAATATGCACAACCTAAAAGTTGAGTTATGTTTTATTCAGCAGAAATTTTTAGTACTTCAAGTCCAAGAGGAAGGTATATCTCAAGTAACCCTGAGAGAACTGCTTCGAGAAGTGAGCAGGAGTTTTGCAACAAAGGGCAGCTAGTTGGAACAAAAGATTACTGTTAATTAAAAAAAAAAAACAAAACTAGATATCCCGTGGAATTCAACACTTTTCTATGTATGGGCAGATGCAAGAGACTGGGCTCACTGAAATAATTACTTAGATGTGTACCTCAGTTATCTGGGCCAGTATCTTGTGTTTTCACATCCTGAGTTTTCTCAGGGCTCATGTAGGGAGTGGCTGCAGTCCGATCACTGCTGTTTGCTATGCTAAATCACTTCAGTTGTGTCTGACTCTTTGCGACCCTATGGACCATAGCCTGCCAGTCTCCTCTGTCCATGGGATTCTCCAGGCATGAATATAGAATGGGTTGCCATGCCCTCCTCCAGGGGATCTTCCAGATCCAAAGTTCGATTCCATGTCTCTTACGTCTCCTGCATTGGCAGGCAGATTCTTTACCACTAGTGCCACCTGGGAAGCCCCCTGATGGCTGCTAGATGAAAGGTATTCTTCATTTCTTTTCTGAGTTCCCTCAGGGCTCACTGGTTGCTATCAGTGGCTGCTATCACTGATGACTGTGACATCTTTTGTTTACTGATATGGCAGGCAATATTTTATTTCTCAATATATATACATATACGTACATACATACATACATATATATACATATATACATACATATATATTAAATGTGTGTGTGTGCTCAGTCATGTCTGGCATTTTTTTTGCAACCCTAAGGACTACAGACCACCTGTTCCTCTGTCCACAGGATTTTCCAGGCAAGAATAGTGGAGTGGGTTGCCATTTCCTACTCGGGGGCATCTTCCCAATCCAGGGATTGAACCTGAGTCTCTTGCATTTCTTACATTGGCAGGTGTATTCTTTACCACTGAGCTGCCTGGGAATATATATTAATAAAAGTGGCCCATTTTAACAAAAGTATAATGTCCCCTTAGGAGTACTCTCATCTAGGAAAGCAGGTCATATCCCTCGCCTTTGTACACTCTGTGTGAGCTTTATTTCAATGTATTTGGTCTCTGTCCATGGTCTAGCACTGGCTTTGCCCCGAGATCATGGGTCACATTGTCCAGTCTTGCTCTACAAGTGCTGGGGCAGCACTGATAAAAACAGATGGAGAGACCCTCCTTTTTGGTATATCAAAGCCTCCCAGTCTCTGGGGACTTTCATTTTGGTCTGTTGCACATTGTCACACTTGCTGCCTCACTCCATCTCCCAACTTCCTATTGGACATATGGGCCTCTTCCTTTTGGTTGTCTGGTCATATGGTAACTCAGCATGTGGTCTGATGAAAGAGAGGTGACTTTGTCATAGCTCTGAATATCAAAATCTTTTTCTAGATATCTGTTCATCTCAGGCCAGGCAGAATGAGAAAAGGAATATTTCCACCCATATCAGTAAAGAAAGGATGTTACAGTCAACAGCGATTGCAAGTCACCACTGATGGTGAGCCCTGAGGGAACTCAGGAAGGAAAGAATACCTGCCATTTAGCAGCCACCAGACTACAGCCAATACCAAAATCATATTGATTACATTCTTTGCAGCCAAAGATGGAAAAGCTCTAAATAGTCAGCAAAAACAAGACCGGGAGCAGACTATGGCTCAGATTATGAACTCCTTATTGCCAAATTCAGACTTAAATTGAAGAAAGTAGGGAAAACCACTAGACCATTCAGGCATGACCTAAATAAAATCCCTTATGATTATACAGCATAAGTGACAAATAGATTCAAGGGATTAGATCTGATAGAGTGCCTGAAGAACTATGGACAGAGGTTCGTGACACTGTACAGGAGGCAGGGATCAAGACCATTCCCAAGAAAAATAAATGCAAAAAGGCAAAATGGTTGTCTGAGGAGGCATTACAAATAGCTGTGAAAAGAAGGGAAGCTAAAGGCAAAGGAGAAAAGGAAATATATATACCCATTTGAATGCAGAGTTCCAAAGAATAGCAAGGAGAGATAAGAAAGCCTTCCTCAGCAATCCCTGCAAAGAAATAGAGGAAAACAATAGAATGGGAAAGACTAGAGATCTCTTCAAGAAAATTAGAGATACCAAGGGAACATTTCATGCAAAGATGGGCACAATAAAGGACAGAGTAAAGGACAGAAATGGTAGGGACCTAACAGAAGCAGAAGATATTAAGTATAGGTGGCAAGAATACACAGAAGAACCATACAAAAAAGATCTTCATGACCCAGATAATCACAATGGTGTGATCACTCACCTAGAGCCAGACATCCTGGAATGTGAAGTCAAGTGGGCCTTAGGAAGCATCACTATGAACAAAGCTAGTGGAGGTGATGGAATTCCAGTTGAGCTATTTCAAATCTTAAAAGATGATGCTGTGAAAGTGCTGCACTCCATATGCCAGCAAATCTGGAACTCAGCAGTAGCCACTGGAAAAGGTCAGTTTTCATTCCAACCCCAAAGAAAGGCAATGCCAAAGAATGTTCAAACTACCACACAATTGCACTCATCTCACACGCTAGCAAAGTAAGGGTCAAAATTCTCTAAGCCAGGCTTCAACAGTATATGAACCGTGAACTTCCAGATAGTCAAGGTGGATTTACAAAAGGCGTAGGACCCAGAGATGAAATTGCCAACATCAGTTGGATCATTGAAAAAGCAAGAGAGTTCCAGAAAAACATCTACCTTCTGCTTTATTGACTTTGCCAAAGGCTTTGACTGTGTGGATCACAACAAACTGTGAAAATTCTTCAAGAGATGGGAATACCAGACCACCTGACCTGCCTCCTGAGAAATCTGTATGCAGGTGAGGAAGCAACAGTTAGAAGTGGACATGGAACAACAGATTGGTTCCAAATCAGGAAAGGAGTATGTCAAGGCTGTGTATTGTCACCCTGCTTATTTAACTTATATGCAGAGTACATCATGAGAAATGCTGGGCTGGATGAAGCACAAGCTGGAATCAAGAATGTTGGGAGAAATGTCAGTAACCTCAGATATGCAGATGATACCACCCTTATGGCAGAAAGTGAAGAAGAACTAAAGAGCCTCTTGATGAAAGTGAAAGAGGAAAGTGAAAAAGTTGGCTTAAAACTCAACATTCAGACAACTAAGACTATGGCATCTGGTCCCATCACTTCATGGCAAATAGATGGGGAAACAGTGGAAACAGTGGCTGACTATTTTTCTAGGCTCCAAAGTAACTGCAGATGGTGACTGCATTCATGAAATTTAAAAGACGCTTGCTCCTTGGAAGAAAACTTATGACCAATCCAGACAGCATATAAAAAAGCAGAGACATTACTTTGCCAACAAAGGTCTGTCTAGTCAATGCTATGGTTTTTCCAGTAGTCATGTATGGATTTAAGAGTTGGACTATAAAGAAAGCTGAGTGTTGAAGAATTGATACTTTTGAACTGTGGTGTAGGAGCAGACTTGTGAGAGTCCCTTGGACTGCAAGAAGATCCAACCAATCCATCCTAAAGGAAATCAGTCTTGAATTTCATTGGAAGAACTCATGCTGAAGCTGAAACTCCAATACTTTGGCCACCTGATGTGAAGAACTACTCGTTGGAAAAGACCCTGATGCTGGGAAAGATTGAAGGCTGGAGGAGAAGTGGACGACAGAGGGTGAGATGGTTGGATGCTATCACCAACGCGATGGACATGAGTTTGAGTAGGATTCAGGTGTTGGTGTTGGACAGGGAATCCTAGCCTGCTGCAGTTCGTGGGGTCACAAAGCGTCATGGGGTCACGCTGAATGACTGAATTGAACTCAACTGTGACTACAGCCACTCCCTAAGAAAACTCACCTCAGGATGAGTTTTCACTCCAGATATGAAAACAAAGAACACTGGCCCCAGGTAGCTGAGATGCATATCAAAGGAACAGTTTCTGAAATGATAAATTCCTTAACTTGAGATATCTGGTTTTCCTTTAATTAACAATAGTCTTTTGATGTTCAGACTACCTGCCCTTTGTTGAAAAACTTCTATATAACCTGACTGCCCCCACCACCTCCTCAGATCAGTTCTCTCAAGGTTTCTTGAGATGCTGCCTCCTTGGCTTGAAATCCTAAAAATTCCCACCAAATAAAACGTAGCTCTCAACTTTTAGGTTGTGAAGACATTTTAAGTCAACAAGTACACACCATGTAAGCTATTTTTGACTGCAACTGATATTGTAATGTCTTATATGTACACCCATCCTGGGTGATATGTCAAATAAATGACCTTCAAAAGGATCATAAGCTTTAGTTTCCTTCTCTTTAAATAGAGATAATGATTCCTATAGCAAGTCAGTGGAGCCAAAGCAAAATAATGGATAAACCTTTGTGAATTCTAAAGACTCATATTCATATAATTTATTTCACAGATACAAGTATTTTCAAGAGACTTGAAATGATGTTTTTAGATCAAGAATAACCATGATAAAAAATTTGAAAACAATTAAATTATTCAAATGCTACTTCACTTGAGTCTCTGAGTGTAGATTTTAACTTCATATATTTATAACTCTTTCATGAAAGAGTAGAGAAAACCATAAAGTGTAATTAAAAGAATTCTAGAAAATTATAGAATATTGCAGATCAAATACCAGTGCAAAAACCATACAGACTGGTTATCAGTTGGAATATCCTGTAAAGATGTGGAGGTACCAAATAAACCCATTCATTCCCAACAGAATTAAAAAGTGTTTAGAAATAGAATTTCATAAGTACAAATAAAAAGATAGATCTAAGTTGTATCTGGCCTATATGTGTGTATATATATATATATACACACACATATATATGCATATGTATATGTATGCATGCATATGTATGCATATATATGTATGTGTATATATATATATATATGGCTAATGACCTAAGACCAACAGAAGTGTCTGCCCAGGGCGCAGATTGTGGCTATAGGAAAATGGTTCTTAAAGGAAAAAAAAAGAAGAAAAACCTAGAAATATCATTCTCACTCTCCTTGGATTTTGCTAATCTATGGTTTTCTAATACTTAAAGAGTCCTTGAGAGTGTGTTAGGGATAGTGCTAAGTGCTTTATGTGGCTTAACTCATTTCTCCTCATTACAGTCCTATGAAGCAGTCATGCCATTATCAATCCATCTTGCAGATAAAAAGACTGAGGCTTGTTTTTTTATGTTTTTATTCATTTAATCCTACTACATTCCTAGGGAGTATTTACACTATTATTCCTGTTTAATTGATAAGAAGCCCTAGGTTCAGTTGGAGAGTTAGGAAAAAGAAGCCACATTAACAAAGAGAAAGGGTGGACTTAAGTTTGTGAACTTCTGATAAATAAAAGTTTACTTTGCAGTGAGACTAAAATAGGCAGGAAATGGCAGCAAGGAGCAGAAGTGGGTCCTTTTCCCTGGTAGGTTTCTGTCTGTAGAACCAAGATTACCACCTGTGAGCCTTTGTTTAGGGACGTGGGGAGAGGTTTATGGTGCTAGTAGCAGCAGTGGTTCAGTTCAGTTCAGTTCAGTCACTCAGTTGCGTCCGACTCTTTGTGACCCCGTGGACTGCAGCACGGCACGCCTCCCTGTCCACCACCAGCTCCTGGAGTTTACTCAAACTCATGCCCATTGTGTCGGTGATGCCATCCAACCATCTCATCCTCTGTCGTCCCCTTCTCCTCCTGCCTTCAATCTTTCCCAGCATCAGGGTCTCTTCAAATGAGTCAGTTCTTCGCATCAGGTAGCCAAAGTATTGGAGTTTCAGCTTCAGCATGAGTCCTTCCAATGAATATTCAGGACTGATTTCCTTTAGGATGGACTGGTTGGATCTCCTTGCAATCCAAGGGACTCACAAGAGTCTTCTCCAATACCACAGTTCAAAAGCATTAGTTCTTCAGCACTCAGCTTTCTTTATAGTCCAACTCTCACATTCATCCATGACTATTGGAAAAACCATGGCTTTGACTAGATGGACTTCTGTTGGCAAAGTAATGTCTCTGTTTTATAATATGCTGTCTAGGTTGATCATAACTTTCCTTCCAAGGAGTAAGTGTCTTTTAATTTCATGGCTGCAATCACCATCTGCAGTGATTTTGGAGCCCAAAAAATAAAGTCTGCCCCTGTTTCCACTGTTTCCCCATCTGTTTGCCCTGAAGTGATGGGACTGGATGCCATGATCTTAGTTTTCTGAATGTTGAGCTGTGGAAGCTCATGAAAAAAAAAAAAAAACAATGATAGCTGAGCTCTATGCTAAACATGTCTTAATTTTCAGATTAAGCATTTGAGATTGGCAATATAATTATCTCCATTCAGAAAACAGGGACACCGAGGCTGATAAATGTTTGTTGTTGTCTTAGTCGCTAAGTTGTGTCTGACTTTTGCGACCCCGTGGACTGTAGCCTGCCAGGCTCCTCTGTCTATGGGATTTCCCAGGCAAGAATACTGGAGTGGGTTGTCATTTCTTTCTCCAGGGGCTCTTCCTGATCCAGCAATCAAATCTGTGTCTCCTGCATTGGCAGGCAGGTTCTTTACCACTGAGCCACCAGGGAACTCCAGATAGGTAAGTGACAGAGCTCAAATTCAAAACCATATATTCTGTCTTCAAAGTGTATCATCTTTATCAACATGTGAGTTTCTATTACTGCAGTCCCTAATAATGATTGGTATGTAGCCAAATTATTATGTAAGCAAGTTGTGGGGAAAAAATGGCATAGGTCATGCATAAAACTTCGTTAAATGAAACAAACTAATTTTTTTTTTGTCATTACCTACTGACTCATCTTTGTCCACACTTTGATTGACTGAAGTTTTATTCTTCCCATCCTGACCTAACCTTGAACTCTTTTCTTGACATCTATTCAAAGGGAAAAGGAGAGAGGGAAAAAATGGTTCAGAACACCCACATATTGGAATATAAAGTTGAAAAAGCCAAGCCACTTAAAATTTTGGTCCGTCCTCATGCATAGCATACATATTAACACTCTTAATGAAAGACTCTAGTGAATTAATATAATTAATATAAAGGTTTTAGGAAAATGCCTACTTGCTTAACCTCTCTGATAAAGTCACCAGAAAGAACTCAGCAGCTTAATCTGTATCAAGGTGACCGAGCTAAAACAATTCTGTATCATGTTTATACATTGACCTCCTTTTCTAATGTTAATTTATAACTCCAAGGGAAGGATCATTTCATGCCTAATGAGGATGACAAAACGTGAGGACAATGATATAACATGGTGAAATGGAACAAGGTTTACTGGTTGGGAATCTGGAAGATGACTGTTAGCTCTGCCACCAATGAGCAGCTGTGTGACCTCAAACAAGTTACTTTATGTCTCTGGGCTTCAGTTCCCAGAAATGTGAAAATAACGGGTTAAATTAAGTAATCTGGAAATACTTTAAAAGGTACAGTTACTTTAAAAGGTAGTTACACTTCCAATCGGAGTGTGAAAGTGCCCCAGATACTGCTGGGCATACTGGCCATCTGTTTAGAAACTGAAACACTCTTGAAAAATAACTCGTGTGTCAATTTACGGGATCCAGGGCCATGCTCAGAAAAATAGTGAGTGGCCAGATGAAGTCCAAATCCTAGAGGTAAGAGGTTTGCCAAGAAATTGTCCCAAAGAAAGACGTTTACATACTGGCAAAGCCATGTGATCTCGTAGTGTCGGGCACTCAAAGATTAGTGCTCTCATCCACCCACGCATGGGTTCCATAGGGATGGATAGGATTTTTAAGCCAAAACTTAAGTATAATAGCTATTTCATCCTGCCCTGTAAAATCCTCTGATGTCATCAACACCGGTTGGGGCCCCTCCAGCTGATTAGATGGTTTAGCACAATGACTGGAGCGTGGAGTCCAATTGGGATTGAACTGAGCTCCAACCCGCCACCTTCCAACTGTGTGACCTTAGGCAAGTGACATAATAGTTCTGAACCTCAGATTCTTCATCTCTCAAATGAGAATTATAATGTCTCCTCTCTCAAAGTCTATTGAGAGAGTTTAACTTAAAAACTGCTGGAAAGCATTCAAGCAGTGCCTGGCCAGTAGCATCTATTCAATGGGTGCTAGTCTTACTATGGACACCACCATGCCTGAGATTGCCATCACACCCAAACTGAAGAGCAGAGAGCCTTTCTTGGCCGCATGAGTTCATCACAGGCCCCAAGTGTGGGGTGATGATCATTACATGTAAGTGTGCAGTGTCCTCAGAGGCAAAGGGAAGCCTTCCTTACTGAGTGAAATGTCATTGAGTTAGTGGTCAGGCCAGGCCAACACAGGGGCACCAGGGGAGCTGCACACTGCTGTGCTTACAGAAAACCAGTGGCCACCGGTGGGAAAGTTCTTTAAGCACTGAAGGGGTGAAATGACAGCACCTTCCAAGAGCAGTTGTTTGTTTTTTCTTTTTTTTTTTTGAAGCATTGCACAACTTACGGGGGGATCTGCAGAATATCCCTGGAAAGTATTTTCAAGGAACTGTCAGGGGATCTTGGAAAATCTGGGTTCATTCATTGCATCTAAAGGGAAGCCCCAGTGACTCAAGTGGTAAAGATCTCCCTGCCAATGCAGGAGACATGCAAGAGGCACACGTTCAATCCCTGGATCGGGACGGTCCCCTGGAGTAGGAAAGGGCAACCCACTCCAATATTCTTGCCTGGGAAATCCCATGGACAGAGGAGCCTGACAGGCTATAGTCCAAGGGGTTGCAAATGAGTTGAACATGACTTAGCCATGTTTATTTATTTATTGAGCCATCACTATGTGTCAGGAATTCTTCTAGGGTCTCTGCCTTCATGAAACTTGCATTCTAGGACTGACAGTATGTATATAAATAGCAATAAGTCTGTGAAAATAATAAACTGTCTTGGAAACTATGACAGAGAGTGCAGGGGTCTTCAGGCAGGGCCCCACTGTGCAGACGGCACTGGAGCTAAAACCAGAAATGAGAAGAGGGAACTCTTCTTGGGAAGATTTGGGGCAAGTGTGGGTCAGACAAAAGGAACATCAAGTGCAAAGATCCTGGGTTGGGAATGAGAGACAAAGCAAGGAAGGCTGCAGCAAACAAGTGAGCAAGTAGTTTGAGGTGGGAGAAGTCAGGGGAAGCCAGATGGATCTCAAAGGACCTCTCAGTCCACACACACACACAAATGTCATTGAAAGAAAAGCCTCCCAAACTAAAAGCCAAAATAAGCAATAGGGTAAAATACCATTCTAAATATCATCTCTAAACAGACGAATGAAGCAATGGAGTTTATTATCAGAGAGGCAAGTCATCACATTCAGCATGTAGTACAGTACAATGCTGGGCTGTGAGGTTGCATAAACTCCATGTTCTGAGGCAGTGTCCTATTCATTTCTTATCAAAAAGGAGTCAGTGGGCTGTATTTTCAAACATTATTCTAATAGAAATTAGTAGATGTCACGGAATGACCTTGGACCCATACCAGAAGGTCAGGGGTCAAGCTCAAACTTCATGACTGTAACATCTAAGTGGAAGACCTTGAAAACTCCACTTGACCTCATTGAGAGTATTTGCTTATCCTTAGGTTTAAAATAATTGCTACCACGTAGGGCAATTATAGGGCTTCCCTCATAGCTCAGTCAGTAAAGAGTCTGCCTGCAATACAGGAGGCCCAGGTTCAATTGCTGGGTTGGGAAGATCCCCTGGAGAAGGAAATCGCAACTTACTCCAGTATTCTTGCCTGGTGAAACCCATGGACAGAGGAGCCTGGCGGGCTACAGTCTATGGGGTCGTGAGAATCGGACATGACAGCGACTAAACACAGACACACAGGACAACAGTGAAAATTAAACAAGATAGTGAAGGACAGGGAAGCCTGGCATGCTACAGTCCATGGGGTCAAAATGAGCCAATCAGGACTTACTTATTACCCAAATATTTCTTAGTGGTTTTATGTTTCTTTTTTAACATTTCTTATTAAAATTTCTTGTAATTGCTGTTTTGAAGTAAAACCACTAGAGGTCAGAATTTCACATAAATTGTTTAAGGAAACCACCAACGTTGGGGGAAAAAAGAATGTTTTTCTACTAAGCAGCATAAAATAATAAATTTAAGGTGCAGAAAGAAAAATAAAAATGGCTTTCAACAAATAATTTTTGATAACTAGAGCAATACTCATTCTCAAAACTGCTATTCAATGGACTTAGCCAAATAGGAAGAAGAGGGAAAGACAAATAGAATTTGTTAAGTATCTATTCATGACACCGATACAGTTTAAGGTTCACATTGATTATCTGATGTTATTCTTAAAACAGGTCTGTCGTGAAGCTCATTTTGCAAATAAAGAAACTCAAGTATAGACAGATGTGATACCATCCTGAATGAAGATCAAGCAGGTACAATCCAATGTTTTCCACTAAGTCAAGTTTGTGAAACAGTGCAAGAAAATGGTGTCTCTGTGTTAGACAATATACTATATGACAGATTAGCATTAACAGTTTTCTGTTTGCCACTCTATATATTTTTATTTAATTCCAAGTCTCCTAAACGAATCTAGAGAAAGTTCCTTTTATTGTCTGTTTCTCAGCATATTTAGAAGTTTCTGAACACGGTGCTGATAAATACGGTATTGAAATGATTAGCCATGAAGAAAAACACAGACCAGCTTGCTTTTAGGAAAAATATTTTGAACAAGAGCAATAATCTAGTTCTTTAAAATGTTTACTGAGCCATCAAACCTTTCTTTTTTATCATTTTGTAGAGATAAACATATAAATCTGCCTTATTCAGGGGTGGGGAGGACTATCATCACGTTCATAAGAGGATGAGGTAGGGTGGATGGCAGTCTATATCTTGAGGGAAGACAAAAATCATTTTTGTGTTTTTGGGGTATCCACAATTCTAGCACAGGGCACAGAGCAGAGGGAGGGCAGTGATGAATAGGCCCTTGATGCTATACGTGTTGTGCGCATAGAGGCAACTTGCAAAGAAGAAATGAGTTACGTGGGTCCTGACCCCAAGAGTTTTTAATCTAACACCAGCTCAAAATGTAGGTACAAGTTTTTCCTTAGCTTGAAGCCTTTAGCATTGTACATGATGCCTGGGACTTAGTAGGTATTCAGTACGCTCCAGCATCTTGGAATCACTTTAATAAGAAGGAAATGTGGAATCCATTTGATGCCAGGTCCCTGGGCTCTAGGGGAAGAAGAAATTGTACCAAGTCCGTAACAGACTTAGTTCTGGAACCCGGGGTTCTTAAGGGGTCCTTCCCAAGTGTTTCTTCCCTGGGAGCACTCACTTTTTCCTTCTGTCACATTCTCACTTGTAATCATCTCATAATTTCTACACACACTCAGGAAGAGAGTTAAAGGGGTTTCCACTGTTTGGAATCTTAAGAGAGTTGCTAATGGGAAGGGGAAAGTTTTGTGTTAAACTAAAAAACGAGAGTTGGAAGATTCATGTGGACACTATGCTGGTATCCAACATATATTAATTGCTCTCTGCTTTCCCTCCTAAATTATTTACCATTTCATTGCTCATGACACTGATACACACACACACACACATATATATATATATATATGAAAAGTGTAAAAGTGTTAGTTGCTCAGTTGTGTCTGACTATTTGCAATCTTATGGACTGTAGCCCATCAGGCTCCTCTGTTCATGGAATTCAACTGGAGTGAGTTGCCATGCCCTTCTCCAAGGGATCCTCCCAACCCAGAAATCGAACCCGGGTCTCCGGCATTGCAGGCAGATTCTTTACCATCTGAGGCATCAGGAAACCATATACATATATATATACACACACACAATTTAATGCATCTCTTGTACATAAAATAGTGCTTAGCACATTCAATATATGTTGCCTGAGTTGAAATGACTAGAATCATTGAATTGGAGTACACCGTCTTTTGGACATTATTTTAACAATACTTTGTCCACTCTTCCTCCAGTTTGAAAGTTGCGGTTTCTCTGTAAGGAAAACTGCTTAACAGTTCTATTCTCAAATGGATTCTCCCATTTGAAGGGACAGAAAAATTAATTTTTTAGCATTTTCCATGAACACCCTGGAATCATACAAAATTTCCTCTATTCTGTGAAAAGTCCAATAATGGTTTTAAGTAAATACTTTGTTTCTGATCGAAACTTTCTTTTCTGAACAGTGACCCTCGCATTATTCATTTATTCACCCAAGAAATTATTTGGAAGCCCCAAGGTCTCATTGTTCTTCCTTGCATTTATTTTATGGTATCAAAGGTTAAAACTTAGATTGCAATCTTAGGAGGAAATTAATTCACTGATTAAGAAAAATGCACTTTAAGCAATACACATTTAAATCACTGACAAGCACAGGGCGATGTTTTTCTGTTTTGTTTTGTTTTAAGATCTTTCTTTCAACTAAAAATTTTAAGCAGCTGCTATTCTTCCACCCTGTAGCCTGGAGAAACATAGCATGAATTACTAACGAAGGAGAACCGATCTGTACTGCAGTAACCACTTTCAGAACAAAAGGGTCAGAGCTGAAATCAAGAAAACAGGAGCATTTTTTTAATCAACCAATTGCTTGACACGCATTTGGACCTTGGCCCTACCTGAAAAAAAAAATTCCAATATTCTATCATCCTTCTGCTGAAGGCTCTTGGCCCTAAAGTCTCCACTTGCAAATAAAGAAATGCTTATTTCTATACCACCTCCAATCCTTTATTTATTTTTATTTATTTATTTTTTTTGGAGGGGGTTGTTTGGTTTTGAAGAACATAGAAGTATAATTATAAACATACTGATCTTTCAACATTTGCTATTTGGAAAAGGCAGGCTACAAGAAAAAGGGAAAACATGTCTGATGTTTGGTCTGCAACTACTATGTTCCAGACGTTAAATATTTTTTGCAAATATTACTTTATTTAATCATTACCCCAGTGGTGAATGGAGAGGATGATAACACTTTCCCCCACCCCTAAGATGAAAGAGCTTAGGTTCAGAGAGTTAAAACTTTTGTTAAAGAGCATGTAGTTAGAAAGAAACGAAACAGAAATTTTCAGCCAGGTCCATGTCTCACTAAAGTAATTTTTTCTGTTATCCCACACCCCTCAAAATGGACCACACACTTTGATTATGACTGTAGAAAAATATGATTGATAGGGGACATAAGTTTAAGACATGGAAGAAATAAAAACAATATGCTGAGATGACAGTGCCATTTTCCTTTTTTTTTTTTTCTTACTGCCACCTCCAATTCTTGAGGGACCTTTTCCTCTTCATTGGAACCCAGGAGTCCATTAATTTATGAAATGTATGAAAGAATTAAAGTTTACTGAGCTTTTGTCTAGTAGCTTTACCAGAATCAGTATGAGAAAACGGTTGGAGTAAAAACAGTCCATGAATAGAGATGTTATTAACAAAAGGATTCCTGACAGTCAATGTCGCGTCTGTGTATCCCCCTGGAGCTGCATGGAAGGCAGAATATTCCTCTATCCCAGGTGAATTCTATCACATCCGTGTCCCAGGCTTCCACTCCCTCCCCAACTTCTCTTACTTAACATCAAGGGAGATTTTTTTAATAAGTATCAGGACATTGATTTTCCTAAAATAGAAGGAAAGTAGAACTCTAGGTGGGAGAGGAGAAAACTCTAGGGAGGAGAGTAGAGAAAGTGGGAGTTAGAGGGGCACTGAGCAGTGAAGTAAGAGAGCTCACTATTAGATGGGAAATTTTCACTTTTTTCTTTCCTCACCTTTGGGTCCTGGTGAAATGGTGTGTGTGGCACAGACTTCAGTCGTAGGACGACTGTCGAGGTCCAGACCCAGACTCTGAATTTGCAAAAGAAAGAGCACCAGGAGAATGAACTGGTTTCTTCGAACTCGGGCTCCAAAGGCACCCATTGCTGTGGTTTCCTCAAAAAAGGGCTGCCCCACAGTGCCAAATAAACAGTTTGATTTTTAATGAAAACTTCTTCTTTGGGGAAGAAAGGGAAATATCTGGAACACACATTCCAGAAAGGGCTGTAAAGACAGGAAGGAAGCATATCCTAGGTTGTTTATTTTCTCAGTGTTTCAAATGAGCTGTACATTTTCCAGACTGTTTACTTTCAAGTGACAAGAGTTTATTGAAAATTATCTCTGAACCAAACACTCAAGTGTGCAGGTCAGTAGAAACACCCCAGAGAATAGAACAGATATACCTTTGGCTTAGTACACGAATGGATAATTTAATGCCCAAATTGCACTTAAATGTTGGGGTTCCAGAAGGACTGAGCCAGAGATTTTGTGAATTGCCAACATATTATATAATTGTTGTGCATGGCTTTGAGCTTTTTAACAAGGAAATATTAATTACCTGCTTCTCGTGGCAGTTGAACACTAATACTCTAACTGTTCTCCATGAGCTTATTTCCTTCTCTTGCTACAAAGAATTGTCTTAGGGTTAAACCCCAAAGGAAAGAACACCACTTACTGCAAAGCAATTAGGCAAGAAGTATCAAGAATGTTAAAAATATGTATAACCTTTGCCCTAGTAACTGGCCTTCTGGTACACTGTCTTAAAGAACTATTCTGAAATGTGGACAAAGCTTTGTTTAAAAGATGTGGCCAAAAGGGAAGGGACATCATTTGCCTAATGATATATTGTTGTTGTGTAGTAGCTAAGTCATGTCTGACTCTTTTGTGACCCCATGGACTGCAGCCCACCAGGATCCTCTGTCCATGGGATTTCCCAGGCGAGAATACTGGAGTGAGTTGCCATTTCGTTCTCCAGGGGATCTTCCTGACTCAGGGATCAAATTTATGTCTTCTGCATTGGCAGGAAGATTCTTTACCACTGAGTCAATGATATCTTAAGGGTTGCCAAATCATAGTACATACAAATGCATGAGCGTACAACACAACACTTTTGTTAAAAGAAGGAAATGGCAACCAACTCCAGTATTCTTGCCTGGGAAACCTGATGGACATAGGAGCCTGATGGGTTGCAGTCCATGCGGTCACAAAGAATCAGATACGACTGAGCGACTAAACAATTCTGGAGGCTAGAAATCTGAGTTCAAGGCATTGGCAAAGCATGTATCTTCTGAAGACACCAGGAGAGGATCAGTTCCAGGTTCCTCATAGCCCCTGGTAGTGCCTTGAGGCACTACTACGGTATGAGGTCTTGCGGGTAGGACTTCAACATAGGATTTTTTTTTTTTTTTTTGGCCTGAGGAGACTCAATTCAACCCATAACAACAGACTAGTAGTATGACTAGACTCATCTTTTCATAAGTCATACAAGGAAAGGGAGGGAAAGGAACTGGCATTGTTTGAATAGTCATTATGTGCAAAGATAGCCTTGGTCTCTTAACTTGCTTATTTTCTTTAAACCTGAAGACAGCCCTGTGGAATAGATAGTAATTCCCTCGTTTTACAGGCAAAGTACCTGAGGCTCAGAAAAGTTGAGCAGTTTTCCCAAGGCCTCTGTGATGGCTGCTTTTAAGAGTCAACTTGACTGGATCATGGAGGCCAGACCCTTGGCTATATACTTTTTCTGGGCATGTCTGTGAGAGTGTTTCCAGGTGAGCTTAGCATTTGAACTGGTAGACTGAGCAAAGCAGCTTGGTCTCCCCAAAAGAGGGGCTGTCTTCCAATGCATTCAGTGCCTGAGTACAACAAAAACACAGAGAAAGGAAGAATTTGCTCTCTGCCTGAGTGCTAGAACTGGGACTGGTGTTGTCCTACACTTGGACTAGAACTTACAGCATCATGTATGCTGGTTCTTAGGCCTTTGGACTGGGACAGGGATTTATATTATTGTCTTCCTCGATTCTCAAGGTCTTTGGGCTTAGCCTGAAGCTATGCCACTAGCTTTCCCGGGTCTCCAGCTTGCAAATGGCAGATCATGAGACTTCACATCCTCCACAATCATGTAAGCCAATTCCATCTAATAGATCTCTTTCTTGAGGTATAGACATGCATATCTGTAGATATAGGCATATACAGAGGGATAAGCTGAAGAATGTACAGAATGAAGCAGGGCAAAGGCTAATAGAGTTTTGCCAAGAAAATACATTGGTCATAGCAAATGCCCTCTTCCAACAACACAAGAGAAGACTCTACACATGGACATCACCAGATGGTCAATACCAAAATCAGATTGATTATATTCTTTGCAACCAAAGATGGAGAAGCTCTAAACAGTCAGCAAAAACAAGACTGGAAGCAGACTGTGGCTCAGATCATGAACTCTTTATTGCAAAATTCAGACTTAAATTTAAGAAAGTAAGGAAACCACTAGACCATTCAGGTATGACCTAAAGTAAATCCCTTATGATTATACAATGGAGGTGAGAAATAGATTTAAGGGATTAGATCTGATAGACAGAGTGCCTGATGAACTATGGACAGAGGTTCATGACATTGTAAGGGAGATAGGGAGCAAGACCATCCCCAAGAAAAAGAAATGCAAAAAAGCAAAATGGCTGTCTGCGGAGGCCTTACAAATAGCTGTGAAAAGAAGAGAAGCTAAAGGCAAAGGAGAAAACGAAAGATATACCCATTTGAATGCAGAGTTCCAAAGAATAGCAAGGAGAGAAAAGAAAGCCTTCCTCAGCGATCAATGCAAAGAAATAGAGAAAAACAATAGAATGGGGAAGACTATAGAGATCTCGTCAAGAAAATTAGACATACCAAGGGAACATTTCATGCAAAGATGGCACAATAAAGACAGAAATTGTATGGACCTAACAGAAGCAGAAGATATTAAGAAGAGGTGGCAAGAATACACAGAAGAACTGTACAAAAAAGATCTTCATGACCCAGATAATCACGATGGTATGATCACTCACCTAGAGCCAGACATCCTGGAATATGAAGTCAAGTGGGCCTTAGGAAGCATCACTATGAACAAAGCTAGTGAAGGTGATGGAATTCCAGTTGAGCTATTTCAAATCCTAAAAAAAGATGCTGTGAAAGTGCTGCACTCCATATGCCAGCAAATCTGGAAAACTCAGCAGTGGCCACAAGACTGGAAAAGGTCAGTTTTCATTCCAATCCCAAAGAAAGGCAATGCCAAAGAACAGTCAAACTACCACGCAATTGCACTTACCTCACACGCTAGTAAAGTAATGCTCAAAATTCTCCAAGCCAGGCTTCAACAGTATGTGAACTGTGAACTTCCAGATTTTCAAACTGGTTTCAGAAAAGTCACAGGAACCAGAGATTAAATTGCCAACATCTGCTGGATCATCAAAAAAGCAAGAGAGTTCCAGAAAAACATCTACCTTCTGCTTTATTGACTATGCCAAAGCCTTTGACTGTGTGGATCACAATAAACTGTGGAAAGTTCTTAAAGAGATGGGCATACCAGACCATCTGACCTGCCTCTTGAGAAACCTGTATGCAGGTCAGGAAGCAACAGTTAGAACTGGACATGGAACAACAGACTGGTTCCAAATTGGGAAAGGAGTAAGTCAAGGCTGCATATTGTCACCCTGCTTATTTAACTAATATGCAGAGTACATCATGAGAAATGCTGGACTGGATGAAGCACAAGCTGGAATCAAGAATGCCAGAAGAAACATCAATAACCTCAGATATGCAGATGACACCACCCTTATGGCAGAAAGCAAAAAAGAACTAAAGAATCTCTTGATGAAAGTGAAAGAGAAGAGTGAAAAGGTTGGCTTAAAGCTCAACATTCAGAAAGCTAAGATCATGGCATCTGGTCCCATCACTTCATGACAAATAGATGGAAAAACAGTGAGAGACTTTATTTTCTTGGTCTCCAAAATCACTGCAGATGGTGACTACAGCCATGAAATTAAAAGAAGCTTGCTCCTTAGAAGAAAAGTTATGACCAACCAGACAGCATGTGAAAAAGCAGAGACATTACTTTGCCAACAAAGGTCCATCTAGTCAAGGCTACGGTTTTTCAAGTAGTCATGTATGGATGTGAGAGCTGGACTATAAAGAAAGCTGAGCAGTGAAGAATTGATGCTTTTGAACAGTGGTGTTGGAGAAGACTCTTGTGAGTCCCTTGTATTGCAAGGAGATCCAACCAGTCCATCCTAAAGGAAGTCAGTCCTGAATATTCATTGGAAGGACTGATGCTGAAGCTAAAACTCCAATGCTTTGGCCACCTGATGCGAAGAGTTGACTCATTGGAAAAGACCCTGATGCTTGGAAAAATTCAAGGCTGGAGGAGAAGGGGATGACAGAGGATGAGATGGTTGGATGGCATCACCGACACCATGGCATGCTGCAGTGCATGGGGTCACAAAGAGTCGGACACGACTGAGTGACTTAAATGAACTGATGTATACGGGCTGGCCAGGTGGCTCAATGGTAAAGAATTCATCTGCCAAGCAGGAGACATGGGTTCAGTCCCTGTGTTGAGAAGGTCCCCTGAAGAAGGAAATGGTCTGGAGAAATTTCATGTACAGAGAAGCTAGGCGGGCTACAGTCCAAGGGGTCGCAAAGAGTTGGACTTAGTGACTAAGACAACAACAATACAGATATACACAGACAGATCTATATCTACACAAAGATACAGATAAGATATAGATAGATAAGGATATATCCTGCTGGTTCTGTTTCTCTGGAGAACCCTAATAGTCCCCATTGAAAAGGGGACAAAAGAAATTCAAATACAAATTATGCCTAAAAATTCCTGCTTTAAAATGCTATTTGGATTGCATAAAGCTGAATATACTCAAGGTTTGAAAGTGCATTCATTTTCATACATGCTTAAAATGTCCAAAGTGGATGCATTTGTCAAGTTAACTGTGATAGGAAAATGGAATTAATAGAATGACGTTAGAAGCCTCAAATTTCACATCTGTCATAACCAGATGTATGACACAGAGCAAATCACTCAACTGCAATTGCGACAAGGCATATAAAGTGAGTGTGGACTTGATATTTAATGTACTTTCTGAATTCTATGATTCTTTGAAAATAGGTGTTCTTTAAGCTATTTAGACTATTCTAAATCTATTTCGCTTCTTTCATTTCTTTTTTAAGCACTGACTGGCACACAATGAAAATGCATTCATTACATCTATATACAGAGTTCCACTGGTAACAGTTTAAAGCAATAGTCCTTAGTATTTTTCCTTGAATGCCCTATTCCTGCGTCTTTTCAACATTTTTTTAAAAAAACTCACAGTGTATATAATATCTTTCCATATTAATGAATAGACTATCATATCAAAATTTGAATTATTTCCGATTATTCATCACACATTTTATATATAAAATGTGATTTAGTCAATCAGTGCCCTATATATTCAATCAGTGCCCTATTGTTGGGAATTGAAACTTTCTAATGTTATAATATCGTGATAAACATCTTTAGAGTTCAAACTGTGTTCTTATTCTTTTTGATCTTGTAGAAGATGAATGTATTTGACTTGGTAACTCACTGAATGCTGAGAGCAAGAGACAAAGAGAAATTTTTAAAAAATAATTCATATATTGTCAGCACATTGTTCTGTCCTTTCTCATGGAGACTATGGTCTCCAGATTGATTTCTTTCTAATCTGGCTTGGAAATTATAGTTCCCTTTTCCCCTCACTGATAAATATGGGAGATTATAAATAGGTGGATATTCAAAGAAGAGGACTTTCATAGACTAGAGAGGACTGCTCTACTTTTAGCTATGATTTACCAAGAAATGTGATCTTAAAAAACACTTTTCAGTTTTAATCTGGATGACAAGAAAAACACTACTGCCACTAAGAAACCCTGGTTATGGAAAAAATAATTCTGAAAGGAAAATAATGAGGCTGGGTAAGTTTAAAGGTCAGGGAAATAACAGGATGGAGATCACAAGGCAGGCATTTTGGAATGCAGGTTATGTTTCCAGGGGAAAGTCTAGAATTTGAGATTTCAGTTGGAGAGTGAAAAGAATGGAGATTACAGATAAAAGTGGAATTTTGAGTGAGAAAAGAAGTTCAAGAGTATGAATGCCAACAGAGTCTAAGTTCAGGGGATCAGAAGGTGAAAGGAGGGTTAGCAAACAGATCACAGAGGGAGCAAAGTGTCAAGGAAACCAAAGGACAAGAAAGTCTAGGTGTATAATTGGTCCCAATGAATGCATGGAAGCATAAGATGAAGGCTGAGATAAGTCATGGGACTTAGAAGTCAATAATTTATAAATAGCACCTTATGAATGAAAGAGATCACTTGGTAGAGAGATTTCATGAAGATGAGAGAAAAGGAGTGACAAGGAGTTCCATGACCAATGGGAAAGTCATTATTGAAAGTCACAATCATAAGAAAACTATAATAACACAAATCTATTGACATATATTTCTCCTGCTTACTTACCTTCAGCATCTAAGAATATGCTGTATTAGTACTCCTTAAGAGTTATAAACAGTGCTTAAACCAGAGTGCTGTTAAAAATTAAATGGTATGATGAGTGAGACAATGGAATCTAGAATAATTTACTATGAAATCTGTCAATGAAGAAAAGAAAAATAATGTAAAGAAGGTACTAATGAAACCACATTTGTGAACCACTGAAATTTGTGAGCCCGTCGCTATTGTTTAAAAACTTTGTACAGGTTCCCTGATAACTCAGTGAATATGGATTGAATGAATGACAGAAATTTTAAAGGGGGAGAGAGGATTGAATAAATGAAAGGAAGTCATCAGATGATGTTAAATGTATTTCTTGTGAAAAATATCTGATGTTTGCTTGAAAACTACTGAGATTTAAGAAGTAATTCTCCATTATTTAGAAAATGAAGTCAGAAGTTGAAGTACAAGTCAACTCTGGTTTTTCTTTAAAACATAGTTCTGAAATAAACAATAAATCAATCAAGTTGTCAGTTCGTATAAACTTAGAAGAGGTTAGATGGAGCTAGTGGTAAAGAATTCACCTGTCAATGCAGGAGAAACAAGGGATGTGGGTTTGATCCCTGAGTCAGAAAGATCCCCTGGAAGATGACATGGCAACCCGCTCCAGTATTCTTGTCTGGAAAACTCCATGGACAGAGGAGCCTGGCAGGCTATAGTCCCAGGGCCGCAAGAGTTGAACAAGACCAAGCCCCACCCCCCACCCCCGCCACACACACAAATAAATCTAAAAAGACAAGGATTAGTGACTCATTTATGAAATTGCCCTGTGATTCCACATTTTCCTGAATTTTTCATCTTCCATTTCCCAAGGCATTTGAAACTTCAGGTTTAAGATTTATTCTTGTCCAGGGTGAATAACAAGTGATATTTCACCCCCTTCCCTTTCTTCTACCCATTTTTCATGGTGAATGGTGGCCCCATAAAAAATATGTGCACATTTCAATGCCCAACCCTGTGAATGTGATCTTAGTTGGCAAAAGGGTCTTTGCAGATGTAATAAGCTAAGGACCTCAAGAAGAATTATCTGGATTATCTGTGTGTTGTGTTAGTCACTCAGTCATGTCCAACTCTTTGTGACCTTGTGGACTGTAGCCCACCAGGCTCCTCTGTCCATGGAATTCTCCAGGCAAGGATTCTGGAGTGGATTGCCATTTCCTCCAAGGGATCTTCTCAACCCAGGGAGGGAACCCAGGTCTCCAGCATTGCAGGCGGATTCTTCACTGTCTGAGCCACTAGAGAAGTGAATTATCTGGATTATCTGGGTGGTCCTTAAATCCAATAGCAAGTGTCTTTATAAGAGACACTCAAAGGAGACACGGGACAGAGGAGAAGGTCACATGAGGAAAGAGGCAGAGGCTGAAGTTATGCAGCCACCAGCTCAGGAACCCCTGAGTTACCAAATTAGGAGTTACCAAAATCTAAAAGAATCTAGGAACCACCATTTGCCTAGAGCCTTCAGAAGGAACTCAGGCCTGCCGAGCCTCCATTTCATACTTCTGACCTTCATAGTTTGAGATAATAAATTTGTGTCATTTTAAGCCACCAACTCTGCATTAGCTTGTTACGGCAGGCCTAGGAAACTAAGATACCATTCTTGGGATATTCATTCCCAGTTGTTGGGAAGGAATGACGTACAATACATTTACTTGGTGCCTGACAGAGACTGTGTAACATCTGTTCTTGTGCATTTTAATTATTGTGCATCCAGCTTAGATGCTGTCTGGAGGGAAATGAAAAACAGAATATGAAACAAGCATATCCCAAGGCCGAAGTGTTTTACTAGTTAAAACAGGAGAACAACAAAAGATGAGGACAACCTCATCTCCTGAAGGAATTTCCTGACAAGGTGATATAACTCAACTCTGGACTTGGTTTGGTCTTTGTCCATTCCCATATAAGCATCTTATTTGATTAAAATTCTCTCTTGTTAAGCTAATTTAATTGTTTGATGTTTGTAAAAAAAATAGAAGTTAATAGAATGGCTTTTAAAATGACATATTTAGAAAGCAAATGCTAACAGACATTCATAAAATTATTTTTTTTATATTTTAAGTATCATATTTATAAAAGCATATTAAAAAAATCAAATCATTTTAATAGGTTTATGAGATAAAACACAAGCCTCCTGTTATTCCTGCCCTATTGTTTATTCTTGCTCCTGTGAGGACATTATTAAAATCATTTCTTCTTCTTTTATCTCTTCCATATTTTTAAGCAAAAAATTTATACTGATATTCTTGAGTTTTATTTTTTTCAATTAAATTGACTTAATTGGAAAGTGGAGATATCTTCTCTTTCATCCCTAGTCCTACATCTTCTTCCACATATGTTTCATTTATTTCTCTTTATAATTTAATATTATCATTTATACAATATTCAGTGTATTATCATGACTGTAACAATTATTCATAGCTGAATCACATAGTGCATTATGATGACATTTTGTTTCCTGAACTAATTTTGTTTTCACAATATTTAATAACTGTGTTGTTTTCTTTTACATGGCTTTCTATGTAGCAACCCTATAATAACTACTCATTCTTTGAGATTTGTCAGTTCTGTGTAAAGTGTAAAATGTTCAACTAGTTTCCACTACTTTTCTTAGAAATAACTTCTTCCTCTGCTTTTCTTAGAAATGCGTCAAGTTTCTTGTACCATCTTGACTGAATGTTATTTAGGCTTGAGGTAGAGCTTTCATTTTGGGACTTTCCTTCACTGTCTAAGAACCTGAATTACTACTCCTTTTCCTGTATCAACATTTTTTTTCTTGGTTTTATCCTTCACCTTGTGTTGTATTTTCCTGAAAAAGAATGAAGCTGCATGTCTGAAATTCAGATGCTGCATGTCTGAAAATGTAATAATTCTATCTCCAAATTATGTTGTATTTTGGCTGGGTATAGAATTCTGGGTTGAAAGTAATTTCACCATGACATGAGAAAACATCATTCTACTTTCTTCTAGCTTCCAGTATTGCTATTAAGAAGTTTGATGTCATTAAAATTGTCTACTCTTTGTACAGAATATTGTTTTCCTTTCTCTGAAAGCTTTTAGGAGCATTTCTTTAGACTTTATCTACTGAAATTTCAGTAGTATGTCCTTAATTTGAGCCTTTTTGCATTCACTGCTCTGCGTTATCTGTAGTCACTTTTCTATTGCTTCTTCTCTTCTGTAGTATCTATCATAATAGATTACTATTATTATTTGTACTCCATTATTGCTATTTTGGTGACATTCTGGAGGAAATAGAGCATAAATATGTAGATTTAAGCTGCCATATGGATTCAGATACTCCAAAGATTACCTTATCATATAGTTTCAAGCAACTCCTTCAGGCAGGTGTCCTAAGGTGAGACTCAATGAGCATATTCTTTCCCCTAAAAATTAGTCTTGGGGAGGATATGGCTACAGGAAGAGAGTAGGGCATCCTTTTCATATAACATGCATGAAACTAAACAAAATTATTAAAAATAAACTATTTCAGAGTTCTGAAAATTGACCAAATAAGATAATAAGTGTAAAAACATTTATTCTTGAAAAAACTGTCATAGCTTTGTATGAGAACATGAACGTATGAGTCCTTCATGTGTGATGCCAATTCCATCTTTCCTCTATCTCAGATTGTGAGCATAGTAGTTTTATCAGTAAAAGGGAGTCCCCCAAATCCAACAACTTTGCTGCCACAGACAGACTTAATATGGAGCAATGTATGTGAAAATATACATTAATGTAACCTACTAGTGAGTACAGAAATAAATCTTCACACTGATTGTTGGCAAAAGTACCAAGGCAATTCAGTGAGGAAAGTGATAGTATTTTTTAACAAATGATGCTGCAGGGAAAACTGAATTGCTGCATGAAAAGAACTTAGAACTACATCTCACATTGTACTCAAAAATTAACTCAAAATGGGTCAAAAACTGCAATATCTGGTGTGCTGCGATTCATGGGGTCACAGAGTCGGGCACGACTGGGCAACCGAACTGAACTGAACTGAAAGGACAAAACTATAAAACTTATAGAAGAAAACATAAAATAAGATCCTTGTGACCTTGAGTTGGGCAAAAATTTCTTAGATATTACACCAAAGTTATGACCCACAAAAAACTGATAAATTATATTACTTTCAAATTTAAAACATTTGTACTTAAGCACACATATACATCATTATGAATAAATAGACAAGTCACAGATTGGAAGAAATTATTTGCAAACCATATATTCAATAAAGGACTTGTAAAAAGCTGAATAATAAAATGCAACTGACTAAATAAAAAAGCATGAGCTAAATAACTGAACAAACATCATCACTGACTCGATGGACATGAGTTTGAGCAAACACTAGGAGATGGTGATGGACAGGCAAGCTTGGCGTGCTACAGTCCATGGGGTTGCAAAGAGTAAGACACAACTGAGTGAACTGAACTGACATTTCTACAAAGACAGCAAATAGCTAATATAGGTATGGAAAGATGCCCAATGTCATTACTCATTAAGTTCCAATGAGATACCATTAGCCACAGATTAGACTAGTCATAATAATAAACCAAATGATGGTTAAGTGTTGGCTAGGATGTAATAAACTGGAACCTTCCTTCTTTATTGGTAGGGATGTAAAATGGTACAGTCACTTGGAAAACAGTTTGGCGGTTTCTTTAAAAGGTAAATATAAACTTAAAATATAAGCTAGCAATTCTACTCTTGGAAAGATTTCCAACAGAAATTAAAATATATGTCCACACAAATACTTGTACATGAATGTTCATAACAGTGTTATTCATAATAGTCAAAAATTGGAAACAAGACAAATGTCCATCAAGCAGTGGATAGATTGTGTCCATCAGGCAGTGTACCCACACAATGGATCAATAATGTCAGGATCAAACTACTGATACATGTAACAACATAGATGATGATGCCTCTCCAAATGATGCTTAAGTAGAGGAAACCAGGGGCTTCCCTGGTGGCTCAGTGGTAAAGAATTCTCCTGCCAATGCAGGAGACATGGGTTTTATCCTTGGGTCTGGAAGATCGCTGGTGAAGGAAATGGCAGCCCATTCCAGCATTCATGCTTGGGAAATTCCACAGAGGAGCCTGGCGGGCTACAGTTGTCACAAAGAGTTAGACATGACTTAGTGACTGAGCATGCAAGCAGAGGAAACCAGACAAAAATTCCTACATATTATATTATTTCTTTAACATGGAATTTCTAGGATTGGCAAGATTTTCAAGATAGAAAGCAGATGAGTGGTTGCCTGAGGCTGGGGGTGGAAGCAGGAATTGATTTCACATGGGCACAATGGAACTTCAGGAAGTGATGGCTCTGTTATAAAACTGTATTACAGTTACAGTTGCACAACTATATAAATACACTAAAAATTCCAATTCTTCACTTACAATTGGCTAATTGTATGGTATATAATTTATACCTCCATAAAACTTTAAAAAAATCACACAGAAATGAAAAACAACTAACATTAAAATTACCTTCCAAACTCTTGAAATGTTTTAATCCTCAAGAAGTGTTTGTAAGCCTAGAATACATCAATTAGAAAAATTTGCCTCTGCCTCCACTTTGGAAATCAGTTCTGGTAGATTCAGTAAGTTATCAATCTTAAAATTGCTGCCATGTTAGCACCTAAAGAATATCTTTATGTGAGGCTTTTTCAATCAAAGCAATCAGTAAAAAAAACAGTAGCCAGAGAAAAGAAAAAACTTAATATAAATTACTAAATTCTATTATTTAAATAAATCTGAGTATAAGCTTAATTACAAAAATTAATTACACTAAAGAGCATGAGTATCCCCAACCGGTTACTTAGAGATCAATACCTTCTTCTGGCTCTAATGTGTCTTGAGGCAAGTTTCTGATTTTCATTATTTTGTTCTGTGATTAATTATACACAGCAATTTCTTGAATAATATTGGATGAATTAAAATGGATAATTGTATGGGCACATAATGATAGGGGTTTGAGTTTTAATGATAGATGTGTGTGACACAAATGCATTTATTCACCTACTGATTCAACAGCTGTGTATTATTTATCAGATACTGTAGTATAATGTCTGAATTATTTATCAGATATTATAGTTTAATATTTGTGTCCATAAGGCACAGAATTTTCCTTAGGGAATTCATTATATTTTGGGGAAGACAGAGAAGTTTAAAAATACTTGCCAGTTTAAGTTATTTCTTAAATTTTTTCCCATTCTGATAGGGACAAAGAACAGGTATCCAGTTGTCATGGAGACTTAGATGAGAGGGACTTGACTTAAGTTTTGTAGATTAGGGAAGTTTCCCTTAGTTGATGTTTCCTAAGCAGGTTTTAGAAACCTTATTGGAATTAGACAAATAAAGCTGAGAAGGGATAAAATGAAAACAGTTTGCATAGACAGAGTAGCATATGCCAAGTCTTGGTTGAGAGGTATAAAAATATGTGTGGGGAACTGAAAGTAGTTGACTGAGGCTACAGTTTGGAACTTGATTGGATGGATGAAGCTCAAGCTGAAGGTAAGGACTAGATTCGAAGGACATTGTAGGTGTTGCTTAGGAGTTTGGAAAAGGTACTAAAGGCAGTGGATGTGCAAGAAAGATTTTAAGAAAGGGGATGTTGCTGCTGGATCCGAAAATCAGAATATGAGAGATATGTCAGAGGTAGACCTTCATTCACAGAAACTAAGAAATAATGGTTTATTTGCTTAACAAGATAGGAGATGGGTTTTGTTGTTGTCATTGTTTTTTTTTTCCCCAAATACTAAGAAATCTGAAAGCAGAGAATCCTAATCTTACTAATGACATAGTAGTACCATGCTATCATCAGGGACCAAGACTTCTACTCTCTGGCTTCACTATATTTTCATGTGGCTTTTCTCCTCATAGTCACAAAAAAGCTACCATAATTTCAAGTGTTGCACCTACATTCTAGGCAAGATGAAGGGAAAGATTGTAGACCAGGGCCTGAGATAATTAGACAGTTTGATAGTCATCTTTTCAAAAAATTATCCTGGAGAACTTCTGGGGTGAAATTCTCTTACAGCTCATAGGCCAGGATTATGTCCCCATGCTATCAGCAAGGGAGGCTAAGAGATCAATAGTTTGATTAGGTAGATCAGGGCTTTGGAAGCAAGAATGGATATCAAGTGAAGCAAAGGGATTTAAAAAAGAAAGTGAAAGTAACAAGACATACTGATTGCTTGGAAATGGAGGGCAAGGGAGAGGAAGTGGTCAGGGAAATTCCTAGGTTACTGGTTTGAACAATTGGAAGTGATGTCATTTACTGAGACAAGAAATGCAAATTTCAAGAAAAGATGACAAATTAAATTTTGAGGATGTTAGTTCAACATCCTTGTGGAATATTCAAGGTGAGGTATTGGATGGCCCAAAAGAAATCTCAGCCAGAGGTAGATTTGAAAGTCATCCACATATAGGTTGTAATTAGTCATCAGAGTGGATGAGGTCTTGAAAGAATAGGAAGTGATATGTGAAGATAGTCAGTGTAGAATAAAGGAAGAATCAAAAGAATCTGGTAGCTTGTCAAATCCATATAAAGGAAGAAAGTTCAGATTTTATAACTAAGAGATTCTTTCATTCTTGTGGCAGTATGAAAGGGAAATTAATACTTTATGCACTTCTTTTTCCTTTTTGACAAGGCATTTTTTTCCTTTGTAGTTAGCCCAAATACATGATCTCTTTTAAATTGCTTTATGCTCTCTAGGAAAAATAGATGATTAGACTGAATATTTCTAATAGAAACTGTGTTAAACAAGAATGGTGACTTGACATTTAAAAAGCCAGGACCCAACTTTCAATTTTATTACAGATTTTGTCTCTGGAAAGATGATCTCTTGTGTCACACCATATTTCTCAAATGTGGAGACCAAGATCCATGCCCTGCTTATGGAGATGGGTCAAACAAAGGTTCATTGTACCTGAGTTCCCTGGAGACAGGCACTAAACAGATACAGGCTGAATGACTAAAGGGCATCTCATCACTGTGTATGGAGGTCAGAGATGAACGTCCTTCGGGGTAATTGCTGTTGACCACTTCTTTTGCCCTTTGCTTCTGAGAAGCCACAGCAACAAGGTCTCCATACAGACTGAAGAGCATCTGGTTGACCTGCTTGGCATTCAATACGGAGAAGTCAAGAGAGATCATCAGGCATTTGTTGAACTGATGAAATCCAGAATATCACCCATTCCTGGGAAAAATATTTCCTGCATTATAGAGATAAATATTTACTTCAGCTCTGCTGGGAAACATGTGCCTGATAAATGATATGTTCCTTTTTTAATGGTCTGTTTACATTTCAGAGATTTCACATTATGAAATTTGGTCACTTACATCATATATAATTTTCAGCACATATTTTCATGAAATACTTCTGAGAACGTCTAAACTTAGTAGTCAAGCAAATATCTTTCCTTTTCTAAGTTCCCATAAATGAACCCCAAAATGTCTGCCTCATAACAGGCATAGATACAGAAGTCTTTTACTCCTATTACTTTTTCTTCCACAGGATCCAAAAATCTCATAAGGACATGTCACAATGTATACAACACTGGGGAAAGATGTTGCTTGAAAGTGAGCATTTTTTTGCTAAAATATTTTTAAACAAGTTAACTTCAGAGGCAGACTCTATCAGAGAAAACAGCAGCCAGAATTTAGGGACTCCCAGAAATAATGCTGTGTGTGCTTCCTGACACCATGGGAATATGTACATAGGTTAATGTGTTATGATATCTGGGCCACACCATTGAACTCAACTCAATTTTGGTTTTGTTTCAATACTTCAACCCCAGGTCCATGGTGTCTCTGTTAAGTGGCTCCTTGTCTGTCACACGCTGCCTCTATGAATATGTTTAGTACATTTAGTTTAAAATACAAGCATTGTCATATGACTTGTTGGCAATCTATTGCTATGGAAGAATTTCCCTGACAAAAAATCACATTCACAAGTTGCATTCTTAAATTATTTCAAGTCAATCAACTAAATTGAGACTGAAGGAAAGACTATATGCCATTGTGTAAGTTCAAGTGTGTGCAATCCATCACCTGAGGCAGCTTAATCTCATGCTATACTACCTGCAGTCCTGAGTGGTTGGTGATTACTGCATTTTACAAGTAGGGAACGGACTTTAGAAGGGTTGAGTAACTTACCTAAGGTTTTAGGGGAAAGTGGTGGAGTCAGGGTTCAAACTCTGCCTGTTGACTGCAAAACACCTGCTAAGAACAACTGTTTTTGTTGTTCTTTAGTCCCTAAGTCATGTCTGACTCTTTTGCAGCCCCGTGGACTATAGCCTGCTAGGGTCCTCTTTCCATGGGATTCTCCAGGCAAGAATACCCAAGTGCTGAGGATAAAAGAGGGTGAGTATTTTTGAGCACATCAAACAACTTAAACTTGAGTATATGGGATTCATCTTCTTCAAAATTCTCTAGCCAATACAATACTAGGGATCTCCCCTTTGTCACCTGTCTTCTCATTTCCTTCTCTACATTTTCCTTTAGAAATTTACCTTTGAGGGACTGCACTGTGTTGGTCCAGGAGTTAAGAAGACTCTGTGCTCCCAATGTAGGGGGCCTGAGCTCCCACAAGCTGCAGATAAATAAAAATAAATTAATTACAAAGAAATTTGCTTTTGATCTTCTCTTCTTGGTTCTATGTATCCTCACTCTCCCTCCTTCTTGGGCTGCCCAAGTTTCTCCAAAACCATTTTTTGTTGCATTATGCAGATATTTTTTTGCTTTCTCACCGTGTGCCTTCCACTAAATTTTTCCAATAATCTAAAATTAAATATCCTTTTTAAAGATACATACCACCACCAGCAACATTTTTTTTTCAATTAAATTAAAATTGATAGAAAATACACCAGGATGACAACATTGCCATATTTATTTTTCTCTCTTCTGAAAATGAAATGGACACAAAAATAACATCAACTGACCTTGGGAGAGAGCACTGGCTTGATTTGCTATTTTAATTTGTTCCACAGATATTATATTAAACTGAGAATCTCATTAACTCTGTGAGTAAACGAGACTCAGAGAGACTTTAGGAGACATAATAAATTTGTTTAACCAATAAGCACCTCAACCAGACCTCGAGTTCAGATCTTAGAAATTAAGGTCAGTAATGATAGCCTTGGAGCTTTAGAAATTTAATGATATAATGCCTTGAATAATGGAAAGACTTGTTTTTTTAACTTAAAATACTCACCTGGCAGGGAAGACTTGTAAGGAGCTCTCAGAATTATACCTACTTGCATGTGTGCTCAGCTGTGCCTGACTCATTGCAACCCCATGGACGTAGCCTGCCAGGCTCCTCTGTCCGTGGGATTTCCCACGCTAAAATACTGGAGTTGGTTGCCATTTCTTTCTCCAGGGTATCTTCCTGACTCAGAGATTGAACCTGCATCTCCTGTGTCTCCTGCCTTGCAGGCAGATTTTTTACCACTGAGCCACCGGGGATGCCCAGAATTATACCTAAGTGACATTAGTATGACCTCTATGAGAGATCAGTATATGCACAGACCTGTTGCTACTATTTCCATAATTTGTCTAACTTCTGACCTCCTATTTTAAAAATGCATGCATTTTTCTAGCTCTAAGCTAAAACTGTGCAATGTTGCTAGGAACTTGTTGGCTTAAACCAAGCCAAATGAACTTTGGCTAAGAATGAGAAATTTCAATTGTTTCGATAATGTTGTAGGTGGAAATAATTATACCAACATTGCCATCCTGGTATATTTCCTATCAGCTCTTCAAAGAATGACAAAGTTATCCCAGAAAGGTCTTTATTTGGGGGAGTACTGAACACTTTTGTTATCTCTTTTGATGCTTAGAACACTAAAATAATACTGATATCTTTCCCATTTGACATGTGACAAAACTGAGGCACAGAGTATTTAAGTGACTTGCTTAACATCACTTAGCCAGTGAGGTGCAGAGATGGGATTCAAGTACAGGATCCAAAAGCTGTACTTGGGCTGAGTCAGAGCATTTCCATGTTCTGCCACTGGATTCAAAATCTCTACCTTTACAGTTTGCCATATTGTTTCCATATATTGAGCAATGTACACGTTATATGTTAGAGAAACTGACAACTTAAATAATGTAATCATGGTCTAAAAGGAGGGTGATGTTGCTGCTTCTATTATTATTATCATTTTTTTTTCTGCTCAGGCTGGGGAATAAATGTCACTGTTTTATCTACTATGATATTGTCAGTCCCTCAGTCGTGTCTGACTCTGTGACCCCATGGACTTCAGCATGCCAGGCCTCCCTGTCCTCCACTATTTCTCGGAGTTTTCTCAAGTTCATGTCCATTGAATGTATTATCTACTGTACATTCATCTACGAACATTTATTTCTCTCCATCTGTTTGCCAGGCACTTTTGCTTGTGATCAAGGCCCAGACTTTCTGAGTTGGATACTTTAGCTGATGTTGTAAAACATGGACAACAGTCTCATTAGGCTCATGATCTCTATCTTCCTCTTAAAAATCTGATCTTATAAATGGAGCAACAAAGGCTCAGGAAGGCCAAGAGACTTGCCTTTATCCAGATGGGTGGGACATAACAAGGATTTGAATTCAGATCTGATTTGCTATCTAGGTACTTATCTCACTACATCACTAAAAAGGAAAAATGTTTCAGTAATCCAAGTACCACCTAAAACAGTAATCTGGAAAGAGCAATGAATGAGTTACTTTACTTATAATTTATCCTATGGATGTGAGAGTTGGTCTATAAAGAAAGCTAAGCACCAAAGAATTGATACTTTTGAACTGTGGTTTTGGAGAAGACATTTTTTTTCCCATTTATTTTTATTAGTTGGAGGCTAAGTACTTTACAATATTGTAGTGGTTTTTGCCATATATTGACATGAATCAGCCATGGATTTACATGTGTTCCCCATCCCAATCCCCCCTCCTGCCTCCCTCCCTATCCCATCCCTCTTGGTCCCTTGGACTGCAAGGATATCCAACCAGTCCATCCTAAAAGGAGATCAGTCCTGGGTGTTCATTGGAAGGACTGATGCTGAAGCTGAAACTCCAATACTTTGGCCACCTGATGCAAAGAACTGACTCACTGGAAAGACCCTGATGCTGGGAAAGATTGCAGGCAGGAGGAGAAGGGGATGACAGAGGATGAGATGGTTGGATGGCATCACCAATTCAATGGACATGAATTCAGGTAAATTCTAGGAGTTGGTGATGGACAGGGAGGCCTGGCGTGTTGCAGTCCATGGAGTCACAGAGTCAGACACAACTGAGCGATTGAACCGAACTGAACTGTGCTCTTATTTCTACTTCATTTTTAATAATTAATTAAGCTTTAGATTTCATTACAGACTCTTACCATCCATAAGTAAATGAAAAAATTTTTTTAAATTTTGCAGCCCTTATCCCTCCAACTTGAAAATGGGTTTCAGTCTACAGCTGTAAAGGACATGGGTGTTTCACTCAAACACTTAAACTTTGGAAAAAGGATGGAAGTAGGATATATTCATTTTGAAAAAGCAAATAGCTTTCACTCTCTTGCTCTGTTTCATCTTTAGCCTAACTATTTATTGATACTTTAACCTTTCTTGTTGGTAGTGGGACTCAGAATGTTTTAGATATATGAAAAATTAATTTGCTTAACTGAATCACTGTAAGAGTGCTGGAAAGATCTCAGCTACCTGACCAACATAGGCAGCAAGCTCCTGACTTGGTCCTGTTTTTCCCATTTTATAAACAAGTCAGTAAATCCAGGATAGAACCACTCAGATATGCTTCCATAGCAGCAAAGGATTGCTTGGTATCTAGTGACCTGGATATGAACTGATTTATTGTCTTTTTATCGCCAAAGAAAAAAATTTTTTTCACATGGGTCTTAGAATCATGCAATAATTTTTTTTCATTGTCTTAAAAAGTATAAGCTGTTGTATTAAAGTAAAATAAATTATCACACCAAAAATTATAAAATGTTTTTCCTGAGGAATAAAACAGACATCCAGACATTTAATCAGACTCAGTTCAGTTCAGTTCAGTTCAGTCGCTGTCGTGTCCGACTCTTTGCGACCCCATGAATCACAGCACGCCAGGCCTCCCTGTCCATCACAAACCCCCGGAGTTTACTCAAACTCATGCCCATCAAGTCAGTGATGTCAATCAGACTACGTGTGTGCTAAGTTGCTCAGTCGTGTCTGACTCTTTGCAACCCCATGGACTATAGACTGTCAGGCTCCTCTGTCCATGAGGATTCTCCAGCAAGAATACTAGAGTGGGTTGCCATGCCCTCCTCCAGGGGATCTTCCCAACCAGGGATTGAACCCTGAACCCAAGTCTCCCACATTGCAGGTGGATTCTTTACTATCTGAGCCACCAGTGTGTCTATATTGTTTCTTGCATCCTCTATCTGATGATTTATAAGCTTCTCTTGGATAGAAAATCTCTTTACTAGCTTCTGAAGAAACCATATCACTTTAAGGCTGCCATAAGATGATTTCAAGAGATAATGGTGAGTTTATAATTAAATCAATACTTCACAGGCCAAGTAAACTTTCTTATTTTTTCTTGACATCCAAGTAAAATATTAAAAAGAAAATCAGTTATGCTCTGAGTACTGTAGAAATTCTTAGAAAATATGTGACAAGAGATTTGAAATCTAATGCTTTCCTTTTAGTAATCCACCAAAATAAAATAGCTAAGACTTACGAAGTGCTGGGGAATATTCACTTTTACAAGTGCTTAGCATGTATGAACTAGATTCTCCCAAAAAGCCAAGTAGGTAGGCACTATTCTTACCAGGAAGCAGGTATTTAGAAGTTAAGTGGCTTGCCCAAGGTTTCATGGCTAATAATCATCATTTGTTGGCAAAGGAATGTCTCTGCTTTTTAATATGCTATCTACATTGGTCATAACTTTCCTTCCAATTTTTCCAGTGGTCATGTATGGATGTGAGAGTTGGACTGTGAAGAAGGCTGAGCACCAAAAAATTGATGCTTTTAAACTGTGGTGTTGGAGAAGACTCTTGAGAGTCCCTTGGACTGCAAGGAGATCCAACCAGTCCATCCTAAAGGAGATCAGTCCTGGGTGTTCATTGGAAGGACTGATGTTGAAGCTGAAACTCCAATACTTTGGCCACCTCATGTGAAGAGTTGACTCATTGGAAAAGACTCTGATGCTGGGAGGGATCGGGGGCAGGAGGAGAAGGGGACGACAGAGGATGAGATGGCTGGATGACATCACTGACTCGATGGACATGAGTTTGAGTAATCTCCAGGATTTGGTGATGGACAGGGAGGCCTGGCGTGCTGCGATTCATGGGGTCGCAAAAAGTCAGACACAACTGAGTGACTGAACTGAACTGAACTGAACTGAATCATCATTTGAACTGTGAGTGCAGACAATCAGTTTCAGAGTTGCAACTTCAGCCTTGAAAGCCAGTTTGTCTCTCCAAGCAAAAGCTAATTCAATCACACCGACAGTGTATTTCTGAAAAATGGGGGAAACTGAATTTTTAGATAATTGAATTTTCAGATCATTTATAGAGACAGACAGGAGTGCTAGAAGTTATAGCTTGGTTCTTTTCCAGATGCAATCAAGGCTGAGATGGCTTTTTGTTTCTTCTTCAGGGCTAATTCTACAGCTCCTGTAATTGGTGTTAAAAGAAAATTCCTTTGATTCATCAAGAATTTATGAGTACTGACTCTGTGCCACGTACTTGCCTAAGCACTGGAGACTGTACAGTAAGACTTAGCCTTTGAACTTGAGAATTTCTCTTTGTTAAAAAACCAATTTAAAAAAACAAGCCAAACTTTAAAAATTCGATTATGCTGTTCTTGTGGCTTAGTAAATAAGGATGTTTTTAAAAATTATGTCTTTCTTTGATGATTGAGTATCGAGCATTAGGAGCTACCATGTGGAATGATGACTCATTCTACAGTAGACAGGTTTATGTATGAAGATAGATTAAATTTGCTCCAACTCTAAGAATTTATCTTGAAAATCATATTTTCCTAACATCTATGAGATAAGCTTGTTTTCCCGACATGCTTTTTAAATAAGAGGGTAATTCAGACTTTCCACTTATTTGCATTATTGCTGAGAGCTGTGTTTTATTAATTGGATTTTTACTGTAATTGGCATGACACCTTTGACATTGGACTTTCAAGGCCATCTGTTTTCTCCTATTTGTTTTTAGTTTTTCTTTATACTATGTAATCACATTCCTATAGAAAAATGTAGAAAACTGGAGGGCTCTAGTTCAGAAATAAAACAATACCTCTTGGGGGGTTTATGTTTAAAAGAGTAAATATATATCCTTATTTGCACATTTTTCAGAGAAGAAACATCTCCATTCCAGCCGATGGCAGGGGGTAGGGTGTTGAAAAAGCCGCATCTGCATATTACAAGTATATTAGTCCTCTAAAAAGACAAAAGTAGATATGCCACAGCTCTATTAAGAGCTGGAAAGTGAAAGTCCAAATTTCACTTTGAGCTTTAGTCTCTCTACGTTTGTGCTTCCTGACCCCTATAATTCAACTGAAGCTTCCTTGTTGGTGCATCAGCGCAAGAAAGACTCTCTTAACTCGATCCGGAAGGCTAATGGCTGGATGTGACACAGCATATGTTGTAACATACTCTTGGTTACTGAGTACACACGGAGGCTTGAGACAGCTGGCCATGGCCACACTTCTGGCTTGGAGTCACGCCCTGAACTTCCACAGTTGAAATGAGTCCATGCTTCTCTAGCTGCCTGATCCATTACCCATGTGGTAATGGAGCCAAAGTGGTAAACCAGTTTCACCAAGGCTCAGATGGACCCGAGATGTTTACCTTGTACACTGATCCATGTACTCTTTTATTTGAAAGTGGTTGCTTCTTTGTGATAATGATGTGCTGTCTCTTTTGAGAAGGTACCCATTAATAATGTGTTGGTATATATTCCTCCCCAACCACATTTTTGAGTAGAGTCCAACCAGATTACTTAGAACTAAGTCAGCTAAGCTAAGGTTTCCTAAGAGAATGTTCTTCCCAAGACCTCGTCACACTCTTAGCTGAATTCTTCATATGCAAGTTCATGCTGATTACTTCACATGAAAGCTAAAGGTGGGGAAGAAAATTCTATGTTTCAATGTGTGGTAAAGCCATTGACTAACTCATAAGGCCATAGGAAGACAGTCTATGGCTCAAGATCAGGTCTAAATGAAATAAAATTGATTTCTAAATAGGCAAAAACATTCATAACCTTCTCCAGGGGATCTTCCCAATCCAGGGATAGAACTTGGGTGTCCTGCATTGCAGGCAGATTCTTTACCATCTGAGCCACCAGGGAAGCCCCAGATAAAGGAGAAGAGGGTGGCAGAGGATGAGATTGCTAGACAGCATCACTGACTCAATGGACATGAATTTGAGCACACTCTGGGAGGCACTATGCCCTAGAGGCTCAGGTGGTAAAGAATCTGCCTGCAATGCAGGAGACCCAGGTTTGATCCCTGGGTCAGGAAGATCTCTTGAAGAAGGGAATGGCAACCCACTCCAGTATTCTTTTCTGGAGAATCCCATGGACAGAGGAGCCTGGCAGTCTATGGGTTGCAAAGAGTTGGACATGACTGAGTGAAGTTGCAAAGAGTTGTACTCTTCACTTGGAGTGACTTTCATTTCACTAGGAGGACAAAGGAGCCTGGAATGCTACAGTCCATGAGGTTGCAAAGAGTCCGATATGACTTGACTACACAACAACAAAACCACAACTAATAAAGCAGATACAATACCACATAAAACTCAGGAAAGTCTAATTGTAAAATTACAATTGTTTGAAAATCAAGGCATCTTTCTTTCATGTTTAGAAGAATTCCAACATCTCTAGCTTCAATATAAAGACTGGATGTGTTGAGTGAATAGTTTGAACTGTCTATTGTTTCTTTAAGTGGTACCATTAAAAGGATGGGTTGGCCACTATAAAATATGGGCAAAGCAACTGTTGAAATATGATACAGCCATTATTTAATCTGAATGATAAATTCATGTCAAGAATTCCAATTTACTGTACATCAATGGACTTATGATAATCACCATTAATCATACTCTTTCTGAGAGATCCCATTATAATCTGTACAGAGCCATCAACGAAGCAAAACCAAGGATAAAATGAAAAGAGTTTGCCAGAATGAAGGCTGCAGAATCTAAACAAAGATGAGTGACACATGTTGGGTAGGATAAATCTACAAATAGCCTGGGGCCAGACATCAGACATTATTTGAAATGACAAACTTCACATTAACTAAAAGAAAAAAAAGAAGATCACAGATGGAGACAGACAGTGGTGCTAAAAGTTATACAACTGCATGATTCATTTCCAGAAGAAATCAATGTTGAGATGACTTTTTTCCTCCTTCAGAACCAATAATGAGCCTCCTATAATTAGGTAAACTTTCTACGTCCTATCAAAACAAACTGTTAAGCCACAGAGAGGCCACTGACACATCTGCCCCTCAACCAAAGCTATAGTATTTTAATCTAAGTACAATGCAAAGATGCATGAGTCAATCTACCGTAAATTTTCAGCAAATAGTATGTGTCATTGGAAATAACTTTTGCTTTTCCGAAGACCGTAGATTTATTCTGTAGGAGTTTTAGAAACAAGCAACAATAATTTTAGCAAAAGCAATTCCCTGCGTTCACTAAACCATAACTGTCTGAAACTAGTTATTTCTAGAATTACACAGAACCAAAATAGCAAACATGTAAACAGAGAGCTATGGGTTAGAATTCATCAAACTGAGGGAGGGGAGTTTTGAATTTTAACGTATAAAATATCACAGCTGTTAACTATTTATAGTTGCCCAGTTTTAATACACAATTCAAACACTAATTAAAAACATTCTCCATAAATAGAAAACCAATTTGCTGTGTGTGCAGAGTGAATGATACAATCAACTTTCCCGGCTATCAGTTTTCTCTTCATACAGGCGGTCAAAAAATAATTGACCTTTGGACTTCTCATTAAAACTCAGCAATGGAGTTCGGAAAAAATGAAGCTGGGTCTATTCATGCCATCAAATGAGGTTATAGCATATCTAATCCTATTGTTTCAGTTTTCCGTATTGTCATCATGAGTTGCTGGGCCAAATTCTAAGCCAGTTGGGGAAAAAAAGCAGAGTTGAGCCGATTGGTCATGCCACATTTTATCCACTCCACATGTACAGGCAGAGCCTTCCTTTGCCACTGAGCTAAAAAGATAAAAACATGAAACATGCAATGACATCCTGGGACACTGGGATGGAGAGATGGACTCCTATTGTTCTGAACTTATGTTGTTTTATGTTGTTGCTGTTTTTAAGATTTTTTTTTCTTTAGTGCCTATCATTTTAAAAGTCTTTATTGAATTTGTTACAATAACAAATTCTGTTGTTTACATACTATTCTTTTGTCTATGAGGCATGTGGAATCTTAGCTCCCCCACCAGGGATGAAACCTTCACCCTCTGTACTGGAAGGTGAAATCTGAAACATTGGTCTGCCAACATGACCTTAAGTTGTTAGGTTGTGTTAAGTTGTACTAATGCCCAAGGGAAATTCCAGGAGGAGAAATTCTTTGTGGTTCTCACTTTCTGAAATTTCTGAGGAAATTTCGTCAAGAGCTTGAGGCAAATTGGTGATGGTGATGGTGGAGGTGGGGGTAGCTGTGTGGGTAATAATTTTTCCTGAGAAATGATAAAATCATGGAAGCTAATTAACAAATCCACAGGAGTCTAAAAATTGGAGCTGGAGAGAAACAAAGAGTCTCATCGAATCATTTTACTTTATAAATAATGGAAATGATAAGATCCAGAGATTTAGAGTAATAAGCCTCAAGTTACATTTTGCTGAAACATGAGTTTGGATCTCAATGTGTTTGGGTCCCAGCTGTGGTTTTTCAGTCACGGCATAGCTTTACTACTCTTTCATGTATGTTCGTTTTGTTAAAAACAAAAATAAAAACAGAAGCAAAATTCTCATTGAAGACATCTTGCAAAGATACATGTACATGCTTGGGTCCTTCTGGTAGTGGTTAGCTCTACAAAGAATCCACCTGCCAATGCAGAAGATGCAGGAGATGCAGGTTCAGTCCCTAGGTTGGGAAGATCATCTGGAGTAGGAAATGGCAACCCACTACAGTATTCTTGTATGGGAAATTGTATGGACAGAGGAGCCTGGTGGACTACAGTCCATGGGGTCGCAAAGAGTCAGACACAACTGAGCGACTGAGCATAGCTTTACTATGGCCATTGTGTGTGACCTTGATTTTCAAGTACACAGTATCTCCCATCCCCCATCCTCTTTTCAATCCCAAACGCTTATAATAGTTTGTGTATACTTCCTTATGGACGGCCAAGTTAGAATGTACCTTCAGGTTCTTTGCAAGTGAAATGTGACTCTTTACATTCAACAAGAAACTTGTGCCTTCATTAAGGTGACCATAGAAATTATTTTCTAAATCACACATTTATGAGAGCAAATGGGGGACTATTGATTATTACAACAGGACAACAGATGACACTGAACTACTCTGGACAAACTAGGATATGTGATCTCCCTAGTTGGAGTGTTTCCAATATCCAAATAGTAAAAATTCCCCTGTACAGGTATTTGTTCTATTTTAACTTTCTTCTTAAGACTCGTTTTTGTTGACTTATTTTGAAAGGCAGCATTATATAGTGGAAAGGTAAAAGGAAATAGAGAGAAGATATGGTGGTCTCACTTCTAAGTGTGAGACTTTCAAAGGATCATCATCCTCCCTTGAGTTCAGTATTTGCATCTGATTAAGTCATCATGGGGCTTCCCAGGTGTCTCTAGTGGTAAAACCCACCTGCCTAGGCAGCAGACGTAAGAGATGCAGGTTTGACCCTGAGTCGGGAAGGTCACCTGGAGAAGGGCATGGAAACTCACTCCAGCGTTCTTGCCTAGAGAATCTCTTCCCTTGGAATCCTCTTCCTTTGGACAGAGGAACCTGGTGGGCTACAGCTCATTGGGTCACAAAGAGTTGGATGTGACTGAAGTGCCTTAGCACACATGCAAATTACTATTAAGTCTTCCTCTAGCCCTAATGGTCTAGGATTCCTATGCCCCCCAAATTTCTATTTGTATTTCTATATACATATATGAAAATAGAGGTCAATTATGAAAATAATATGAAGCTTCAATAAATATTGAATAAGAAAACAAACAGAATTTGAGTCTGGAATATACTGTTGGTAATGTTATCTCTGAAAAAAAAAAAGAGCAAGATTGTTTATCTACATTGAAAGTCACACCCAGACACATAATGTCACAGCAACTTGGTTGTTCAGTACAGACAGGAAACGTTTTTTTCATGTGTGTTTTTGGCAAAACTCTATGGCTTAGGATACTGGTAGGGTTTTTTGTTATAACAGTCTTTCATGTGGGAAAGTCACATTAGACGCTGTCTGGTTGCTCTTGGTTACGAAGACTTTTCCTATTTGACTCACCTTCAATTTTCAGGCAAATTCTCAGGCTTCCTGCTATTGTTTCTGGGTGTCTGCAAGTTTTTTTGTCTTTTGAAAGTCTGGGTGATAAAAGTGTTACATGGTCCATGTAACTTTAGAGGTGTAAATTATTAAAAACATAAAAGTGGTTGGATAAGAAACAGAGGCAGAATTTATCACAAATTCTAGATTCTTATCTAGTTTAATAAATCCCCCCTTTGAAATTAGAAGTGATAAGCTTTATCTACTTTCTGCATATGCCACAGGCACAATTTGGTATATTGTTTTGACTTTCCATATTGCTTGCCTGAATTCTAACATTTCAAAACTTCCTTAAGTCATCTTGCTGACCCTGGGAGACAAATACAAATATGGATAGTTTCTCTCTTCTGTTATGACTCTTGGTTATAAATTTTAGGTGCAAGATTGCTTCTTCATTTGATTACTATGATGCATTCCTAGCCAAGCTGCAGTGTAAAGAATAGATTTTTAAAGAGCTTACTGAGCTTTGATCTTAATAATGTGCTAAACATTTTCTACACACAATCTCAACAAATTCTCAAAATGATCCATTACATAAAATGAGGGTCAGAAAGATTAGTTAACTCAACCAAGTTTGCATGCCTAGTAAGTGGCAAAGCCAGGATTCAAACACAAGTATATCTGGAATCCAAGGCTTCCCTGGTGGCTCAGTGGTAAAGAATCTGCCTGCTAATGCAGGAGAGGTGGGAAATGTGGGTTTGATAGCTAGGCCAAGAAGATCCCCTGGAGAAGGAAATTGCAACTCCAGTACTCTTACCTGGGAAATCCCATGGACAGATGGGTGTGGTAGGCTAAAGTCCATGGGGGCATAAAAGACTAAAGTCTTTTTAGTGATATTAAAGTCTGTTTAGTGACTAAACAGCAACAGTATCTGAAATTCAAACCTTGTGTCTTTAACAACTATAGTGTCATTTCAGGGTAAATCATGGGATAACAACTTTCTTCTTTACATTTGCACAGTCTCATGTTTTTAACACTCTTACTAGCACATCCATTTAGCTTATTTGATCCTTATGGTGTTTTATGGGGGCAGCACAAAAGGGTGGATGCTAGGTTCATTTTACAGATGAGGATGCTCGGAGAGGATGGTCCAGCATCACAGAGCCAGCAAGTTGTAGTGCTAGCAACTAAACTTGTGTCTTTGAGCAGCTGTCCTAGTGAAAACTCCTTAAAACCAGGGTTATATCTTGAAAAGACTTTTTAAAACGTTAAAACCTTAAAAAAACAAAAGTTCAAACGTATCACAAATAAGGAACGACTGTCATATTGATCACAAAGTTTGGTTTTCCCTTCTTGCCTATTTCACATCTCAACCATTTTCTGGCCAGTTTGAATTCATGGTACCACCAGTCAATAATGGTAGTTAGAGTAACCCAGACCTCTGTGACTCTCTCTGAATTGTCACGCAATTCCTTGTATTTACTAGTCTGTTTTTCCTACCCAGTTCTGATGTTAAGCACAAAAACTGTTTTTCATAGGTCTTCCCTGGAGAGTGGGTGTCCACTAAAAGTTTCCTGAATAAAAAGCACAAGGTGTTACTGTTAAGGCATGTAATAATAACATTTAATGAGTGTTTACTCGTATTTTCTAGAAATATGGATTTAGCTGGGAGTCACAGCTGTTTTTTCTTGTCATTTTATTTATATTTGGTTGTGCTGGGTCTTGGTTGCCTCACGGGCTTTTCTCCTCGTAGTGGAGAGCCAGGCCTGCTCTCTAGTGTGGTGCATGGGTTTCCCATCGCCGAGGCTTCTCTTGTTGCAGAGCACAGGCTTTCGGGGCAAGGGCTTCAGTAGTTGTGGCACACAGGCTTAGCTGCCCTGCGGTATGTGGGATCTGCCCAGAGCAGGGATTGAACTTGTGTCCCCTGCATTGGCAGGCAGAGTCTTAACCACTAGACCACCAGGGAAGTCCCTTTAATCTTTAATATATATCATTCACTCTTGAAAGGATTTTAGGTACATCAAAATATGGATTCCTAACAGCTATCTTATTTCACCTCAATCTCACAGGTACAGAAAATGATGCACAAAGAATTCAAACAGTTTGCCAAAGACATATTATAAGTAAGAGGCAAGGTAAAAATTTGAACCCAGTCAGTGTAGTTTAGGAAAAGGAAGATTTCAAACTCATTAGCACTTAGCAAATTCTATTAGGTGGTATTCTTTTAGTCTTGGATCCATTTCATCAAAATGATGAAAATGCATTCTTATAGTGTTTTGCTACTGAAAGGATGTACGGAAGGAAATGCCATTTAAAAAAAAAAATACACCTTCAGATTTTCCTACAAAAATGAAATGGTACTCCATCATTGGGAGATTAGACTGGAAAAAATAAATGCTGCTTCAGCAGATTGTCTGCTGAGGATCTGACAACAGGAGCCAAAAATAGTTGGTAGTTGGTAGATAATAGCATGCGCTTGGGAGCAAGACAAATAGGTTTAAGACCCGGCTCTATCCATGTTAGGGGCCAAATCCCATAGAAGTCCACTCTCAGACAAGGATTTGCATGGCCCTTTGACATGGTGCCAAACTAACTGTGAAGTTTCACAGGTTATGTCCAGGCACACGAAGTACAACCCCATGTGCCTGGAAATTATTCTGTGTTAGTTATTCTCTATCTGCCCCTATTATTTTATCCTGGGGGAAAATCCAGGAAAAAAAAAAAATCCCACTGTCCCTTTTAGACCAGACCAGAGTCTCACTTGTCCTCTAGTTTCTGGGTTTGAATTTGCCAAGTCGCTGCACATCTTTAGTTGGAGTTCAGGAGGTGGGGAAGGAGAGAAGTGGAGGTGTTCCCTCCACACTCCCCCAGTAGGGCCAGAGTCTGACACTGGCTCTCTCTTGTATCAATAGTCACAGCTCCTGTTGAATGACTCTCTTGCATACAGTTAAAACTCTTCCTCTTGTGGATCCCAAAACCCAGCTCCCCTTTCTGATGCTTCCCCACTGTTGATAATCCTTGGTGCTTCTTCATCTCTTACTGGTTCCTTTAATTCTGTCCATACCTGTCTGTAAATAGCCCTTTCATCAAATTTTCTTTGCTCAAAGCCTTGAATGTACATCTTCCTGCTGAGGATCTGACTAATATATCCCTTATCAGTATGGAAATTCTTGTTAGGGATCTAAACGAAGCAGAGATGCCACAGCATGGCTTCCTTGGTGACTTAGTGGTAAGGAAGTTGCCTGCCAATGCAGATACATAAGAGACTCAGGTTCTATCCCTGAGTTGGGAAGACATAAGATACATGAGAGACTCGGGTTCGATCCCTGGGTTGGAAAGATACCCTGGAGTAGAAAATGGCAACCCACTCGGGTATTCTTGCCTGAAGAATCCCATGGATAGAGGAGCCTCGCGGGTTACAGTTCATGGGGTCACAAAAGAGTCAGACATGGCTTAGCGACTAAACAACAATGACAACCACAGAGACCCACAGCAGATGTATTTCACTACATGCTTCCTGTTGACCTTCATCTTTCTCTCCACGTGCTCTAGGATGAATGGGCTTTTGCTCTTCCCTTTGTGATACCTATATCCCTTAGATCATATCCTAAACTTCACTTCACATGGTTTAATCTTCTACCTTGATGTGCCAATGAGATATTAAGGAACCGAGAACATCTTTTTCTCCTTCGAGAATGTCTGCTTTTAAGACTATTGCTATGCTAGGTCCCTCAAAACAAAAACAAAATAATAGCTTATTTAAGAAGCCTAAAAAAAAAAAAAAAAAAAGCCTAAATAATGATGTAATTTTTGTGGTTGGTATCTGCTTTCTTCTTTCTGATGTTTTGTGCATCATGACTTGGAGTTGTCATAAAGAAACACAATTTACCAGGAAGAAAATAGTAGAATCCATTCATCGGATAGTTTAATATTATATATACTGCCTGGGCCAGACGCAGAAGATTTCTTAGAAGTCCACTAACCCCATCTCTTGTTTTATAGATATAGAGGTGAGTAAAATTGGTAAAGAATCTGCCTGCAATGCAGGAGACCTGGAATAGTTCCTTGGGTTGGGAAGATGCCCTGGAGATTGGAATGGCTACCCACTCCAGTATTCTTGCCTGGGAAATCCCATGGACAGAGGAGCCTAGGGGGCTATAGTCCATGGGGTCGCCAAGAGTCAGACGCGAATGAAGCGATGTAACATGCATGCACACCTGGATCATGCACTATGCCAGACAACAGGTATATGACAAGAAATAAGACAACTCACAGGTCCTTTCCTCTGAGGTCTTATCATATGAAGAAAGAGCCAGGAAGTTAAATCACATATATTTGTATAACTGAATCACTTTGCTGTACATCTGAAACTAACACAACATTATAAATCAACTATACTCCAGGATAGAATAAAAATCACATTAAAAAAAAGAAAGTTAAGTCTGCATTAACATTGAAAGGGAAAGCAATACCCACTAGAAGGGCAGTGTGCTATGGATGACCTGGCATGGTGAGTGACGCTAGGAGGGGTCAGGAATGGCCTCTGTAGAAGCTGCTGCTTCAAGTGGAAAGCTGAAAGGTGAGCAGAGGGAACTGACCCTGGGAATGTGAGTGGAATTGGTGAATGTGAGCCTCGGTGAAGCCAAAAGAAGGTTCTGTCTGCATGACTGGAATAAAGGCTTCAGAGAGAGCATGGTGAGAGGAGGGGCAATTAAGACGAACAGGCACAGGGGGCCAACACTATGCATGCCACACACGGTGACTCCTGAGCCTTCAGAATTTGGGGGATATAACTTAATACTATTAGTGAGACTGCTACAATTGCACATATTTAATTTTACATATAGTGTCATTTAATATAATTTTAATGTATACTATATTTTTCATGTTATAATTTTATATATAATACTTAGATGGTCATGTAAAACTGAAAAGAACTCGAAGAAAGCTAATTTAGCATCATCTGATAAGGTTGGGAAATAATCCTGGTGTGTTTATTAAATTGTGTGGACAGGTTAACTCAAGAACAAAATATCAATGATTAATCTAAAGACCCACAAAGATGGATCACAAGATTCATGAATGAATGAGAATGAGGGTATAACACTATCACTTCAACACAAACATCCATTGATTCAAATATTATACCTCCTAAAGGAGATCAGTCCTGGGTGCTCTTTGGAAGGACTGATGTTGAAGCTGAAACTCCAATACTTTGGCCACCTGATGTGAAGAGCTGACTCATTGGAAAATACCCTGATGCTGGGAAAGATTGAGGGCAGGAGAAGAAGGGGACGACAGAGGATGAGATGGTTGGATGGCATCACCGACTCAATGGACATGGGTTTGGGTGGACTCCGGGAGTTGGTGATGGACAGGGAGGCCTGGCGTGCTGTGGTTCATTGGGTCGCAAAGAGTTGTACTGAGTGACTGAATTGAACTGAACTGAAAACAAGTTTACCAGCTTATGTAGAAAAGAGGGGAGTGAATGTACATGAATTCCTATGGCATTTTGTTCAGTTGTTCCTTTAATGTAGTACTAAGATTGGGACTTCCCTGGTGGTCCAGTGGTTAAGACCTGAGCTTCCACTGCAGGGAGCATGGGTTTGAGCCCTGGCTGGGGAACTAAGATCCCTCATGCTGTGTGGTGTGGCCAAAAAATAAACACATAGAAGTAAGCAATACTAGGATTAAGTTTCAACATCTCATGGAAAGGAAAGTTAAATGGAAGAATGTTGATTCCCATCACACCATGAATTTTTCTAAAATTACAAGAAGGTCTTTAAATGCCCCCATTTGAATCCACTGTCCCATCATTTGACTTTAACCAGAGCACAGTTTTGGGGGCCCTTAAGGGAAAAGAGGGTGATAGAAGCAGGGAAGCTAGTATTTCTTCCTGTCAGTGAATTTACTGTGTACATAAACTTATTACATTCTCTCAGTAACCTCAGAGAAGCTGAATAACTCAAGAAGTTGATAACTCAAGGTTATCAAGCTAGAAATGGCAAAACTGTGATGTGAGCTATGGTTGGTCTCATATTAAAGCCCAAGTTTATCCTGTCTTACCATGGTTATTTTCATGCTCTCTGTTCAGTAGCAGAAAAGAGTGAGAATCAACTTTCTTGCTGTATCTCCAAAGTCTAGGAATGTGTCCAGAAGAGCCTAGAAAAGGAAAGAAGAATGTTGACCTGAACAAATTCAGCTTCTAATTATTGAGCATCTATTAAGTGCCGAGATTCATGCTGTGGATTTCATGATGAAAAAGGCAGGGTCTGAAACTTCAGGCAGCTAGACAACAAAATTTATGTTTAACAAAGTCATTCAACAGGAAAAAAATACAGTTCAATGTGATCACAGCTTTAATGGAATGAGTGTCAATTATATTCAAAGATTTCCAAGAATAATAATCTAGATGTACAGGGGCAAAAGAAATCTCTACCAAGGAAGTTCATACTGTGAACAGATGTTTGAGATGATCAATTGAGAGTTCAGAACCCTTTGAGGATTGAGGAGCTAATGGACATTGTGGTAACTATAGTAACTATGGAAGGTGATGAATTGTGTCAATTAATTTGACTGTGGTAACAATGTCCCAAGTCATCTCATTGTACTTGTTAAATATACACAATCTTGTTTGTCAATTTAATCTCAATAAACCTGAAGGGGAAAAAATACTTTGGAAAGAGTAGGAATGGAAACCTCCCATCACCTCGAATGCTGTTTATATGTCTGTAATTATTCCCGTCAACCATGCTCTGTGTGGGCTTCCCTGATGGCTCATCCGGTGAAGAATCTGCCTGCAATGCAAGAGACAGAGGAGATGAGGGTTTGATCGCTGGGTGGGGAAGATCCCCTGGAGGAGGGCATGGCAGCCCACTCCAGGATTCTTTCGTAGAGAATCCCATGCACAGAGGAGCCTGGCGGGCTATAGTCCACAGGGGTGGAAAAGAGTCGGACACGACCGAGCAGCTATGCACACATACACGTGCTCTGTGTGTGAGTGAAACCCTGTACCCTGGAACTAACCATACAGGAAGAACCACGCTGGTGTGACTTCAATTCTAGGGTTGGCCTCTCGTGAAAGCAGGAGAGCCCCACTATTCTCTAGAAGAGAATTTCCCACCACCAGTCATAGGAAAATAAAATGAAGAAATTGGCATAAATAACATTATAAAATGTCAAGTTCAGAAATAAGATCCTTTTTTTCTGGCATTTATTTGCCCAATAACTAGTTATTACGTGCTTCATCGGTGCCAGGCACTGTTCTGGGCTCTGCTAAAAGTGTGATGAATAAGTTAGATATGGTCCCTCCCTGCAGATGACTCACAAAATAAAATAAGGTTAATAAGGAGATATACTTTACAAAAAAAAAGACTCTGCCCTTAGATATGTGCTCAGGTTGTATAGGTCCTTATCTGGTTTGGGATGAGTCATTCTGGAAATCAGGAGTGATAGAAATCATCTTTATGTTGGGGTGATTTTAATTTTCTGCCCTATTCAGATCTATTTTTCACTCTTTTGCAAATTTATTTTTTTTGAAGTATAGTTGATTTACAATGTTGTAAATTGTTTACAAATGTTAATTTTAACAATGCTGTAAATAATTTACAATTGTTCATTGTAAATTACAATTGTTCAACTTACGCTGTTTACAGTTGTTGCTAACTCCTGTTATACAGCAAAGTGATTTGGTTATTATATATATACATATATATATCCATTCTTTTTTAATATTCTTTGCCTTTAAGGTTTGTCATAGGATATTTTTTTAATTAGAGTATAATTGCTTTACAGTGTTGTGTTCATTTCTGCTGTACACCACCATCAAACAACTATAAGTACACATATATCCCCTTCCTCTAGAACCTCCCTCCCACGCCCCCAACTCCATCCCTCTAGATCATCACAGAGCACCATGCTGAGCTTCCTTGACTTGTATACACTATCATGTATAAAATAGATAGCTAGTGGGAAGCTGCTATAGTCTTCATCCTTTATAACCATCCTGTTTGCATTGAGAAATTGACTGGTATGGACCCCATTGAAGAGCATGGGCTTTGGCTTCTGCTTCGCTAAGCCAATGGGACCCCTGCCCCCAGGAAACTGTGGGAAAGGGGACCCTCATGATGCCTTGGCCCTCAACATAAGGCCATGTACAACTCCTCTCAAGGTGAACTTCTCTATGTGACTTCCCTTGAAGTCCAATGTCTGCTCCCTCCTCTCTCCATTATGCCTCAGAGGTGGTAACTCAGCCACTATTTACCACCTGAAGATTACTGCATGATTCCATGGGTTTCCCGTCTATCCACTTGCATCATTATAAACAGTTCTTTGTAAATGACTCATCCTTAAATTATTCTCATTTGAGTGGGTGTTCTGTTCCCTGGTGGGACCCTGACTAACACCTTTGTTGTATCCAAGTTTCTATTCTTTATTTACTTATTCTGCTTACATCGATTGATACCACACCCTCAACCTGGTATAGAGGAAGACACACACAGACAATAGAATACCTGCCTAAAACAAGCACTCACACATACTCTTAGTAGGAACTTTATTAATCTGTCAAAACAAGATGCACTGATCCAAGAAATGCCATGTAAGGAATTTATCCTGTCCATTACAGTAGTATTTGTAATAACAAGATACAGAAATCACTGGTTAGATATATTATGGTACATTCAAACAATAGAATGACTTGCAAATACTAAAAAGAATGCAAAGATCTATATATAATAATATTGAAATGTCTCCAAGAAATGTTAAGAGAGAAATCAAAGTACTCTATAGTATTTTATATTTCTATTTGGGTAAAATACACAATATAGTGTATCTGCTACATGAGTGGGTCTACACATAAAATTTGGTTTTGTATTTTTTTGGACGTATAAAAAAAGAAATTTTGAAAGGGATATGAAGAGAGACTAGGGAAACAAGACTGTTACTTGACATTCTTTTAGCTTTTTGTATCTGTTTTATTCAAAAAGAAAACAACAAGGGCTTGAATTAATTTTTTTAAGTAACATAAAAACAGAAATAGAGATGTAATTTCAACCCCCTGTTTTGCTTCACTTAATAGAGGAGTTCTGAAATAGTAGTCAGAGGAAATAAAATAGCTCCCTAAAACAAATTTACAAGAAACAACATCAGTACATTAAACAATATTACTTGTGAAATCTGAAATGGCAACATTTTACCCCACTTATTTCACATGAAAATGTATTGAAACTGACTTCAAAGGCTGAACCACATGTCCTTGACAGCCACCAAGGGCCTGTTAACATAACCTCTGCCTGGTTCCTCTCTTATTATTTTTGCAATACAATTATAACTGAAAGTCCCCAAACCTTGTAATTGTCAACTAACTTTTGGAAAATGTGAATGGTTGACCAAAGATTTAATGGGAAGGCCCCTCCTACACTCTCTGAACTTTGTGGTGGTCTTTGGGTACAAAATGACCCAGCTGCAGCAATCCTCAAAGATGAGCCAAAGGAGAAAATAATTGTCTTTTCAAAAAGGGTTTCTCTCTGGACATCAAAGATCTCAGAGAAGGAGTCTGTATAATATTATTTCCTTTTCCCAGAATTTATTGGCATCTATCCAAGAGTTTTCACTGAAAATTAACATCCTCCTGGGTACAGATAGGTTTGATATCTGAGCTCAGCTGGGTCACCCTATTTTTGTGTGAAGTACAATAATATTCTGTCCATGCCTTGGGCACTGTTATTAATCCAGCACAGTTTCATATCTCTTCTTCCTGTTTCTGCTTTTCACAAATAATCACAACAAACTAGAGATAGCAAATATTCCTGAAAGTACAAAATAATAGCTAATGCACATACAAAGCCATTGTGAGCTTTAATTTCATTCTAGGAGAATACAGATCATGAGCATTATAATTTCTGATAGAGACTTCCATGCACGCAAGCACATTACATTAATTATTTTCCATTCTGCTTGCTTATTGACACAGTTTCTGCTGTGATTGTTCCTCATGTGTGCTGCAAAGAGGCTAAATAAACAAGGTTAAAGAAAATATTTTGTAGGAGATCTTGCCCAATGAACAGGGAATACTATATTATTAGTATTCTGCTAACTCTGTGAGAGTTGGACTATAAAGAAAGCTGAGCACCGAAGAATTGATGCTTTTGAACTGTGGTGTTGGAGAAGACTCTTGAGAGTCCCTTGGACTGCAAGGAGATCCAACCAGTCCATCCTAAAGGAGATCAGTCCTGAATATTCTTTGGAAGGACTGATGCTGAAACTGAAACTCCAGTACTTTGGCCACCTGATGTGAAGAGCTGACTCATTTGAAAAGACCCTGATGCTGGGAAAGATTGAGGGCAGGAGAAGAAGGGGACAACAGAGGATGAGATGGTTGGATGGCATCACCGACTCAATGGACATGGATTTGGGTGGACTCCGGGAGTTGGTGATGGACAGGGAGGTCTGGCGTGCTGCGGTTCATGGGCTTGCAAAGAGTTGGACACGACTGAGTGACTGAACTGAACTGAACTCAAAATACTAGTCTTTCCTATTGCAATTAGTTCTCATCTATTAAACTATAGCCACGCACTGGACTAAGTACATTACATGTATTATTGCCTTTCAACCTCATGATAATCTTTGAAATAAAGATTTTGATTCTTATTTTACAAATGAGAAGTGGAAGTTCAAGAATATTATCTGGGATTGACATAGCTAATAAATGGCAGAGCCAGTGCTTGTTTTCAGTGTACATGTCTTTTCTTCTAAATCCCAAGAACAGGATTAACTTTTTTTTTTTTTTTTTGCATGCTTAGTCACTCAGTCATGTCCAATTCCTTGCGATCCCATGGACTATAGCTTGCCAGACTCCTCTGCCCATGGAATTTTCCAGGCAAGAGTACTAGAGTGGGTTGACATTTCCTACTCCAGCAGATCATCCCAACCCAATGATCCAACAGGCAATTCTTGCATCTCCTGCATTGACAGGCAGATTCTTTACCACTGTGCCACCTGGGAAGCCCTAACTTTATAGTTAGAGCTTAGTACTACTGGAGGATAGCAGGACTAACATTGCAGAGCTTTAAATCACCAAATTGGCCACCATTTTATCTCTAAAGAAAGTGACTTACCCAAAAGACCCAATAACTCTCCTGCCGCCAAAATGAAACAGCAGTACATATCCCAATGTTAAAAAACCAAAGTTAGAAACTTCTGATAGTTCTACTCACCTACTTTTCTGCCCCTATCTGTGGCTTGAAAAAGACCCTTCTATGGGTTTTCCTGGAAATATTCAGACTCTCCAAACCTCTACTGAGAGGGGTTTTTATTGTTCCATATTTGGGCAACAGAACTACAAAGTGAAAGAGAGATGACAAAATTCAAGCAAATGCATCACAAAAAGTCCCTTTCTGGAGACTCACAGACTTAGAAAATGAACTTATGGTTGCTGAGGTGGGGGGTGGGTGGCGGGGAGGGACAGTTAAGGAGTTTGGGATCGACGTGTACACACTGCTATATTTAAAATGGATAACCAACAAAGACCTACTGTGGAGCAGAGGGAACTCTGCTCAGGGTTATGTGGCAGCCTGGATGGGAGGGCAGTTTGGGGGAGAATGGATACACATATATGTGACTGAGTCCCTTCACTGTTCACCTGGAACTCTCACAACATTGTTAATCAGCTACACCTCAGTATAAAATAAAGAGGAAAAAAAAGGTGATATTACTAGTTAGAGCATAAGAGACAAGGAGATACTGAGGACACCTTTCTCTCTCAGTTAGTACAAAATAATGAACAAAAGTATCTTTCTGTGTAATATATTTCAACACAAGATATGATCAGAATAAAATATTGAAATATAAAAAAAAAAAAATCCCTTTCTGAATTGTTTTAAAACACAGGCCATGGCCGAGAAGACCTTTGTTTACAAGAGAATGAGATTTTCCTTTTCCAGAGAAATTCCTCTCACTTCTTTGCCTATGAACAAAAGGGCAATAATCCAAGTACTGTCTCAGGCTGAGTACAAAACCACAGCCACGGGAATCTTGGAAAGGGCTTTTAATAAATGCAAGGATTAAACCAACGGCCACACTGATTGGGCAATGGCATGCGTTCCTTTTGGTGACGTGCCTGCCCTCTCGGTAGATTGTGCTGATCAGTTACCATATCCCTTTGAGCTCAGAGTCACTCTCAGGATGAATAGTCCATTATACAGTCCAAACCACAGAACACAAAGCTTGAAGGGGCTACAGAGGTCTTTAATTTCAAGTTTTCCAATTTCTCCCTGCCCTAGCAACCCATCCCTCAACTCATATTTTACAGACGAAGGGTGGCATGACTACTGCCTTGCCAATAAATAGCTAAATTAGGATTCTAAACCAAATTTCTGAATTTCTGACCCTCTGCTCATTCCACAACATGAGAGGACTTTATTTTGAATCCTAGCTAGCTTCTTAACAGTGGGCAAGCAAACTCTCTAAATCTCAAATTTTCCCATCTGTAAAGTGGGAACAATGGTACTTGTCTTATAGGTTTGTTCTGTGATGACTGTGAAGAGGTTAATGCTGTGCTTGATACATGGTAAGTGCCAAGTTAATATGTTATCATCATCATCATTAATATAATGTTCTCAAGTCAAAGTCTGTTCTCTAAGATGTGATACACATATGGGTTTTTAAATTACATTTACCCTCTATGAATGCTCAATTGTCATTGTAAGTTGAATTAAGGTCAAATATAATGTAATATGGGCTTCCCAGGTGGCTCAGTGGGTAAAGAATCCACCTGCAAAGCAGAAGATGCAAGTTTGATTCCTGGGTCAAATCCCTGGAGGAGGGCATGGCAACCCACTCCAGCATTTTCACTCTTGGAAAATCCCATGGACAAAGGAGTCTGGTGGACTATAGTCCAAGGTATTGCAGAGTCAGACTGAGGCAACTGAGCATGCATGCACATAATGTAACATATATAATACACAATTTCTCTTCCTATTTACACTTCTTTTGGATTAACTTCTAACTGATCAAGGAGAAAAGGTCTGCAGTAAGACATGTGAGAATGGGAAGTCCCTCTGTAAATGGTTTTGCTTTTATCTCCTTTAACTATCTCCTTCAACTGCATGTCCCATGACCAGTCATCAGCATCACTATTCACTAATTGATTTGCTATGTCAGAAATATGGTGATCTTTTCCTTTTTAAATTAATTTTAATTGGTATAAAGTTGACGTACAATGTTGCATGATCTTCTTCAACTACTACTTTTCTACATTTTCATCCCACACTTCAAGCTAATCAGTGACTTAATCTTGTAATTCTTATTACTCTTATCCGTATATAGTCTACCCCATTGCTCCATCTTCATCATAATGACATAAATGTTGACCATCATTTATCATTTGAATTATTTAAGAATCTCCTATTGCTCCTGGCTCCCCATTTTCCATGCTACAGCCAGAGGTATCACTCTAAAACAAAACAAAACAAAGATCATCTTTCTGTTTTGTCAAAAAACATTCATGGACCCCAACTGTCCACAGAAAAAAGCCTAAACTCTGCCACAAGACATACAAGACAAAAGAGCCCTCTTCAGCCTCAATTCCCAACTATTTTGACCTCAAATGCTGAAATACTTGTAGTTTTCCAAACATGCTAAAGATTTCTGGCCTTTCTTCTAATCATGCTCTTCTCATGACACTATCTAGTTTAATGATTAACTTCTTTTTACTCTTCAAAACTCAGCTCAGGTTATTCCTCCCTGTAGGCAGCTTCCTCTGTATTTAACAGACCTCACTCCCCAGGTCTCATTGCTGTGAATTTCATATGCCTCTATTATTATACTGTTTTGGAATTTTTTACTTGTCTCGTTCCTCCACTAATTGGAAATTTCCTGGCTAGAGAGTGTTTTTTTCTTATTGGTACCTTCATGTCTATCCTAATATCTGGCAGAGAGTGAGCACTCAATTGATTAGTTTTCATGAGTGAGAACCTCCCAGACCCTTGTGATTGATAATTAGTTATTGCTATGTGTTATTGCATTTAGCTTACACATTTTAGAGATGGAAGGCTGGATGAAGCTCCATGTGCCATTGGCAGTGGAGTGAATACTCACAACCATAAAACAGGGTGTGCACAACCACAACTCCAGAGACCTTTAATCTGGTCTGGAATATGATGCAACCCTGGCACCACCCTCTGTCTTTCTTTCCAAAGAATACACTGGACCTTTAAATATGGTTTCCATCTGTGATGGTTAGAACCCAACATGATGTGATGCTCTCTCACAACTTCCATCCTTCCATCCCAGAGTCATCAGTGGAATTTTGAAAGCTTCATATAAAATACAGGATGAATAATTATAAATACTTTTGTACACAATAACTCAGAATTGTGCATGAGTGGTAGGGTAGTCATTGTATTTAATATGAAGTATGATCAATTTCATAGGCATGCTTTCACATGTTCAGAGTTTTCTGGCAATGTATTCTTTTTTTTAAGATATTCAACACTTTATTGTAAAATAGGCTTTGTGTTAGATGATCTTGTCTGGCAATGTATTGATGGAAAGGACCATATTTTCTCAAAAACTTCAAAACAATTATATAATGAGTACTGCTTATGTGCCAAGACTTATTCTAAGCTCATTATACATATTGACTTATTTGATTCTCCCAATAACCCCAATGAAGGAACTACTATTATTACGTCTATCTTAGTGATAGAAATTGATGCTCAGAGATTTGCCCTTGTTTATCTTTTATTGTTTGTACCTAGTATTATTAACATTCAAATAATTTTTGAATGAATGAATGAATACCACACTACCAATAATTAGTTACTGTGACTTTTATTACTGTCATCAGGAAAAAAATAATGTTTATCTACCTGAGATGACAAGACCACATATGAATTGACCTTTGAAATTACTTCCACTATCTCAAAAAGAAGACTGTGGAGCATTCTCATTTTAAAATAGAGATAACAATGCCTTAAGTTTCTGTGTCATACACTTGACATTTCACTTTTTCCAAAAGTCTGTCCTTTACACCACTGTGAAATTTCAGTATGATATATGATACATATCAAACTTTTGCCTTAGCCGTGTATCCAGCAGTTATTCATTTAATGCGCCAGATACTCTCCTAGATGTCAAGCAAACAAAGATGTATAAGACAAGCTCCTTCTCTTGAGGAGCTTATAATTAAATGGAGGAGACATGCAGGTAACCACATTAGTACTCATATCTATTAATACTATGAACATACTTGGTGCATTTTGTACACATTTTCTTATTTAATCTTGACAAGGAACTTCCAGGGTAAGCCAAGGAAATCAGGGGTATAATTGGTTCAAGATCACTTCACTAATAAGGGTTGAATTAGGATTTAAACCTAGGACTGTCCAATCTCAGGGCTCATCATATGATACTATGGACAGTAATGTGAAGTACTTTAATCCAGAGGCTGATAGAGAAGGCAGGATAACATAGAGGAGAGAGAAAGTAATTTTTCCACTGACAGAGAAAGAAAGACCTGTGTGTTTTTCTGCACTCATGTATTTGAGGCAGAGATAGCTTCCTAGAAGAGATTTTAGCTGTGGAGAGAAGTTAAACTCACAAAACAATTGGTTAAGGTCCCAGAGTTAAAAGTAATTAGCACAACATTGTAAATCAACTATACGTCAATAAAATTAATTAGCTATTGCTGGGAAATGAGTTACATATAGTTAGTGTTAGTCGCTCAGTTGTGTCCAACAACTCTGTTCGACCCCATGGACTGTAGGCTACCAGGTTCCTCTGTCTATGAAATTCTCCAGGCAAGAATACTGGAGTGGGTTGCCATGGCCTCCTCCAAGGGAGTTTCCTGACCCGAGAATAGAAGCCAGATCTTCTGCATTGCAGGCAGATTTTTTACTGTCTGAGCCACCAGACAAGCCAGAGCTACATGTAAGGAAGTGGCAATAGACAATGAGATTGTCCATCTAAGAAACTTCTACTTCATCTTATCGGAAATGGGATTTTATGATACTCCAAATAATTGTATTTTAATTTGTATAAAAGATCATACAGTTCAGCTCAGTCACTCAGCCATGTCTGACTCTTTGCGACCCCATGAATCACAGCATGCCAGGCCGCATTAGCTATCTCTAAAGGATTTTTTAAGAAGGAGATAGATTGAGAGCAAAGATATCAGTCTAGACAATAGCAAATAAGGATCTGAACTAGGGAAGGAATATTGTTGGGACTGGAGAACACATCACTAGTAGGATATTTAAAGCAAAGGATCAATAGAATTCATGGATTGAATGTGGGCACACTTACAGTCTGGCAATCTATTGAATTTAGCCCTGTAGCATGTTTATTTCTTTAGCTGTGTTGAGTGGTTATGGAATTTAAACAATACCTGATTTTACCAGGCACTTACTATGTGCCAGATAAAATCTTAAGCCATCACAAAAACATGTGGTAGGTATTATCATTATTCTCATTATAGTTATAGAAAGTGAGACATAGAAAATTTAAATAACTTCCCTAAGGATAGATATAGAGCTACTGTAATGCAAACTGTGAGGCTATGCCAAGACTTCCTGTTCCCTTTAGGAACAGAACATATGGCTATAATGGCTGGCAGTATTGCTACTGGACAGCCCTCAGCTCCCAGTCCCACTAAGGGAAAAGAGCCACATTGCTCAAAGCCATATCTTTTGCAGGGGAGGCCTAGGCTTCCCTGGTGGCTCAGATGGTAAAGAATCTGCCTGCAATGTGGGAGACCTGGGTTCGATCCCTGGGTTGGGAAGATCCCCTGGAGAGGGCATGGCAACCCACTCCAGTATTCTTGCCTGCAGAATCCCCATGGACAGAAGAGCCTAGCAGGGGTCCCAAAGAGTTGAACACAACCGAGCAACTCAGCACAGCACACAGCACAGGGGAAACTTACAACCAATAATTGGCAGAAGCAGGGTTATAAAGTCCCTCCCAAGCTTGAAAAAGTTCTGAAAGCCCATCCCAATTCAGTTCAGTTCAGTCGCTCAGTCCTGTCTGACTCTTTGTGACCCCATGGACTGCAGCACGCCAGGCTTCCCTGTCCATCACCAACTCCAGGAGCTTGCTCAAACTCATGTCCATTGAGTCGGTGATGCCATCCAACCATCTCATCCTTTATCGTCCCCTTCTCCTCCCACCTTCAAAGTTTCCCAGCATCAGGGTCTTTTCCAATGAGTCAGTTCTTTGCATCAGGTGGCCAAAGAATTGGAGCTTCAGCTTCAGCATCAGTCCTTCCAATGAATATTCCTGATTTATTTCCTTTAGGATTTATTGGTTTGACTCTCCTTGAGAGGCCAAGGGACTTTCAAGAGTCTTCTCCAACACCACAGTTCAAAAGCACCAATTCTTTGGTGCTCAGCTTTCTTTATGGTCCAACTCTCACATCCATACATGACTACTGGAAAAAACATAGCTTTGACTAGACAGACCTTTGTTGGCAAAGTAATGTCTCTGCTTTTTAACATGCTGTCTAGGTTTGTCATAGTTTTTCTTCCAAGGAGCAAGTGTCCTTTAATTTCAGACTGCAGTCACCATCTGCAGTGATTTTGGAGCCCAAGAAAATAAAGTCTCTCACTGTTTCCATTGTTTCCCCATCTATTTGCCATGAAGTGATGGGGCTAGATGCCATGATCTTAGTTTTTTGAATGCTGACTTTTAAGCCAGCTTTTTCAGTCTCCTCTTTCACTTTAATCAAGAGGCTCTTTTTAATTCCTCTTCGCTTCATTCCATAAGGGTGTGGTCATCTGCACATCTGAAGTTATTGATATTTCTCCCAGCAATCTTGATTCCAGCTTGTACTTCATCCAGCCTGACATTTTGTATGACATACTCTGCAAATAAGTTAAATAAGCAGGGTGACAACATACAGCCTTGACATACTCCTTTCCCAATTTGGAACCAGTCTGTTGTTCCATGTCTGGTTCTAACTGTTGCTTCTTGACTTGCATGCAAATTTCTCAGGAGGCAGGTAAGGTGGTCTGGTATTGCCATCTCTTGAAGAATTTTTCAGTTTGTTGTGAGCCACACAGTCAAAGACTTTGGTATAGTCAATAAAGCAGAAGCACACGTTTTTTTCTGGAACTTTCTTGCTTTTTCTATGATTCAACAGATGTTGGCAACTTGATCTCTGTTTCTTCTGCCTTTTCTAAATCCAGTTTGAACATCTGTAAGTTCTCGGTTCACGTACTATTGAAGCCTCGCTTGGAGAATTTTGAGCATTACTTTGCTAGCATGTGAGATCAGCTTCAGACAACTCCACAAGTCTGGTTTGACAGGAGTCTACATAGCTCTACTTCTTTTTTTGTCCAATGCTGCTTCCCTCCTTAACCCCCACAGCTTTGATCTCAAGAGCACTCCTTAATAAACATCCTACACTGATCTTCATCTCAGAGTACCCTCTCAGAACTCTCTTCTAAACAGCCAACAAATGACAGGGATAGCATTGGGATTCAATTGGACTGGTGTAATAGCCATGGTTTAAAACACTTTTCTATGTACCTCTGCAAAATCAAAGACCGTAGGGCAATGTCCAGGACTGCAAAAAAAATGATTAATAAATGAACACATTATGACTTCTACTTTTTTTTTTGACTTCTACTTTTTGTATTACTTCATGATGCAGAAAAGTCATTCAATAAAATTATTCTTGAAAAGAAGAGAATTGAGAAGATGCTGAGCTATGTGTTGTCAAAATCAAGAAAGGAGACCATTTCTAGTTGACTAGAAATAAGAATTAGTCAACTACATCAAGCACTAAAGAAAGACTAAATGGAATAAGGACTGGTAAGTGTCCACTGACTCTGGCAATGGGATAGTTTGAGCAATCCAAGTGAGGTCTGTTGACATGACGCAGTGCAGTCATGAACTATACTACTGTGTTATGGAAAGAACAGGATGATGAGAGAATGAGATGAAAGAACATAAGGTTGAGGAGTTATCGTAAACTATGCTGTCAAGGAGATTGGCTTTCAAGGGAGCCAGGATGGAGACTTGGTATTTTCTAACATTGTTCATCTGTGAAGGCTGAGCTCGGTCTATGTCTTCTGCGTAAGCACAGGGATTCTGGAGTAACATCGTTTGTAATAAGGTGGCACAGTGGTAAGGAATCCGCCTGCCAAGGCAGGAAACGCAGGAGACATGGGTTCGATCTCTGGGTTGGAAAGATCCCCTGGAGTAGAAAACAGGCAACCCACTCCAGTGTTCTTGCTTGGAAAACCCCAGGGACAGAGTAGCCTGGCGGGCTACAGTCCATAGGGTCGCAAAGAGTAGGACACGACTTAGCGATGGAACAGCAACAGCAAGGAATCTTAAGCCAACGTCTGAGGTTCTGTGAACAGTCATTCACACCACATCTTCTCCTTTCTCAAGAACTGGAGGTTCCCAAAACTGAATCCTCAAACCCCTCCCTGTGATGTGGTCAAGCCGCGTGGTTGGTCACTTTGGGCCTGGTGCCCGTATTTGTCGATTTTTTGGAAGCCAAGTTTCAGGTAAGAAGTTCCTGACCTAAGGCCACAGGGGTGGGTGGCCTGGAGAAATAACCACAGAAAGTAGTTCCCACGAACCCACAGAGCACAGAAACCATGTTTGAAATGCTGATGTTTGTGCTCATTTATTCTCAGCAGCGTGCAGTACCAAGCATTATGTAATAGAGGCAATAGCAGCTAAACCTTTAAAAAATAATCTCTGTGGTAAATTTGAAAACAAAATGTTGAAGCCTGGAACATTTCAGATTTTCCACTCAGTGGATTGAATTGCCAGATACTTCAGTATCACTTTCTCTCCATTTAGCTCTGGAAAGCAAAGGTCAAATGCATGACCTCCCAATTTCCATGTTCTGGAAGGAATAGACACTGAAGCTTTGAAATGGAAACCGAGCTCTGAGATATGGTACTATGTAGATGCAAATACATGTTATTGAAGTTGTATGGATATCTTACAGAAAGTGGGATTTTATCTGTTAGTTATGATAAACCATGTAACTCCCAGTTTACTATAACTCACTGTAACTGGGTTGAGAGATTATGTGTCAATGGTCTTGCCCAGATCTCTTGTGGCTTAAAAAAAAAGAGTAGTGTGAGAACTCTTAATTGATAAATTCTAAAATCCTTCCTCAATTTCCCTTTTAAACCATTTTAGCAGGAAGAACTTTTAATCTCCAAACCTCTTAGCAAGAAATTTAATATTATTCTCTTTCAGTAAATCAGATGGCCTGTTCTCACCCTCCGTGTTTCTGAAAAAAGTAAGAAAATGTAAGCAGGCTTCAGTATGACGCCCCCTCCTCAGTGTAACACAAGAAGAACACAAGAACAGTGGCAGTCTCATGCCAGCTAGGACATTCAGCGATGGACACTCTGCCCACTACCCTTAACACCACGTTATAGATGTGCATGTGTGCACATTTGTGTATGCGTGCACATTGTGTGTGTGTGTACGTGTGTTTGTGTGTTGGAAGGGGAGGTGATTCTCCCCTAAGAGCTGATGAGCCTTAACAATCAGTTTCTGGCATTCCAATCCTTGTGGCCATATTCCCATTTAAGGTCACTCATATAATCTAGGCCCTACAAAGGGTCCCCCTATTAAAGAAAACTAGTAAAATGCCATCTCCCCCAATTTCAAAAAGTGAAAGTTGCTAAGCCGTGTCTGACTCTGCTACCCCATGAACTGTAGCCCGCCAGGTGGCCATGGAATTCTCCAGGCAAGAATACTGGAGTGGGCTGCCACTTCCTTCTCCAGGCGATCTTCCCAACTCAAGGACTGAACCCTGGTCTCTCACATTGCAGGCAGATTCTTTACTGTCTAAGCCATCAGGGAAGCCCAATTTCTGGTGAAGCTTTAAAAATACTTAAAAAAATTTTTTTTCCTAATTTATTCCATTTCTATCTTTTCCAGTTCTTGAAGCCTTTCTTCATAAAAGGTGAGACTCAAGGTCCCAAAGGATATTCTAGGAATGGGTGAGAAGTAACTGGTTAGTAATCGTCAACTCTGCCTTTTGTCAAAAGCTAATAATACAGGCCCCTACCCAACCAGAGGCATGGAAACATAAAGTTTAAAACACTTTCTTGAAAAGGAAGCTTGAAAGAGTCACAGTTTTTTCTCACAGCAGTGCAAATTTAATATCTGAACTGTACTATACACTCTTCACCTCCCAGCCCTTATCATACTAGCGTGCTTCTGACAAATGAGACTTCCCAGAAGGAATATGCACCCGTGTGAGGTTTTGACCTTCAGTGTCTGGCTCTGAATGAAAGCAGCTGGGAGTACACAACTGTCACATTCTCTCTTAAAACAAAAGCAGCAACAAAAATCCCACTCCTGCCTCTCAAAAAGCTATTCCTCCAACTTCAAATGAAGGTCTGTAACTGCAGCTTTCACCCAATGTCTTGACATCAAATTACTTGATTAAAAGATAAATACAGAATGGGATGTTGCTTTTGCTGAAAGATATAATGATTGAGATATACATTCTAACAGAAACATCATTGCTTTATTTCACTAAATGTTATCCATTCTTTCCACACAACTAAAATGTAAAACCAGAATATTATCCAATTTTCATAGAAGTCACAAAGAGAGAACTAAGCTGAATAGTAAAATGTGTAGAAACTGGGGGATTTAAATCAGCCTCTGGAATATATATAATCTCAGTTTTATTTCTGTTCATTAAATTCTATCCCACCATTTCTCCTTCTATAACTCAATCACTTTTTTTCCTCGCATTTAAAAAATACTCTTTTCCCAGTTCTCTGCTTGTCTCTGAAGTGTCCCTCGAAAATACCACCCTCAAGAATATCTGGTCAGGAATATCATCTGTTTATTTATTCCCTAAATGGGATACATAAACGAAAGAAATAGACATAAATCCTTACATTCTTGGAATTGATAATGGGGGAAATGGATGGAAGACAGGCAATAAATAATAAACAGAATAAACAAGTAAAATATATGGCATACTACATGGTGAAAGTGCTACAGAAAAACATATAGCAGGATCAGCAGTACTGAGAAGCAGGAAGTGGGTGTGCAGTTTGTGATTTTAAACAGATAGGGTAGTTGGATGGATTTTCTTGAGACAACAATATTTAGGCAAAGGTTTAAAGCAGGTGTAAGTGCAAGGTGGGTGTCTGGGAGAAGAGCGTATATGACAGCCGTTGCCTGCAGCAGAGCAGATGGCCAGTGCAAAGGTCCTCAAGCAGGAAGTGCCTAATGAACAGGAGGAAGATCAAGGAATCCAGAGCGAGCAAGGGAAAACTAATAGGGGACAATATCACAGAGACAGAAGTTGGGTAAGGAGGGTCTCCTGACACTTTCAGGATTTTGGCATTATTCAGTGAGATGTAAGTCACTGGGGTGCCGTTCTGAGATGTAAGCCATTGGAGTACTGGTTTTTTGTTGTTGTTTTTTCTTTAGCCCTAGTCAATCACTGACCTGCATTATGCCTCTATACATGTACCTTTTAAAATATATATACTTATTTTTAATTGAAGGATAATTGCTTTACAATACATTAGAGGGTTTTTAACAAAAGAATGTTATGATCCTTCTTGCTTTTTAGAAAGATGACTCTGACTGCCAAGTTGGGAACAGACTGAGGAGGAAGCCACAGTGAGAAGGAGTGGTTAGGAGGCTACTGCAATGATTCAGGCAATAGGTGATTATAGCTCACACGAGGGTGAAAGAAGAGGAGGTGGGAAGAAGTTCTCACTTGACCACTTTTTAGATCTATTTTGAAGGAGGAGCCAAAAGAATGTCCTGAGAGATTGGACGTAGGATGTGAAAAAAATGGTCCGCCTTTTCCAATGTCAATACCCTGCATGAAAGATAAACTCTGCTTTAACTTCTCCACCTCAAGCACTTTCTTCTTAGTGCTAAAATCTTTTTTTTTTTTAATTTAATTAAAAAAAAAATTGGCAGCACCATGCAGCATGTGAGATCTCAGTTCCCTAACCAGGAATTGAACCTGTGGCCCCTACATTGGAGGAGCAGAGTCTTAAACACTGGACTGCTAGGAAGTCCCTGAAACAGTTTTTATATGACACTAACATTTCACGTAGATTCTTGTATCTTTGTTGTTTCATCCCACACAGACTTAGATGGGAAATAAAAAGTTTAAGGGGTTATAACTGCTTGACTGTAGGAGAGGCCCGTCTGTATGGAAGTGGGACACACTCGGAGTTTTTTTGTTTTTCATTTGCTCTCCTTAAAAAAAAATGGCCAGCAATTAAGTTGTCACAGAACAAACAGAACCTGTACTCGGTTCACAATTTATGAGGCTGATAAATTTATGAGGCTGTTGACAATTCCATTACAGTTCTGACAGTTACAGCTTTTATTTTTCTTCAAAACATCAAGATATTCTATTTGGATGTTGCTGGGACAGAAGTGAGAGGAATCTTGGCATTTGAGCAAGATGATTGTCAGAGGGAGCAATACTAACCATGAGATGGTCTTGCCATTTTTGTCCCAAAGCCAGCTTTAAGGGTAATAATAATCAAGTACACAGAGTGCTTCTCAGAGGACTGAGCTGTTTTACATGCATCCACCTATGTAATCCTCCCAGCAACTGGCGGATTATGTGTTGTTGGCTGCATAGTACAGAGAAACATATTGCCTCATAATATGTATATTGATTTCCCCAAGTTATATCACTGGTAAATGACAGAGCTAGGCTCAAAACTGGGTTTAGAATTTAATTCTAGTCATATTTCTACTATGTTGCATTGACGGATCTGGAAAGAGAAAGTAGACCAGAAAAGAACAATGTTATTTCACAATCTTGTTAAAGATGGGTCTTTCCAGGAACATAAAGGGGTGGTGTTCAACAAGTCTGTGGGATATCTAAGGCCTTGACCTGAGATGCAGACTCACCCAGGACCAAACTCTGCCTATTCCATTTCTCTCCAGATGGAAGCCTTCAGCCTCCACCAGCTCCAAAAGGAGTAATTCCTCCAGACCCTATGTTTTGATTGTAGAGGACATTCATTTCCTGTCCCTAAACTCCTTAGGTGCATCCCAGGTGGTGCTAGTGATAAAGATTCTGCCTGCCAATGCAAGAGATGTAAGAGACACAGGATCGATCCCTGGGTCAGGAAGATCCCCTAGAGATGGTAAAGGCAACCCATTCCAGTATTCATGCCTGGGAAATCCCATGGACAGAGGAGCCTGGTGGGCTACAGTCCATGGGGTTGCAAAGAGTGGGACATGACTGAGTGACTGAGCACACAAACTCCTCAGAGAGTCCCCATCTTAGATATAATTGCTACTGCTCTTCATCTGTGGGGCCTACAGAACTTTATCTGCAGGAACAAATGAGAGAAACTGTTTATGAAGTCTGCGGTGCTGCAAAGCCCTTCATGAAATGTTAAGTTCTGTTGGTATAAATCTGGAAGTAATGTGATCCATTTCCCTTTGACAGGATAGAAGAATAAAAAGTCACCATCTGCCTGTCCCCAAAACAATATTAATGGGGCTAACCCCATGGATTTAAATTGAGGCAGCTTCTAAAATTAGGGAAATAGAAGGCACAAAGATCATTCCATCAGAAGTTTATTGATTTTCCAATTAACATTGAAAGTTTGCTTCTAAAATTCTTGCTTACTAGTTCAGAAATGAACTATGACTGTGGATAATAATTGACATGAATTGCTATATTCTGTATATCATCCACAATGTCAAAATGACTGATAATGAGCAAGTCCTAGTTGTTTAAACACTCTACAACTAAAGTAGCATCATTAGAAAAGATAGAGATTGCACAGCCTGAGATTCTTGTGCATTTTTAATGATTCTAGCTTAAAACAAACCTACAAAAATATCTGTTCCTAGGTGAATTTGATTTAAACACACTCAAAAGAAGATTAGTCTCTTAAGAAGGACTAGGTGCTTTTTAAAAAATAAAATTTAATTAAGTGCAATTTTTGGAACCAGTTCAATATGGCTAGCCTTTTAACCTTCAGAACTTTATAGGATGCTTACAATGAAAAAGTGAAAAGAATGTTCACCACTATACTGACATCCATGCCCATGGTAACATTGGTAAATACAGGAATTATTTGCTAACTTTGGAAAAGGAAATCGCAACCCACTCCAATATTTTTACTTGGAAAATCCCATGGACAGAGGAGTCTGGCGGGTTCCACTCCATAGGGTCACGAAGAGTCACGCATGACTGAGCAACTAACACTAACACGATTGGCTAACTTAGCTACCATTTTGTATTGTGACTGCACAGCTTCAGGGTACTAGGTTCCCCCATAATTGAAGAGATATTAATTGATGTTAATCAATTAATCCCCCTTAATTGATGTTAAGCTCAACTCTTAATCACAACCTTGGAATTTAACACCTAGTGTTTAACAAACTCTGGGAGATGGTGAAGGACAGGGAAGCCTGGCATGCTTCCATAGGGTCGCAAAGAGTTGGACATGACTGAGAGACTAAACAACAACAATTTGCAACTTGTACGAGGTATCTGTGTGCATCTCTTAGGTAAACACAGTTACAAAACAAACCCAGAAACCATTATTGCAGTTTTTGGAAAAGTTAAAACCTTCTAAAATGTTTATTTGAGTAGGGAATTTTTAATTCATGTATTCCAAGCACTGAAAACAGTATCTGGTAAACAGTTGGGTTCTCAATAAATATTTATTGACTGTTGGTTAAATGAATAAATGTTCTATGTTTTGCACCAACATTTAATCATTTCAGCAAATCTGAGTGCTTACCCTGTGCTAAGTAATATGTTAGATCCTAGGAAAGGTAGAATGAGGCATGAGGCAAAAGAACCAGAGACCCAGCTCAGAACTGTAAGTAGCTGGTGACCTAGTGTGTGTGTGTGTGCAGTCGCTCAGTCGTGTCTGACTCTTTGTGACCCCACAGACCGTAGCTTGCCAGGCTCCTCTGTCCATGGGATTTTCCAGGGAAGAATACTGCAGTGGGTTGTCATTTCCTGCTCCAAGGGATCTTTCCAACCCAGGGATCCAACCCTTGTCTCCTGCATAAGCAGGCGTCTTCTTTACCTCTAGCGCTATCCAGAAGACCTATAGGGCAGAATAAAAGGAGATAAAGAAGCCGGACTATCAACCAGGGCTGTGTGATCATAGAACAGAAGGCTACTGCCTGTCTCAGGAGGTCAGACAAGACTTCGAAGAGGATAGAATACTTCATTTCCCTATCGTAAGAGAGACACAGTGAGGAATGAATGAAACCTCACAGGATCAATGATAACTCAGTTTCCTTTGCTCTTTCTCCCCCTACCTTTTTTTTTTTTTTCAAGGTCAATTCTTATCACTTTTTAAGAAGTCAGATAGCATGGCACTGAAATTTTAACTGGGCTGCTTAGCTTTATTAGTAGTTTGCTTCTTGGGTTACGTCTTCAAATGAACGCTACCTGTTCAATGCCAAGCACTGCCGTGCCCAGTGTCGGGCACTCATCAATGTGGAGGCAGCACCACGCCTGCCCTAGAGGATCCCCCTCCTGCGTGTCATCTGTGTGTCCTCAGGCTGGAAAGACCTCCCCTCCCGCAGGAGAAAACTTTGAAGCTGGGACCTGATGAGTGACAGTAGAAACAAACAGGGCGGCGAGGCAAATAAAAAAAGAAAAGAAAAAGAAAAAACCAGGAGGGGGTGGAAAGGAGGGAAAGACCTTCCAGGAAGAGGGAGGAGCGTGTATGATGCCACCCATTCCCATAGGCTCCAAGGACCAATTTCTTGGGAGTCCTTAAAATGAATGGCTTCAGGAGCAAATGGAAAACAGGCTTTCCTGTCACTCCTCTCTCACCTGACCATCTCCCGGGGGCCCTGGCACTGTGCTGACAGGCTGGCCAGACGGGCAACAGGGAACCCACTTTCCCTTTTCCGGCATTCTCCTCCCACTGACCCGGAAGTCGCAAGCCACAGGTTTCTTGGAACTGCGAATACTGTTTGAACTCCAGCTAAAACTGGAGATGTGTTTTGAGTCACATTATGCAAGCATATTTATACCATCTGTTTATGACACTGACAGGTGGACACTATGATTCATTACTCATACTGCATACTAAACATAGACTCTTGGAAAATCCTGAGTCCTGGAGAGTCACAGGATACCAGTCAGGGTGCCCAAGGAGAAGGGAGTGGGAGTCTTTTCTTAAGATTTTATAGCTTGTCAAATAAAATCTTTATCGTGATGAACACGTTTTTGAAAGCATTTCATACAGTGGATTAGGTAGATGAGGATGGAGGAAATGGAGTCGCAAAATATATACTATGATGACCGACTACAGGAGATTTTCCTTTTCTGGGGGTTATGTGTGTCTATACACAAGCGCACACATATTGAAGTATCAGAAAATATTTGGTAACTATGGGGTCAGAAACAAGTCAACTCTGTGTCAGAAGTGAGGATTTGGTTCTAAGACAATTACTTCTTTCTCTTCAGTAGAGTTTCCGTCTCACTTGGACTTAGCTCATGCTCTTTACCTTCTTATGCAAATATTTTCTTAGTTGCTTTTGTTGTTGTTGTTTAGTTTTTGTTGGAGTGGAGATTCCTTGCAGTGTTGTGTTAGTTTCTGCTGCACTGTAAAGTGAATCAGCTGTATGTACACATACATCCCCTCTTTTCTGGATTTCCTTCCCATTTAGGTCACCATAGAGCGCTGAGTAGAGTTCCCAGTGCTATACAGTAGGTTCTCGTTAGTTATCTCTTTTATACCTAATAGTGTATATATGTTGATCCCAACCTCCAAATTCATCCCTGCCTTTTCCCTCCTTGGTATCCGTACATTTGTTCTCTATGTGTATGTCTCTATTTCTGCTTTGCAAATAAGTCCACCGTTTATTATTATTATTTTAAATCATATTAGGACCCTTTTGACTACAACACACAGAGAGCTAAATATGAAGCCACAAGATATATCCATCTTTTTGTTTTTAGGCACTATTCCCCCTGCCTATGAATTAGGAAATCTACCATCACAAGCTAAGGCTGGTATCACTCCAGCGCTCTCTGTTTCAGCCAAATGTGCAAACTTTTAACAGCCTCATAAATAACAATAACTTTTAAAGTAGTTTCAATATGCAAGTAGCTCAAAGTCAAGCTATCTGATGGGGACCCTTCCCCTTGGGGAAATAGAAACATCCAAAAGAGTCAAGGAAGAAAGGACTCACTGCTGTATTCAATTAGTTGAGAAACCATCAAAGTAAATAAGGCAATACCTTCAAGAACACACAAAAAAGAAGGCAGTGAAGTAGAACAGATTAAAAGAAAAAGGAGAAGTCTGTTTTAGCTACCAAGTGACCCCAAGGGTGAAGAATAATTTCTTCTTCAGGACAATTTTAGTAAAGGTCTCTTAGCAAGATGGCTTGGTGGAAACGATTTCTTTTCATGTCTGTAGAGAACTGATGAAGTTTGCAGGAAACACAGGCAGTTTAATTCCAAACAAAGTATAGTAGGTCAGTTAGAGGGAGCAACTTCAGAACACTTCTGTCCTCTCTTAGAATACTAATGGCTTTCGAAAGTCCGAGTGGTCATGAAGTAAGTTATTTACATCTTAAGAGACAGGTCAGAGGAAAACCTCCTTAACTCTGTATCAATTCAAGATGGCTTTCACAGAAATCTCAGTTTTCTCAAATAGATGACTAATCATGTTCATCCCACAAAATCACTTTTAGCCGTAAATCCTCAATAACAATGTACTGAGTCCAACAATCTGCCAGGATTTGTGTCAGACTGAAGAAATACCCAGATACACAAGGTCTCTGATTTCAAGAGTGAGAATGAGAAAAATATCATTAGATATTTATACAGCTATTAATATAAAATCACAGAACTATGACTATAAGGTTGTAAAATCACTAAAGGGATAACTCTGTCTGGAAGATGCAACAAATAAGACAACAAATTCTAAAAAATAAATCTCAGTAAGAGGTCCAGTGAATAGCTGAAAAATTTCCCTCAATCACTACACATGTACCAGTGAAAGCCATGACTAATCAATCATTTATTTTGACAGAGCCTCAGCATCCCTCTCAACCCAGCTGACTACCACCAAAAAGTCACAGCTACTGTGGACCCTACTTGCCAATCTGGCTCAGTAAAAATGCAAGGAATTGTTATTTGTATAGTTCTGAGAGCAATTACTCATCTAAATTGCCCATTGCAAAAGGGTATCAGTTCGATCAATTATTTATAGGGCCCAAGACCAAACATTGGAGGATACACATTCATTCCTTAGCTTTGTGACTATGGCTAGATCTTACATCAAAATTTCTTTCCTTGTCAGAAATGGGAAAATATTTTTGAACATTTAAATGTTCAATATAAAAGTGTTTTTTATGCCTACTTTGATAACTGAAGTGTTAAAACAACATAAGATGTGGATTACCATGATAACATCCCTCATAATACCAGAGGTATTGGCTTTAACTAATTTTTTCTTAGTACTCTTGGAAATCTCCCATGGCATTACCCCTCCTCTTTAGCTTGCAAAGTGCAACATAAGTATAATACAGTGAAACTCCAAGGTATCCTTAAAGGGGGAAAGAAGTTTAAAATATGAGAGGGAAGAGATGGGAGCGTTCCTGGGTAGTAGTGTAGTGACTTCAGAGCAAGGGTTTGAAAGCCAGACTATGTGTGTGTACATCTTGCATCTGCCACTAACTGTGTGACACTGGGCAAGTTACTTACTTGCTCTGGTCTTCATTTTCTCACCTGTAAAGTGAGTCCTAAATGCAGTACTTGGGTGCAATCTGAAAAATGACAAAAGGTCTCTGTTTGTTTCCAAGGCAAACCATTCAATATCACAGTAATCCAAGTTATGCCCCAACCACTAATGCTGAAGAAGCTAAAGTTGAACAGTTCTTTAAATACCTACAAGACCTTCTAAAACCTAACACCAAAAAAAGATGCCCTTTTCATTATTGGGGACTGGAATGCAAATGTAGGAAGTCAAGATATACCTGGAGTAACAGGCAAGTTTGGCCTTGGAGTACAAAATGAACCAGGGCAAAGGTGAACAGAGTTTTGCCAAGAGATCCTACTGGTCATAGTAAACATCCTCTTCCAACAACATGAGCAATGAGTCTACACATGGACATCACCAATGGTCAATACTGCAATCAGATTGATTATATTCTTTGCAGGCAAAGATGGAGAAGTTGTATACAGTCAGGAAAAACAAGACCAGGAGCTGACTTGGCTCAGATCATGAACTCCTTATTGCCAAATTCAGACTTAAATTGAAAAAAGTAGGAAAAACCACTAGGCTATTCAGGTAAGACCTAAATCAAATCCCTTACAATTATACAATGGAAGTGACAAATAAATTCAAGGGATTAGATCTGATAGACACAGTGCTTGAAGAACTATGGACGGGGTTCATAACATTGTACAGGAGGCAGTGATCAAGACCATCCCTAAGAAAAAGAAAAGAAAAATGCAAAATGGTTGTCTGAGGAGGCCTTTACAAATAGCTGAGAAAAGAGATAAGTGAAAGGCAAAGCAGATAAGGAAAGATAAACCCATCTGAATGCAGATTCCAAACAATAGTAAGGAGGGAAATGAAAACCTTCCTCAGTGAACAATGCAAAGAAATAGAGGAAAACAATAGAATGGGAAAGACTAGAGATCTCTTCAAGAAAATTAGAGAAACCAAGGGAACATTTCATGCAAAGATGGACACAATAAAGGACAGAGATGGTATGGACCTATCAGAAGCAGAAGATATTAAGAAGAGGAGGAAAGAATACACAGAACTATACAGAAAAGATCTTAATCACCCAGACAACCATGATGGTGTGATCACTCACTTAGAGTCAGACATCCTGGGTTGTGAAGTCAAGTAGGCCTTAAGAAGTATCATTACTAGTTGGAGGCTAATTACTTCACAACATTACGAACAAAGCTAGTGGAGGTGATGGAATACCAGCTGAGCTATTTCAAATCCTAAAAGATGATGCTGTGAAAGTGCTGCACTCAACATGCCAGCAAATTTGGAAAACTCAGCATTGGAGTTTTAGTACAGTTTTAGTACAGGACTAAAAAGGTCAATTTTTAATTCCAATTCCAAAGAAAGGCAAAGTCAAAGAATGTTCAAACTACCACACAATTATGCTCATCTCACACGCTAGTAAAGTAATGCTCAAAATTCTCCAAGCCAGGCTTCAACAGTACATGAACCAAGAACGTCCAGATATTCAAACAGGATTTAGAGAAGGAAGAAGAACCAGAGATCGAATTGTCAACATCTGCTGGATCATGGAAAAAGCAAGGGAGCTCCAGAAAAACATCTACTTCTGTTTTATTGATTATGCCAGGCTTTGACTGTGTGGATAACAACAAACTGTGAAAAATTCTTAAAGAAATGGGAATACCAAACCTCCTAACCTGCCTCCTGAGAAATCTGTATGCAGGGCAAGAAGCAATAGTTATGACCAGACCTGGAACAACAGATTGGTTCCAAATTGGGAAAGGAGTACATCAAGGCTGAATATTGTCACCCTACTCATTTAACTTATATGCAGAGTACATCATGCGAAATGCCAGTCTGGACGAAGCACAAGCTGGAATCAAGATTGCTGGGAGAAATATCAATAACCTCAGACATGCAGATGACACCACTCTAATGGAGAAAATGAAGAGGAACTAAAGAGCTTCTTGATGAAAGTGGAAGAGGAGAGTGAAAAACCTGGCTCACAATTCAACATTCAAAAAATGAAGATCATGGCATCTGGTCCCATCACTTCATGGCAAATAGATGGGGAAACAATGGAATCAGTGACAGATTTTATTTTTGGGGGGCTCCAAAATCACTGCAGATGGTGACTGCATTCATGAAATTAAAAGATGCTTGCTCCTTGGAAGAAAAACTATGACCAACCTAGACAGCATATTAAAAAGCTGAGATATTAATTTGCCTACAAAGGTCTGTCTAGTCAAAGTCATGTATGAATGTGAGAGTTGGACCATAAAAAATGCTGAGCACCAAAAAACGGATGCCTTTGAACTGTGGTGTTGGAGAAGATGCTTGAGAGTCCCTTGAACTGCAAGGAGATCCTTGCAGTTCAAATCCTAAATGAAATCAATTCTGAATATTCATTGGAAGGATTGATGCTAAAGCTGAAGCTCCAATACTTTAGCAACCTGATGCAAAGAGCTGACTCATTGGAAAAGACCTTGATGCTGGGAAAGATTGAAGGCAGGAGGAGAAGGAGACGATAGAGGATGAGATGGTTGGATGGCATCACTGACTCAATGGACATGAGTTTGAGCAAGCTCTGGGAAATGGTGAAGGACGGGGAGACCTGGCATGCTGCAGTCCATGGGGTCATAGAGTTGGACATGACTGAGCAATTGAACAACAAAGGCAAGGTTAATAGAACTAGATTTCTAATGATGTTGTGAGGCTTGAAGGAAATAATATGTGTAAAGCCTGCAACACTGCCCATTACATAGTTAGCACACATTAAACAGCAAGGAGATCCAACCAGTCCATCCCAAAGGAGATCAGTCCTGGGTGTTCATTGAAAGGAGTGACGCTGAAGCTGAAACTCCAATACTTTGGCCACCTGATGTGAAGAACTGACTCATTTGAAAAGACCCTGATGCTGGGAAAGATTGAAGGCAGGAGGAGAAGGGGACGACAAAGGATGAGATGGCTGGATGGCATCACCAACTAGATGGACATGAGTTTGAGTAAGCTCCAGGAGTTGGTGATGGACAGGGAGGCCTGGCGTGCTGCAGTCCGTGGAGTCACAGAGTCGGACATGACTGAGCGACTGAACTGAACTGAACTGAAATAGGAGATAAACTTTTATTCACTAAATAGAAATTTGTTGAGTGCTAAGTTCCATATCCTCAGCGGTGTGCAAATGCTTACCTCAACTCTCAGCAAACCCTAAATTTGTTCAATTTAAGATTAACATTGTGATAGGGTGAACACAAGAATAATCTGTGGTTCTTATGAAAAGAGTTTCCTAGCTGTGGGGAAAACATCAAGACTGTTTACAAAATCTGTGATCTTACAGATGAAATATTGTGTAAAAAGAGGTCACCTCTCCCTTTCTCTTTTCTCTCTTTCTCCTTCTTCCCTCCCTTTCTCTTTCTTCCTTCCTTCAATATTCTTTGAGAGTTTAGTATGCATTAGATTCTATGGTAGAAACCTGAAAATTTTGTATTATGCTGAATACCTCAGACATATTGATAGTTTTGATATTGCTCATAAATCCAGTGATTGTTGAGAAGACAACTTAAATGATCCTGTGAAAGTGTAAATTGATTCACCACAGTAAAGCATTAAAGATAGTTTCCTAAATTTCAGGGCCTCCAAACTTGTTGTAATATTCAGAAAAAATATTATTGAGGATTAATCTCTAATATAAGTATAATGTGAATTTATAAATCACATAGAAGAACTGTAATAATATATTGCTTATTTAAAAATAATATATTGTTTATCAGAAATAATTAACAATGAAGAAATGAGATAAAATAAATGATCTAGTATTTCTTTTTGTACTTCCAAGAATTTCTCTGTGCACACCTTTGGAGTTCTCATACCTTATGTAGAAAACACCTCTTCTATGGGATTTATCTTGGCAAAAGAAGAATATATAACTATAAAATATGGGAAAATGTTTTCTTTTTATAAGACCAACATCTTGAGAAATATTTGGCCAATTTTACACTCTGCCATGCCAAATAAGACTTTACCACAGACACAATATGCAACAAAAATTTCTCAGAAAATGCAGTACATTTTCTTGAGATGTGTTACCTTTTAATTAAGAGTTGCTAAACCCACTTGCCAAATTCAACAGTAGAGCATAATGGTTAAGCACAAAATCTCTGAGGGCCAATTTCCTGGAATCAGATTTCAACACAACCATCTTTAGACGTGTTACTTAACTTTTTATGCCTCCATTTCTTCATTTGGAAAAGGTAAAAGGATAGTATGCCTATATCATAGGTAGTTGTGAGGATTAGATAACTCCCTAGCACATACTATGTGCCCTAGAGTTACTTTTTTTTTTTTCTTTTTTTTTTTTACTAACTTTGATAAAGATAGCACTGAAAAGCTAAGCTTTCTTTGCTTCATTTCTGAGTTAAACTACTTTACAATCATCAAGCAAGAGCCAAAACACAGACTTCTTGAAGTGGGTTTAATCCTTAATCCACAGATAAGCAAATCAAAGGTGATTTACCCAGCTTCTCAAAGGAGTAGAGCAGGAAATCAAAGTCAGATCCCCATTTGTGCTGTGCCCCCTGAATCTGTCCTTTCTATAGGCTTTATTCTAGCAGCCCACAAATCTGTTCTTAAGGGGGAAGGGATCTGCATGGTAGGTTCTGAGCCACTGGTGCCCCCTCCCTCCCTCGCTTGTCTGTGTTTTATTGAAATGAATCTCAAAGGTGAATTTTAAGGTTGAATGTTGGCAGGAGCATGTATCAGGGTAGGAAAGGCACTACCCTAAGGAGGCTATTGGAACACTGTGTGTGTTTGTATTCAGGAATTCCAAGTTAGTGCTCAATGAATTTGCTAATTAGATTTTACTAACTGAAGCCACTTCTTTTCACTCTTGCTTAATTAGGAAGGAAGGAAGGAAAAAAGGGAGGAAGGCAGGGAGGGAGGAAATGTCGAGTACCTATTCAGTTCAGTTCAGTTCAGTTGTTCAGTCCTGTCCGACTCTTTGCGACCCCATGAATTGCAGCACGCCAGGCCTCCCTGTCCATCACCAACTCCCAGAGTTTACTCAAATTCATGCCCATCGAGTCGGTAATGCCATCCAGCCATCTTATTCTCTTTCGGCCTCTTCTCCTCCTGCCCCAATCCCTCCCAGCATCAGGGTCTTTTCAAATGAGTCAACTCTTCGCATCAGGTGGCCAAAGTATTGGAGTTTCAGCTTCAGCATCAGTCCTTCAAATGAACACCCAGGACTGATCTCCTTTAGGATGGACTGGTTGGATCTCCCTCCAGTCCAAGGGACTCTCAAGAGTCTTCTCCAACACCACAGTTCAAAAGCATCAATTCTTCGGCGCTCAGCTTTCTTCACAGTCCAATTCTCACATCCATACATGACCACTGGAAAAACCATAGCCTTGAGTAGACAGACCTTTGTTGGCAGTTATGTCTCTGCTTTTTAATATGCTATCTAGGTTGGTCATAACTTTCCTTCCAAGGACTAAGCGTCTTTTAATTTAATGGCTGCAATCACCATCTGCAGTGATTTTGGAGCCCCAAAAAATAAAGTCTGACACTGTTTCCACGATATTTAACCATCACAATTTAGTGGAGGTGGGCATTTTACAGGAAGAAACTGAGGCTCAGAATGTTGAAATAACTTTCTCAAGATCACAAAGATATTAAAAGACACAGCCAGGATTTATTATATAGTTGTGTAAGATCATCACACACACATCTATCTTAATGCTTCCCATGAGACACCCACCATTGTCCAGGCATCCAGTTTTCTGGAAAGATTATCTCCCTGAACAAAATGCAAGCCTCTGAGCTATCATAGACCCAAAACTTAAGCACAAGCTGAATCTCAGTGACAAAGAATTACTCTTTTGATAATGATTCAGTCAATTTAGCTCTTCCCTGGCCCTACAGAATTACATTTACTAGATTACTCATTTTCATGGAAATTATGAAAAATACTAATTCAGAGTAAACTGGGAACATAGGAAGCTAAGAAGGGGGATGGCATTCTGGGACTTTCCAGCCTCTTCAATGAGTTCCCAGAGGCACTCTTTCCCATACCTCATCTACTCACACTGCTTGTGATTGACTTGAGTCACATTATCATAAAAATATCTTCCCAAAGAGTTCTCAGTTTAAAAAAATTATTGTGTTCCATAATTCACTTAGAATTCATTGTTTTGCATTTTGAACTGCATTTTCCCATAGGATTAATGGTTTCAGTTTAGCTATCAAAAACTCTCTGACATATAACGTAGCTGAAATGTACTTAGTACCATACTGGTAAAGTGCAAATAATAGACTTGATAAGAAAATTCTTATAATTGCTAAAATTTAATAAATATGATCATAATAATTGTAACCTTGTACCAGGATCTGCATTTAACACAATCTCATGAAAATCTTCGAAGATATCATACCCCATTTTTATAAAGGAGAAAACTTTCTTGAGCCAGATTAAGTAATTAACCAAAAAAAACATAATTATTCAATTTTCAGGATTTAAACTCAGATCTAATACAAATTTGATATTTCTAGTTCCTCAAACTCTCTGAATGTTAATGTAAGAAAAAAAAAAAAACTGTCATCAAAGGTAAGAAATTCAATTTTACTTCCAGTTCTGTTGAAAATATGCTTTGGGCAAGTCCTTTGACTTCCCTGGACTTAATTCACTAGTGATCTGAACAGTTTGGACAACTGGTCTTTAAATTTATCTCGATGACAAATTTCTCATCCCCTCTAAATGCAGCCCTTTTAAAAACTCTTTGTTCCACAGTTAAATTTTTAGAAGTTTTTCTTTCTAATCAATCAAAATATATCTCCCAATAATTTCCAAAAAATTTTCTCCTAGAACCATACCAAGTAAACCCATATGCCCTTCTCCATCTATCCAATCAGTAACTGCACAAAGCAGTACCAGCATTAGGGAATCCAGAAAGGCTACAGTCAAGTGAGTAAAAATGAAATGAAACGATTACAATTGATATTTAATACAGATATATCTGAGTCCAGCAGGAGCATAGAGGAACTCTATATGTCTGTCTGGAATATATTAGTGATGGTGTGGTTGGCTGTACTGAAGTATTAATAGAAATAAAGACTAATATCCTAGGGGCTTAACACACATTTACTTTTCATTCAAGTAAATTTCAGTGTGGTTTGGTGATACTTCTATGCAACTCTCTCCCAAGTGATAAACTAGGAGCCAGGTTGCTTCCAACTTACAGTTTTGTCATCTTTGATCCTTCACTTATAGCTGCATAGACAAAAACCGAAAATGGAAAATCATGCATAAGGTTTTGTGGCTAGGGTTGTAAATCACTTTTGTCACTTCTGATCACATTTCCCTGGCAGGAACTCAGTCACGTGGTCCTAGCTCCTTGCAATGCTGACTGGGAAATGTACTCTTCCAGTATTTCCACAGATCAAATTGTTTGGTGCTCAAATTGCATTATGTTTCTTATAAGAACTCAGGTAATTTGCATTGCAGAGTTACAAATAAGTTAAGATATGAAAAATGAGCAGGAATTTTACAGATGATAAATATGATGGAGGTGTTTGGGTTAGAAAGAAATTCCTGAGCAAAGATCCAGACAGACCCAAAAAAACAACACGGCAGGTCCAGAGACCAGTATTTGTTACATAAATACTTATTGGGTCCATATCATCCATCAATTCCTTTGCTTAGTGCTGTATTTATCTTGGGAAAACTGGATGTCTCGGCAAGAGTTCTCCCTAAGACAAATTCTTGAGTGAAGATTCTATATTTAGAAAATGATCCCCCAAAGCAAAAGTGAACACACGGGAAAATGAAACAGAAAAGGAAGAAAAGCCAGTATGAGGTTGCACCTTCTAATTGGCCACTGATACAAACAACATGTCACTTGAGCCTGAGGGTTGAAGACTTATGTGTCTCATAACTGCTCTAAGAAGATTTGAAGTTGTGCACAAAAAAAGTCCAATAGCATCCTCTTCCAGTACCGTCCACCTCTTATATTACTTAGATTCACTTTGGCCTTCCATTAGTCCAATCCAGGACAAAGTTCCATTTCAAAGGTAGTCAGTTATTAAAAGTAGATTAAGGGTACTAGCTCCAGTTCCTGCTGCTGTAACTGGTAACGAAGCACATGATTTTAATTCATTCTCTCACTAATATACTGTTATGGGCTGAATGCTTGTGTTAGTTGCTCAGTCATGCCCGACTCTTTGCGACCCTATGGACTACAGCCCACCAGGCTCCTCTGTCCATGAGATTTTCCAGGCAAGGATACTGGAGTGGGTCCCCATTTCCTTCTCCAGGGGATCTTCCCAACCCAGGGATCGAACCCAGGTCTCCTGCACTGCAGGCAGATTCTTTACCAACTGGGCTATAAGGGAAGCCTGAATGCTTACGTCCCCCCAAAATGTATGCAGTGAAACCCTAGCCCCCAACGTGACTGCATTTGGAGATAAGGCCTCTACAAGTAAGGTTAGGCCCTGATACAGTAGGATTATAATTAAGAGGCACCAAGGAGCTTGCTCTCTCCCCCTCTTTCATCACCTGGACCAAGGAAAGGCCAGGTGAGCACACAATGAGAAGGAAACCATCTACAAGCCAGGAGGAGAGCTCCCACCAGGAACCACATGGACCACCACCTTGATCTTGAATTCCCCAGCTTCTAGAACTGGGAGAAACACATTTCTGGTGCTTAAGCCACTTAGTCTCTGGATTTGATTATAGCAGCCTGAGAAAATTGACACACTATCCATTGAATATTTTCCTCACCCTTAGCCTGTTTTTGGTTGGTCTAGTGGTCTCTCCTAGTAGTCAAGGTTGCTTGCCTAATGATATGGTCTAGACCTTCACTCCTGGGGACTTAGGACTCATGCCTTTGTCAGGTCATGGCCTGACATGACATACACTGGCCCATTCATCATAATCAATGGGTACAGAACCCCAAGTAAATATTCCCATTAATAAATGCTCCAACCTATCTCCTCTGTATAGTAACAATGCTAGCTCCTTATGGAAACCATGATCAGTTACCCACACCAGTGCTATAATCATTTCCTCACTTGCTAGTTCACTAGCATGAAGATTTCAGAGTGACTAAAAGGTCAGTCTAGCTTCACAAAGAGTAGAACTCTTCCTTTTTCCTTTGGAGGTAAATCCTTTAGGAAAATAGTTCCTCAAGTCCATCAGAGTCCAAGCACAAATTTTACATGTGAATTTCAAAAAACAGTGCCTATTTTATGTAAATCTATTGCTTCTTGGATTCATGTACTTTATCTGTTGCAGACCCAGCAGCATCTCTTGATCCTTGACTCAATATATTTACTCTATTCTGAAGATAATGCTGAAACTGTGAGGGCAATATTACTGAGCTGGCACATTAGTTGAGTGTTTAATAAGCATTTCCACTGTTCTAGTAGGTTTCTTGATGATTGAATCTAAAATAAGTTAAGTAGATCCCACAGTTATGATGGTATTTTAAGCATTTGGTAAGCCTTCAATTGTGGTACTAGATGTAGCACTGAAGGCAGAAAAGGCAAACCCATATCTTTATATATGATAATTCCAGGAAAAATAAATCTTCTCTCCTTCCAGGGTGGAAAAGGTTTGATGCTGGTTTCACTGAGGGAGGGCCTCATTAACGGTGCTATACACAAATTAGAACCACAGGACTAGGGAAAAATGGGTTGGTGTGGGTGAAGCACTGGATATATACAGTTCACTTTAGATATGTAGAGTTTGAAGAATGGGTTAGAAATTTAGATTTATACATTCAGAAGATAATTGGGAGCATCAGTATGGAGTTCAAGAGTGAGACCCTGGGCTGAGTAGGCTGGGGAATGAATAGCCTATAGATGGTATACTCAGAATAAAAACTTCAGTCTCAGAGAGACTGCTATTCATTCCTGCAGTTCTCTCAAGGATAATTCTTGGCAACTGTAAAGGAAAAGGGATAAGACTGAAACTGAAGCAGCTTCAGTCTGTGATCCTAGGAAAGGTGATATATTAAGAGGATTCTTGGGATTTTTACTCTTGTTTTCCTTGATCATATAGTTGAAGTTGCTAGAATAGGTGGTGGGTATCAAGACTGAACCAGTATTTCATTTGGAAGAAACTATTTCCCTAAGGATCCGAAAAGTTCTCCACACTTAGTTTTCCTGTAAATAACAATGACAGCTAACCACTTTTGAGTGCTTAATATATGAGCTATCATTTGAGTCTAGAATTTCCCTAAAAGTAGGCTGATTGCTGTAATGGGTTATGGTTTGGTTGAACAAATGTTCTGGTTTTCCCAGTAACATTTCAGTTTCATATTTCAGTGATATTTCAATCACCCAGTAACATTTCAGTGCTCTCCTGGGTAGCTCAAACAGTAAAGAATCTGCCTGCAGTGCAGAAGACCTGGGTTAAATCCCTAGGTCAGGAAGATCCCCTTGAGAAGGGCATGGCAACCCACTCCAGTATTATTGCCTAGAGAATCCCATGGACATAGGAGCCTGGTTGGCTACAGTCCATGGAGTCACAAAGAGTCGTACACAACTGAGTGACTAACAGACACACACACATTTCATTTTCTGCCTAGGGTACCAATCCGGGTGTTATTATTAATGTGCCCGATTTCATTCTCAGAAGTGTTGATATCTATATTATCCAGTCCTCCTAGTTATAAATATGATAAGATATCCAGTCCTCCTAGTTGTAAATATGGTAAGATATTGATCCCTTCAAGGAGGCTAGACAGCTTACCATAGTTGGGAAACCCCATAATATTCTCTGACCTCATCCATTTGTCTTAGTGTGCTAGGCAATGTTACAATTTTTAATGTGTGCCACAATGTGAAAAAGGTACAGAATCTGGGCAACTTGCTTGGTATTATCATCTCAATTTTAGAGGTAAGGATATGGGTTCAGTGGCACAACCAAGATCAAACTGGAAAAGAGAAGATAAAAATCCAGATCCCTATGGGAGATGACGAGGGTGGGATGATCTGAGGGAATAGCATCAAAACATATATATTATCAAGTGTGAAACAGATCGCCAGTCCAGGTTGGATGCATGAGACAAGTGCTCAGGGCGGGTGCACTGTGAAGACCCAGAGGGATGGGATGGGCAGGGAGGTGGGAGGGGGGCTCAGGATGGGGAACACATGTAAATCTATGGCTGATTCATGTCAATGTATGGCAAAAACCACTACAATATTGTAAAGTAATTAGCCTCCAACTAATAAAAATAAATGAAAAAAAAAAATCCAGATCCCTCTAAATGATATCATCTTGCTTTCCAAGAATCCTTAAAAGGACATCCAGTTAATTCATCCTATGCTCAGGGATGCCAATCACATACTCATTCTGTTTATGTTGAAATCATTTTGGGACAATGATATGGAACTCTATCAAAAAGAGAAATACTTCTTACTTTTTGAAAACAATTGTGCCATTTGGGACCCAACCAAGTATTTCAGAGAAGTATTAAAACCAGTGAACTAGAACCTGATATAGAGTATAATTTATTCTGCACACGATTTACATTTATGTGGTTCCTGACTTTGAATCCTCACATCACACCGAAACACAGCTCTCTTATCAAGCACAGTTTCAAAGTGGCTCAGCAGATAAAGAATCTGCTTGCATTGCAGGAGATGCAGGTTTGATCCCCAGGTCGGGAAGATTCCCTGGAGTAGGATATGGCAACCTACTCTAGTATTCTTGTTAAAATCTATGAACAGAGGAGCCTGGGTGGGCTACACTCCATGGAATCACAAAGAGTCAGACATGACTGAGCATTCATGCACAACTTATTTACAAGTAGTTGAAAAACACAATCTGGTAAAGACTTCGACTTCTCTCCATTGTAACTGGTCACACAAAGAGCTTTCCTGAATGTTTATCTATACATTTCAGTCACTAAAATAGTAATGATATTCTCTTTGTAGTAGCAAGAATATTTCTCTTTACAAAGTGTAAGTTCAATTGGAACTAAGTCAATGAAGAGAAAATTAAATCACATATGATTATGGAAAGAACTTTCCTGCCCTAAGTTATCCAAAGTTACTCAGTTACTAAGTGGAAGAGTAGGGAATTAAAGCCAGATTTAGAGCGCTTCAAAAGTCCAGGGTTGTGAAATGATGTTCAAAGATATCTTCAGTGATTCATGTCACTCACCTGGATCCCCATCGTTTTGAGACAATTCCTCAAGGCTGATTCAAATCCCTTTGCTTGAATTCTCTATCTCCAACTACAACTTTCTAATTTTCTCTAATTCCAATAAAGTACTTTCTTTAGCATCATTAAAGTTTCCAGTTTCTCAGTCTCATCTCTCAATAATCTAAAACCATTCATTTATTTCTGGCTTTACTTTCTGATACTAGCCAGGTAATACTTTTTGGCCAACAATTTCCACAAAGCTTTACCCCAATACTATTGGTATCCCCTTCTAACTATCCTGGGTAGACCCTGCTGGCCCTTTTAATGAGACTCCTTTGCGAAGCAATGTAATTAACTAGATAAGAACTTGAAGAGACTTGAAGGCATTTGGTCACTGGAACAGAACATTCAAGCCTTGTAAATAAAATGCCATCATCCAGAAAATTTGGTCTACATGATCCCATTTATTCTGGTCCATTAAATGACTGGTTAAATATTTTGAGCATTTGGGTGTCAGCCCCTAACCATGGTTTTTCAGTTCCTTTTGAGCACAAATAATATTTAATATCTTAATGCTAAGATCCCATATGCCTTGAGGCCAAAAAAATAAAACAGAAGCAATATCGCAATAAATTAAGACTTAAAAAGGTCCACATAAAAAATCTTCAAGAAAAATAAAATTTAAAAAGTTTCTTCTAGTAATATGAAATAAATCTTTTTGGGGGGGGCCACGCAATGTGGCTTGAGGGATCTTAGTTCCCTGACCAGGGATTGAACCCAAGCCCTTGGCAGTTAAAGTTCAGAGTCCTAAATTTTGGGCCACCAGGGAATTCAGAAACATATCTTTTAATAACCAAATGTTTTTAGGTATTTCATTAGGAAACATTTAAGTTGCATTATTGTGATACAACTATTTGAAGAAACAGGCTAGTGATGTTTTATTAATATATTTAAAGATTTTTCTATTAAATTAATGAAATTCATCAATTTAAAGAATATACTTAATAAAAGTACTAAAACTTTATGAATATATATACCAAAAAGCATACACAGGCACATTCATACAATCATATCAAATATATAATTGAGTATTGATATTTATGAAGTGGGACTATAATTAGACTTGCTTTTTTCCCAAGTTACCTATATATATAAGATCAATTTCATTATTCATTGATCCTTACTTTGTAAGGCACAGAGTAATAGAACTAAACTTATATTTGTGAGCAAGAAAAGAAAAATTTTAGAATGAAAGTGATTGTCAAATTCAATATGGTTTTGATCTTTACCTCTACAAAAACACAAATGGTCAAGCTTTGGTGTCATAAACTGTAAATTATGAATGCTAAAACCATAGAGGTGCTGTAATGATTTCCATTTTTAAAAACTGTAAGTGGTTATCTCCACTTCCTACTTTAAATTTGGAAACAAAACAATGCAATATTTAATCACTTGTACTGAAAGAATTACTGTTCAGGCTCAGTAAAAGTGGAATAGAAAGTGAAAGTGAAGTCACTCAGTCGTGTCCAACTCTTTGCAACCCGTGGACTATAGCCCACCAGGCTCCTCCATCCATGGAATTTCCTAGGCAAGAGTACTGGAGTGGGTCGCCATTTCCTTCTCCAGGGGATCTTCCCGACCCAGGGATCGAACCCGGGTCTCTCTCATTGCAGGCAGATGGTTTACCGTCTGAGCCACCAGGGGTTCCAACCAGGTTTAGGGTGGAAAGAATTCAAAGAATCAACAGGTCTTGCAAGCCTTACTTATCAAGGAACACGAGTTCAGTTAACAAACACTTTTTGAGCACCTATTTATAGGGCTTCCCTGGTGGTTCAGATGGTAAAGAAACTGCCTTCAGTGTAGGGGACCTGGGCTCAATACTTGGGGTGGGAAGATCCTCTGTTGAAGGGAATGGCTACCCACTCCAGTATTCTTGCCTGAAGAATTCCATGAACAGAGGAGCCTGGCGGGCTATAGTCCATGGGGTCAAAAAGAGTCAGACAGGACTGAGTAACTAACACCTTAACTTTTTGTAAGCTTACAGTAGTTCCTGCATTACTGATGCTGTGTCACTACATGGCATTTGGTCCATTGCTTTGGATCACTACAATATTCGATCTCCATGCAACTGTTTCCTTTGGCCGGAGCAGGGCTTTCTGTCAAGGCAGTAGCTAAACCATTACGGTCACTTTTCCCTCTCCTTCCTCTCCCCTCTTCAATCTACAAAGGCACTACTGGGATTTAGCCTCTAGGCAAAACGTAACCAACCTTGTTTTAGGATACCATTCGCCTGATCACCGGGCAAAACACCAGCCTGTTGTTTTTATTTTCTTTACTGTACTCTGATCGAAATGTGTGCTTTCCTTTCAATGTCCTACTCCTCATTTCCTGTCCAAACTTTTCTGCTATGATACTAATTATTAAAAGCCTCAACTCCATCACCTAATGCATCCTATACATTCTGATTTAAGAGTAACCCCTAGGACACCTTAGACCCCTGTGCCTCACTCACATGGAAGCTTTTTATTCTCCCATATTCACTCAGGCTCAGGGTTGACAGGAAGAGTGGGGCTCTCCCCATCATCACAATGATCTGTAGGACATGACTCTTCCACTCTTTGTTAACATCTCGTATCCTGTGTGAATTCACACTTGTGAATTTCATGTGAACTTGTCATGGTCTCCATCAGTCCCTCTGCATTCATGAAAGGGTTTGCATTCATGATTGGCTTCACCACCAAGCCCACTATCTTCCTCTCCACCACATTTCCTGCAATCATTCTTAACAGCCTCAACATTTCTATCTATCCATCACAGTGGTCTATACCCCATCTCAATTACATTCATATGAACATTTTTTCTGCCAAATAACTGGGCCATTTTGGAAACGTCCTATGATTCCAATTCACTTACTCTTAATACACACACTGAACCAGATCTCCATTACTTTCCCTCACCACTTCTCTTTCAAAAAATTTTTTCAGCTGCACCCTTGGGCATGTGGGACCTTAGTTTCCCAGTCAGAGATTGAACCTGTGCCCCACACCCCTGCCCAACCACATTTAAAGGCAGAGTCTTAATCCCTGGGCTGCTGGGAAAGTCCCTCCCCTATCACTTTTAAAAACATCCACCACCCTCTTCTGCACTGTGCTCCTTTCTCTGCTTAGATCTCATCTTCAGAAGTGCTTCCCCTTGCTTAGGAACACTCTTAAATCACTTTCCCCTCCTCTTTATCTTACTCTGCCATTTTTTTGCTGGGTGAAACTCAAGCTTGATTAAACTCAGCTATCCTATTGCTCTGTGCTTGCACCTAAGAGGCTATATGTTACTAGAAGAAAGGACACAGGTATGCTGATAGACTTCATTTTAATTTATGAACTCTGCAATGCCTGATAATCCTACCATACTTCTCCAGAAAAATTACTTCCTCATTCTCCAATCTATCACCCTTTTCTGATAGCCACCCTTTCCTCCTATCTCACTCTCAGCTGAAAACATTGCAGGATAATTTCCCCCAAAACAATCAGGAAAGAAACAATTTCATCTTCTTCTCTCTGATGCTAGCTCTTCCTTCCATTTGCCTCTTCTTCTTGCCACTGTCTTCTTCTTGTTTTATGGATCAGGTATCCTGCTCTCGTAGAAGGCCTTCCCCTCCACAGGTGCTCTGGAGACCACAATATTCCCTTTCTTTACTGCACATCATTTTCTTCTTCACCAAAGGATCATTCATATTTGCCCACAAATTTCCTGGTAGCTCATGGGCTTTCCTGGTGGCTTAGAGGGTAAAGAATCTGCCTATAATGTAGGAGACCTGGGTTCAATCCCTGGGTTGGGAAGTTCCTCAGGAGAATGAAATGGCAATCCACTCCAATATTCTGGCCTGGAGAATTCCATGGACAGGCAGAGGAGCCTAGTGGGTTACAGTCCATGGGGTCGCAAAGAGTTGGACACAACTGAGTGACTAACTCACTTTCATGCCTTAATACTCATCTTTTAAAAAGACCCCATAATTCTTTTCAGTTTTCATTTCAGTATCTGCTCCAAAGGGTTTTAAAGAACCCTCTATACTCATTGATTCCCCTTCCTCCATTCTATTTGTTCCTAGTCTTACTGTAACTGAACAGCCATTAACTGAAATAATTTTTTTCAGGGTCACCAACATCTTACATCTTCCCAAAGTCAATGACAAATTTTCTGTTCCCGCTTTTCTCAACATCTCAGTAGGAGTCAACAAATCTGACTAATCTTATCTCTTAACTTCATTTTCAAGGTTTTTGAGACCATATTTACAGTGCTTTTTCTCCCTTCTTGGGACATTCTCAATTTCCTTTACTGGCTCCTTCTCTTTTTTCAGATCTTTAAGTATAGGAAACCCCTCGGGCTCTGTCCTCAGCCTTTATCTGTTCTCTAGAACACACATCCTAAGGCGATTTTAACTATTCCCATGACTTCAAATGTCATCTAAATGCCAATTTTCCTCATACAAAGTACTGCAATTAATCTCGATGAATAAACAAATGAATGGCAAAAGGGCAACCATTTCCATAATCTTGTATGCATCTTGTATATGTCTTACTGTGTAACCTTGGGAAAATTACTTAATGCATTTATGCCTCAATTGATAACATTACTTAATGTCTGGAGTTCTTATGAAAATTAAATGATAATGTACCCAAAGCACTTAGCCTAGTGCCTGACAAACAGGAAGTACTCAATAAATTCGAACACAACAATACATATTAGTTATATCAGGGATGGGCTATTATTTAGAAAACACAATTAAGCCAAACAAAACAAGTTCTTAAATTTTCATCTCAAGATCACATTTACAAGAATATCACAATCACTTGGCATTTCAAGAACTTCTATTCATGAGCTTTCGTATTTAATTAATCTTTTTTTCTTTTTTTTCAGCCAAGGTGATGGTTTCATGGCTCCTCCACACATGACCAAAAGCAATCTGTCCCCTCTATCTTATGTAAGAATGGAGTCAACTAAATAGACACTTAGGGTAGGTGTTAGTTATTAAATACATACATGGGGTTTAAGTCTATCCACAATGGGAATAACTGGGATATTTACTCCTTTGGGGAATATAAGCAAAAGGAAAACATAACTGATTCCTTTTAAATTCTTACAGTTTTATAGGGATGCAAACAATTTTTACCTATAATGTCTCATTTTATCTTTAATTCAATCCTGTGAGGTGGCAGGAAGACTATAATTTTTATCTTATAGTTGAAAATAGTGAGGTTAATTGACTCCCATGGTTTATAATTGGCATTATAATTTTCTTACCTGGAAAACAGTTCTTGATTGCTAGTCTGCTAAACACTCCAGTACCAGTCCTTAGTGCTTTGCCTTGGTAGATATTGTGATGAACTGATTTTATTATATGAAATAGAACAGGTTGTTTTTCACTTGTTAACACCAACACCTTTATTTTACTGCCATCTAACAGATTTCCTTAATACCCCTTGACTGAGAAGCTGCACGATCTGTGCTTTAGTCTACTGTATATAACTTTACAAACCATGAAACCTGGTCCACTAACACTTGAGAGTTTCCATAAGGCAGAAGACACCCAGACACTCACCAGTTATAAAGCATGACCAATGAAGGAGAAAGGGGTATGACAAAAGCAGAGCCTACAGAGAGATTTCCTTACAAAGCCTAGAGTAGACAGCAGGTTTAGAATCACTCAGAGCCAGGTCTTCATCACCTTGTCATGGCATTTGAAGAAGAAGGAAAAAAAAAAAAAACTTTTGAGTGTATTTTTTCAGCTAAAACCGAGGACCCTAATATCTAACTCATAGCATCATCATGAGGATTAAAGTGCCTAACATATTACTGGTGTTTAATAAGCATTTGTTACCACTTCAATTCCCTCAAAAACCACTGGTTCATTTGGGTTAAAGATGTCACCCAGCAGGAAGAGGGAGACCAATTCCAGCTGGGCATTTTATTACCAAGTGCAGCAGAGAGTAATTAAAGTCAAATATGTACCCTTGTTTTGTTCTTCGTTTTGAATGCATTCATCTTGTTTTTAAAAACTGTCAACTACAATGCAGGAAAAAAGCTGTGTGAAAGGTATTAGAATGCTTATATTCCTCAGCCTACTGAAAACGTCATTTTAAAAGTAAAAGCCTAAGAAAAATTTGATAGTGTTTAATTTGAAGAAGAGATGAACTCTTAGACAAGTATTGCTTTGATTCCCTCAATGAGATTTTTGCTGATAAATGAACATAATCTCATATATTATATACAGAGACTCCTTTAAAAATCTGCCTCCATTAGCCTTTCAAAAATGTCATCTTTTACTCATCCACATCATGGTTTTTCTCCCTCAAATAGCCCCTAATTACTAGAAAGGAAAGAAGAAAAAGGACTAGGATATGAACTGTATTACTTTTCAGAATGTAGAAATCTGCTTAAGATGTATTTTCATAATTATAGCTTACACAGATATCCTGGAAGTAAAAGACTCTGAGTATTTCTAATTATCTTGTAGATTATCAAGTTAGAAGAGAAAATGGCCAAAATACTTAAATGAGCATCTTCTTGTGAGGATCAAACTGATTAAATAACCTTTATGAGCAAAAGAGAATTTCCACATTCACATCATAAATGGATCTATTAACTTTTAAAAAATCTTTTTATTTTGTATTGGGGTATAGTCTCTTAACTTTTAATATTGTTTTAAAGTTCAAACTCTTAAGCTGTAAAAGTTATAACTTTTAAAATGGGTTTACTCATAGCACATATAAATTACTTTTTAGTGAGAAAAGACATTTCAGATTTATTTCATAACAATCCAGCCACAGGGTGTTACTTTTAGTCCCACTTAGCGGACAGCTAGAAAGTGAATATCACAGATAGAAGTAATCTGTCCAGGATATACTTCAAATAAGTGGAATGAATAGTTAGAACTTGAGCCTGGGTCTCTTGAGCCCACTTTGCCAATGCTTTTCACTATTCACTTTGCTTTAGACTTACAAGACTTTGATTTGAGTCTCATATTAGTTGTTTCTGGGCAGTCAACTTTGGGTAAGTCAACTAACTTCTCTGAAGCTCAGGTATCTTTTTTTAAATTTAATTTTATTTTTCAATATTGTACAATTTTATTTGTTAATTGCATCTCAATATAGGAATGGTGGGAAACCTCATCTCATTTGGGTTCTTTCTTTATGTCTTCAGTTGTAGATCTTTTCTAGTAGGTTTTTATCTTTTTCTTAGATGGTTATTCTGCAGATAGTTGTGATCTGGGTGTGCTCCTGAGAGATGAATTCAGGGTCTTTATATTTTGCCATTTTGCTAGTGCATAAAAAAGAAAGAAACAGCAACATACCCTCAGGTATCTTTCTTTTCAAATGGGTAAAGTAACATCTAGTTTCCTTTCAAGGCTTTAGAAAGAGCAAAGGACATAATGAATATTAAAACACTTCACAACAGCTTTTAATATTCCTATTAAAAAGTCAAACAGTTTGACAGTTAAATGGTTATAGAGACTGACTGCCTGGCAAAATGGAAAGAACAAGACCCCGAGTGAGCCTCAGATATAAATATAGGTCTAAATTCTTATTTTTTCACTTCCTAGCTTTGTACCTGACCCACATTCCTTATTTTCTGAGGATCGGTTTCCTCACTTGTAAAACTGGCACACACAATAAGTGCTGCTCCATGATCTGCGCCTGATTTACTCCCTTTTAAACTGAAATAGTTATTATTCAGGTTTTATTATATTCTCAGTATTTGTTTAAAGAGAAATTTAATAGCTACTCAGCAAAGGCATATTTGCTTCTTTGCTAGTGGTGGTGGTTTCATCACTAATTTGAGTCCGACTCTTGTGACCCCATGGACTACAGCCCTCCAGGCTCCTCTGTGCATGGGATTTTCCAGGCAAGAATCCTGGAGTGGGTTGCCATTTCCTTCTCCAGGGGATCTTCCTGATCTAGGGATTGAACCTGGGTCTCCTGCATTGCATGCAGATTCTTTGCTGAGCCACCAGGGAAGCCCTTCTTTAGTGTGACCAAATTTCATCTTGAAACTGCAAATCCCACCTTCACGTTACAGACAGGTCTATCAGATTGAATTAAAATAGAAGTAATTTATATCCTTTTCAGTGGAAAACAAAACACAACAAAAGCCTATCCTGAGATTCAAGCAGATGAGAGGAAGATCCAAGAGAGAAAAGAAAAGATCTGTATGAAAATGCAACCTTGGCCCAGCTGTCAAAGCATACAAAGAAACACAGAGGTTTTGCTCGTTGGGTGAAGAGCAGACTGTTGGGATCCTTTCCGTGTGCAAAACAGTGGACTTGGACCACCTGGGAAGCTGTGAGGCTTAGACACCTGAGCCACAGGAATGACTGAGTGGTATTGAAAGATCTCAGAGAAGCTTGCTAATGCAAACTAGCTTTCCCCAAAAGGCCCTGTTAAAAAGCCACCCATGGTCAAGTTTGAGCATCAGAATATCTATTTGCTTTCCTGGTTTTTGTATTATTTGATTCTCAAATTCCTTCTTGCTAAAGCAGCACATGTCCAAATGAAAATTCTGTAAATACAGGGGCATTCAAGACTCATACCTTGCCATCACTCCCCCAAACTGCTCTTGAGGGGGACCTGGCGCAACCCACCCATGAAATCTCTGGCTGAGACCCTGGCAGAAAGCAGACTGCTTCACGCATTAGCAGCCCAGAGTTATTTTGGGTCTGCCACTTACCAGCAATGTATGCTTGTGTGGGCCACTTAACCTTTCTGGGCTTCTGCTTCTTATCTATAAATCTACGAGGCTGGGCTGAAGACTGAGTATCTGCCAGATCCTTCTTGTCCCAGTGTTCTCTGATCCAACTTATGAACCAATAATAAGGATTCCCAAACTAAAACAAAGTCAATGGTGCCTCCAATTTGGAATGCACTGACGTGATGTTACTAGATTTAGTGTATCTGTGGAGAGGGGAAAAAAAAAAAACAGTTTACCGGCAGCCTGGGTGAGTCAAAAGGCCAAGCTATTTTTGGTAAAGACCACTAAACAGGCTTGGGCATTTATATGCATTTTCTCAGCAACAGGACACAGGCATCTTGCCCACATTCCAGGGAAAGACCTACCAACACCTTTGCTACAGTCCAATAGTGAAATAAATGTACTTAGCTGAATAAGGACACCTCCAGTGAATGCTGTTTTTTTTTTTTTTTTTTTAAGGTTGGTTATGCTTTGCAGTCTGCAAAGAGGTTATCTTGTCAAGTTGGTAGTCATCAGGTGGGACTCACAGCTTCAGTAGGGGAGTTAAGCATTTCTGGACTACTTTTTTTCTATTTGCCTATACTAAATTGAATTAAGAAATCATCACCTTATAAAGATTCCTGTGGTCAGGACTAAGAGATACAGTGACCATCGTATATTGAGTTTGGACGACAACTTTGTAAATGACAGGTCGACAAATGGTCTTTCTAGTACTTAAGGATGATTAGGATAAAGAATGTTTTCCTTTTATCATTAAATCTTTTGACATTTTAGGTAGTGCAGCTCTAATGGAGAGAGCTAACTCCAGGATGTAAAGTAACACTTACTGATGCTAAGTCACCCTACTGGGTGGTACATTTGGAAACCGCCAAGAGAATCAATTATAAAAGTTCTCTTCACCAAGAAAAAACTTTCCTTGTATCTACGTGAGCCGATGGATGCTAAAACTTCTGGTGATGGTCTTTTCACGTATAAGTCAGTCAAGTCACAATGCTATAGACATTAAACTTACACAGGGCTGTCTGTCAGTGATGACTCAGTAAAATTGAAAGGAAAAAAGTTTATAAGGAAAATGTTTAATGAAAATCAGTCAATTTTAGAAAAAAAGTGCTAACACCCATAGTTAGCATGTTAATGAGGCAGCAAAATACGACATTTAAAAGTGAGAATTTGAAAACCACAGTGTTGAAATGTGAATTCCAGCTCTGTGTCTCTTTTATTCACTCTGACACCTTGGGCAGGAGATAGCCTCTGGGAGACTCAGTTTTCCTATCTGTATAATGGTGAGAATCATTGCACCTAATGTGAATATATATACACATATGATGCAGTCAGCATACAGACTAATTCATAAGCACTAAGTCAACATTATTAGCATTAATAATCTATTACAAAAGTAAACTTTGAATTATGCTTTGTATAACTATACACTTTGTATCGTTTGTACTAGGTATTGTATTGCAAAATGTTAACCAGATTTACCCTCAACTCTGCTAAACATGAACCTCTGAAGACACAGGGGCTTAGTCAAGCCATCTTCTAACCACCAGGGAACTGAGAAACTGAGGGGACACATAGAAAACAGATGGAAGAAATGCAGAAAGAAAAGTCAGGCTGCTAAAGCATTATTTATACAATAGTGTCATTTAGATTCTTGATCTAGGAAAAGAAACTTTAGTCTTGAAATGTTCAGTTGTATAAGCTAAGGAGTTCTCTATTTTAGTTGAGCAAGCTTGAGATATATCTTCAAACACATGAAAAGATGCTCAACATCACTCATTATCAGAGAAATGCAAATCAAAACCACAATGAGGTACCATTACACGCCAGTCAGGATGGCTGCTATCCAAAAGTCTACAAGCAATAAATGCTGGAGAGGGTGTGGAGAAAAGGGAACCCTCTTACACTGTTGGTGGGAATGCAAACTAGCACAGCCGCTATGGAGAACAGTGTGGAGATTTCTTTAAAAACTGGAAACAGAACCGCCATATGACCCAGCAATCCCACTTCTGGGCATACACACCGAGGAAACCAGATCTGAAAGAGACACGTGTACCCCAATGTTCATCGCAGCACTGTTTATAATAGCCAGGACATGGAAGCAACCTAGATGCCCATCAGCAGATGAATGGATAAGGAAGCTGTGGTACATATACACCATGGAATATTACTCAGCCATTAAAAAGAATTCATTTGAATCAGTTCTAATGAGATGGATGAAACTGGAGTCCATTATACAGCGTGAAGTAAGCCAGAAAGATAAAGACCATTACAGTATACTAACACATATATATGGAATTTAGAAAGATGGTAACAATAACCCTATATGCAAAACAGAAAAAGAGACACAGATGTACAGAACAGACTTTTGGACTCTGTGGGAGAAGGCGAGGGTGGGATGTTTCGAGAGAACAGCATCGAAACATGTATATTATCTAGGGTGAAACAGGTCACCAGCCCAGGTTGGATGCCTGAGACAAGTGCTCGGGCCTGGTGCCCTGGGAAGACCCAGAGGAATCAGGTGGAGAGGGAGGTGGGAGAGGGGATCGGGATGGGAAACACATGTAACTGCATGGCTGATTCGTGTCAATGTATGGCAAAAACCACTACAATATTGTAAAGTAATTAGCCTCCAACTAATAAAAATAAATGGAAAAAAAAGATATATATCTTATGCTACTTACAAAAAAAAAAACCACACCACCACCAAACCAATGCCTATTGGATCCTTGTTAAAAATGCAGTTTCCTTGACCTTCCAATCTTCAAGATCCAATCTTCAAGAGTGGTTCTAAGGAATTCAGAATCCTTAACGAGATCCCCAAGTGATTCTCCTACAACACCAGTGTTAGGGACTGAATTGTGTATCCCCCAAACTCATTTATTGAAATCTTCACTCCAAAATGGCAACCCACTCCAGTATTCTTGTCTGGAGAATCCCATGGTCAGAGGAGCCTGGCAGGCTATAGTCCTTGGGGTAGCAAGAGTCGGACACGACTTGGCGACTAAACCAACCAACCAAACAGTACCTCAGGAGATGACTGTATGTAGATACAGGGTCTTTAAATAGGTTTTAAAGTGAAAAGAGGCCATTAAGGTGACCTGTTATTCAACACAACTGATGTCCTTATGAAAACAGATCAGGACAATCGGGACACAAACATACAGTGAGGAGACCATGTGAAGACACAGAAGAAGACCACCACCTACAAGCCAAAGAGGCCTCAGGAGAAATCAACTCTGATGATACCTCCATCTGGAATTGGACAAAATAAACTGCTGTTGTTTAAGCCACCCAATTGGTGATACTTTGTTATCACAGTCCTAGAAAATGAAGATAATCAGCTGTGGGACACATCAATTCTGGAACTCCTCACTCCATGTCAACATCTGGTTTACAACCTTCCAGGCAAGCAGTCCTACAGCCTTTGTTTGAATCTCCCTGCAAAGGGAGGCCTCAAAATTCTAGCATTGCCCATCTCATCTTAGAACTGCTCAGTGTGAGAAAATCTTCCTTACTTTACACTGAAATTTCTGTTATCATAACAGTTAAGCTTCCTAATGATAACACTGGGACACCCTAAGATTCTAAAGCAGTATCAGAACAGTCAAAGAAAGCATTTTACTTGCTGAAAGTTTAATGCTATGTTTACTACTGACAGTATAATATTTGATTTTAATATTCTAGCTTTTAATTAACTTATGATATTTGACAAATATTACTTGATTATAACTAGCACTCTCAATTTACTGATCACTCTGGATAAAACAGAGTTTATCATAGTTTCTAAAATAAAAATACTATGTATGAAGTTTTCTTCCCCAAGGGATTATGGACTTCTGAAGTACAATCAACAAATGATGATAAAATCTCATTAAGTTTGGCTGCTTTGTCCTTCCTAAGGTCAGATCCTTTAGCTCCAGAGGAAATGCTTGCTGCGTAAAATTTCTACCTGCAGTTCACAGGCTGCCTATTCCTATAAACCTATAGGTAATACTCCTGTCAGGAAGTAATATTTTTACTGTTTTATTTAAAATAGTCCTATCAACTGTTTTACTGAAACAATGATTATTTTGGACAGGTTCTGCCCAGTGGAGTTGTTTAAACTGATTCAATTACCTGTGTAATTGACCTCCAAAGCTTTCCCATTTTAAAGAGGATATTTCTCATTTTAAAGCAGACACTGACGGTCAGGCTAACGTTGAATAAAGGTCCTTTCACTTCAGTTGACTCTACTGAAACTCTTTTAATAGTGTAACAACAGTAATAATAATAACTAACATTTATTAACTGCTTACAGTGATTCTATAGCAGGCTTTGTACGTATTGCCTTATTTAATACAATTACCCCTTGATAGAGGTTGTATGTACTATCTGCATTTTACAGGTGAATCTCAGCGAAGTTTTATAACTCCAAATCACACACTTCAGTAAGTAGCTGAACTAAGCTTCTTACCCAGCTTGATTTGGCTTTAAGGTCTTGCTCTCATTTACTGTGTGCATTCCACAAAGGGAATACACAATCTAGGGAAAGAAAAATTTATCCTCTTGACAACATCTGTATAACATCTGTAAAACAGGGATATTAACACTTGCCCCTTGAGACTGTTGAAAAGATTAAATATGGATGTAATTTATTTCAGTATCTGGCCCTAGTTCTTGGCAGACATTTCTTCAGTGCTTTATAAATGTCAATTTTCTCCTTTTCAGCAACTTTTGCCCATGTATTTCCAGGGTACTGATCTGTGCCACATGGGAAAATCTACAACTAGAAGGTACAGCTAATTCTGACTTCCTTGAGTTTATATCCAAGTGTAAAGGCAAAAGACTATGATACAAAAAAGTTACAAAATAATCTATTTTAATGAGCGCTGAGAGCAGGGGTTTTGTAGTCAGAATGCACTGGATTTGCACTCTGTCTCCACCATTTCCACCCACCATTTGTAAAATCTTGGACCAGTTACTTTCCCTCTCAAGGTCTGAGCATTCTTGTTTGTAGCATGAGGATCTACCTCATGAGGTTGATATGAGGATTTTAACAACTGTTCTTCATTGGTGTTGATTTGTTCCAAGGAGGGCTGTGAGAAATGTGCTTATTGTATCTCACTCAATCCTTACAACAAGGATGAAATGCGCTCAAGTTCATGATTCTCATGTTGAGATAATCAAGACACAGGGAGGTATATATTTGATGAATGTCACTTGGACACTAAGTGTCATAGCTGGGGTGCTTTTTCAGGCAGTGTGACCTTATAGCCCATTTTCCTCACATACTATACAACACTGACTTCTAGATTATAAATGATATATGAGATGTTTCAGAAATATTTTCAGAAATATTCAGAAATGCTAAAAAACAGTTTATTATAATTTGTTGTTTACTCACTAAGTCACGTCCAACTCTTTCACAACCCCATGGAGTATAACCCACCAGGCTCCTCTGTCAATGGGATTTCTCAGGCAAGAATACTGGAGTGGGTTGCCATTTCCATCTCAAGGGGATCTTCCTGACCCAGGGATCGAACTGACATCTCCTGCATTGGCAGGCAAATTCTTTACCACTGAACCACCAGGTAAGCCCATTAATTTGTAAAAATAAAAACAAACTAATTAAGCAGCTCTTCCTTGGGCTGAAAGGAAAGAATAAAAGGTTGTCCAATTTGTGAGGATAATAATGCCTTTAAGCACAATGAACAGCATTATGCTGTTTTTAATTCCCTAAAAGAAAGCAAGCCCCATGTCTATCAAGTTGATGACCTTTCCAGACTTTTTCAAGATTCTTGCTTCCTCACGTCATTTCAAAAGCTACTTTCAATTTGATGACTGTTCCCATTAACTCTGGGCCACTTGGCTTGCTTTTTCTAACAAAGGTCCACAGATAAATCGTGCGAGGCGGATGTGATTTCCTTGAAGTTCTCAGTGGTCTAATCTGCCTTGATGTGGTTCCTTTCATGGTTTTACATGGCACTTGTGGGGCATAAGTGGGCATAAGGCCAGCTGGGTTATATTGTGTCTATTTGTTTTCTCTTCAAAATGAAGATTGTGTTTAAATGAAAAATTGTGTTCCAGGAACAAATTATTTCCCTTTGAAGCACTATCTCCTAACATGACATTTGAAGGTTTTGTGGAGAGAAATAATTAGTATTCTTATACAGTTCTCCACGTTAATTGTGCCCTTCCATTTACAGTGCAGAAGGAGAAATTCAGACCCATCCTCCATTCTTCAATATTAAGAGAGGATCTACACAGAAAGGCTGGTAGTTTTAAAAAATCATTTTCCAGATTATATACACTCTACACAAGTATATATATATATATATATATACATATACATATATATGTATGTGTATGTGTGTGTATACAACATAAATAAGAAAAAAATGTTTTTTCTCTCTTTCCCACTTCAGTTCTCTTCCTCCTCCTAGGAGTATATTCTTCTAGGTTTTTTGGTCTATTTGCCTGCACCTGGGTTCGATCCCTGGGTTGCAAAGATCCCCTGGAGAAGGGAAATGCTACCCACTCCAGACCTGAAGAATTCCATGGACTGTATAGTCCATGGGGTCCCAAAGAGTCAGACATCATGTTCTTTTTAATGACCTCAAATTCTTCAGTGTAGGTATACGTTTGCTGATATGTTTTTCTTTTCTAATCTATCATTTTCCCTCTAGTGTTTCAGAAGTTATATGTCCTCTTTCTAACTCCCATACTGTTGCTGTCCTTACAGTTTTATAGTATGTACAGACGTATCTCCTTTTATTGCACTTTGCTTCATTGTGCTTCAGAGACATTGCATGTTTTTTGCTTTTTTTTTAAAAAATAGATTGAAGGTTTGTGGCAATCTTTCATTGAGCAAGTCTGTCAGCAACATTTTACCAACAGCATTATTTCATTATTGTTAAATTAAGGTATGTTCAGTGTTTTTTTTTTAGACATAATGCTATTCCATACTTAATGAATTACAGTATATCAGTATAATATAAATGTAACTTTCACACGCACTGAGAAACCAAAAAATTCATGTGACTTAGTTTATTGTCATATTCACTTTATTGTGGCAGCCTGGAACTGAATCTCTAGGCAGTATTTCTGAAGTACATAGAGAGTGTATGAAATCTATTACTACCTAGAGCTAGTCTGTGTATATACCTTACCCATAAGGAGAGAAAAAGTTTGCTTACATTTTATCCTTTGTCACATGCTACTAGCACACTGATACCATCTGAGAATTTTCAAGATTTATGATTTTATTCGTTGTTCCAAGATTTTCTTTGCCTTTAGTGTTCTGCAACTTGAATATATTATGCCCCTGTATGAAGGTGTTTTTGGTGTTTATCCTGTTTGGTATTCTAAGATTCCTGGATCTGTGGTTTGATATCTGTCACTAATTTTAAAATTGTTACTGCAGCCATGAAAATTTTAAATGGTGACTGCAGCCATAAAATTAAAAGATGCTTGTTCCTTGGAAGAAAAGTTATGACCAATCTAGACAGCATATTAAAAAGCAGAGACATTACTTTGCCAACAAAGGTCTGTATCATCAAAGCTATGGTTTTTCCAGTAGTCATGTATGGATGTGAGAGTTGGAATATAAAAAAGGCTGAGCACCGAAGAATTGATGCTTTTGAACTGTGGTGTTGGAGAAGACTCTTGAGAGTCCCTTGGACTGCAAGGAGATCCAACCAGTCCATCCTAAAGGAGATCAGTCCTGAATATTCATTAAGGACTGATGCTGAAGCTGCAGCTCCAATATTTTGGCCAGCTGATGCGAAGAACCGACTCATTGGAAAAGACCCTGATGCTGGGAGGGATTGGGGGCAGGAGGAGAAGGGGACGACAGAGGATGAGATGGTTGGATGGCATCACCTACTCACTGGACATGAGTTTGAGCAAGCTTCAGGTGTTGGTGATGGACAGGGAAGCCTGGTGTGCCACAGTCCACGGAGTTGCAAAGAGTTGGACATGACTGAGTGACTGAAAAACAGCTGATTTTAAAAAACTGTTGAGCATCATTGCTTCAAGTATCTCTTCTTCCCCATTCTCTTTTTCTTCTCCTTCTGATATTCCAGTTATGGGGATGTTGCATCTTTTGATATTGTTTGATGTATTCTGTTTTATGTGTACTGCTTTGTTTTGTTCATTATTTTTTTCTCTTTGTATTTTAGTTTGAGAAATTTGAACTATTTTCAGCTTCACTGATCCTTTCCTCAGCCATGTCCAGTCTCCTAATCAACCCATCAAACACATTCTTCACTTCTGTTACTTTGTTTTTTATTTGTAGCATTTTCATTTGATTCTTTCTTAGGGGAGTCATCTCTGTGCTTACATTATCCACCTGTTCCTTCAGGCTGTCTACTTCTTTCCATTAGAACCTCTAATATACTTATTTAAAACTCTCTAATAGTCTGTCATATCTGACTCTGGAGTTTGCCATGTGACCCTGGTTCTTTAATAGGTTCAAGAAAACTGGCTGATTTTTAGTTTGTTCAGCTTTTTCTTGTTATAAGGGCATAACTGTTGGCTTCTAAGCTCTACCTCTTCAAGATGAAATCAGAGCACTATTATTCTGAAGAAAATGTTTTACTGGTTTTGTTGCTTATAAATGTTTCCGATGAAATGCAGCTTGAAGTTTTTTTTAAAGTTCGTTGAAATATAACTTTAATAAACATTTCAGATAGAGTTTGCAGTGATAAATATTCCAAGTCTAGGCATGTCTTCCTCTGTCATTATTTTGCCATTTATGTGAATGATAATTGGTCTGGGCATTAAATTCAAGGCTCGTAATCTTTTTTCTCAGCATATTGAACATACTGCTTAAATGTTTTCTTGAGCCAGTTTTTAAAATGAGGATTCTATAGCAATCTTTCTTGTTCCTTTGTAAGTCCCCTGTTTTTCTCTCTGGAAGCTTTTGGAATTTTCTCTTTATACATACATGGAGCTCTAAAGTTCCACTTGGAACATATATGTGTGGGTCTTCTCTTTTCTGCTCTCCAGAAGCAGTCCCACAAGCAGTCTCATTGTTATCTAATGTAAGTCCATATGCCTGACGCACAGTGAGGCCAAAAACAATACCACAACATCAGAGTTTGGAGCAGAGGAAGGTTTATTGCAGGGCCATGCATGGAGACTGGTGGCTCAAGCCTTAAAAAGCCCAAACTCCTCCCGAAAACTTTCAGCAAAGCCCCTTTATGGGGAAAATGGCGGTGCAGGGGGTGGTGGGGGGGGGTTGGTTGTTGCAAACACCTTGGTGTCAGATTCTTTGTTCTTGTACTCAGTTCACAAGCTTCGGGAAACTTCACCAAAACAAACGTTATTATCTGTTCTGACAAGAAAGGACAAAGGTCCCAAGGCTGAATTTTGTCCTCCAAGGTTCAGGCCTATGGTACATGGGACTTCTTAGCCATTGTTTGGTAGTCCAGATGTCAAGATGCCACTCTTCAACTGCAGGGGGCACAGGTTTGATCCCTGGTGGGGTAACTAAGATCCCACATGCCATGCTGCATGGCAGGAAAGAAAAAGAAAAGGCAAGCCAGGTGGAGAGAAAAAATATTGACAATACATATAGCTGAAAAAAGATTGGCCTCTAGAATGTATAAAGCATACTTACAACTCAAATAAAAGCTGCAAATTAATTTTTTTAAATGGCTGAAAGATTTAGCTAGACACATCATTAATATATATATATATATATTTGAACAGTTAATAGGCACATGAAAAAAGGTTTAAAATGATTCATCATTAGATTTTGATTATGCAAATCAAAAATCCTACTGAAATGAGATGCCAAGCAACCACGAGAATAGCTCAAATTAAAAATACTGATGCCACCAAGTGGTGGCAAGAATTTGAAGCAACTAGAACTCTCATGTAGTTCTGGTGGAAGTGTAAAATCATACAGTCACTTTGAATGACAGTGTACCGGTGTCCTACAAAGTTAGACATACACATCATATGAGCCAACAATTGTACTTCTAGGTATTTACCTAAGAGAAATGAAAACATCTGACCACACTATGACTTCTACATGAATTTTCACAGCAGTATTTTTTTAGTAAAAATTAAAAAAAAAACAACTAGGAACAACACAAATATCCAATAGATAGTGAGAAGATGAACATTGTGGTACATCCATACTATGAAATACAACTCAACCATAAACAGGGAGAAAATACTGATAAACAAAACAACAATGATGAAAGTTACACCATTATGCTGAAAGAAAGAAGCCAGACATGAAAGCGTATCTACTTTATAAGTTCTTACATATGAAGGTCTGTGTAAATCACATCTAATCTTTACAGATAAGACAGAAAACAGATAAACGGTCGCCTGGGACCAGAATGGGGAGAATGACTGAAATGAAACACAAGGAAACTTTCTTGGGTGATACATTAATATATGTTCTGTATCTATACGTGTATGTTCTACATCTTGACGCTTACATTATTACAGGTATTTATCAAAACTTATTCAACTATACATTAAAGTATATATAATTTGGTAGGTAGATTATACATTAATAAAGCTGATTCAAATAAAAACAATACCTGAGGACAAAAATAAAAATGCAAATATTTATCCTGTGAAAGATGGAAATTTTTAGGAAAAATAAAATGCTTTTATCCAGTATTTGACAGACATCCACATATTAGATATGTATTAAACCGGTTCTGGGGACTCCTCAGATAATAAGAATGATCTTGGAAGAATATAAATAAAATGTCCTGAAAACTGGAAGTTTTTGAGTTTGATATTTGAGAACTTTCCAAATTTTCTGAATTGATAAGATGCTGAAGTCCTCTAATGTTTAGAAAGTGTTGACATCATCTTGATTTATTACAATTAATCTTATTATAAATTCCTTTGATAAAATTGATGTTTGTGATCTCCACTGAAATATCTGAATTATGAAACTAGAAATTAAAATTATGTTCAAACATGCATTATTAATATAAGGAGAAAAGCAACAAACTGGGTTCTATCCTTGGCTCTATGTTACCTAGATATATGAACACGCAATGAGTCACCTCTATGCCACTCTAATTTGTAGTGTGTAAAATCCAAGTGTGGCTTACATATTTTGGGTCTTTCCACTAATTAAACCCCTCTATTAACTGCCCTAACTCGAGACTACAATTTTATGTTTGGCTCTAGAAGGATTTGTGTAACCATAAGAGGGCAGCATTCCATTTAAGCAAATTCTTACACAATTTCCTGTAAGTGTTCGGTACACTACAATTACAGGCATTGAGATTGGCATAATATTTGCTAGTATTAAGCCCCTTAGGATTATGTTAAGAAAAGTAATTTGTCGGTTTTAAGTATGAATACACAAATTTATCACAACTAGAGGTAAAAGGGAGTCATTTCTGGCTCTCAGGCTTGTATTTATTTAAGTTGAGATCATGTTTCTGTCTCATCACTACTATAACCTATTAAAACACACTTGTCAACCCAATTAAAGGAGGACATTCTAGCACTAGTATGTAGATTTAGAAAGAGATATTTTCTATGGATTCTGTGTAAACTGCTATGTTCAAGGTTGCAACTATTTCAAAATCAGCATGCCTGTTCCACATCAAAATCACATGTCAGGAATAAGAGGTAAAGTGAGAAAAGAAAAGAGGATAAAGAATCATTTATGGACGAGAATTTACTTGGACCTTATTTGGTCCTCAACACAGTTTTAAAGAAGTGGAAGATTTAGAAACTACTATTAAGGCACTTAGACCATTTAAAGAAACCAAATAAGTATTCCTTAAACAATAAAATGGAGAAGGCAATGGCACACCACTCCAGTACTCTTGCCTGGAAAATCCCATGGACGGAGGAGCCTGGTAGGCTGCAGTCCACCGGGTCGCGAAGAGTCGGACATGGCTGAGCGACTTCACTTTCACTTTTCACTTGTATGCATTGGAGAAGGAAATGGCAACCCACTCCAGTGTTCTTGCCTGGAGAATCCCAGGGATGGGGTCGCACAGAGTCGGACACGACTGAAGTGACTTAGCAGTAGCAAACAATAAGAGATAACTGACGAAAAATAGATTCCATCACCGAGAAAGGGATTCTAATTTTTGGTATCAATGTTCCAACTGTTAGCAACTTTATCTACTTTATAAGCCCATCAGTTGATAGGAACAGAAGGCCATGGAGGCTTGCACAGCTCAAGATTACAGTAACAACTTCATGGTTTGTGGAACTAAACACCCTATCTCCTGGTCATTCATCTCAACCTGGGAATGTACCTTTTCTCTCCTCTTGGCCTTCAGTTCATCCTTCCTCTGCACAGTGTTGAATATCTTTTCACTGTCTTAGAAAGCCACCATCATCTTTCACAGTTAGAGGAAAGGAATGTTCAATAGTTTGGAAAGGAAGGGTCCGAGTACAGGAAACTCAAGGAACATTTACCATTTCTAGGCTATGTCTGTGCCTGCAGGACAAACCGTCACCCTCCTGGCTTTCTAGGGATGTCTGAAGAATCAAATCAAAAAAGATTTGATTTGCTTAAAATCACTCTTTTCATTACACTCATTAGTGTATATGGACACGGAAATGGCAACCCATTCCAGTATTCTTGCCTGGAGTATTCCACGGACAGAAGAACCTGGTGGGCTACAGTCCATGGGGTCACAACGAGTCGGACACGATTGAGTGACTAACATATTAGTGTATATGGCTTCTCACAATAATGGAGTGAATATTAACAAATAACCAGTATGACAAATCATACAAGAATCATCTTTTCTTTGAAAAGAACACTTATGCCTGAAATAGAGCCTTGCTTGGGCAAAATTATTAACGGGATGACACAACAGAACTTACAAGTTGAGGGACTTTAGAAACGCTCTATAAGTTGACACCTTGCTACAAGACAAGAGGGAAGCCATGCCTAAAAATGAGAAAGAAAAAAAGGTCATTTGATTATAAATGTTACTCTAATTTTACTCTTTCATTTTAATATTTAAAATTTATTCCAATATAGTGTTAGCATGCTAATAAAAGGTAAATTGCTTTTATCTGGACCTACTGCTTTATTGTTTTGCCTCAGCTTTTATTATAGAATTGTTATTGCTATGGAAATGTTAACTTCCTGTTTATATTTCTGGAGTCCTGAAGGGCATGGAAGTTGGCCAGTTTAAGCTTTATTAGGGAGCTACTGAGAGAAAAATGTCTGCAGCATTTTTGCTTTGTACTGCTGCATTTCACGAAATGAAAATCTGTCCATTAAATGTAAATTGTGTGGTCAATGCTATAGCAATGTCTCCCTTTTCTCCCAGTAAAACTCTATAAACCTTAAGCTCATTTAGGTTAATTATGAAGATCCACAATTGCTACATCTAAACCAATGTGAACTTGAACCTAACCAGTCTCAAAATGTATATGCCTCTCTGGATTGCAGATGAGAGTCATGGATAAGGTTGGGTAATCTTTTCAGATGTGCTTCATCACAGCTGCTACCTCTTGGAGGAAAATCACAGTGGAGAGCTGAGACCTTGGCTTTCCAGGTTCATAAACCTGCTTTTGTGAGTTTACCTAAATTTTAGCTCTGATGTTTCTTTATAAACAAGAACATCACTTTACTGATTACTAAGGGAGATACGAAAACAGTGGGAATGAACAACTCTAGTGATCAGATTGCTTATGCCCAATAGCTCTGCATTCACAGTCCTGCCTAGGAACAAGGTAATGAGAAAACTGACTGAGTGATAGAAAAGTTGCTTAATGAGATAGCAGTAAAGGGAAATGAAAGTCCTTAAAGGAATTCTCATCTTAATTAAAGGAAGATACACCTCTCTGCGGGCTTCCCTGGAGGCTCAGATGGTAAAGAATCTGCCTGCAATGCAGGAAACCTGGGTTCCATCCCTGGGTCAGGAAGATCCCCTGGAGAAAGGAATGGCTACCCACTCCAGAATTTTTGCCTGGAGAATTCCATGGACAGAGTAGTCTGACAAGTTACGAGCATGGGGTCACAAAGAGTTGGACATGACTGAGCGACTAACACACACACACACACACCTTTCTGCAGTGATCAGAATATGGTAATACTTTGGTCTACTTTTTTTGATGATTACAAGATAGTTATTAGAAGAAATATGCACTCTCTTTTTTCTTCTTTCTGTAGAGTTTGTATTTGTCCTAACAAAAGTGAAGTCACTCAGTCATGTCTGACTCTTTGAGATCCCGTGAACTGTAGTCTGCCAGGCTCCTCCATTCTCCGGATTTTCCAGGCAAGAATACTGGACTGGGTTACCATTTCCTTCTCCAGGGGAATCTTCCTGACCCAGGGATCGAACCCGGGTGTCCCGCATTGCAGGCAGACTCCTTACCATCTGAACCACCATCACCTATTGTCCTAACAAACTTCTCCTTTATTTAACCAAATGGGCCATTTTACATATACTGCACGAACAAAACAGACAGTATTTACTCCACACAGTTTTCATTTCAGTGGTGAAAAACAGACAATTAAATGTGGTATATAATATTTCATATGGTTAAAAAACAGTATTGAAAATAAAAATAAAATAGAGTAAGGAGGCAGAAAGCAATGAAGGAAGTGCTGTTTTAGATAGTACAGTCCAGAAAGGCCTCTCTAGAAACATAAAGAGCAGAGCAAAATGACATTGAATTAAGTGAAAGGCAGGCCATAGTTTTTCACATACCTGGGGAACTTAGTGACTAAACAACAACTGAGACCTCACCAAAATTAAAATGTGGTATTCCAGTCCTACAGAAAAAGGGGGCCACACTCAGCCTAACACTTATGCAGCTGCTCCTTCCCAAATGAAGGCTCAACATGGCTGAAGTTGACCTTATATCAAGTTGTTTCTGATAACAGTGGAAACAGAAAGACCAGTAGACAGCATTTGGGCATGCTCAGTTGCTCAATCATGTCCAGGTCTTTGGGACCCCATGAACTGTAGCCCATCAGACTCCTCTGTCCACGGAATTTTCCAGGCAAGAATACTGGAGTGGGTTGCCATTCCCTTCTCCAGGGGATCTTCTCAACCTAGGGATTGAACCCATGGCTCCTGAGTCTTCCGCATTGGCAGGCAAATTCTCTATCATTGAGCCACCTGGGAAGGCACCGTGTAGACAGAGATAATGCTAAACATGGCTTAATCTTTGGCCACAACAAAGTCAGACTCCATGCAAATCTCAAAGAAAGATCAAAGACTATAAAGAGAAGGGGCTTTGGGTCCAATACTTGAGCACCAGTCATACCTGTGACAAGTACTATCTTTGTGATCATTAACCAAGATGCTTAATTTCTTTGTGCTTCACTTTCTTTATCTATAAGATGGGCATCATTATAGTTCTCACTGACAAAATTATTGGGAGGATAAAGAAAATAAATGATGGATGCAGTATATGATACATGGAAAGGGCATTGTAGCCCTCAAGGACATATAGTGCTTTCTCCCACAGATAAAGGAGCAAAAGGAAGTAGTCAGTCATACTCGCTTTAGAAGGAAAAAGGTGTGAACACATAATGAAAGTCCACTAGGCCCCACACACTGCATAACAGACATAATTATTGTCCTCCTATAAGATGTCAGTATTTCAATTTTACAGGTAAGAAAACGGTCTCAGAGAGACCACACAATTCACTCAAGATTGGGACTTCCCTGGCAGTCCAGTGGTTAAGACTCCGAGCTTCCATTGCAGGAGGCACAGGTTTGATCCCTGGCTGGAGAACTAAGATCCCATGTGTCATAATGAAGCAACATGAATTCCCAGATGATGTTTTTATTCCCCACACCATCAGTCCTGCTTAAGCTTCTCCAAGAACACAGAAAAACTATGTGTTTCATCTCAAACCACTCCTGGGCATAAAGAAGAAGCTCATCAACAGCTACTGTAGAGTCCTTCCCACTCCCTCTCTTGGTGAGGAGCCAAGAAGTGCACTCTGCTAGGTAGCATCCAGGACTGGGCATCTCTGCCCAGCCCAAGGTGCTGACCGCTGAATTCAATGTGCAGCGGTGTTCCTCCTTGGTTTTCAAAGTCCTGAACTGCCAACACTCTTTCTCATGTGGGAGCACGCAGAACTGCAACAGGGACCTCTGCCTTCCCACCTTGGTGGGACAAGGCCCCACATCACAGAGCTCGTGCCTGCTGCCAGGAACCCACTGAGGATCATCACCATGCTTCCCAAAACTGTCATTTGTTTCCAGAAAGGGAGTGAAATAAATAGCCTTTTGATTGGTTGCTTCTCAGCTTCTTCAGAAAGTTAAACTAACGCTGCCTGGTGGGCTGCCATCTATGGGGTCACACAGGGTCAGACACGACCGAAGCGACTTAGCAGCAGCAGCATACCCAGGTGGGTCTAACACACCCAGAGTGGATGGATGGTAGATCAGGATGGGAAACATTCGGCTTTATTTTGGTCTCAGGGGATGGCGGGGCTAGGCAGTGTGAGTTCATGTGATTGAATGAGGCATGACTTCTGTGTATGTGTGTGTGTGCTTCATCAGTTCAGTCATGTCCGACTCTTTGCGACTCTATGGACTGAAACCCGCCAGGCTCCTCTGTCCATGGAATTTTCCAGGCAAGAATACCTGGAGGGGGTAGCCACGCCCTCTTCCAGGGGATCTTCCTGATGCAGGGATTGAACTCACATCTCCTGCATCTTCTGTATTGCAGGTGGAGGAAGTTCCATTATTTCCACAAGAGGGCCATTTTGTTGGGTGCAGTTGTAGCACAATGGGTCATGGAACTCAGAGCAGAGGCACCAACAAAGGTGCCACAGCCCTGCAGGAATCACATCTCCAGGCTGCCCAGAACCAATGTCAACCAGGTTACATCCACTGTACCCATCTGATCTTTGGTTCTTGGGTAGGGAAAATGGTTCATTGACTTTCTGTCCTTGGATGAATGGTTTTTCTCCATTTTGGAAGGGTAGCAGGCTCAGCATAATTGTGAACTCCATGAAGTCAAGGACTCTGTTTCCCTCTTCACCATGATATTGAGCCTGGGAAGCATCTTGATGCAATCACTAAACTTTCATTAAAAGAGTAAGTTAATTACTCCGATGACCCCAGGACTTGACCTCTCATCTAACAGGAAAGGTTGCTATGTGTTAAGTGCTTTACATGTGATTCCAAGCAGTCTAGCTTATTTGGTAGACGGAAACAGCTCCAAAATAAATCAGTGACTTAAAATAACAAAGGTTTATTTCAGGTCAGCTGGTGGGTGAGCACCACATCACTCTCAGTCTAGTACTCTGCAGGATGGAGAGGTCACCATGTGGAAACTGGATGCTGCTGAAGCACACAATGGGCCAGCAAGAAGAGGTGGCAAGAATACACAGAACTATACAAAAAAGATCTTCATGACCTAGATAACCACGATGACCCAGATAACCATGATGGTTTGATCACTCACCTAGAGCCAGACATCCTGGAATTCGAAGTCAAGTGAGCCTTAGGAAGCATCACTATGAAAAAAGCTAGTGGTGGCGACGGAATTCCAGTTGAGCTATTTCAAATCCTAAAAGATGATGCTGTGAAAAGTGGTCCACCCAATATGCCTTCAAATTTGGAAGACTCAGCAGTGGCCACAGGACTGGAAAAGGTCAGTTTTCATTCCAATCCCAAAGAAAGGCAATGCCAAAGAATGTTCAAACTACCACACACAATTGCACTCATTTCACAGGCTAGCAAAGTAATGCTCAAAATTCTACAAGCCAGGCTTCAACAGGACATGAATCATGAACTTCCAGATGTTCAAGGTGGATTTAGAAAAGGCAGAGGAACAAGAGATCAAATTGCCAACATTTGTTGGATCATCTATAAAGCAAGAGAATTCCAGAAAAATACCTACTTCTGCTTTATTGACTACACCAAAGCCATTGTCTGTGTGGATCACAACAAACTGTGGAAAATTTTGAAAGAGATGTGAATACCAGATCACTTTACCTGCCTCCTGAGAAATCTGTATGCAAGTCAAGAAACAACAGTTAGAACCGGATATGGAACAATGGACTGGTTCCAAATTGAGAAAGGAGTACATCAAGGCTGTATGTTGTCAACCTGCTTATTTAACTTATATGCAGAGTACACCATGCAAAATGCCAGGCTGGATGAAGCACAAGCTGGAATCAAGATTGCTGGGAGAAATATAAATAACTTCAGATATGCAGATGACACCACCCTTATGGCAGAAAGTGAAGAAGAATTAAAGAGCCTCTTGATGAAAGTGAAAGGGGAGAATAAAAAAGCCGGCTTAAAACTCAATCTTCAGAAAACTAAGATCATGGCATCTGGTCCTATCACTTCATGGCAAATAGGTGGGGAAACAATGGAATCAGTGACAGACTTTAGTTTTGGGGGGCTCCAAAATCACTGCAGATGGTGACTGCATTCATAAAATTAAAAGATGCTTGCTCCTTGGAAGAAAAACTATGACCAACCTAGACAGCATATTAAAAAGCAGAGACATTAATTTGCCAACAAAGGTCCATCTAGTCAAAGCAATGGTTTTTCCAGTAGTCATGTATGGATGTGAGAGTTGGACTATAAAGAAAGCTGAGTGCTGAAGAACTGATGCTTTTGAACTGTGGTATTGGAGAAGACCCTTGAGAGTCTCTTGGACTTCAAGAAGATCAATCCTAAAGGAAATCAGTCCTGAATATTCATTGGAAGGACTGAAGATGAAACTGAAACTCCAGTACTTTGGCCACCTGATGCAAAGAACTGACTGATTGGAAAAGACCCTGATGCTGGTAAAGATCGAAGGCAGGAGGAGAAGGGGATGACAGAGGCAAGTCAAAGGGTGGAGCCTGGCTTTCAACTTCAATCACTTAACCAACCTGTTGAATCTTGCTATCACCAGAGCCTGGCAAGCTCTGTAAGGGGAGACACAGTGAATTCTCAGGGTGTCTAGAACCAGATTTATCAAGTGTCTGTGCATGAAATCATTAGGCTACACCTGATAGACCTTAATCTCTGTAGGCAGTTGCCTCTGCTTTCCAACTTATCCCTTCTCTTTATTGCATACATGCATACTTAGTTGTGTCCACTCTTTGTGACCCCAAGGACTGTAACCTGCTAGGCTCTTCTGCGCATGGGATTTCCCAGGCAAGAATACTGGAGTGGGTTGCCATTTCCTACTACAGGGGACCTTCCCTACCCAGGGATCGAATCTGCATCTCCTGCCTTGGCAGGCAGATTCTTTACCACTAGTGCCACCTGGGAAGCTCTCTCTTTATTGAAGAACCTGCTATTTCTCAAGGAGGATGATAACTACTTATTCAAGCCATTATACAGCTGCCATCATCCCTTCCATGGCTAGATTTTTAGAGGTTATCCAGAAATGGTAATTTTCTTACTTGCTGGTGGTATATAATATTCATGGAATTATTATGAAATTCATATTTACAACCAAACTACTCTTTCTATAACACACTTGAGCAGCTCAGACATTAGAGAACTGCAAATTCAGTCTGTGGTTCATATTTTTCTTTCCACATAGAAAAAAATATTTCTCAAATGCTGAGATTAGGATGTGGACTTAGCTTCTTGGGAATGAAACACCAGCGGACTGATGGCCTGAAGACTATTTCTGTGGAATCAAGTGAGCTTACTAAAAGTAAATTGTTGGTCTTAAAACACTATCAGCAGACCTTTGATATAATCAGAGGACACGACTGTCAACTATTTATTTAGGTAACATATTAGAGTGGGCATAAAAGCCACAGAAACCCACTCTAGCCAACTTGTGTAGATTAAGGAATTTGTACATCCTAGGCAGTTCAAAAAATCAAAAGAAAAGCAAATTACCAAGCCCTTGGAAGGAATGAAAATAGTACAGTTCTGGGGTTCAGGCCTACTATCATCAGTATTCATCAACTCCAACTATCTTTTTTCTGGGGGTCTCTCCACTCCAGAGTCTAACCCCAGGGTCCTGGGAGAAAAGTTCAGAAAGGCATAGCATGGATTGTATACCTGGTTGCTCACAGTGCCTGGCACATGCTAGAAATTCAAGTTCAATACATTGTTACAGGAGTGAATGACCAAGCTCTCTGGGCTTTATATCATTTAATCAAAAAAAAGGGCGTGGGGGGACTTTCCTGGTGGTACAGTGGATAAGAGTCTGCCTGCCAATGCAGGAGACTCAGGTTTGATCCCTAATCTGGGAAGACTGCACATGTGATGGAGCAGCTAAGCCCCTGCACCACAACTACTGAACTTGGCTCTGGAGCCCAGGAGCCACAAATAATGAGCCCAGGTGTTGCAACTGCTGAAGCCTGTGCTCCAGAATAAGAGAAACCACCACAACGAGAAGTCCGTTCACTGCAAGGAAGACTAACCACTGTTCACTGCAACTAGAGAAAGACCGAGAACAGCGATGAAGACCCTGTGCAACAACAAACAAATAATTTTCAAAAATGGAATGTGATGATTCTATGACATCAGCATTACTTGTCTATAATTGCTGTAATGTATTACCACAAACTGGTAGCTTAAAAATCCCACAAATTTATATCATATGGTTCTGGAGGTCACAAGTTTGAAATTGAGTCTTATAGGGCTAAAATCCATGTATCATCAGGGCTGGTTTCTTTTAGAGATTCCAGGGGAGAATCAGTTTCTTGCTTCTATCAGGTTCTAGAAGATGCTGGCATTATTTGGCTCCTGGCTCCATCACTCCAATCCCTGCTTATACTGTCACAATTCCTTCTACCCACTTTGATCCTCTTGCCTCTCACTTATGGATCTTTGTGATTAGATGGGCTCTCCTGGTGGCTCAGCGGTAAAGAATCCACCTGCAATGCAAGAGGCTACCTGCAGAGTAGGTGATGTGGGTTCAGTCCCTGGGTCAGGAAGATCCCCTTGAGAAATAAATGGCAACCTATTCTTGCCTGGAAAATCCCATGGACAGAGGAGCCTGGGGGGCTACAGTCCATGGGGTTGCAAGAGTCAGATATGACTTAGTGACTAAACCACCACCATGATTAGATTAGGCCCACCCAACAATCCAGCATCATTTCCTCATTTCACGACCCTTAATTTAATCAAAGTTGCAAAGTCCCTTCTACCTTGTCAGGTTAACATATTCATATGTGAACATCTTCAAGGGACTATTTTTTGTCCCACCATAAGACGCTTCACAATCTAAAATTCTGGAATGCTTTCATTGCTGATATTGATACTAGGAACTGGACTTCCCTGGTGGTGCAGTGGATAAGACTCTGTCTGCCAATGCAGAGGACATGGGTTTGATCTCTGGTCCGGGAAGACTCCACATGCCTCAGAACAACTAAGGCCATGCAGCACAACCACTGAGTCTGCGCTCTAGAGATTGCAAGCCACGACCACTGAGACTAAGAACCATGGGGTCCGCCTGGTCCTGTTGTATGTGGACCTTACAGGCTATTACAAAGTTAGCAAAGCTGTCTAACGGTAAATCAGAGCTACTGAAAGAGAACTTATGTATCAGATGATTCCTGTCTCTTGGATGAACTAGATGGCTCAATGTCTATGCCATACATGTGGGGATAAGAGCAAACATTTTTGTTACAGTATTTCTACTGACCTCACCTTGAAATGGCACCTTGAGAGGGCGCTGTCTAAAGAAATCACTCACATGGAATTATCACATCCCCAGAAGGGAGTTTGACTCAGAACCAGACTAAGAACAAGATACTCTCAAGCACTGAAAAGATTATTAAAGATTATTGTGTCCCACTCCCATTTGTAATTTAAAAGCAGAACACCTCTAAAGCACAAAATAAGGAACTAAGATAAATATCTAACCTTATGGTGACTGCTGAATGCTGGTTTTGAAATATCTCCCAAAATTTTATTTTAAGAATTGCCATTTTATTCTCCTGCCTTCTTGTTGATGCACTAAATGCATTCTTAATCTTCTTGTTGGATGGTGCAGCCCAAAATATTCATGACCTACCAGAAAAAAAATCACCTTTAATTAATCAAAACGGTAATTTCTAGATGTCATTTTATAATACCTTGCTGCTGCTGCTGCTAAGTCGCTCCAGTCATGTCCAACTCTTCACGACTCCATGGACTGCAGCCTACCAGGCTCCTCTGTCCATGGGATTTTCCAGGCAAGAGTACTGGAGTGGGGTGCCATTGCCTTCTCCTTATAATACCTTAGGGTTTTACTAATACAATCAAAAGGGGCTCTGGCATTCTAAATGCTAATATAATTATTTAAATTAAATATGGACCCAAAATTTATAACACCTTGGACCTAAAACAAAATCCCACTATGGATCTCAGGCTTTAAAACAGTCTATCATTAAACAAAAATGCTTTTATTTATAATGGCTCATGTTTTCATTTTTTTAATCAAAGATATTAACTTCTAATCTGAGCCCCTGAGAAGCCTGAGATAATGAAGAGTTGACATTGTCTGAATAACTATTTTATGTCTATGTATCAGCAAACACTTTATAAGTTTTTAATCTTACATGTAATACATAATTAAATCCCCAAAATACTACAGGCATTATTATTGTGTTGATTATAAGGGGAATAAACTTAGGTTCAGAGTGGTGACTTAATTTGATGTAGGTCACACAGCAGAGCAGAAATTTGAATCCAAAGAGTTGGTCTCTTAACCGTGATATTCTGCCAGTTACCAGTTTTGCCATACTGGTTAGCTATCCCTATAGTCAGGTTCAAGGGTTGTCTATGCAGTCTTTCTTTTTGTTTTCTCTCTCTCTCTCTTTTTTTTTTTTTTTTTGAGAGAGTAAATTTATGATTTCTAACAGTGTGATGGTTTGAACCAGCTCTGTACATTAGAATAGCTCAAAAAAGAATTTTCAGGTATGTCTTTGACAGGCCCAACTGTAGAGCTTCTGATTCTATGCACTAAGGCAAGTAGATGCTGGGTGTAGGTAAAAGCTCCCTATGTAACTCTAACCTGGATTCCTGAGGAAGAACACTACATCAGGTCTTATTAGACACCGAAAGAAGGGCAGAAATTGCATCATTATCTTCAAGGACTTGGACAAATAGAGGAACTCCAAGTGGTGTTAGAAAACTCGTCAACAAAAGTATATAACAACTTCAGAAAGACTGTGAATCTAGTCTAGGTAGAAACAAAACTTTACAGCAGAAATGTGGTACTTTGCTTGACACATCACAGAAAACCCCATGAAAGATTTAAAGATGAATCAACCACCTATGGTACTTTGCAGCCCCTTTTCCTAAGTTATTACATGCCTTTGCATTCATGAGAAGAAAATTAGGGTGGAGTGGAACAAAAGAATGAAACTGTAGATGAAAAAAAAAAAAGAAAAACCTCCACTGGAAATACATTGTGGTTAGAGCTAAATAGTCCCAGTCATTTAAAAATGGAGCAACTGCTTCCAGGAAAGAGCAATGGGAAATAACCCCATATATTTTATTCATCTTTAATGCTTTCTGTTCTCCAGACAAGCTCTCACAATTCTGCAAAAGGGTTTAGCAGGCTTAAAAAGACATGGTGAGAAGTCATTTCAAAGGATCAGTGTGTTTGACATGCTCAGACTAATTCTGCAGTCTCTCTGCATTATTTCACATGAATTATTTAAAATAATCTACAACCCACCAACACAATGACTTGTGCCTTCTTTCATTCTCTATTTAATGTTCTTGTTGTTAAAGTCAGAAGACAACTTTTTGGTTTTCTGTTCTATTTATACTTGTGAGAAAGGCAAAGGAATTGTTTTAATTGGAGGACAATTTCTTTATAAAGGAAGCTTTAGAAAAATGTTGATGTCTGTTTGTACATAGAGCTGATTTTTTTAAATGTCCTAATTTGGTGTCCTAATTTTGCTTCCTTGTTGTGAGTTTCCATGTGTAATCAGCAGACACTAAGTACGTCATTAGGACATACCAAATTTTTTCCATAGCCCTGGGGCCATCTTACAATCTGTTTTTTTCATTAGAGCCCCACACATGGTGTTTTCAATAAATTTTCAATTCTTAGGATCTGGTCTTTTTTCCATTGAACACAGATTTTTCCCTGATTTGCTTTCAAATTATATAACTGTTGCTAAACTAGACATTTTTTTTTTTTTAAAAAAAAAAACACCACCACCACTATCTCTCTTGATGTTGAGTTAGTATTTAATTTAGCCACCTAGTAGAAATATCAACAGTCACCCATTCAAGTGACAAAATTAAAAATTTTTTTCATCAAGTCATGGCTTGGAAAGAATTAACTGATTTTACTACTCAGTTGCAGGACCTGACATTGATTTTCCATTTCCATGACAATGATCCCACAATCAACAAATATCAACTGAATGCCTACAATTCAGAAAGCAAAGGGCTGTGCCAGGGCCTAGGTTGGAGATCCATTGATAACTCTCTACTGCTTTTTTCCTGTTTTGAAGACAGTGTCGGAAGCTTACCTGGCATCCACACGATTCCCCGCTTCCTCCTTCACACACACAATTCCTCCCAGCAGACAGAATCTGCCATCCAACATGGAGACTGAAGACAGCAGCCACATATCCTCCCAGCCTCCCTTGCACTTGGAGCACCAGTCATGGCCACTGCAAACTGAAGGGAAGTCTGCTGAGACTGGTAGGAAACAGAGGGAACAGGGCAAGAAAAACATGGCTCTCCTCTCTGATTAAAAGGATTGTGAGAAAAGTTGCCCCCTTTCAGTTTTTTAAAGATACTGTTGTTTTAAAAAATGCTGAGGGAGTAAGCAGCATCTTGCAATCAGGAGGGGAAAAGCTAAAGACCAGAAACCAATATCCTGAGAAAAAGCCCAAGCACAGAAGAAAGAAAGAGACTGTGTTCTCAATGCTATTTTGAGCCATTGCATTAAACCTGGAATTCCCCTGCTCCTGCAATTTGTATTATGTGGGGTAATAATTGCATTTCTTATCAAAAAATATCTGCAGTTGGGTAATCTGTATTTTGCAGCAGAAGCCATTCCGACTAGTATGAAAGAAAAAGTGAAACAGAAAGTTGCTCAGTCATGTCTGACTCTTTATGACCCATGGAATTTCCAGGTCAGAATACTGGAGTATGTAGACGTTCCCTTTCGATCCCAGGTCTCCCGCACTGCAGGCAGATTCTTTAAGTCTAGGCCACCAGGGAAGCCCCAATTCCTCCCAACTAATATACCTGCTTCAAAATTTAACTGACACATTAATGCTCTATTAAATGTCCCTCAGTAGCATCTCTGACCCGCTCCACAGCACCCCCCACCTCCTATCCCCATCCATGTGGAACAAAATGACCCTTACTTTCAATTCCCATGTTACCCTGGCATACAAATGCTCACTTTCTTACTTGGGTTTTCAAAGCTCCCTCATTCACTAGCTCTCAAATCCAGTGCAACAGGTCTGGCTGATATAACCACTTGCCCCATCTATTGGTGGCAGGCAGAATTAAATGTCTTTACTAAGAGAATCTCTGCTCACTCTTGGCAAGGACAATGATAGTAGCTGAAAGTTCAGAAGCAGAGGGAATTATTTGTTCCTTTATATTGAAGCCATCAATTATCTCCTCCTCAAGACGGTAAGCATCTTAAATGAATGGATTATTTCTCTCTCTTCTTTCATCTTAATTCCTCCAGTACTCTGCAGAAAGTTTAGCAGTTTAGCACATCATATCTTCTCAATAACTGTTTGTCAAAATGGGCTGATAATTATGGAATTTAAATGTTTAAAGATCAATGACACCTTAGAGATTATCTGATATAATCTCTGAATTTCAGATAACGTATATAAAAAGACCCTAAACTTAATGGAGACTCAATAAATGATGGTATTTTTTTAATCATTTTACTCAGTAACTCTTCAGCTGAATTCTAGTTAATATCCTATTTGTTTCTTTTAACTGTTGGACCCTTGCCTTGATCTGTCAGGTCTGGGCTTCCCCAGCCCAGACTCCGGCTTCCCCGAAGAACTCCCATCGCACTCTGAGATCATCTTTAGCACTTTCTGTTTCAACTTGTCACTTATCTGTCTTCCTTATAGATTGTAAATTCCTTGAACATGTGAACCCTGATTTATTTATATCTATCATATCCAGAATACAATGCTTAGAACCTAAAAGTTTCTTACAATATTTGTTGAGTGAATGTAAGAACAAATATATTTATGTTGGGAAAGGGGCCTTCCAAGAAAAGTTTTTATAAACATCTTTGTGATATACACATTAGGCATTCATCTATTCACTCAACAAAACTTTCATGAGTTTTGTCTATGAGCAATAGATTCAGAGATTACCGCTCCTTGGAGTACATGGGTACATCCCATGGAACAAGTAGGTCTTTACTCATCTTGGCCTTTCCCAGTCAGCTAGTTAATCTCTACTATAGCTAGTTACTCATCCAGTTTGACTTGGACTTGCTGCTCCAGCAGTCCCTTCCCATGGAAAGCTGTTAACTTTATGAGGTTCTAAAGAGACTGCAAATGTTTCTCAACACTTTTTTATGGGAGCCAGAACTTACACACATCACTGCTCCACAGAAGGGTTGTCTTTTAGGTAATGCAAACAACAGGGGGATGACTGATTTGCCTGCCTCCTCCCTCCAAGTGTGGCTTGGAGAGCATGAGTTCAGCTCTAGGCCCACAAGCTGACATGCCAACTGGCAAAGTCATTTCTTTGGAAATGATTTAGTGCTTTTTGTTTTTTTATTACTTAAGAACTGAGCAGGGCATTTAAAAATGTCCAAAATGAAACTCCCCATTGAAACGTTGAGGTCTCTCCAAGCAAGAATAACCTACTCCCAACTTTGCGGGTCAGGAAACCATTAGAAAGAAATCATCTCAACTGCCCAAAGATGGTCTCGAGTCCAACCACCAAGGTGCCAAAGCCAGCACCATGTTGATGCAGATGGGTAGCCAGGCAGAAGAGGTAGCGCTCCGATGTTAGGCTCCCGCTGCTCCTCCAGCCTGCTCCCTTCCAGGAGTGAAGGGACAGAAAGAAGGGAGGAGAGGAAGGCAGGCCAAAAAATCAACAAGGTGCAGCATGTCTCATAGCCACGTCAGCCATGGCAGGGTCCTGTGATGCTGTTGACTAGTTTTAGCTTTATGGAGACAGAGCCAGCTTCTGTATCAGATGAGTCACTTGTAATCTTCCATCTTGGTTCCTGCCCACAGGCCTCAAATAATCAAACAAGGAACCGTTCCGATAACAGTTGAAAATACCATTTAGAGCTTCCCTGGTGGCTCAGCGGGAAAGAATCTGCCTGCCAGTGCAGGAGACACGGGTTCGATCCCTGATCTGGGAAGGTTCCACATGTAGCGGAGCAACTAAGCGGGTACACTACAACTATTAAGCCTGTGCTCTAGAGCTGGGGACCCACAACTACTGAGACCCCATGCCGAAACTTCTGAAGGCAGCGCACCCTAGAGCCTGCACTCCGCAACAAGAGACGCCACCACAGTGAGAAGCCTGTGCATCACAACCACACAACCAGAGAGTAGCTCCAGCTCTCTGCAACGAGAGAAAAGCCTGCACAGCAAGGAAGACCCAACACAGACAAAATTAAATAAACACAATTATCCCTTTTTAAAAGAAGAAAATACCCTTTAATCTATAGAAGCTTACCATCAAATGATGGAAAACAGCTTGAATTAAGCAGAAACAGCAAAATATAATGGAGAACAGAAGTTTTGAATCTACAGTTCAAGCTCCTGCTTTAATTTTGAGCCTATTTCTTGCTAACTCTGCCACCTTCGACTGGTCACTGGTCCTCTCTGAGTGCTGCTTTCTTATTTTTTTCTAATTTTCTAATAGAAATATTAATTATATTTTAACTTACCTACCTGTCAGTTATTGGTCAAAGGTTAAATGATTAAATGATCTCATGATGCTCTCTTGATTTATTTTTTATTTATTTATTTTTTTCATTTATTTTTATTAGTTGGAGGCTAATTACTTTACAATACTGTAGTGGGTTTTGTCATACATTGACATGAATCAGCTATGGATTTACATGTATTCCCCATCCCGATCCCCCCTCCCACCTCCCTCTCTACCCAATCCCTCTGAGTCTTCCCAGTGCACCAGGCCCGAGCACTTGTCTCATGCATCCAACCTGGGTTGGTGATCTGTTTCACCCTAGATAATATACATGTTTCGATGCTGTTCTCTCGAAACATCCCACCCTCGCCTTCTCCCAGAGTCCAAAAGTCTGTTCTGTACATCTGTGTCTCTTTTTCTGTTTTGCATATAGGGTTATCATTACCATCTTTCTAAACTCTTTCTAAGCTCTCTTGATTTAAAAGAACTGTACAGGGTATTCCCTGGTGATCCAATGGTTAGGACTCTGCCATGACCTTACTTTACTGCCAAGGCCTGGGATCAATCCCTACTTGGGGAACTAAGATCCAGCAAGCTACTGTACGGCCAAAAATAACAAACACACAAATAAATAAATAAGAATTTTTATAAAGAACTATACAAATCTTGGATTGTGTCTTATGGGTTGTATGATAAAACAAGAGGTATGTTTAAAATGAGCGTGACAATATAGGTATGTGTGTGTGCATGCTCAGCTGTGTCCAACTCTTTGTGACATCATGGACTATAGCCCACCAGGCTCCTCTTTCCATAGTATTCGCCAGGCCAGAATACTGGAGTGGGTTGCCATTCCCTTCTCCAGGGGATCTTCCTGACCCAGGGATCGAACCTGGGTCTCCCGCATTGCAGGCAGATTCTTTTCCCGTCTGAGCCACCAGGGAAGCCACCACCACCAACACACATCCCCTCCTGCCCGCATCTGGGCCTCCAGGAGCCTTGTTTTTTCTGCCTGGAACCCACTTCCTTCTCATCTGTCTCTGAAAGGCCTGCTTATTTCTCAAAGCCCTTCACTTTTAGGAAGACTTTCCAGGTAGCCAGACCTTCATCAATCCCATGTCAATGTATCCTTCCTATGTGCTTGTCAACTAAAAATAGAGCCACAACCTAAAAGTTGAGAGTTATGTTTTATTCGGAGGAAACTTTTAGGACTTAAGCCCCTTAGGCTGCATCTTAAGTAGACTTGAGAGAATTGCTCCAAGGAGGGAAGGGGAGGAGCCAGCTCAAACAAATTTTGTAACAAAGGACAGGTAGTCTGAACATCAAGAGATTATTGTTAGTGAAAGGAAGCCAGATATCCCAAGGGAAGAAATTTAGAACTTTTCTATTTATGGGAAGATGCAAGAGTCTGGGCTCACTGAAATCATTCCTTTCACATGCATCTCAGTTATCTGGGACCAGTTTCCTATGTTTTCACACCCTGAGTTCCTCAGGCTCCCTGGAGGGAATGGCTGCCAGACCTGCAGATAGGCTTCTCCTTCTGTGTGCCCTGGAGGGCTGGAGTGGCTGAAGACCATGGCATCCTTGTTTATTAATATGGCAGGATGCTCCATTTCTCAGGCTAACCTCCTAAAGACTACACACCATGCTGCTGGGCTTAGTCGCTCAGTCTGCCAGGCTCCTTTGTCCGTGGGGATTCTCCAGACAAGAATACTAGAGTGGGTTGCCAGGCCCTCCTTCAGGGGATCTTCCCAATCCAGGGAACAAACCCAGGTCTCTCACATTGCAGGCATTCTTTTTTTTTTTTTGAATTGGAGGTTACTTACTTTACAATATTGTAGTGGTCTTTGCCAGACTGTCTTAATGCCTTCTGACATCCTGTGCCACTTCTTTTCTGTAATTTTTTAAAGCATTTGTAACAGTGTAGGCCAAGCTCTGCTTAAGAGACGAGGTAATAAACTCCCAGAAGGCAGGGAAGACACCTGGGCGTCCACTTGCAGCAGGCTTCCCTCCACCCCTCCCTGATGTGACTGCCATGGATGCTGGGAGGTTTTCTGCTGTAAATATCCAGTTTATTCCTTTAAATAGGTGGTAACTGTAGCATGAACAGTCTTTGAAACCATAAAATCTCTCCATTCAGCGGCCTAGACATCCGTGTCCACACAGCACCTGTTACAATCATTCTAAAGTAATACATCAGTGAATTTGATGACAGAGGTGCCGATGTTTGTGGAGAGCTTACTGCTTGCCAGGCATTGCTCTTACATATATATCCCTATTTACTACTCAAAACACTCCTAAAAAGTGAATACTGTTGCAGCTTCTCTACTATAGCGATGAAAGAAGTGAGACCCAGAGAAATGGAAGGACACAGAGCAAGACAGCAAAGATTCAGATGCAAAGACTTCAGCCCCAGAACCACAGCTGCACTCTGCTCTATTGCTTTTCATCTAAAATCATTACTTTGGCCACTAAAACTGATCTTTATTCTATGCAACTCAGGAGATGCAGCAGACTCGAGTTTCATCCGAGTCAGGAAGATCCCCTGGAGGAGGAAATGGCAACCCACTCCATTATTCTTGCCTGAAAAATCCCATGGACAGAGGAGCCTGGTGGGCTACAGTCCATGGGGTCACAAAGAGTAGGACGTGATTGAGCAACTGAGCCCACACGCGTACACACACACGCAGGCATGAACGCACTCACACATCCCTAGACCTTATCTTACTTGAGTTTAAAGGAAAAGCCACAAAAACCCCCTCTTCTATACTTCCCACTGTGCCTGCCCCTTGGGACTTCTGCTTTTGTGTTCCTTTCATCTCCCCAGCATCTAACAACCACTGAAGAAGCAGCAGGGCTTCCTTCAAATGTAAACTGTGGTAAGTACCAGGTTGTTTGGAGCCCAGGGAGCTACTGAATCAGTCACTGTTCCCTGCTCCGGCTAACAAATATCTCTTTGAGATCCTCCAATGACTCAATCACACAGCCCACACCTGCCAAACAGAATCAGCCGCCCTGAGATCTGAGCTGAGCTGCCAGGACACAGTGTCAGAGGTCAAGCCCATTTATAGACTCGGTCAGGACAGTGATGCACTAGTGAAGAGAAAACAAGCTTCATTTATGTAATATTGAAAATTCAGGATGGGTAACCTAGACGAGAACCCAGGAAACATAAATATTGGAACATGACAAATGATGATACAACAATATTATTACTAACCAAGGTACAAACATCTCTTTAAAACGGAGCCGCAAAATGTTTCATCATATTCCAAATTGGTTTCCCTCCTGGAGTCACAGGCTATGAACCTTCTAAAACTGAATGCAAAATTCATGTGTTTTTTGTTTTGCCTGGAAGACCAACAGCTCTCATGAATTTGAAAGCCCCAGCCATGAGGCTTTTCCTGCCAAGAAGGCCTTCTCCTGCTGCACAGTGAGTAGGGTTGGATCCACTGAGTCATGATGTCTGTTGTTGTTGTTGTTGTTTAGTCGCTAAGTCATATCTGACTCTTTGCAGCCTGACAGACTCCAGCACATCAGGCTTTCCTGTCCTTCACCATCTCCCTGAGTTTGCTCAAACTCACGTCCCTTGAGTCGGTGATGCCATCCAACCATCGTATCCTCGGTCCCCTCCTTCTCCTTTTGCCCTCAATCTTTCCCAGCATCAGGGTCTTTTCCAATGAGTCATTTCTTCACATCAGGTGGCCAAAGTATTGGAGCTTCAGCTTCAGCATCAGTTCTTCCAATGAATATTCAGGGTTGATTTCCTTTAACATTGACTGATTTGATCTTGCTGTCCAAGGGACTTTCAAGAGTCTTCTCCAGCATCACAATTCGAAAGCATCAATTCTTTGGTGCTCAGCCTTCTTTGTGGTCCAACTCTCACATCCATACATGACTACTGGAAAAACCATAGCTTTGACTATACAGACCTTTGTCGGCAAAGTGATGTCTCTGTCTAGGGCCAACTTTCAGTTCCACTGTTAATGCAAGTACCCATGCCTCATGCATAGTTAGGCCAAACAAATTGAAATGTCAGAGTCTGGTACAGAAAAAGGTTTATTGAAGGGCAATGCAAGGAGATAGGTGGCTCATGCCCTAAAAACCCCAGAGGTCTCTGAAGGGTTTCAGCAAAACACTTTTAAAAGCCAGGTGACAGAGAAGAAGAGGGGTCTATTGGGCCAGCTGGTGCACAATTCTCTGATTGGCTGATGGTGAGGTAAGAGTGGTGTCACAGGGGTTAAAGTTATTAGTCCTTAGGCTCCATGAGGGCTGAGGCTATGTGCTCATGGTCATCAAAGAGTTAACATCTTCCATTTGGTTGGGGGTGGGGTGGGATTTCACAGTTGCAAAACAACTCAGGAAACGTGCATCATATATTATTATCTGTTATCTAAGTATTTCAGAGAGGAGTTAAAACAGAGGATAATGGGGGAGGCCTCTTCTCTCCCGGTCTCACTCAGGTCTCAGGGGTCCTTTTGATGGGGAACACCACAGTTCAAAATCCTTTCTAATGTCCTAATTTACAAGAGCAAGTGTGCCTTTGCCTCTATTGGAACTCCTCCCAACATGTCTTTTAAGAGAAAAAAAAAATCATAACAGTTAATGGCCTTCTTGTGCGTGTGCTCCTCCGCTTCAGTCGTCGCTGACTCTGTGCAACCCTATGGACTGTAGCCTGCCAGCCTCCTCTGTCCATGGAGCTCTGCAGGCAAGAATACTGGCCTGGGTTGCCATGACCTTCTTACCAGGACCCAAAAGATAACCTTGACTGTTCTCAGGTTCTACTGACTACACAATTCTTATTGACTACCATGTGGTACCTACAGAAATATGAACCTTCGAAGGCCATTTCACTTCACATACAGGAGAAGGAGGAGGAGGAGGAGGAACTATAGTGACACAATTTCTAAATGAAACGATTTTTCATTTATATATGTTGACATTCCTCCAGAGTCATATCCTATCCTCTCTCTCCTATTATTGTCTAAGCTATTCCCCATACACAGCTCTTTCTCTGTCACGCCCTTGTTCTGAATTCCTGCGTGTCTGAAATTTATTGTAGAATACTTTGGTACTGCATGTATATAATATGTTATATACACATTAGTCATGTTTATCTACCCTGTACATGTAGGCAGTTGGCTTAACCAGGACTCCCACTTAGCAGAAAGTGAATTAGCATTGCAACAGAAGGTCCACATTCCAGGAATTCAGCTCTGTCCATCTTTCAGCAATACCAAAGACTTCTTACTCTGCATAATGGTGGTAAAATGGGTTCTCATTGGTGAAATTATGGGTATTTAATCAGGACATTGGCTAAAGCATGTATTCTCAGTGGGAGACATATGTTCCGCAAGTGGCAAAATTTATTTGGTGGGGGAAGGGTTAAAAAAAAAAGCCTGAAATATTGCAAGGGATTCATGTTCTTCCAAAGCACAACCTCACCCGAAAACATTTTATGCCACAGCATTTAATTTATCTCCTTAAATTAAGTTATATCAACTTAAAAATCTCTCCTTTGGGAGTAATAATGAAAAATATGTGGAGAAACAGCTGACTAAAATATTTTAACACTCTCTATAGACCTTCGTAGGAATACAAAATGTAGCCAATTCTTTGTCCTTTATTTTTAGGATCACTGAGCACCTTAAACACTGACCTTGTCATATGTGACCTTTATTATGCTGAGGTATAGTCCTTCTATGGGGATTCCTAGGTGGCACTGTGGTAAAGAATCCACCTGCCAATGCAGGAAATGCAAGAGAGGAGAGTTTGATCCCTGGGTAGGGAAGATCCCCTAGAGAAGGAAATGGCATCCCACTCTAGTATTCTTGCCTGGAAAATCCCATGGACAGAGGAGCCTGGCGGGTTACAGTCCATGGAGTCGCCTAGAGTTGGACATGAATGAAGCGAGCAAGTATGTACGTTCCTTTTATACCTAAGATACCAAGAGTTCTTATTATGAAAGAATGTTGAATTTTTTCAAACTTTTTTTGTGCATCTATTGAAATGATCATATAATTTTTATCTCTCTCACTCTGTTTATGCCCTGTATCATATTTATTGACTTGCATATGTTGAACAATCCTTCCAACCCAGGGATAAATCCCACCTAATCATGTTGAATCCTTTTAATGTGCTGTTGAATTTGGTCTACTAGTATTTTGTTGAGGATTTTTGCACCTGTATTCATCAGGGATATTGGCCAGTAATTTTATTTTCCTGTAATGTTGTCTGGCTTTGATTTCAGGGTAATGCTAGCCTCATAAAAAGTTTCAAAGTGCTCCTTTTGCTCCAAATTTTTGGATGAGCTTGAGAAGGACTAGTATTAATTTTTCTTTAAATATTTGGCAGAATTTACCTGTGAAACCATCTGGTCCTGGGCTGTTATCTGTTGGGAGATTTTTAATTACTGATTTAATATTCTTCCTGGTAACTGGTCTGTTCAGATTTTCCATTTTCCTAATTTTAGTCTTGATGGGTTGTGTTTCTATGATTTTTCATTTCTTCAAGTTTGTCCAGCTTGTTGGCATAAATTGTTCACAGTAGCCTCTTATGATCATTTGTATTTCTTTTGTATCAGTTGTTATACTCAAGAGTAAAAGGTTAAAAGTCTTTCCTCTAAGATCAGAAACAAGACAAGGATACCCACACTCATCACTTCTATCCGACTTAGTACCAAAAGTGCTAGCCACAGTTAGGCAACAAACATAAATAAAAGGCATTCAAACTGGAAAGGAAGAAGTATAAAATGATCTTTGCTTGCAGATGGCATGATATTATATACAGAAAACCCTAAAGACTCCACCAAATAGCTGTTAGGACTAATGGATAAATTCAGTAAAACTGAAAGATACAGAATAAGCACACAAAATCAGTGGCATTTTTATATACTAACAATGAACTCTCTGAAACAGAAGTTAAGAAGGAAATTGCTTTTACAACAGCATCAAAAACAACAAAATATCTAGAAGTAAAATATTTTCAGTATCAATGCCCTAAATTTGATCCCTGAATTATAATCTACCTCTGATGTTAAGAATACTTGTTTACCTGATGGAGGCATTGCTGCTACATCTTGTCACTGACCACTGCATGGTCTAGGCCTGTCCATCAATCTGGGCACATATGGTTTAAATCCCTCTCTTACTCCCTTGGCTTTAGCCCAGTCACATTTCTCATCTGGGACACCACACTTGCTCTTTGCTCTACCTGGAAGACTTTGACCCCTCATCCCGTCTCCTAGAATACACAATGTGCTCATTATCCCATCATCTGATCAGGAGTAACACATCCTGAGAAAACCACAATTCAAAGAGACACATGTACTCCAATGATCTCTGCAGCACTATTTACAATAGCCAGGACATGGAAGCAATCCAGATGTCCATCAACAGATGGATGGATAAAGAAGATATAGTACATATATACAACGGACTATTACTCAGCTATAAAAGGAATGAGTTTGAGTCCGTTCCAATGAGGTGGGTGAACCTAGGGCTATTATAAATAGTGAAGTAAGTCAGAAAGAGAAAAACAATTATCATATATTAATGCATATATATATATATATATATGAAATCTAGAAAAATGGTGCTGATGAACCTATTTGCAGGGAAGAAATGGTGACACAGACATAGAGAATGGACGTGTGGACACAATGGGGGAAGGAGAGGGCAGGACAAATTGAGAAAGCAACATTGAAATATATACTCTATCAAGTGTAAGTAAAATAGATAAGTAGTGGGAGGCTGCTATATAACACAGGGAGCCCAGCCTGGCATCTTGCAATGACCTGGAGGGGTGGGATGGGAATGGGCAGGCAGGCTCAAAAAGGAGGGAATATATATACATAAATATATGCTTCCCAGGTAGCACCAGTTGTAAAGAACATGCCTGCCAATGCAGGTAGACACAAAGAGATGTGGGTTCGATCTTTTGGTCTGGAAGATCCCCTGGAGGAGGGCAAGGCCATCCATTTCAGTATTATTGCCTGATGAATCCTATGGACAGAGGAGCCAGGCTGGCTATAGTCCATGGGGTTGCAAAGAGTCGATCATGACTGAAGCAACTTAGCATACATATGCATGCATATATATATATACATATATATATATATAATTATGATTCATTCACACTGTACAGCAGAAACCAGAATATGGTGAAGCAATGATTCCCCAATTAAAAAATAAATAAATAAAAGAAGTTGCTTCTTTAAAGAGCTTTTCCCTGAGAAACTCAGCTAATGTAGCCCATTTCTAGGCAAGCACCATTATGCTAACTTGTATTATGGACTTCAACCCTCTTATCACTTTCTGAAACTGGCTTATCACATTCAAAGAGTTTATTTCCCAGTTTCTTTCATTACTCTCTCTCCCCAACCTGACTGAAAGCTTTAGAAGTGTGGTTAACTATTCCTGTCTATATTGGGGGTACGGCGCCTGGTACCCACTAGGTATTAAATACTTTTAACACTTATTTGTTGAATAAGTAAATGATAAAGTACTTTATTTATACTGAAACCTGTTAAATTAATAGTGTCCCTTCAGATGGATATTAAACAACTTAGTTTTCCTCTTAGCTTAACAGTCACTTAGAGATATCTCTTTAGACTAAGCCTTTTCTAGGTAAACTCTCATTTCAGGAAGCAATTCTCTCTTGCAGGATAGTTTCTCTAAAAATTATTACATCAAAATCTTTGTTTATAAAGGTTTGTTTTAGTTAAACGAGGGGACTTTCCCAGGCAGAAGCACCTAATTGACTACTAAGAAAATAGTTCTAAGGATTCTTATCTACCTTATTTTCATTTGCCAGGTGCAAGCAAAATGCATGGGGGGTTGGGAGAGGGGGAGAATCTTTGAATTGGCACTAGAGATGACCAAATTTCTTAAAGGATCTTAGAAGAGGAAACTGTGTAGGCATGCTGTATTTTCTAACATTCATCTGATAGGAAGATACACATATTTGTTCAGAAGGCTTCAGGTGAGTGGTTGTTTGGATGTACATCCGTGTTTAATTAGGGAACCCATTTCATGGGCCTGAGTAGACACTAGATGGTATCTAAGTTTCAGGAAACCCTGGGTGAAGGAACTGGAAGTATTGGCAAACAGGTCTCTTCCTCTATGTCTCTTCCTCTAGCTGCAGGGGAACAACAGACACCATGTTTTGGTCTATTGAAATGCCTTTTTCTTTTCCCCCAATTTCCCCACTGAGAGTTACCATGAATTTGGCACCATCCTTGACAATAATTTCAAAGAGAAAATTGTGATGGGTGTCTCATGTGCAGAAAGGCTTGACTTATGTTTTTCTCTGTTTAAGAGGGTAGGGTATGCTATGCTATGTAACATAATTCAGTTCATCTATCAAGAACTTTTTTAAAAACTAGTTTGTTTTGCTGCACCAGGGCGTAGTTGCAGCATATGAGACCTTTTAGTTGCAGTAGGTGAACTCTTAGTTGTGGCACGTGGGATCTAGTTCCCTGACCAGGGATCGAACCCAGGGCCCCTGCATTGGGAGTATGGAGACTTAGCCAGTGGACCACCAGGGAATTCCCTCTTTTAAGAATCTTTATCAAAGAATGTACAAAATTTTTCTCTGCTAGTATCTTTTCAACCTCATTCAGTCAGGGAAACCAGAATCTGCAATCAGGTGATGTGTTTCAGAAGGAAATACAGACATAAAGTGAAACTGCCTGAACTATGGAAGTTATTTTCTTAAATTGAGTAGGAGAAAGAGAATCCAGAAAAGGAGGCAAAAAGAAACTTGAGGGTAAGAAAAAATATGACTTTACAGTTCTATTCATGACAGTTATTGAGCATTCTAGCAAGTACTGCAAAAGTCTAAATTCCCTTGAAAATTAAGCATGAGCTTATACACTCTAAAAGAGGGGAATAGAAATGTGCTGCTATGCATTGAATTGTGTTCCCCCTTAAATTCATATTTTGAACTCCTAACCCTCAATGCAACTCTATTTGGAGATAGGGCTTCTAGGAGGGAAACAAGTTTAAACTAGGTCATAAAGGTGGAATCTATAGAACTGCTAACCTCATAAAAATAGGAAAAGAGACCTCTCTCCCTCTGAACACACACAGAGAAAAGGTCATGCTTGCACACTGCGAGATGCTGATCACCTGAAAGCCAGAAAAAAAGGACTCACCGTAATCTCAAACTCAAACTCAAACTCAGTATCAACCTCAAACTCACCTCAACCTAACTCTCAAGCGCTCAGTCTCCAAAATTGTGAGAAATAAATGTCTGCTGGTAAAGCCACCCAGTCTATGGTATTTTGATAGGGCAGCCCGAGCTGACTAAGACAAATTTCCCACCTAGCACTTCTCTTGGCGTGCTAGCAGAAGTTACTGAGCCCTGAATCATAAATGAGGTAGCTTTCTTTATAGAGCTTGAAAGACCAGACTTCCCACTTAAAGTGCTCCCTCCAATGCTATGTGACATGTGTTACAGAGAGTAGTAGTCACTTAGTGTAGGTACTCCTTCTTGCCCTAAACACACACAAAGTGGTGAGATTAATATTAAGAATTTGTTGTTGTTTAGTTGCTCAGTCATGTCTGACTCTTTTGTAACCCCATGGACTGTAGCCCACCAGGCAGCTTCCCCTGTCCATGGGAGTCTCCAGACAAGAATACTGGAGTGGGTTGCCATTCCCTTCTCCAGGGGACCTTCCAGATCGAGGGATCAAACTCACATCTCTTGTGTCTCCTGCAATGGCAGGCAGATTCTTTACCACTAGTGCAACAACAGGATATCTATCCATAAATATGTGTCTTTATACAATCTTAGAAAACAATCATATAAAAACCATTGATAGTAGAAGTTTCTATAAATGGGCAGTGGAGGTCTGAAGCAAAATGGAAATTTACCCTCCATGGTATATGGATTAATACTATTTAAATTTTTACCATAGGCATTTAAAAGAGCTTAAACTTAATTAAGTTAATAAAAATACTTTTCAATTTATGCTGTGATTTTCTTAGTTTAAGAAGGCTTTCTCTTGTGCACTATGCTTGGACCTATGACCCTCAGGTTGGCAGGGTGAAGGTCAGAGAATTTCCACCCCACAGAAGCTATAATGATCATGTCACTCTCACACTTAAACCCTCCAGTGCTTCCTATCAGTGTTTGGAGGAAGATTAGAATCAATTACACTTTGCAGCCTGACCACTGTCCACTTGCCTTTGCAGCCTCTTCCAGCCCAGGGAACATCTTGCTCTCTGCCATACTGGGCTTTCTCTAGTTCCTGGAAATCACACCTCACTTCCTCTTACCTCAAGGTCTGCTAACACATTGTTCTCCCTGTCCAAGGCCTATCTTCTCACTGCTAGTTAACATATATGAGATGTGGCTTACAATCACACTGGCCCAGTAGCTCCTATTGTTAGGTTATTTCTTTCCATGTACTTATAGATTTGAACATTTACATATTTGAGTGATTGATTCATGCCAGCTGTCAATGAAAGGGTTATTTTAACAAATGACTGACAATGTTGGAATCATACTACTACTGAGTGGGAAACCGTAATAGCCCTTACTGACTCCTGGTCTAATACTTCCAGGTCTTTAAGAAATGGGTGACCTCCTCAAGCAGAAAGTGCTTCAGCTATATATAACCTTGCCTTTCTGAATGCTATTTTTTTGAACTTTTTATTTTGTATTAGAGTATAGCCAATGAACAATGTCAATGACAGTTTCAGGTGGACAGCAGAGGGACTCAGCCACGCATATGCAGGCATCCATTCGCCCCCAAATTCCTCTCCCATCCAGGCTGCTACATAACTTTGACCCGAGTTCCCTTGCACACTATTTTTAAAGCAAGTACATATCCATTTTCACACAGAGCCGGTAATGCCTTAAAACATTAATGTGCTGTGCTTAGTCGCTTCAGTTGGGTCCGACTCTTTGCAACCCTATGAACTGTAGCCCTATGGACTGTAACCAGGCTTCTCTGTCCATGAGATTCTCCAAGCAAGAATACTGGAGTTGATTGCCATGGTTGGGAAGATCCCCTGGAGGAGGGCATGACAATCCAGTCCAGTAATAAAACATTAATAGTTAAAATTAATGTTTTGTCTAGAACATTAATAATTAAAATTGTGTTTGTTAATGAAGACATGGGCAAACATTAATAAAATAAAATCAATAGGCTAACTACATATTTCTCCTCTTTCTGTTCCATCTCTTATGAAACCATAAAAAAGATTTAGTAACAGTGAAACAACAAGGAATGAGTTCTTGTTCTTCTACTAATAACCCTTCCCATATACAGCCTCAGAACTTGTGTTTCCAGTTTCTATGTGTGGGAGCTTATGTGTAAGATGTTCTAGGTATTCAATCAGTTTCTAGAGAATCCACCAGTTTGTCTTGTCTCCCAAAGGACCAAATCAATCCCTGTCCTGAGTTTCAGGCATTTCTGTTATAACGATGATTATAAATGGCCTCCTATATCAGGGGCTTTGCTGCTGTGTTAAAGAGAGGAAGTGTTTTTCTCAAGGGGGTTCCCAATATTCAGACACCATTTCTTTGAGCCAAATACCAATGGCTGAAATGGAAGCAAGGACAATCAGAAATGTGTGCAATGAAAATGTGTTCAACGTGGGACCAAACTCAGTTCAGGGAAGAGAAGATGATGGCTATCTGATGAGGTGTCACCTACAATCAGTATGGCACATCTCTGATGACCAGAAACAGAAGGTTAAATTTACCAGACACTCTGTTTCAGGTCATCTTTGGCCCCTGCCAGTGAAGAATCTGTCATGGGAAGATGGATGTGGTCTGTCTGCCAAGTGAGTGCTCAGACATCACCCCCACGGGTTCAGTTCTGAATCCCCGGGTCCCATCCAATCTAGACTGAGGATGGACTCCAGCCTCCAAGTGTTCAGTGCCTGCTGCTCACTGTAGTGGGTCCCATGGGAAGAGCCAGGGGCATCGGCCAGGCTGCTCCAGGAATGTAACAAGTGACGTGACTGCAAACTCAGAGTGCCTGTTTCCTGTCAGTGGGTGATTAATAAACAGCCCACGGTCGGTCCCGAAAGGCACAGTCAATACACTGTCTACTCTGCGACTCTATAAAAATGGGGCCCTGGCTTTTCTCAAGATGACAGCTAATTACACTTCCTCTCCTCCCTCCCTCAACACACATATACATACCAACCACCACCACCACTTCTATTACCATTATTCATCAAATAGTTATAGGGAGGCCAGATATGGAGCTAAAAGTTTCAAGAAATATAATAAGAAAATATATGATTCCTGCTCCCAGAAGCTTAGAGTCGAGACTCACCTAGTGCTTCTATAAATGTCCCTAAGAGCACCTCGGATAAGTATAACAATAATAGCTAGACTTAGTGAACAGTTACTATATATTAAACAGTACGATGAGCACTTTACACGTTTTAGCGGATTTAATCCCTCTGAGGGTGGTATGATTTTTATCGTCACTATACCAATAGAGAAACAAACAGAAATACAAATAGGTTAGTTAAAATCTGCCTGAGGTAACAGAGCCAGAGTGCGGGAGATCTGGGGTTCAAGTCTAGGAGTCAGTCTGGCTCTAAAGCCTGGTATCTTACATGTACTCCCTGCAAACAATCATAGCTATAATTTAGTAAATATTTCCTATCCAGGCAATGTGCTGGGTTATCTTATATGCATTTACTTATTGACTGCTCATGATTAGTGATTAATCTCATTTATGCATTACCAATCTAATTTATGCATTACTTTTAAAAATGCTTTCATTTGTTCCACGCCACATTTCTGTAATAACTACTATTTTTATCTGATAGATGAGAGTCATAAACACTTTCCCAGGCTTAACACTGCAGGACTCAGTCCTTGATCAGTTTTCTCCAAAGTTTGACTCCTGCATGTGAGCATTATATGACAGTTCTAGAAAAATGCCTTCAGGTAGTATCCCAGGTAGGCATTATCTCATAAAGACAATAATACTGCCATTTACTTAGTATTTTACAACTAACATTCAAATTAACCTGAGTCCCATGGTCAGTCTAAGTGCTAGGAGCTCAGACTGTGGATGTCAAAGCTGAAGTTCAGAAGCTGAGGGTCAGGGCTGGAGTTAAACCATTTGGTCTGTACTCACTGACCTTTGTTCTTCACTAGTTCACTTAAGAAACCATCATGCTGTGGATAGAGAAAGCTGAGTAAGACACTCTGTCTTCTATAATTCACAGTTGGACTGGAAGAGCTGAATTTGTTCCCTCTAAATATTTTCTACTCTGTCTATGGATCCACTTTGACCTTCTGGTGGAAAGATGTTGGTTTGAAAGTGCAGATACTCTGATCCTTGCTGGCAATGCTTGCTCCTGGGGGCCACTTTTTGTTGCGTGGTATAGTTTGAGCCAGAGAGAATCACCTTCATCTTCCTCTCCATGAAGTCTGGTGAAAAGCAGAAACTGACCTTCTCAGGAGACAAGAATTGAGCACCTGGCCCTGATGGGGAGGCTGGCTTTGCAGTGATATATTTTTTTTCCCCCAGCCTCTGTAAGTGAAGAGTTCTGGTGGCAACCTAAGAACAAATCAGCAAACTGCAGGACCTCAGAAGGGGTCTACACTTTAGAAGTCATAGGGTCCAATTCTCACAAAAGCAGCTGGTGGGAGTGGATGGGGGAGTGAAGAACCCTTTAGGCAGAGCCAACTTCCACCAAAAGCTTGGGGACAATGGAAAGACCTGGAAGAGGCAACTTCAGAAGTTTAGTAGGTACCAATAACCTTTGGATGATGATGGTGCTGTAAAGACTATCAGTTCCGTTCAGTTCAGTATAGCGGCGAATCCTACGGTGTTTTTTCTGCCCTGGGCAAGAAGTTTGTCCTCTGCTGATTCTCTCTGGCTGAACTACCCCAGGCAACAAAAAGTGAATGGGAAAAGGCATTGGCTTTCGAACCAGACATAAGTTAGAGAAATTTCTTCTCCATCTGTGCAACCTTGTAGATTAATGACTGCAAACTCCCAGAAGCGCCTCTGAGCGCAGCGCGTGAATGAGAATACTTGTTATTGGGGATCTCAGAACCCCTGCGAAGCGGGTCAGACGAGAGTGGGGTGTAGTGTCTGGGGTGCACTGCAGGCTGCGCCGAGATCTTGGCTGGACCGGACGCTCAGGGTGGAGGAGCCAGGCACAGCGACGGCCCAGCGTGCGCCCGGTCCTCCCACCACCGGCGGCGGCTGCCAGGAGGCCGGCCGCTGGCGGGAAGGGGCCAGGAAACCTCAGAGCCGCACGGAGACAGCAGCTGCCTTGTTCTGCAGCTTTTTTTTTTTTTTTTTTTTCGCCTCCCAGGGGCCAGACATCCCCGCCCCGCCCCCTACTCCCACCTCTCGCGCCACTTCTTTCCGCCCTGGCTCTGAAAGTGTTAACCCTGGGGCGTTTCGCACCTCCCCCTCCCGTCCGTCCCCCCCTCCCCAGCCCCCGCCGACTCCCGCCCCAGGTTCCTAAAAAAGAAAGGTGCAAAGTTTGGTCCAGATAGGGAGTGAACGATCAAAGCCAAGCCGACACTTCCTGTTGCCGGGACACTATATATAAAGTGATGAGTGCACGGGCAGCCGAGACGCACCGTAGCGCTCGCCCCGCAGCCGCCGCCGCCCAGCGCCTGAGGTTTCCCGGGGACCGCAATGAACAAGTTGCTGTGCTGCGCGCTCCTGGTAAGTTCCCGGCCCGGGACGCCGACAGCGGCGCTCTGGACGCCAGCGGAGGCTGCTCGCCTCCTGGTCTCCCGGCCCGCCCGCGGGTTGGTGGGGACAGGGCTCAACTTGCTCCCTTTCCCAGGAGAGATCTGGGGTCAGGTTGGAACAGGAGACCTCTTTCAAGCTGATTGTGCTTCTCCTAGGGTGTCCCTTTGCACTGGAAAGTTCCCGCTGCGTTTATGAAGAGCTCTGGACCATTTTTACTGGAATGACTTTTTATCCGTTTTATTTATTGGCTTTCTTCATCTCAGATGGCTCCATAACATCTTTGCTTAACTTGGGCATCCTTATTATTATTATTATTATTAGCGGTAATAATAGTTATTTGGGAGATTATTCTTAATACTAAGAATAATAATTCTTAAAACTGCTTTAATTAGAATAAAATTTGGATGCAGTGAGCATGACATCATTAGGCTTATTTGCCACTTAAGCAAATATTATAGGAAATTTTGAATAATTGGCACCAGAGAAAAGGTCATACATACACACATATTTCTTATTGTGCAATTTGACATTTTAATAACATTTTCAATGTAATGTGGAAAATACTGGTGAGATAATGTTAATTAGGTTATGAAATAGATTTAAATAATTGAGGTTCTGCACTCAGTGGGGCTAAAAGTTGTTTTAATTTTGGAAAAAGAAAGGAAATTTGGAAAAGAAAGGAATGTCTGTAGTTTTTAGCTTATTTTACTTTAATTTACATTTTGACCAATCAAGTTAATAAGATTTCTATGTAGATTATTCTATGACCAATGACTTATTTCCTTTATGTCACTAAAATGTAGACTGCATTGAGATATGAATCAGATATTCATGAAAGGACAGGAAGATCCATATTTAAGTCACATATGTGTTTTGAAAGTTGTTGCAGTAACTTCTTGAATGTGAATGTCCAACCCACTAAGAGTGAATGGAAGGCTAGGAAGTCCTCCAATTAGATCCTGGGATACACACACATAAATAAGTAAATAAACAGCAAAGTCACTAAAGGAAAGGTAGATTAATGAGAGGTCACACTTAAGTAAGCTAATCTTATGTATATGTACTATGTATACATATATGTGTATATATATATATATTTGTGCATATGTGGGTATATGTTATAAATATAACTTCACTAATATGGAGAACTTTTTAAAAAGTGAACCCTTATTTTAAAAGGACACATACAAAGAGCTGCACAAATCATAAGAACCTAATTAAGTTTCCCAAAGTGAATACTTGTAAGCCAGCACCCAGCTCAGACACCACCACATTGCCAGCACCCCAGAAGCTTCCTGGGCTTCCTCCCTATCACCACAACAGTCATGGCCAGAGGAATCAGCATTCTGACTTATAATGCCATCCATGAGTAAATGAACTTTATGTACTTTTTTGTGTCTGGCTGCTATTACTTAAGGTTCTACTGTGAGATCATCTCCAGTATTGGATGTACAAAAGCCCATCCATTTTCAGTGCTGTATAATATTCCATTGCATGGCTACACCACAAGTGACTTAAACATTCTAGGTTTTGGCTAGTATAAATAATTCTGCTATTAATATGGGGACACTTTTATTCTTCCTAGCCTTTTGTATGCTTCAAAGATTTGATTAATAATAAACATATTATCAGTAACTTTTAAATTTCAGAATTTCCATTAAATAATATGTATACCTAATAATGGGCTTCCATTATGGCTCAGATGGTAAAGAATCTGTTTGCAATGCAGGAGACCTGGTTTTGATCCCTGGGTCAGGAAGATTCCCTGGAGAAGGGAATGGCTACCCACTCACTCCAGTATTCCAAGTGTTCCAAAATAATAAGTAGACAAATGTTTTGATATCTGGTCTGTATAGGATGTAGATATGTATGTAGATAATACTAACTGCAGATGTTACTGCATTACCAAAAGAGAAACCTTTTATTGTGTCTCGAACCTAGTAAATACTTTAAGTAGGAATGCATTCCCTTTTCCGTCTGTAGCTTCTGAGATTGATTTTATTTTATAAATAATTGAGAAAAGATACTTTGTAGTTACACATGAAGAGTCCAGATGCCCTTTCATAAACACCAAGAGGTAGTGCTAAGAACTGGAAGCATTACAGCTATTTAGTCCTTTGTACCCTGCAGGCCACTGGATGCTAGACATAGAATGGAAAACATGGCCACCATTTCTGTCCTCATGGACCACACAACAAAATGGAGAAAGCAGATGCTGGAATGTCTCATGAGAATAACAAAAGGGGAAGTACGAGGTGACTTGGGAATATAAAAGATCCTGCCTTCCAAGACCTTATAAAGGTAGCTGTTGTGCAGTGGTTACGAGTTTGGTTATTTGGGATCGAAATTCAAAATTCAAATACCAGTATTTTACTTGATAAAAGATGGTGGGCAATTTATATCTCTCTTGTGTTTTAGTTTTCTATAAAATAGAGATAATAATATGCACACATGCAAGATAGCCACACATAATATGGAGTTCCTATTCCACATTAACACGAGCCTCTAGTTGACATTCTAGACCCAAGTGAATTATGTAAACGAAGTGCTGATGACGCTCAGAGATGGGGGAGAGATGGCCACCAACTGTTACCTTGCAGGAGCAATAGGATGTTTATTATTCTCATTATACATTTCAAATGTTTCATATTTGGAGATAAAATCAAGGCATCCTGAATTTAAGAAGTGGAAGAAGATAAAACTGTGAGGCAAGCTAGAATTCTAGATGCTTTTTGTGACAGCAGAGGAGATGCTGGCAGGCAAGCACTGAGACGGTGTGGTCATTAGGACTAATGCCATAGTCATGGGCTTTCTGAAATGCTCACTCGTGTAGTTAGAGGCCTGCTCTGCAAGGTGAGGTGGTTACATCACCAAGTCATTTCTTTCATAGTTGCTCAAGGAGCCTCCTGATGCTTTGGGAACATCCTAGTCTAGTCTTAGATTTTCACTGGTGGCTGAAACGTCCCATCAAGGAGCTCTAGAACTAGCCACTGGCCTTCTCAAAGCTAAGGTCTAAATTAATGTTAAGACACTAGGACTGGGGGTGGGGGATGGGGTGAAGCATTTGGAGGTAGTAAATTTTTCTTTTTTCAGGACAACTGCCTGATACATTGGTCCTCCTTATGTTTATTTTGGTTTCCTTCCCCTCCCCCAGTGGTTGAGTGTATCTGTCTAGCTTTTTGGTTTGTTTAAGAGAATGGTAACTCTAAAGTTTCTAGGAGAATCTGATATACACTCCGCAGCAGTCCTATACTTCTCTCTCCAGCAACCTCTCTGGCCTCTATCACCCATGAACCCTCAGCACGATTCCTAATTTCAATCTGGCCTTTCATTTTAATTCTTAGGTTAAAACCACAGTTGTCAGATTCCACTGGTCAGGGAAGAAGGCATTCTGGGAGAGATGTTTTATCTACACAGTGTAGAAGGAGAGGTACTGCAGAGTTTCTCAAAGGGGCACTAAACACGCTCAAATATTCTTGTCCTCCTATCCACTCACTTGCCATCTGGGTCTTGCTCTAAGCAACCCTCAGCCACCCTGTCTGCATGTTCCCTTTCCATGACGGCTTTCTGTGAGAAGCATTACCTTCAGTATCTTGTTGACCAGAAGTACTTCATTCAACCTGAGTAATTTCTTTGCAGCCCAGGAAAAAGAGGATGGTGAAGTATATTGCAGAGAAAGAGTACTTTTATTAAAAAAAAAATTACGTTTACATTATTCAAAGTCTTGCCTAATGATGCCTGGCTGCCCCTGATGTTGTTACTATGGAGCAGAGATGCCAACATTATCGGTGTATCTGTGTATCTTACGTTGTGGAATAGTAGTTCTCCATCAGATCAGACTTCTTCCATGTGCTTATTAAATAAATCCTTTGTAACAACTCCCTGGCTCTCCTGAAATGAAATTGAGAGTGCTTATATTTTCACCTACCTACAGAATTTTTTCAAATCAATATACTAGCATAACTATACTATGAAGGAGAAATAAAAAGAAAGTGATTTATAATGAAATAAACTTCACTAGAAGATTTAATGAAGTAATGCTACATTAGCATCTTTATGTAGAACTGTCATGAACAGACCATGAGAAACAGACGAGAGCACATGGGGTTCAAAACCATGATTGGTGTTGACTTTGGGCTGTGATTTTTTGAAATGGTGAACAAATCTCACTAAAGTTTTAAACAAAATACAACCCTCTTTCAGGCTTCCCAGATAGCACTAGTGGTAAAGAACCCGCCTGCCAATGCAGGATACTAAGAGACGCAGGTTCGATCCCTGGGTTGGGAAGATCCCCTGGAGGAGGGCATAGCAACCCACTTTAGTATTCTTACCTGGAGAATCCCCATGGATAGAGGAGCCTGGCAAAGTACAGTCCATAGGGCGGCAAAGAGTCATACATGACTGAAGCGACTTAGCATGCATGCATGCACAACCCTCTATCAGATTTTATGTTGTTAAATTCCTTGAAAATGCAATATGCATAAAGATCTTACAACACATACACATAGGTCTACATATGTGTGTATGTGTATATGTATACACATATATGTGTGTGTGTGTGTGTGTGTGTGTGCTCTCAGTCGCTCAGTTGTTTGCGACCCCATGGACTTGAGCCCACCAGGCTCCTCTGTCCCTGGAATTTTCCAGGCAAGAGTACTGGAGTGGGTTGCCATTCCATACTTCAGAGGATCTTCTCGATCCAGGGATCAAATCCACCCCTCTTGCTTCTCCTGCATTGACAGGTGGACTTTTTACCACTGTGCCACCTGGGAATCCCATATGTGTGCATATATATATATACACATGTGTATATATATCTGTGTATCTATAGACATATATGTATATCTATATACATACACATATGTGTATATATACATGTGTTTATGTATATCTATATACATACACATATGTGTATATATACATGTGTTTATGTATATATATACATGGAGTTTGAATCCAGGCTCATATAATGATAAATATTTTTTTTTTAGCTTAGATCACTTATTACCGTCATCAGTAGGACATTTGAAAGTGTGTGTGGGATTTCCCTGGTGGGTTGGTGGTGAAGACGCTGTGCTTCCAACACAGGGGTTGAAAATTCAATCCCTGATCGAAGAACTAAGATCCCATATGCCACATGTCACGGCCGAGAAGAAGAAAGTATGTGGAACGTGGGATTATTCTTGGTCACTGGGGCATCTAGCAGCACACAGAAACTCTGACAAGAGAAAATCCCCCACAAATTTCCAGAACTTCTAGGGGACGGCACGACCCCTGTGGTAAACCAAATATGAACTCTTTGCAAACAGAGATTTTTTTTTCCAATTCAGATTTATAGCCTCCAGGTCTCCACAGTGCTTGACACTAAATGTGTGTTTGCTGAGTCAAAGGAACTACGATGAGATTTGCTGGGGTGTTTGTATAATGTACCAGCAGTTTCCATGGATATTCCAACAGAATGTAGCTTACTGTCAGAGATTTCACATTGTCACGTCAGCTTTGATCTCCTTCAAAATATAAATATAACACCCTACCCACCTGACCAGTATTTTTCCTACTTATTTTTGTCCATTTCTACTGTGAAGGTACAATACCTTCATGGAGGTCCATTCTTAAGAGAGCAACAATGAACCAGACTTATATACCGACCCTTGCAGGTGCTACCTAACCTTAGCTGAATCCCCTTTCTGATCTTCCCATCAGTGTTCATTTTTTGGTTTGATAAATGAGATACATTTGTAAAATATCCCAATGGAGATGTCAAATAGGCATTTGGATTAAAAAAGTTCAGAGAAGCCTGGACTGGAGATCAGAAAATCTAGGTCATCAGCAGAGAATGGGTTCTGAAAGCCATAGGAAAGGAAGATTTCACAGGGCAAGAGAGGAGGGCAGGACACAGCCCCAGAGTGCATTTCTGATACTGATAGGTTAAAAAAAAAATGCACATATGAACAGTACTAGCAGCCATGTTTAGAAAAGAAAACAAAAATCAAAATAAAACTTCGCAACCCACAAGAGCAGGAACTAGTCAATCGGAAATCCTAGCAACATCTGTAAACTATCCATGCAAGAAGAAGGAGTGAGGTATAGCCAACTTGAAATACACATGGTATTTTTATGTGACATGTAATTAGTTTTAGGAACTCACTACCACAGAATATTTATTTTGGGGTAACTAGCATAGAAAGTCTAAAAAAAGAATTCTTTTAGACAGTTGTAAGGGATAAGAATAGTGTTACAACACATTAGGTAAGAAGCTGTGTGCTACTCACTCCCTCTCACATTTACCTGGCCTCGCTAAATGAATGTTCCAAAGGCCAGAACAGTCTACAGACACACTAAAATGGTTTCTTTCAACTACAAGGTGACATAACTTCCCAGGTGCTTGGGTAGTTTTTTTCAACCCCAGTTTCTCAGAAGCACCTGAATCAGCCAGACCATAAATGGATAGAGGATACAGGAGGAAATGCAATGTCATTTCTGGAGCCCTTCTAAAAAAGTAATGTGCTCCAAAAAGTTCTGATTTACTGCTTTCCTATTGAGATTTTTTTTTTTTAAATCCACCTCTTTTTATCATAGTTTTAATACGGTGAAAAACATTAATTTCCTCGAAGCATCTTCTATAAAATTAAAAAGAGTAGCCTTAAGATTCTTCACCTCCATTTAGTCTGTACCTTGGAAGCATTTTCTGTAACAGTCTCTCAAATAATCAACTATAAAATATGAAAATCAGTGTCAAGATGAATGTAGATTTAAAAGACAGTAATTCATCTAAGCTTTGTGACTGTCTTTGGTAAATTCAGTTTTCTTCTCTGGTCTTTGATCCCTAAACCTCTATTGCCATGCAATATTACTTTCTTGTTCAAAAGCGTATTTTATTCTTAGAAAATACAGATATCAAGGCCCTATTCTTAAATTCCCTCTGGCACCCATACCACCACCATCACCACCAACAAAAGTAACTTAGGAAGTCAGCTGTGAGGTGTAATGACAGTAAGACCTCCACTACAGCAGTCAAGAAGCAAGAGATCTTATTCCTCAGTTTTGCCTTAGACTCTGAGGTCCAGTTTGTGACTTCATTTCTCTGGGTCTTACTTTGCTCACCTTTAAAATAGGTGTGTTGTACCAGATGATATCTGGAAGGGCTGCCATAATTTTACACTTTTGGCTCATCCCGCTGGGCCTCTTACAGTGTCCCATGCCAGAGCAAACCTGGCCCCAAACCATTGCCCGGCCTCTGCCAGCCGGCTGCAGGCACTGAAGCAGGTCGCACAGTGGAAAAAAAAGAAAAAAAAATTCACGCTTTTGTCATTAAAAATAAATGAAAATATTTTATTACATATTGATACTATTTAATATGCCAGACATACAAAAATCAAATGGACTTAATTATCGATGAAAAAAGCATACTAAAGAAAAATTTTTTAAAATCTACTTTGTTGCAATTGTCAAAGTTCCTTGTGCCCAACTGGTTTCATTGATAAGAAATTCTGTTTAAGTGAACGAGATCAAAAGAGGAAGCAGCTTTTTGAAATGTCACCTGCTTTTAAGCAGTAAGACTTCTGTGTTTTAGGATCAGATTATTCTTTTAAGCTAAAAACTATTTTTTTTTTAAAAATTCGGAAACAAGACCTTTTTGTCTTTAGCTAGCATAGAAGCCATTAATGTGCATATTTTCATATCCTACTTAGAAGCCATATTCCCTCAGGACTTACTAAAGAGATGTAATTATGGTCACTAACAGTCTCTTTAGCCTCTTTGAGCAGAGTTTTCTTTGAATTTGTATTCACAAGGAAGCATTTCACCTTCAAGTGAAATAAGCGTGTTAATGGGTAGGTTGGCATGACCATTAATACTGTGCTGGAATACTACATTGGCCTTCCCTGGTGGCTAGATGGTAAAGAATCTGCCTGGAATTGGGGAGACCTGGGTTCGATTCCTGGGTCAGGAAGATCTCCTGGGAGAATGAATACTACATGGGCTGAGAGACAGAATCCTCTATTTCTACACTCTGTTTCCTGTCTTCTTTTAATATCCAGTAAAAGGGGAAAAAATCAACTAGATTGTGCTAAAATAATGGGTCAACTAGAAAGTATGAGTGATGTTTACTGAACAATGATGTAGCTATTCCTGCTGTTTGTAAGCCTTCTCCATTGTCCTGCCTTCCAGAAACATGGTAAGATTGTACCTTCCAGCTTTCTCTGGTGAGGAAGGAGGTGGATGTGATCGTTCTGGCAGATCTGTGAGTTTAAATGATACAAGTCACTCCTACATTAGAGCACCTCATTGCCTGTATATGACTCCCAACATTTTTTTCTCTTTCTTTCCCAGCAAATCAACCTTGTTCCAGATATTAATTTTTGTAAGATCCTAGGTCCTGGACAGAGGACAATGCTAACAGCCTTCATTTTCACAAAAACCCTCTGATGCAGAGACTGGAATCTGTTTTACAGGCAAGGAAACCAAGGTTCAGAGAAGTGAAGTAATTTTCCCTAAGGTGACCTAGCTGAGGATTTTTTTTTTTTTCTCCTGTCTAATAGGAGCTGAAATCTAGCAGAGGAGTCCAGTGAAAAATACCCATAAAGCAGAGGAAAGCCTCTGAGTTCCTTCAACCAGAGTTCTTTTCTTTGCTGGAGATACAAACGTCCTGGGATGGGACTCAGAGTCATATCCTTGGGCAAAGTGATCCCAATGGATTTTTTAAATGCTTTTTTCACCTCCTCCTTCAGCTAGCGGAGGCCACTGTGTGTTTTTTTTCCCTGAATGAAATTAACTATCCCAGCTTCCTTACTGGACTTGAGTTCTAAGTCTAGACCCTGTAGGATAGAGAACATGAGGCAAACACTTTATAGTTTAGCTCCTTATTAGAAAGAGCAATCCTAGGGAAGCAGGGGTTAGCAAAAGAAGAGTAAGCAAAAAAGGAAGACAAACAAATCCAAGGGGGTGCATGACTGAGAAGCTGCTGTTTTGCAGGACCATCTTCTGGAGAAGCTGTGTGAACTACTGCATTTCAGGACAGAAGAGGGAGGAATTTACTCACCAGGGTAAATGATACAAATGATAGACAGATATAGGATGAGGTGGCATGGATGGCTGTATGGACAGATGGACGAAATATAGATCTTACAGAATTTTACATTGTTTCACAGGTGATCACTTATATGCCTATCTCCTTCCTAAAACTGCAGGTCCCTAGTGAGAAGAGTCAATTGTTAAAGGCTTAGGTTCAGACAGGATTAGATTTGAATCCTATCTTGAACGTATACTAGCTCTGTGACTTTTGAGCAGTCACTCAACTTCTCTGAGGCTCAGTTTCTTCATCTACAAAATGGGGATAATACTATCACCTCAGAGGTGATTGAAGGGGTGGATGAGAAGTTAAGTATAGAGCTTACTGTGTAATGATGTTATAATATACTATGCTATTAGTATTCACCATATCATCCAGTACTTCCAATAGGATATTTCACATTGTTATAGGCACATGATAAACATCTACATGTTTAAGTCACATCCTGTTTTATTCTATTTCCGTTTCTAGTTTCTATTTCATTTCCTAACCACCATGGCTGTTCTTTTCTAAATTTCTCTCTCCAGATGCCCTTAACCATATATTGATTGGGCTTCAATCTAAATCATCACCAACCAGATTAATTCATAAGATGATGTGAACAAGGTATTATCTTCAAGGAAAGGTAGAAATAAAGTGGGACTTAATAACTGATGTTCAAAAATATCAACATACTAAAATATATTGCCAATTCTGAGTCCAAAGTGCCAGGGACTTTGTAGCTGGAAAACTCTGAACTAGGGATGACACCCTTGTGCTTGTCAGGTGGGCTTGAATGGATTATAATTATAAGGAAAATTGTGGCCAGCTCTGTTGCTGAGTTGAAATTTTCAAAATGGATGCTATATCCCAAATCTGGTGATTATGGCCCAGCAGGTAAAGAATCCGCCTGCAATGCAGGAGACACAGGAGACATGAATTCGATCTCTGGGTCAGGAAGATCCTGTGGAGAATTAAATGGCAACCCACCCCAGTATTCTTGCCTGAAAAATCCCATGGACAGAGGAGCCTGATGGGCTGTAGTCCAGGAGATTGCAAAGAGTTGGACACAATTGAGTGAACGACTAAACAAATAAGCAAAGAGAAGAAATACTAAGATCTGAGATTCAAAATGCGGGAGATATCCACACATCTGCCTTGGGAAGTTTGACGTGTTTACTTGCATCACAAGTTCTTAGAGATTTTTCTCATTTATTTGTTAATCTAGCAAATGTTAATTATCTGTAAAACTCTGAAGCAGTAAAAGCATCAGAAGCAAATCTGTTCTGACAATTCTGGTAGATTTCAGACATAAACAAGGTACTGCTAATTAATTCTAAAAGCCTCCAAACAAACAACTAAAGGAAAGTTCTTGAAGGGAACAACAACAACAACGAAACGCATTTAAAGTTAAGTTTTACCTAGAGACAGTGCTGCAGCCCCAAGGGAAGCAAACAGTGTAAAATCTGGCCCTGCGATTCATCTAATCATAATTGTTCCTGTTTCCTTTCTCCTGTTTATGTAGCAAAAGCTGTTGGCAGCACATCAGTTCCTAATAGATGAATAGATTTAATGCATTTGCTCTGCATCCTTACCTAGAGACCTCATCCTGGCTGTTGCGGAGATGATTAAGCAGTGGCAGACCCTCAGGTAGAGAACTGGCAGCAGCAGATAAACCTCTCAAATGAGCCACCTGCTTTTCCCACATTTACCTTCAAAATAGAAGCTAAATACAAACGGAATGATCCACGCAAAATGCCAAGCAAAATGAAAGACGCTTAAAAAAAAACCTTCCTTTAGGCAAATTTTGTCATCACTATCATTTTACGGATGAGAAAGTTACAGATTTTGTGCTTGTCCTTGAAAATGCGTCCTTTACCTGGAGGCTCTGTATCTGTGTCTATAGAATCACCAGCAATCCTAATTATACATAGTAGGTATTCAATATCTATTGAATTGAATAAAATTAAAATATATATTGAATACTTGCTGCGTATAAGACGCCATGAAAAAAGCAGTGCAAGTGTCAGTCTATCATGTCCAACTCTTTGTGACCCCATGGACTGTAGCCTGCCAGTCTCCTCTGTCCATGGGATTCTCCAGACAAGAATACTGGAGTGGGTAGCCATTCCCTTCTCTAGGGTGCTTTCTGATCCAGGGATTGAATCCAGGTCTACTGCATTACAGACTGATTCTTTAGCCTCTGAGTCACCAGCGAAGCCCATAAGACACTATGCATGCTGCTTGCTAAGTCGCTTCAGTCGTGTCTGACTCTTTGCAACTGTAACCCGCCAGGCTCCTCTGTCCATGGGGTTCTCTAGGCAAGAATAATGGAGTGGTTGCCTTGCCCTCCTCCAGGGAATCTTCCCAACCCAGGGGCTGAACCCACATCTCTTACAACTCCTGCATTGGCAGGCAGGTTCTTTACCACTAGCGCCACCTGGGAAGCCTGTAAGACATCATGCTAAACATTTAAGGTGTATGGAAGCAAATCCTTTTCTATCTGGCCCTTTAAGCAAATCTGTGTAACTGCCTTTCGATCAAGTCAATGATACAATTTGGGAAGATACTGGAACTGATTTTAAAAACGAGTCAGATATGCTTTTTCTGGAGACGATTTAAGAATAGGATAAATAACTGGGGCACATTTTAAGTTTGTGACTTCCTACTGAACAAGAGACTTCAAAATGTCTCCAAAAATGAATCTGATTCAAAATGTTCTCTATTTCCCACCTCCTGTGTAATTAGCATATGTAGTCATGACTCATTCTTGTCTGGAATCTTATTCTTTACCAAGTTTATTTGTGTCCCTTTACTCAATTGAAAACAATTGTATAGGAATAGATGAAATAAGAATCATCTCTTTTTAGAGCTAAGATAATGGCCAAGGGTTATTAAGCTGGTGGTTGAACTGAGTTTGGAACCCTAATATGCAGGTTCCCAGCAAAGAGATCTGGTTAGTTCATATCAATCTAATGGATCTAAAAGCTGTACATTTTTCATATCTTATTATTCATCATCCATTTAGCATTCTTCTTGAAACTTTCTGTAATATCCTTACTGTTTTTTTCCTTCTCGTTTTCATCTTATCTTACAAATGTTTATAAAGTCCCAAAGGTTATATTTTAATTTTTTTTTGGTTTATGTATAAAATCCTTGGGTAATGCCATCCTACTTCTGTGTTTCTGGAACCATTTATGTGCTCATAACCTTGTGCTAAGTCACTTCAGTCATGTCCAACTCTTTTGCAACCCTGTGGACTGTAGCCCACCAGGCTTCTCTGTCCATAGGATTCTCTAGGCAAGAATATTGGAGAGGGTTGCCATGCCCTCCTCCAGGGGATCTTCCTGACCCAGGGATCGAACTTGCATCTCTTTAAATCTGTGTCTTTAGCTGCATTTCTATCCTGAATACCAGATACATATATTTAAGTGTCTACTCAACATCATCACTTGAGTCTCATTGTTGGAAGACCCAGAACCAAATTCATTGTCTTCCTCCATAACCGCTTCTTTCTCCTGCTGTCAGTAATTAACAGCAACACCACATACCTAATAGTCATAATTCATGGGCATGTCCCCCTTTACTCTTTCTAGAACCTCCCTCCACGGGCAATTAGCTAACATATAATATCTATCTTCTCTCTCCTCCTTACTACTACCTAATTTCAGATTCTCATTTCTGACCTGTTTCTCTATTGAGTCTTTTCTTGATCCTTTTTTTCCTCTGTTTTCCCTCTCATTGTTTTGCAGTAATTTGTGACTTTTTATACCAACAGAGGCTTTTGGATGAATTCTCCTGGAAAATAGGAACATTAACTTACTCGGCGCTACTGCTTAACAATATTTCCTGAGCATAGTAATTGTTTTAATAAGTGTTTGCTGAATGAATGAATAAATGAACAATTTAAGGATTGGAGGAAATAGGGAAGATCCCATTATACCATGTGTATGCTTAATTGCTCAGTCATGTCCGACTCTGTGATCCCATGGACTGCAGCCCTCCAGGCTTTTCTGTTCATGGGATTCTCCAGGCAAGAATACTGGAGTGGGTTGCCATGCCTTCCTCCAGGGTATATTCCCAACCCAAGGATCAAACCCAGATCTCCTGCATCGCAGGCGATTTCTTTACTGTCTGAGCCTCCAGGGAAGCCCCACTATACCATAAGACTATAGAAAGTTAAATAAGCTAACCTTCATAGCAAAAGAGTTTTTTTTTTGTTTTTGTTTTTTTAATAAGCTTTGTAGCTTATACTACAAGAGATCTTTAGGAAACTCACTGTGGTATATATCCTGAATGTTTCTTTTCTTAGCTAAGATGAACTGTAAAATATCATGGTTTCCAAATTGACCAGAAGTTTAGCTAACTCTGGTAGTCCTCAAATAGTTCTCTGTGGCAAAGATCATGACGAGGGATCACAAAAGGAACTCCCAAACCAAGCAGTTATTTCAAGCTTTGTGTGGGCTCCTTTTAATGAATTTTCCATAAACGGAAACCCACTGGGTCACTCGTGGTTCTACATACCAGAGAGCAAGCACAGTAGCAGGGGACTGACTGCATTGCATCATGCAAAAGTAAACTTGATGGAGGAAATATATTCCTGTATCCTTTAAGAAGAAGCAAATATCGGTATTCAGCTATACTGAAATCACATGTCATCTAAGAAATTTCCATCTCAGTTACCTTGGACAGGTGGTAGTCTTAGCACAAAGAAACATCATCCGTTCATCTGGACTTCAGGAAGGCATTGGGTGATCTCACTTCTGTGATCTCCTAACACTATGCTCTTGAGTCTGAATGAAAAACTAGCATTTTAGGGATATGCAGTGTTAAAGGATTTGGTCAAAATATACTATTCTATGGCACATGCTCTGGGTTGTAATTCTGCTTCCACTAATTACTGTGACCTGGGATAGTTCCTCATTTACTTTTGTTCTTTTGTAGCTGGTAGACAGATACAGGAAGAGAAGAGGAAGAAAGAAAAAATGGGAGAGAAAATTCCATTTTAATGTTTATCATTATCACATGTAAAATAGATAGCCAGTGGAAATGTGCTGTGAGACACAGGGAGCTCAGCGCAGTGCTCTGTGACAACCTAGAGGGATGGGATGGGGCGGGAAGTGGGAGGGAGGTTCAGGAGGGAGGGGTCCTATGTACACCTGTGGCTGACTCGTTGATGTACCGCAGAAAACAACACAATGTTGTAAATCAATTATCCTCTAATAAAAAAAAAATTAAGCATGAAAAAGCAGCTTCTCTTATAGGAAACTATAATATAGGACACTCTTATATAGGACACTTCAGGCTTCTGCAGAGACACCTGCATGATATTCATCAATGCTTATGTACTTCACACAAAAATTACTTTTGTACTCTTCTTAGACTTTAAATGTTATCAGCTGGCAAAGGACACAGAGCCAGTGTTGAGATGGTCTGTCCTCCTTTGGCATATTTTTCATTGCTTTTCTAGAAAATGCAGAAGAAAGTGAGAGAGGGGATTGAGATGAAGAGGTTTATTAATTTTGCCCATTCTCTGTCCAGTAACTGGTTCCAGAAATTCCATGCGGGGATTGAGGCTAACCAGAGATGGAGAGCTAAGCATCCAATTTTGGCCACACAGAGTTCTGTCTTTTTACCAGAGTGGAAAATTTTCAAATAAATCACAGAGGCCTCATAGAATTTGCTGAAAACAAGTCAGCAGTTCCTTAAGGCTTTCCGATTTTTAAAAATGTATATGATAATTCCAGGCGGTAGCCTAGGGGAAATGATCTTCACTATTATAATTGCTCTCTAATCCTTAAGTCAACCTAATTTATTATTTGTTTCTCTATGGATTCCTTTCACCCCAGCTTCCCTGTATTTTGAAGAAATGGCAACTAATTTCTTAAGCATGGTTTTAGAAAACCAACGGTGTCATGTCCAATTGCCTAGAAAAATACAAATTGCATCAGTATTCTTGGTCAGATCTTGTATTTGTGTGGCTGCTTCTAGTGAGGAACACATGCACCATCTGTGGGGTTTTCTCATTTCATCCTCATCACTTCTTGGTAAGAGAGAAAAGAGTCAGCTAATGAGTAAATGAGCTGCGTTGTCATGGGAAAGGCAGGATGATGGGAAATCAGGCAGGGTTAAGTCTCAGGACTGCCAGCCCTACCAGGATGGGGCTCACTCAGCCACAGTAAGCAAGATGAATGCGTCCCTCTGGATCTCTGAGCTGGCCCTCTTGAAAAAACAGAACCCTCAAAAGTGGCTTTTCAGGAAATAGAAAGCAAACATCAAGACAGAGAAAAAAATAAAAACATTTCTCATTGCTTTCATGTGTCTTTGCAAGTTGCATCAGGAATACTTCATTCCCTAGCATTGAAGATGTTAGAAATATTTGAGCCAAACCCACACAAAGGGCCTTGAAAACTATAGTACAATATTATTAGAATGACCAAGTAGCAACAAAGTTAGTTCATCTTGCTTCATTTCCTTCAAAAGATTGATCGTTATCTGTAATTATTTATTTCTTCACTTCTCTGTCTCCTCGCTAGACAGTGAGCAGTCTGAAGAGCATCCTTGTTTTGTAGGTCACCATATGCTAAGACCTTCTACAATGCCTGGTACACAGTGGGTGGTCAAGAGACACATGGTGAATGAATAGATTTCTGAAAGATACAGACCAAACCAGAGCTTTCACTCATTACTGGTCAATTTCTTTCTCCTATTGTTGACCCACTTTATCTGAGCCAATAAAAAACCCTAGGGGAATTTAAGAACATCCTTTTCCCCAAAGCCCTTGGGTCATGAGAGTGTCTTGAAAATATCGAGGCAGCCCCAATTTTCCACTGTAGTCTGCCTTTGTTGGTTAGGGGTCCTTTACATTATAGCACTCTGAAAACTGCTCTCAGTTAAAAGGTCTGTGGCCCTAGGTAAGATATTTTATTCTTCAATTCTGGTTTATCAACTCATATTAGGTCCAAACAGCCTTGACGCTAGTCATGTCCCAATAAGAAATGAGGGCATGTGTGTATGCATGCTCAGTCATGTCCCACTCTTTACGACCCCATGGACTGTAGCCCACCAGGCTCCTCTGTCCATGGAATTTTCCAGGCAAGAATACTGAAGTGGGTTGCCATTTCCTTCTCCAGGGGATCTTTCCAACCCAGGGATTGAACGCACATCTCTTGCATCTCCTGTAATGGCAGGTGGATTCTATTGCTTATTAAAATGCCCAGATGCTTATGAAAAAGGCCTTTCTTTACCTCTGTCATTTCTCATTCAAAAAGGAGTGCTGTGTGTCTAGCTTGGCACACTTTCCCCAAGGTCAAAGGGTTTCTGTGAGATTTCCTGAGTTCTGCAAAGAAGACAGTTTAGAAAAGCTTATTGTGTTTGGCCTGTCACTTCCCAAAAGCCTGAAAATAGTCACTGTTGATCCCTGTACCAAAAACAAACAATAAAAGCCAAACAAACCACCCCTACACAGAAACAACACTTTTTCTTTTAATTAGTGTGAAGAGCTACTTCAGTGTTCCCTTGAAGACCTTTTGAGATCTAGAATACAAGATAGAATACTCATTTGGAGCCACCTTCAAAAGCAGGATTCTGGCCCACAAAACTGTCTCTCTACTATGCACACACCTCTTCGGCCATTATGGATAGAACCTTCTGAGACCCTGACTGCTCCCTCAAGTTTTCCCCAATTAACCTTAAGAGAGGTGATCATTTCATTTTCTAGACATCAGTCACCTATGAGATTCAAGACTGTACTGATGTTCTGGAGGAAATATCAGTCTTAAAATTTTAATACTTTTCCAGAGGATTACCAGCTGCACAGAGACAAAGATTACATCTTCTCACCAGCATATTTCTGGTAAGCATGCAGTACATATCTGCTGCATGAGTGAATGAATGACCAGAGGGAGTATAATCACCAACTCTTTACATATATGTGAAATCATTACATCTTAGAACAGGAAAACTAAAAGAAAAATATCTGGTCTTAAATATACTACTGTGACCACCACCCCATATAAAGATTGTAATCTCTCCACCTTCCCCTCCATATTTCCAATCTTTTACTTGCTCACTTTTTTACAACTTTCATCTTCTAACACATAATTTATGTATAATTTGTTATTAAAATAAAGTCCATAAGACAGAGTTTGTTGACTACTTTATTCACTGCTGTATCCCAAATATCCAGAACAGAGCCTGGTACATAACTATCAACAAGTGAATAAATGAAATAATATTTATTGTGTATGGGTTCCACAGATGGGAATCATTGCAGGACATTTTTAAACTCTCAGTCCCAATTTCATATCTGTAGAATCAGAATTTTTAGGAATATAAATCCCAGGAATCTACATTTTTATCAAGGAGTCAAGGGATCCTGATATAGCTATCCTGAGAATCTATTTCACCCAACTCACTAGTTCACCCAACTCACTAATCTAATGATTATCCTAAAACCCAGGGAGATAAAGTATTACTCAAGGCACACAGGCTATTTAGCGGTGCATCTAAGTGTAATACTTTCTACTCTGATGAGTTTTCCACTCCAGCTATCTATGAGCTATGTTTTCCTAATATACTTTGCTGGTACTGCCATGGTCTTGGAGATTAAGCTACTTAGAGGCAAGAGTTATGGCTTCTGAACTTGTTTTCTGTGGTCCTAGCTCCCTAGGCAGGAAGAGCACGAGGTTCCAGGTAGTAAAGGACTCTGAGGTCAATGATGCTTTTGCACAGAAGAATCACCCCATTTCCATGCTAACATACCACGATTTCCCTTTCTTCTTCTAGTTCCTAGACATCTCCATTAAATGGACCACCCAGGAAACCTTTCCTCCAAAGTACCTTCATTATGACCCCGAGAGCTCTCGCCAGCTGATGTGTGACAAATGTCCGCCCGGCACCTTCCTGAAACAGCCCTGCACGGGCAGGCGGAAGACCGTGTGCGCCCCCTGTCCCGACCACTACTACACGGACACGTGGCACACCAGTGACGAGTGTCTGTACTGCAGCCCCGTGTGCAAGGAGCTGCAGTACGTCAAGCAGGAGTGCAACCGTACCCACAACCGCGTGTGTGAATGTGAGGAGGGGCGCTACCTGGAGCTGGAGTTCTGCTTGAAGCACAGGAGCTGCCCCCCTGGGTTTGGAGTGCTACACCCGGGTATGTACCAGCCAAGTGCATTAACATCACACAGAGGCAGGCAGTGGGGGAAGTTTAAGGAAACAAGCTGGTCCTGATGACACTACAGGATAGCAAATTACAAAGGTAATGGAATCTGCTAGGTATGTACTATGTGTCTGGATGGCTGCCAAAGAACCATTCCTCAGAGGAGCACTTTGCCACGACGGGCCAATTTAGTGACAAATCTCAAATGCAGCAAATCCCTCTCTAATGAGATGCATGATGGATTGCTCTTTCTTAAAGGGACACACTCTTAGTTGCGCCATTCATAGCTGATCTGTGTCTGTGTTTCACTTTGGCATGGACAGCCTCAGAGTGCAGTGTTTTTTGGACAAACATCAGAAATGTTAATTGATACCAAGAGAGTAATTATGCTGATATTAATGAGGCTCTGGCGTGCAAACAGTGAGTAGTTATAATTAATTATATAAAAAATGAGAATGGCTAGGGGAACTGCAGCTCATTATTAAAAATGAAGCTAGTTCTTCCTTTGGCAGGGGAGTTGAGTGTCTGGGAGGATAACGGCCATAGCAGCATCTCTTCTGTGAAGCTTATTCTTTATCTTAGACAAAACAGACTGGCAAGCCAAGAGTAAGTACTTGTCTACAAACAAAGTACTTCCTCTTTTTGCATTTTGAAGAGCAGAGATTAGGCCAGTTTGCATTGAATTTTTTAAAGCTGCAACCCACCTCTTTTTTTTTTTTTTCCTACATTCATGAAGTTTCAGTATAGTCGGCATGTTCTCCTGGCCTGGAAAAATTAAGAGTATTCACTCACTCTTCTGGAGGAAGTAGTAATGGGTATAGATTCCAATTACTCAATTTGAAGCAGTGTTTCTCAGGTTCAGCACTACTAACTTTGGGGGCTGAATAATTCTTTTCGTGGGCAGCAGTCCTGGGCATTGTAGCATGTTTAGCAGCATCCCTGGTCTTTAGCCACTAGATGCTAAAATAGTACTCTTTCCACTAAAGTGTCCCCTGGATGGCAAAATCACCCCTACTTGACAACCGTGGGTTTAGAGGATGTGAATTACTTATAACTGTTTTGACTTTGAGAAGTTGCAATACAGAGTCTAAATTATTATCAACATTTTAGGTTTAATGGCATACAAATTAAATATATTCAAAAACTGAACTATTAAGTGTCCTAAGTTGTGAATTTTATAAAATCAGTCACAGAAGGTGCAAATTGCATGACAGCTCCTTAAAATGCCTCTAGTATAAGTCTTCGAGGGAGAAATGGGTGACACTTCCTAATTTTTACTGGATGACAATTTGGGACTCAAAAACTAACCCAAGTTGTAGAGGGAGAAGCCCATCCAACAGAAACAGATGCATTTAATTCAATTCAGTAATTTATATATGTAGGAAAATTCATTAAGCAGGGCATTGCAGTTTGGAAACTAGAAAGTTTTGAAAAATAGTGGAAATAGTAAGAATTTTACTCATATAAGCATGAAAATCTGTTTGTAGAATGAAGTAAGCAGGCAGCAGAAGTCTTAGCACAAAGGTACACAGAGGTTTATTTATTTACTCACCTTTCTCTGCTTAAAAACATACAAAGGAGTTCCTTATGGAAAATAAAAGGTTTCCAGACCAAAGAGAAGGCAAGATTCTGCACTTTTATTCTAAAGAGTATTTAATATTCATTCTCTGTTGTTTTGAAGTCAGATTGCCTGCTTTTCAGATTTTACAGCTGACCCTTGAACAACATAACATGGGTTTGAACCTCGCAGGTCCACTTCTATGCAAATTTTTTTCAATAATACTACAGTGCTACCTGATCCCATTTGTGTGAATCTGTGAATGCAGAACTCTGGCTATAGAAGGCTGACTATAAAGTTATAATGGGGTTTTCCAGTGCAAGGAGTTTGGGTCCTCTAACCCACCATTCATTGTTCAAGGATCAACTGTAGTTAGTTCTGTTAGTTGTGTAATTGCCTATGCCTAGCATGGTGAATTCTCAACTGAAAGGCAAAATTCCTCTTGCCATTCTATTTCACATTTTGCCTGCCAGATTATACTTTGGGTGTTTCTCTTGACATTACTAAGGCAGAATCATTTACTTAGATGGATACATCCTTTTATAAGAAGTTCTATCAATCATGAGAGAGGGAAGTCCTTTTCAGAAAGGTCATTACATAAAGCCTCCACATATATGAAGAAACGTTCCTTCTATAATTCTTGGATTCTTCTTGGTAAGGAACTTTAAAGGCTAAATTACATGGAAGAGTGTCCTGTGCCTATGACCTATGACGTATGTGAAGAATGACAGGATTCTTCTTTGTGAAGTTGACAAACGGAGATTTGGATCCAGATGTCTATTTATTCCCAGAATATTCACAATAAAATAATACCATGCAGTCCATGCCCAAATACCTCCGCTTATGATACTGTAGAATTTGGTGTGGAGTTGGCTCCCCTTTAAGAAGAGGAGTATAATAAGAAAGTACTAAAAAAAAGAGACCTCTTTGTAAGGTGGTTCCTAAGATGATGTCACTGCAACCCTAGAAATGGCGTTTAACATGTTAAAATTTCATGCTTGGTCTCCCCTTTTCTTTTTTTCTGCCACCCTTCTGTCATTTTTACTGGTCAATGCATCATCAAACCCTTTAGAAAAGAAAGAAGCCAGAGGTGAAAATAAAATCCATTGTGCTCTTTTTTCCTTTTTTGGTAGAGGATACAATGAGATGGGAGGTTAAAAGTTTTAATAAATGAAGTTTATTAACTTTCTCTAACTTTCATTTGCCTGTTTAGTATTTGGTATCTTGTGTCAGCTAGAATTGGCCTGTAAAAGCTACATTTGAACACTGGAGTCTAAATCTGTTCAACTAGCTTACACTAGATGGAGGTATTTTCATATGCAAATACACTATAATGTATGAGCTACTCAGGCATAGAGTCAAGGGTTTTAAAGATGTTTATTTTTAATAGCATCTTGGGTTGTTGACTGGTTCAAGTTTTCCTGCCAATGATTTCTCCAAATTTATCAAGTAACTTTCCACCATGAAAGAAAATGCCCTTTCAGTCACCCTTGCCTGAAATTTTAACGACTGTGCCCTTTTTAAACTCAACAGTTTAAGCAAATGGTATATCATCTTCCATTTATTATGTAACTGCAGGCTTACGCTTGAGTCCACGGTTAACTTTATTGCCACCTTCAAAAGTTTATTATAATGTTGTAAATTTTTACTTCTTGAGGTTAGCACACTTACGAATTGCTTCACAATTAGGATTCAGGAAAGAAAGAACTTCCGTAGGAATCGATTGGGATTTAACGATGTGGCATACCACGGGTACTGATTTCAAAGAATGATATTACAGAGGTTACACAGCAGTTATCTTCATGATTTTCCAGGGATAATTGTGTGGAGAATATGGCTGACAACAAGATCTTCCTGACAACTTCAGCACAGGCAGGACTAATTGAACATCCTACCCTTCTTTTCTTTTCTCTCCCATTTTGTGCTTTGTAGGTAACAACAGAACACATTTGTGTTTGTATTACAAGGAGGAAAGAATGCCTAAGGGGTTCACTGTAGAAGTTTTGTTCTGTCTAATGAAGTGAAAAATGAAAATGCCTGAAATTTCCTGCAACATAATAGTAGCAGTAAAAACCAAGTGAAACGTCTTACCCCAACTCTGTTAAGATGGTTTCTGCTAGGAGAGTACTAGAGAAGAATGTGCTAAACGGCTTGATATTTTTGTAGGAACCCCGGAGCGAAATACAGTTTGCAAAAGATGTCCAGATGGGTTCTTCTCGAATGAGACATCATCCAAAGCGCCCTGTAGAAAACACACGAATTGCAGTGCATTTGGGCTCCTTCTAACTCAGAAAGGAAATGCAACGCATGACAATATATGTTCTGGTAGCAGCGAATCATTGACTCACAAATGTGGAATAGGTAATTATGTTTCAAAATATCAATCTTCATACCACCTCTGGGTTGAATACCAGACCCTCTGGTCCTTCTTAGTTAAACTTATATTTCCCCTTTCTTGAATTTTAACCAAATTCTCTGTGCATCATTGCTAAAGCCACAACTCAAAAATCTTTCAGAAAGTCTCCATCTTCTTATAATAGTGCTCCAAACCCTGACTTTCACACTTGAATCATGTTACCCACAGAAAAGGGGTGGAGTAAAATTATGTTGAAGGTCACCTTATGAGAGTCCGAGTTGCAGAATGTTTTTAAGCTATGCATTCTTATCACTTTTAAGCACATCTGTATTATTAGCCAAAGTATAAATTGGCAACTAAGAAGCCAAGTTCTTGAGAATACTTGGATTGGATTGTGTTAGTCGCTCAGTTGTGTCCGATGCTTTGCAATGCCATGGATTGTCCCAGCCCTCCAGGCTCCTCTGTCCATGGGATTTTCCAGGCAAGAATCCTGGAGTGGGTTGCCATTTCCTTCTCCAGGGGATCCTCCCGACCCAGGGATCAAACCCAGGTCTCCCGCATTGCAGGCGGAGTCTTTACCATCTGAGCCACAGTGATAAAAATAGATGACAAATCAGAAATACAATACTGGCTTTGTTACCTGTGGTATTACTACATCCATTGCACAGAAGTACTGAGTTCCTATACATGTCTTAAACTCTATTCAGGAGGGGTCACTAGCTCCAAGTTCAAGGTATCTGAGTGCACCCCATGTTGGTGATGATGCTAATCAGGTTGGTGTCCTCATCTTGTCACTTCTACCACCACACTAGTCTCAGACCTCCTACCACGGACTCATCACACCAAGGATGACTGATGTTAGCTTGACTCTCTTCAAACATCTTTTTCTGCAACACAGATGTATATAAAACATACATTTTTTCTCTCTTTTATAAAAATCTTAGCTAAGTCATTCATCCTATCTGCTGTCTTATTAAATGATGGAATGTGGGGAGGGATGGTAAAAGGACTTTAACATTCTTTAACATTCTCTTTAATCCATTTATAATTTTATTTCTGTCACTCCTTGAACACTTACTATTTGCCAGACACTTTTGCTATATGGGTTTTAATCTTTACAAAAACACTGTGAAGTTTGTTCAAGTTAATGTATGAACTTGAATGGAAGAGTCAGGATTCAAACCCAGACCTAATGAATCCAAAGACAGACTCTTAATCCCTAGGATAGACTGATGCTACCCAGACACTCAGCTTATTGGAACTTTTTTCTAAATGACCAGTTTTTGTGTTTGATTATTTTCCCACTTAATGTATGCTTATACTTCTGTATCCATCCTTGTTCCCAAAGGTACTATGTGTTATGTGTGTGTGTAGAAAATAATATGCTATTTCAGGTTACTTTTCAGGCTTTCTTAAGGACAATGATTTGACACTGGTCTTGAAGTAACTTTTAGGTACCAGCGAAACCTTTAACAGAATGTTTAATAATTACATTAAAATATGTTAATATTATATTAAGTAATAGAATTTTTGCTGTAGTTTTTTTATAACAATACTATATTCTTATTAGACATTTAGTAAACTCTTCCCCTCCAAAATAGTCTAAAAGAATATTTCATGGGACCGAGCTGGATTGGCAATCTGCCTTTAAGACCAGGAAATAGAAGGTTGATTTTATTCAAATTTTTCATTTTAACATGCAATATTCTGGAAAACGCAACTGTGTTGGTTTTTGTCCTTTTTTTCTCTGTCTCCCTCTCCCTTTCCTTCTTCTTCTTCTTCCTGTTATTATTATTATCCATTAGACATCCAAGAATCCAATTATTGAGTGAAAGTGAAAGTGTGAGTCGCTTAGTCATGTCCGACTCTTTGTGATCCCACGGGCTATAGACCACCAGGCTCTTCTGTCCCTGGGATTTTCCCAGGCAAGAATAATGGAGTGGATTGCCATTCCCTTCTCCAGGAGATCTTCCCTACTGAGGGACTGAACCCAGGTCTCCTGCATTGCAGGCAGATTCTTTACCATTCGGGCCACCAGGGAAGCCCAAATTATTGAGTAATAATTCTTAATCTTCCCACCTTCCTTTTAGACATGACCCTGTGTGAGGAGGCATTCTTCAGGTTTGCTGTTCCGACAAAGCTTACCCCGAACTGGCTCAGTGTCCTGGTAGACAATCTGCCTGGCACCAAAGTAAACGCAGAGAGCGTAGAGAGGATAAAACGGCGACACAACTCACGAGAACAGACTTTCCAGCTGCTGAAGTTATGGAAGCATCAAAACAAAGACCAAGATATGGTCAAGAAGATCATCCAAGGTATGGTAGCCTGAACTAAACAACTCAAACAGAAATCAGAACACCTGCTCATCATACAACAGAAATGAGACTATGTACCTGTTTAGTTGTATGGATGCTGTTTCCCTTTGGGAATTATTGTTGGACTGAAATAGTTCTCAAATGATAGAGGAGAAGCTGTTCCTAGATCAGTCATGCGAGGTTTTATTTTCATCTTCTCTGCTCTCCAATTTTTCAATTGTCTCTCTAGAAGGAGAGAAAATACATTTCAAATATAGGAATAAACCTCAGGAAATCTGACTCTGGATCCCTTAGCAGGTGTGTGAGCATCCTGTCTGATCTATCTAGAAGTTCTTTAACCATTTTAGATCTTACCTTGCAATTCTACCAAGAAAACTATGTGGTATTTATCTGGTAATTCTCTCCAGAAAGCCTCTAAGTATCTTACAGGTATCCTCTCATTAATCCTCACAATACAGTCTATTTTAAAATTACCATTTTAATAGCACATGTCGTGAGAATTAATGAGATAAGGTCTTTAAAGTGTTTGAGCTTCTTGGAGAAAAGGGCTAGTTAAATCCAAGTATCCTCATGTTTTAGTTTTATAAAGAATCTCCTTTAGAAACTCTGTGTGTGTGTGTGTGTGTGTATGTATTATGATGGGAGTGAATACAGAGGGGGAAAGGAAGTAAGTTTCATCCAGAGTGTACTATAAGCTTTGGGATACACAGAAGAGAAAGTTCTAACTTGAATTAGCATTGGGAGGACATGCTGGAAAAAAATGGTGGGGGGGCTTTCATGAGGCAGTGTTAATGAGAATCCATTCTGCTCTTCACATGTAGTTAAATGAGGAATCCTACACAACTCTAAAGCCTCAAACATTTGAAACTGTAGCAACAGATTTTAGGAGACTAACATCTTTGACAGTTGAATGCTTTCACTTGGGCAGAGTAAACTTGTCTTCTGTTTTTGGCAAACAAAATGTATTCTTTGAAAGTATAATTAGCCCTGAAGCAAAAAGAAAGGGAAGGAGAGAAACAGAGACAGAATTGGATGGGACTGAATTCCCTGTTTTATAAATGAAGACTTTTTAGCCCAGAAAGATGAAGGGACTTGCCTTAGGTCTTACAGATACTAAATGACTCATGCCATCAACAGAAACATTACTTACTCCGTCTATGTTTATGTCCTAGCTCATTACCAAAATATTCTCTAGGCCATGTGTATCCTACTGTTCTTTTAGTCAGTTCAGTTCAGTCGCTCAGTCATGTCCGACTGTTTGCAACCCCATGAACCGCAGCATGCCAGGCCTCCCTGTCCATCACCAACTCCCGGAGTCCACCCAAACGCCATGTCCATTGTGCTGGTGATGCCATCCAACCATCTCATCCTCTGTCGCCCCCTTCTCCTCCTGCCCTCAATCTTTGCCAGCATCAGGGTCTTTTCAAATGAGCCAGCCCTTCGCATCAGGTGGCCAAAGTATTGGAGTTTCAGCTTCAACATCAGTCCTTCCAATGAACACCCAGGACTGATCTCCTTTAGGATGGACTGGTTGGATCTCCTTGGCCTCATATTGTTGGATTTTCAGATCTCCTATGTGTTGATAATCCTCTGGTGCTATTTATTAAAGACTATTTGAAGCAACTAATTTTTCAAATAGCACATATATTGGTATCAATTAATGAAAGTTTATATTGCAAAATACTAACTATTTTTTCTAAAATGTTACGCTTTTCATTTCTCCAGATTTTCTTAGAAAACTGAAGTATAGTTTCCCACTTATTTTCCAAATGTGGGCTTTTCACAAAGCTGTGTTGGATGCCGAGAATACAGAAAGCATACTATCCTATTATAACACAAAATAATATTGAACTCAGTTCTCAGAAATAACTAGCATGACTTGAGCCTCAAAGGAAAGGAGGAGATTAGCCTTAAAATTATGAAATGCTGGGGAACTCCCTTTTGCCTCAGGGTAGTTTTATACCGACTTTAGATAGACTATGAGAATGAATGTCTCGTGTTTTTGCTTCATTCAGATATCAACCTCTGTGAAAACACCGTGCGGAGGCACATTGGACACATGAACCTCACCTTTGAGCAGCTTTTAAAGTTGATGGAAAGCTTGCCGGGGAAGAAAGTGACGACAGAAGACATTGAGAAAACAGTGAAGACGTGCAAGTCAAGTGAGCAACTCCTGAAGCTGCTCAGCCTGTGGAGGATAAAAAATGGCGACCAGGACACCCGCAAGGGCCTGCTGCACGCCCTAAAGCACTTGAAGACGTACCACTTCCCCAAGACTGTCACGCAGAGTCTGAAGAAGACCATCCGGTTCCTTCACAGCTTCACCATGTACAGGTTATATCGGAAGCTATTTTTAGGAATGATAGGAAATCAGGTCCATTCATTAAAGATAAGCTGCTTATAACCAGAAATGGTCATGGAGTTGTTTCCTCACCATGGACCAGATCTAATGAATGAGTAGACTGTTTCTCAGGCGCTTGAGGAGGGAACAATGATTTCTTTCTCATCACCAAGGACTAGATTTGACCCCAGGGCCCAAAAAGAAACTATGGTGTGGAGAAAGAACTTGTATCTCCCCCCAAAGTATAATAAACCCCAAATAGTTTATCCAGCTGACACATCTGGTCCAGTATCTACTGACTCTATTTTCTCTTGTTACTGCTTGCAGTAATTCAACTGGAAATAAGAAATGAGACTCCATTGTGTCTTACTAAATATCAGAATGTCTAATTTAAATAGCTTTGAGATTTCAGGCTTTTATTTAAAAGCCATTTTTTTTCTGTAAAAGTTACTAATATATCTGTAACACTATTATAGTATTTGCTATTTATATTCATTCAGATATAAGGTTTGTACATATTACCATCCTGAAGGAAACTGTGTAAGACTTAATTTTAGAAAGAAAAATATATATATTCTGTTTATTATTATGATACATGAAAGAGATAAAAATATATATTTTTAACAGAATGTTTGTAGCATTTCCTAATAGATACTGCCATTCTTCCTGTGTAGAGTATTTTTGTAATATACTTTTACCTGTATAAGCTGTAATACCATTTTATAGAAAATGCATTATGTAGTCAATTGTTTAATGTTGGAAAGTGTATGAAATATAAATTATCTGAATATTAGATGCTCTGAGAAGTTGAATGTACCTTATTTAAAAGATTTTATGTTTTTACTACATAAACAGCATCATTAATTAAAGTTTTCAAATTATTTTTCATTGCTTCTCCTCTTGCTTTTATTTGAATGGGACATGATTGGATCTGAGGTTTCACAATTTTCCCATTCTTTTATCATCAGGACCATTTGGGAACACTGTTAAAAATGCAGATTCCTGGGCCAATTTTTTGAGAAACTCTAGGGAATAGGGCAGAAATCTGCATTTTTAACATGCTCCACTGTAGTTTTTATTACACTTAAGTTGGAGAATTTCTGAAGTCAAGTTTAGTAAACAGATGACACAAGCCACTTATAACTGCTGCCACTAGCATCAAGAGACCAAACTACGTAAGTTCTTTTGGTTGCCAGTAATAGAAACTGTTTGGCTTCCCAGGTGGCTCAGTGGGTAAAGAAGCTGCCTGCCAATGCAGGAGACCCAGGAGATGCAGGTTCGATCCCTGGGCCGGGAGGATCCCCTGGAGGAAGGCAGGGCAACCCAGTCCAGTATTCTTACCTAGAGAGTCCCATGAACAGAGGAGCCTTGCGGGCTACAGTCCATAAGATCACAAAAAGTCCGACATGACTGAAGTACCTGAGCATGCAGGCATGCACTAGAAATTGGCACTATTTAGTTTAAGACAGCATTAACTGGAAGGGTGATATATTTGGGTGAATGGTACCCCCTGCCCAAACTATGTTTATACCATAATCTCCAGAATCTGTCAATGTGCTTTAGAAAAAGCATCTTTCTTTGTACGTGTAATTAAGTTGCCTTGAGAGGAGAAAATCATCCTTGATTATCCAAGTGGGCCCTACATCCAGTGGCAAATGTCTTCATAAGAGACACAGAGCAGAAAAAAGAAAAGACAATGTGCAGACAGAGGCAGAGATGGGAGTGATGTGGTTTCAAGCTGAAAAGTCACAAGCTAGGGAAGAGAGGAACACATTCTCCCTGAGAGCCTCTGTAGGGAGTATGCCCTGCTGACATCCTGATTTTGGACTTGTGGCCTCCAGGACTATGAGAGAATTCATATCTGTTGTTTTAAGTCACCCAGTTTGTGGTAATTTGCCACAACAGCATAGGTACTAATACAGGTTGTATCTAAGCCTCAGAAACAGTAGAATGAAGATAACACTGGGCCCCTGGGTGGCAGAAGTTCCTACACTTTCTCCTAGTCTTATATTTCTGTATCTTTTAGTTCAAATTTCTAATTCCTAGCAGAGAGACTCTGGTTGTTCAAGTAGGGACTGGTATAAATACATGGCCAGTGAGGGTCTGTCTTTATCAGCTTCAGTTCCCAAGAAGGGGATATCACTGTGAATGGGGTCCATACCTCCTCCTTTCACAGTCTGCATTTCTCTTTTCTGTGACTTTACTAAGATTTAGAATGTAACACCTACATTACAGGTAAAACTTTAATGTAGGTCAACCTTACCTTTGTGAAATCAGATCATTATGGCTGCTTTGACAGAAAGGTTATTGTTTAGTCTCTAAATCGTGTCGAACTCTTTCGTGACCCCGTGGACTATAACCCACCAGGCTCCTCTGTTCATGGGATTTCCAAGGCAAGAATATTAGAGTGGGTTGCCGTTTCCTTCTCCAGGGGATCTTCCCAACCCAAGGACTGAACCCACATCTCCTGCACTGGCAGGTGGATTCTTTCCCACTGAGCCTCCAGGGAAGCCCTTGACAGAAGGGTAGATCTTGGTAAATGTCACACAAGCTCATAAATCTGGGGAAATAAATGGCAGAGGTAAAGTTAAGAGGCTCAAGCCTGGAGAATCAGAGTCCCAAGCTGCAATCCTGGGAGTGGAAAATGTGGAAATTAACTGCTGAAGGCATAAGTAGGAGGACAGGGGTTAACTAACAGCCAGCATGCTGCCTTCGGAAGCTCCAGTTCTTCCACGGAAGTTCTTGTGCACAGAAAATGAAATGGCCTCATACACATCAGTTAAGTTGAAGAAACGTTTGGAAGTTTAATGGCATCAAGTATAAATCCTTTAAGTGCTAATTTGATTGGCTTCCCTGCCTGCTCCTTGGGTTGAGTCTGCCTCAAGCTTCTCCTCCGAGGGAAAAATAATATGTAAGTTCATGTCAGTTTCTCTCTTTTTTTAACTTTTAATTTGGAAATAATTTTAGACTTACAGAATCATTGAAAATATTATATAAAATATCCACAGTAAGCTATTTTGTCAAATACACCTCAATTTCAGTCTGTCTGTTTTCTCATGAACAGATGATATTATGGATTTGGGAGAAGAATATCACATAGGTAACTGTCTTTCTTACATCATACCTGGGGCAAATGATATCAGCATGACTACTGTTGATACAAACCTTGACAAAAGTGAATTTTTATATAAAATATGAGATATGTATTGAAGTCCCTTTTTTTTTTAAAGATATATGATCATCCACTTGTTCCTATAGGATCTGTTGAAAAGACTAGCATTTCTTTATTTAATTGCTTTTGTCTCTTTGTTTGGAGAAGGAAATGGCAACCCACTCCAGTGTTCTTGCCTGGAGAATCCCAGGGACAGGGGAGCCTGGTGGGCTGCCGTCTATGGGGTCGCACAGAGTCGGACACAACTGAAGCGACTTAGCAGCAGCAGCAGCAGTGTCTTTGTTACAAATCAGCTGATTATATTTCTGTGGGTATATTGCTGGACTCCATTCTATTCCATTTATCTATCAGTCTGTCTTTTCACCAATATCACACAGTCTTTATTTTCTTCCAGTTTTGTTGAGATATAATCAACATACAACACTATACATAAGTTTAGGGTGTACACCATAATGATTTGACTTATACATCATGAAATGATTATCACAAGTTTAGTGAAGACACATAATCTCATATAGATACAAAATAAAAGGGAAAAATATTTTTCCTTGTGATGAGAACTCTTAGGATTTACTCTCTCAACAACTCTCATATACAATATACAGTAGTGTTAATTATTTAATCATATTGTACATTGCATCCCCAGTGCTGTGAGTGCTTAGTCGCTCAATAATGTCTGACTCTTTGCAACCCCATGGACTATAGCCCGCCAGGCTCCTCTTTCCATGGGGATTTTTTCAGGCAAGAATACTGGAGTGGGTTGCCATGCCCTCCTCCAGGGGATCCTCCCAATCCAGGGATCCAACCCAGGTCTCCCGCATTGCAGGCTGATTCTTTAGCCTCTGAGCCACCAGGGAAGCCCAAGAATACCAGAGTGAGTAGCCTGTCCCTGCTCCGGGGGGTCTTCCTGATCCAGGAATCAAACGGGGGTCTCCTGCATTGCAGGTGGATTCTTTACCAACTGAGATACCAGTACATCCCTAGTACTTAATTATAATTGGAAGTTTCTACCTTTTGACCATTTTCAGCCAACTCCCCATCCCCCCACCTCTTACCCCCTGCTTCTGGTAGCCACAAATCTGATCTTTTTTCCTATGAATTTCTGTGTTTCTTTCTGAATTACAGTTGACTTACAACATGATATTAATTCTGGTATACAACATAGAAATTGGATATTTCTGCAACATTACAAAATGATCACCATGATAAGTCTAGTTATCATCTATCACCATACAAAGATATCATATTATTAACATTATACACTTCGTCCCTGTGACTCATTTGTTTGGCAACTGGAAATTTGACCTCTTAATCTCCCTCACCTATTTTATTCATCCCCATACTTCTTCCTCTGGCAACCACTTGTTAGTTCTCTGTGTCTATGACTCTGCTTCTGTCTTTTTGTTTGTTCATTTATTTTGCATTTTAGATGACATATATAAGTGAAATCATATGACATTTGTCTTTCTCTGTTTTAATTCACTTAGAATATTATCCTCTAGGCTCAACCATGTTGTCACAAATGGTATGATTCCATTCTTCTTTATGGCTGAATAATATTTAATTGCATACACACACCACATCCTCTTTATCCATTCATCTATGGACAGCACTTAGGTTGCTTCCAATAGCTTGGCTATTTTAAACAATGCTGCAGTAAGCATACGGTGCATGTATCTTTTCATATTGGTGGTTTTTTTTTTTTTTTTTTTTTTCAGAAAAATATCCAGAAGTGAGATTGCTGAATTGTATGATAGTTCTGTTTTTAATTTTTTGCATACTTCTTTGCATAGTGGCTGCACCAATTTACTTTCTCACCAATAGTACACAACGGTTCCCTTTCCTCCACATCCTCAAAACTTGTTATTTGTTCTTTTGACGATAGCTATTCTGACTGGCTATCAAAACGCATTGAAGTTTTGATTTTCATTTCCCTGATAATTATTAACATTGAGCATCTTTTCATGTGTCTATTGGCCATCTGTATGTCTTTTTTGGAAAAACGTCTATCCAGGATCCTGTCCATTTTTTAACTGATTGGTTTTTTTAGATGTTGAGTTGTATAAATTCTTTGTACATTTTTAAAATTAACCTCTCCAGTTCCACTGTCATAGGCACTTTTTTCCTTCTGCTAAAATTGTAAAGGAAGCTGTTCCATTAATCCAGTTAGTAACTGGACTAGTTTTATGATTCGTTATTGTTGTTGCTAGGTTACACACCATGAATTACAGATTTCAAACCTCTATAGATACCTGTTTCTAAGGTGGCTGGTGTACATTAAAGCAATGGCTATAGGATCCTGAGTTTCTGGTGTTCCCTTTAAGTTGGGCCTCAGACTGGTTCTCTGTGCACATTCTTATTCCTCTAACAACCCTTGCCCAGAAGGATTTTTGCTGTTGTCATTTGAAGTTTCATAGTTTCACGGTGCGGGGTGGGAGGCACAATCACCATGTTCTTTTTTTTTCCCCTTCTTTTTATTTATTTATTTATTTGTGGCTGCACTGGGTCTCTGCTGCTGTGCTTCCTCTAGTTGCGGTGAGCAGGGGCTATTCTTCATTGCCATGTGCGGGCTGCTCATTGCAGCGGCTTCTCTTGTTGCAGCGCATGGGCTCTAGGGTTTCAGTAGTGGTGGCGCCCGGGCTCAGCTGTCCCATGGTTATGTGGGATCTTCCTGGACTAGGGGTTGAACCCATGTCCCCTGCATTGCCAGGCAGATTCTTAACCATGGACCACCAGGGAAGCCCACGCCTGGTGTTGTTCTCATTAAGACCCATAAACATATCTGTGCTCCTGGGGTGTAAGGCCTTCCCAGTTTTCCTGCCCCTCCCCTGGCTGCAGTTCTGGGCTCAGTACTTAATTCTGTGCTTTTCCCAAGAATAGACTTTTCCCTTCTCCCGTTCCCTTTCCTTAGCTAGCAGGACACATCGTTATCCCCCAAAGTCCATAGTTTGCCTTAGCGAACAACTCTTACAACTCTTGGCGTTGTACATCCAAAGTTTTTTTTTTTTTTTAATTCTGGGATTTGAATTTAGTTTGGTTCTTTTTCGTCATAAGTTTGAGAATGTCACTTACTCCAGCTCTCTACATCCTTCAGCTCTACACATTCTTCCCAGGAGGAAGTCAAAACTTAGTCAATTTTGTTGTTTAAAGACTTGATGTGAAAGACTGGATGGGAGTTAAAACTATCCTCACGAGTGCAGTCCCACTATCTCCTCTTGTCCATCTAGAAACTTACACAAGCTGTGAAGCAGTTTTAATGAATTAGTATAATGGGGAAAAAAGGTTCAGGCCAAGGAACAATTTTGAAATCCTTATTCTACACCTGTCATGAAAAATTTCCTTGAAGTTTTACTCTACAAAACCATGTTTTTCATCCTATCTATTTTATTAAGCATCTATTCAACAGACTACCTTCAGTATTTTATTCATATGATGAACATCTAATGTGTTAACTTATTGAAAAAATATTTGCGTTCCAAATTAGGATACTCAACACAATATACTTTATTCCCAGGTTTACACAAGTTGCAAACCATCATTACTCTCAAGAGTGTAGACTTAGGTTGTTTTAATTTGCTAACTGTGAAACTGTCCCTGCCAAACAGAAAGGTATTTATATTCAGGTATAGAGATGAGTGTGAGAAAAAGGGCCTTAAAGACAGAGAACACTACACTCTTCTTTATCAAAGCAGAGATAGCCCTGGAAGTGCGTGCGTGCTCAGTTACGTCCAACTCTTTGCAACCCCATGGACTGTACCTCGTCAGGCTCCTCTGTCCATGGAATTTCCCAGGCAAGAATACTGGAGCAGGTTGCCATTTCCTACTCCAGGAGATCTTCCCGACCCAGGGATGGAAACAAATCCCCTGTGTCTGCTGCATTGGCAGGCAGATTCTTTACCATAGAGATACATAGGAAGCACAGCCCTGGAAGTAGCTCCTTTCAAAACACTGAGAACGTTTGAAGATGTTTCCTAAGTGAGTGAAAGATGCTCAGTCGTGTCCGACTCTTTGTGTTCCCATGGACTATACAGTCCATGGAATTCTCCAGGCCAGAATACTGGGGTGGGTAGCCTTTCCTAAACTGATACCCAAACTCACTGAGGGATAAACTTCTACCATGCTCTTTCCTTGACCAAAGTTCATAACAGTTATCAGTTCAATTAATATAAGTTGTTGATACTGAAAGCAACCGTATTCTCCTTCTTTGACTTCCTTGCTGTTGTTTGCCAAATTCCTCTCTTTTCACATCTAGGAAACCATAAAGTAGGGATTTAACAGTAATAATAACCAGCAGCAATCATCTCTGTAACTGAGTTTAACTATATCTGTTCTCAGGATGGTTATAATCTATTAGGGAAGACAGGATATACATGTGAAAGAGTAACTGTTAATACCAGAGAGGATACCCTAAGTGCCAAGTGAATTGTATAAACACGGCACAGTCATCACATGTCACCTTTGAAGCCCAGAGAAAGCCAAGAAGAAACAGTAACTTCAGTTAGGTCATGTAGCCACATCTAAGCAGAGAGAAAAGGTAGGATATTTGAGATAAAAGAAATTGTACTGCAAAAGTCATAGAGGTATATAACATGTTGAAGAAACACTGTCTATACTTATGTCATTTTATATAAAAATTCAAAGAGTAGCATTAAATATGTTCATAGAAGTTTATTTTAACCCTCAGTATGCTAGCAATTGATAAAATTGCTTGATTTACCCCCAAAATCTTCATTTTAGTCTGATAAGCACCTCCTTCTTTTAAGGAACTGCTCTCTCCCACCCCACCCCAAACTCATCACTTAGTTCCAATGGGGGCTGATATTAATTCCTTCTCTGTCAACCTCAACCCTTTCCCATTGCTATCCCAAGGTATTCAAAGAGATATAGCTTCTTCAGGATTTGTAATTTGGAATGACTTGAATATTTTTTTCTGTCCGATGAAATAACTATAAAAATGTAAAGCTAAAGCCACTAGAGGTCACAGAGAAAGGGAGCGTCAACTACAAATTAGCATTTGCCATGAGCACTTGCTATCTACCTCTACAAGGATTAAATCAAGTGCTGCTGCAGATGCTGGCTTTCAACACCCCCTTGAAAGGAGTTCAGAGTGGAGAGAAGAAATGAGGCACCCTGTGCTCTGGGAAAAACTGGCAGAACAGGTTTTCAGATAGTTATATACTTTCAAGAGCTGATTTTGAGTCCAGTTCTTGGATCCTCATATCCAGAAAAGCACTAAAATCCTTCATGGTGTTGTCTGCTCCTGGTGACTAGCAGTAATCTTTATGAAACGAGAAGAAGTCTTCAGCAAAAAATATGTGCTTGATTGTCTATACTCCCCCTTCACCAAAACCACATATATGCTGACCTTCTCCCCACTGCCTCTTTGGAAGTTTCTCAGAGCTATCTAAGATGCTGTCTCCCAGACTATAATCCTCATTTTGCCCCAAATAAAACTTAACTCGAAACTCTCATGCTGTACCCTTTTTTAGCTGGCAGAAGCTAACAGAGAGAACTAAGGAGAAAAGATAGGCAGAGAATCCTAATGATGTTCAAGCCCCTGCTTCTAGCCACACTTTTTCTTCCCGATATTTAGTTTTATGAACCATTGACTTTTCCTTCTCCCTCCAGTTTCTGTCATTCATAAGCAGGAGTCCTTATTTAGGTCCCTAAACACCAGACAAAGTTGCTTGGATTTGAGGAGCTAACGGCAATGACTGTGAGTACTTATCCATCTGAGAATCTTCAGTTTTATAATATTTACACTTAAAGACAATAGGAGCCATTGAGGTTTTAAGAAAGGTATTGATGTTTGCAAGGTAGCATTTCAAGATTATTCTGGCAGGAGTGTAGAGAATGGATTGGAGCAGAAATAGGTTAGAGACAATGAAAGCAGAAGAGTTGACTATTAGAACAGTTTCAGTCATGAAGTAAATAGACAACACAGACTAGGGCTGGGAGCCCAGAATGAAAGAGGAGGTCACAGTAAAGCAACTTCCATCTTTCCAAGAGTCATCAGAGGAACAGCCCCATCACTGGACACTTGGTTATGACTAATGGATTGAGATTCCTGGCTTTTTCCAAGTATTTAATACAAAATAAATCTCCCATTTCCTTGGGTTCTCTTGAGTCTTTTTCCAGGGAAACTCTACCTCATCTTTTGAGACACAAAAGCTTAAGTCATATTTCCACAAAAATCCTTCTAACTAACACAAAGATGTCTTCCAAACTGACATTTCTGTAGCAATTTTGGTTTTTTGTGACTCACTGATTTCAGACAAGAGAGGGTAAACAGGACAGATCATGCATGAAACCTGTGTCATCCTCGTGGAATCATAGGTTTCTAAGAGAAAACACGAGGTCATCTGTTCACCTCTCATGTCATGGTCCAGTCATTTCTAAACCGTCCTAGGGAATGATGACCTCGAATTTAATCATTTTAAAAGTAATATTATTGCTTAGTGATTTCCCTACAATATATACACATGGACCCACACTGTCAACAGAACACAATTCCAGGACTTAAGAGCTTTCACTCTGAAATTGAAACTGGGAAAAAAAAGGTTTCCTTAATAGAAATTCTTACTTAGAATTTTAGAGCAGGTAGGTCCTTCTAGATTGTTCTAACCCAGTGTTTATCAGAAATAATCTAAACATAAGCATCACTTGGGATGTTTATTCAAAATACACATTCCCAGCACACTTTTAGGATGACTTTGATTCCATGGGTTAGGAGCTGATGTGAGAATTCTTATTGGACAATTTTGGAAATGAGTGTATTCTAACTGTTAAGGATCCCAATCAAACTGCACAGCTGGAAGAACTCAGAGCTCCTAAGACTCAGAACTCTACTACAATGCTCCTTTAATTTTGTGCTTCTCTTGCTGAAATGGGAAACAACTAGCTTTCCCTCTCTGAGTGCATTTAATCACTGTGCAGGTATCTATCATTTCACTTATCAAAGGACAGTTCAACTACTTCTTGATACTGATGTTAATGGTAATAATAACAACAGCAATGATAATAATCACTATCATTTACTACATGCTTTCCTGTTATCCCAAGATTTGGGTCCATTTAGGTTCTCAGAAAACAATGTTATGTAAGTGAAGTAAGTCAGAAAGAGAAAAACAAGCATTGTATAATATCCCTTATATGTGGAATCTAGAGAAATGGAACAGATGAACTTATTTGCAAAGCAGAAACAGAGTCACAAATGTAGAGAAAAAACTTAACGGTTACTAAGCGGGGGAGGGAGGGTGGGATGAACAGGGAGATTGGGATTGACATATAGACACTGCTACGTATAAAATAGATAACTAATGAGAACCTACTGTATGGCACAGGGAACTCTACCCAATGCTCTGTGGTGTCCTAAATGGGAAGAAAACATAAAGAAGAGTGGATATATATAAACATATAACGTATTCACTTTACTGTACAGCAGACAGTAACACAACATTGTAAAACAGCTATACTTCAAAAAAAAGATAATCAAAAAATAAAATGAGAAAATGATGTTCTATAAAGCCAAAAGCCAGGACATCCTTGATCCATCCTCGATTTGCTATTCTTCTACACTGACCTTGGAACTCACAGGAAATGCCCTTTAAGAACTTGCTAGGAACACAGCCTTATGCTTAAGCTCATAACAGACATCGTCTCATTAAATCTCAACAACCTAATTCATTAACTCTCCACTTGTTATATCATTTTACTAAATCCTCACAGCCTTAGCAGCTGACTCCCCCTGACATCCACCATTTAAAAACTGAGACCTCGATTATAACCTACCACGTGGACTGGGTGTGTCACAGCTACCCCAAGTCTTCTACCTCCTACCAATGACCTATCTTGATTACACCTTTGGATTTTAGCTCAAGATGCCAAACATCACTCCTGAAATAGGATGACAATAAGAGTCCAAAGTCATACTTTTGAAAAACAAAATTCACTAGCCAGCAATCCAAGACTAATAGTTTTGTATGGAAAATTCCATCTGTTTTTTGTGGCACCTGGATCAGATTTTTCCCTCCTGCCAGGAGAATATGCCACTCAAAAAACTCTGCCTTGGATGGTGACAAGATGTATTCTGCCATTAAGCACTCGTGGCGAGGAAAGCATCCAAGATTTGCTTACTAAGAGGAGATGGCAAGAGAAGCAGCTTTGCTAAAGCCTCCAGAATAAATTTCTGTTTAAACCCAAACTATGAAGTTGAAACTGGATATTAAAAAAAACTTAAAGCCTGCAAACTCACACTTGGGTGTAACTGGCACTACATCTTTTCGTGATTATTTGAAAATAGCCTCTGTTGACTAAGCCACATTTAGAGAATAAAGAATTTCATAATAAAGTTTCTAGAAAAAATAAAACCTGATGGGGTCTGAGAATAAAAAAAAGAGACAATTCCACTTTGAAATAAGTAGCCATCTTTCTCAGAAGCAGGCCCATGTGAGTTAATAAACCTTCAGTAAAGGAAAGGGGCTTTAAAGTAAGACCCATTGATTTTAAATATTTTTGGATTTTAATATTCAACATGTGTGTATATATTTTAGGAATTATATCCAACAGTTTAATAATATTTATGATGACTGTATTTACTTCAATGGAATTATTCATTTTGTCTTAGTGATTGTTGTTCAGTTTAGCAACTGACCTCAGTTGCTAACTCACAACTCCAACTCTTTGCAACTCCATGGACTGCAGCACACCAGGCTTCCCTGTCCTTCACTGTCTCTTGGAGTTTGCTCGAACTCAGGTCCATGAAGTCAGTGATGCCATCCAACCATCTCATTCTCTGTCACCTCTTTCTCCTCTTGCCCTCAATCTTGTTTTAGTTATTGCACACTAATTTTGTACCATCTGTCATCTTGTGTTCTTATTTTTAGTTCATTTCTTGATTAACTGAAAGATGTTTGAATAGGTGTAGTAGAATGCATGAAGTGTTATATATTAAAAGGTTGTTTTTTGTTTTCCCTTGTGTGATTGTGTTACAAAAATAAGATCTTGTAGGTTCGGCAGCTTGTTTTCAGTTCGAGGCTATTACAATAAAGCTTCTATGAATATTTGTGTAAAAAATAAATAAATCCTGTCTCTTCTCTTAAGCAGTGTGATTGTTTTAGGGCTCAGCCTCTCTGTCTGCATAATCCATAGACTAGAACCTTAGAAACTTATTTGGATATCCCATGTAAATTTCTAACACAGTACATGGCAGAGCAAACAAGTGTTTTTTATTTATTTATTTTTTTTTTTCAAACAAGTGTTTTTTAAAACTTCACACAAAGGATGGCGCCCAACCATTCTGTGTAATCATTTTGATCAGGGAAAAGAAATAATTTGACCAGGGAAATGAGAAAGGATCATTCCTCCAGAAAACTATGCTGTTGATTTGGTTCAGAGTTGTAATCACTTCACCCCCAAAATGGAAGAGAGGCAGGTCAACAGAAGGCAGCTAAGGAGACACATAGGTATCCACAGGCCTGGCTTTTATTCCAAGCCCTAGGCTTTCTGGGCTTTTGGACTGAAGTTTTGGACTGCTTATGACAGCGCTGCCGTGCAGAATATGGACACAGAACACCTGCAGCTCAGATGATTTGTGACAAATGCTGTACCTGCAACTGCAGGCACCACGGAGAGAGCAGATGCAAATACCGTGGAGATGTTCTCTGTTCACGTGTTCAGCAGAGATGGTGGAAAATTATGGGAAGACCCTCTTTAAGACAAAACTCTACCAGTCACTGACATCTGAGAGGCTGAGTTAGCCTATTGCCACAGTCAGACAGGTCTTTGAGTGTTCAGGGAAGCCACATCAATCACTCTGACTTCCTTTTGATGAACCTGGATAAAAGAAAATCTCTCTCAAAGAACGATTCCAATTGGAAATAATCTTAAAGGACAGAAGAAAATAGCAATCATTGTGCATCCGTCATTTGCCAAGATCTTATCTTTTTATGTTCATTCCCTTAACAGCTTTACAAATTAGCCCTTAATATTCCCATTTGAAAGATAAAGGGCCATGGCCAAAAGAGGATAAGTTATATGCCCACTATTTCATAGCAAGGGAGTAACAGAGATAGATTTTAAGCTCCATTTTGCCTTTAAAACTCTTGATATTTCATTTTATCATACAGATCCAAAGAAATCTGGGAAAGTCAGAGAGCAGTCAGTTAAGAATCAAAAAGTGGGCATTTAAAAGTTGTATTTAGTATTTCCTGCATTTTCTTGCCCTAGTGTGCAGGGCTAACTGGTTTCATACAATTTTGAGTTTGGCTACAGATATTTATGTCATGTTTGTGTCTACTTATTCTGTTTCTACCCCAAGTGGGTGAACAGAAATTCTTTTTCAGTTAATTGATTTATTTTTGACTGCACTGGGTCTTTGTTGCTTGGGCTTTCTCTTTAGTTGCAGCAAGCAAGGGCTACTCTCTAGTTGTGGTGTGTGGGCTTCTCATTGCAGTGGCTTCTCTTGTTACAAAGCATGAGCTTCAGGCAGGCAGGCTTCAGTAGTTGTGGCACATGGGCTTAGTTGCTCCACAGTGTGTGAAACCTTCTTGGATCAAGGATCGAACATGTGTCACTTGCATTGGCAGGCAGATTCTTAACCACTGGACCACCAAGGAAGTCCCAGAAATACAGTTCTGATATTAACTAGCCAAAGGTAGCACAGACCCCATAGATTATGGAGAAAGGTCCTCCACAAGACTGCCCTGGCTTCAGAGGCATCCACTAGCCACACATTTTAGGGAGTCCCCAGACCACTCACACTTCTCACTGGCTATGAAGAAGGGGTTCCTACAAGCTCCTCAGGCTTGATAATTTGCCAGAATAACTTACAGAACTCAGGAAAGCACTATACTTATGATCATAGTTTATAATAAAGGATACTCCTAGAGGCAAGATCTACGAGGGTCCTGGGAGGACCATGCCTTCTCCATGCAAAATCAGATGCATCGCCGTCCCAGCACATGAATAATGTGTTTACCAACTAGGCAGCTCCACTGTCCAGAGTTTTTATCGGGATTTCATTACATGAGTAGGATTGATTAACTCAGTTTCCAGCTCTCTTACACGTCCCGGAGGTCAAGATAGCTCAAAGTCGCAACACTAGTCAACATGGTTGGTTGATCTTACATCCAGCCTCTATGCTAAATTATCTAGGAGCCTAACATTTGTAATTATATTGGGTTGGCCAAAAAGTTCATTGGGTTTTTGGTAAGATGCTATGGAAAAACTTGAATGAACTTCTTGGGCAACCCAATATAAGCATAAAAATGATACTTTTCATCAGTTAAGACAGTACAAAGATTTAGTCTCCTGGAACAAAGGCCAGTAAAATTCTTTATTATATACCCAACCCTACCTGACCCTACTCTTCAAACTTGTTCTCTTTCCTAGCATCTCACTTCTGTCATGGGCACCACCAAGCACCCTTTAGGCCTGCCACACCTAAAAACCTGAAGTTGTCTTTGACTCTGCCTTTCCTTTGTCCTTCTCAGGTAGGTTAATTTCCCTTGGGCTGGTTTTCTTTTCCAGGTTTCCTGGATTCATTCTCTCTCTCCATTTCTACTACCAGCTTTGCCACTGTCATTCAGAATTCAGACTCAAAGAAGCCTAAGTTGTTCAACTTCCTGAATGATCTGCCTAGTTTCAGCTTCACTGACTTCAATCTTCTTTCACAAAACTATCAGATCAATCTCTGCTAAACACCCCAGTAATTAGCAGTAATTTGAGTCACTTGTGGGCTTCCCTTTTGGGAAGAATCCACCTGCAATGCGGGAGACCTGGGTTTGATCCCTGGGTTGGGAAGATCCCCTGGAGAAGGGAAAGGCTACCCACTCCAGTATTCTGACCTGGAGAATTCCATGGACAATATAGTCCATGGAGTTGCAAAAAGTCTGACATGACTGAGTGACTTTCACTTCACTTCACTTGAGTCACTTGTGATACTTTAAAAACTATTGATATCTGGATCCCATTCTTAAGAGACATGGATTAAATTGGTCCAAGGTGTTAACCTGAGCAAAGGATTCTTTTTTGCTTTTTTTCACAAAGCTCCTCCAATGATTCTAATAAGGCAGCCAAGATTGGGAGCTACTGCTGCAGTAAATTTAAAAAGAAGATGGCAGTCAAATTCAAGTTTTTTGGCTCCTAACTAGTGGTCAGCTCTTGAGCTATTTAAGCAATCACCTGGTATCTATGTTTCTTTATTTGGAAACTGGGAAGAATAATAATGCCTTACAGGACTGTTAAGAACATTGAATGATATAATGCATGAAAAGTGTCTAGTGTAGCACATGACTCAGAGTGTGTTCCCAACCAATACTAGCTCTAAGAGTGTTTCGTGGCCATTCACCTTATCTCGGAAACTACAAGTTACAGGGTTTGCCTGGGCATAACCAGCCCCTCTTTTTGTGGTCCTCAAAAAAAAAAAAACACTTGTTATTTGATGGATAGGAAACAAGCAAGTGTGGCCAAACCACATGATTGCAGCTCTTTGAGCCATAAATCTTATTTTATTTTTAGTATAGCTTTGTCATATCTTTGCTTTCCAAGTATCTTTAGCCAGTGTAATCTGGATGCATGTTAGAATCATTTTGGAAGCTTTTTAAAAATACCAGGCCCAGGCCTACTCCCTTGGAGATGTAAACTCAACTGGGACCCAGGCATCAGTGTTTTCTAGTTTTCCAGGTAATAGAAATCAATACACAGCAAGGGATGAGAATCTAGAACCTGGACTAAGAGTCTACAATTGTGCTCTGGGTATAGTTACCTATCAGTAGCCACAGGAGATTGCTTCCAGGAACCCCACAGATGTCAAAATCCAAGGCTCTTCATATCCCTTATAAACATAATATGGCATAGCACATTTATCCCTTGGTATCTGTGGGTCTTCATCCATGAATTCAACCAACAGTGCAGTGGATTCAGCCAAACACAGATTAAAATCACACCTGGGGGACTTCCCTGGTGATCCAGTGGTTAGGACTTTGCCTTCTAATGCAAGGGGTGTGAATTTTATCCCTGGTTGGGGAGCTAAGATCCCCACAATCCTCGTGGCCACAAAAACCAAAACATAAAACAGAAGCAACATTGTAACAAATTCAATAAAGACTTTAAAAATGGTCCACATAAAAAAAAAAAACATTTAAAAATCACAGTTGGTTGAATTAGCCGATGCAGAACCCTCCATAGGGCACTGACTGTACTTCTAATGCAAGTAGTAACATATCCCTGTGAATGCCATAGTGAGTCTATGATTGGGAGACAATGTAGTACAGGGAAAATAAAAGAGAGAAGGGATTAAAAAAAAAAGAAACAAAAAATAGATAAAGTAAGGAAAAGAAGATAGTCAAGTACACCTATAAGGTATCTCTGGATTATTTATTGGCACTTACTGGCTTCCCTGGTGGCTCAGTGGTAAAGAATTTGCTTCCCAATGCAGGGAATGTGGGTTCGTTCCCTGAGTCGAGAAGATCCCCTAGAGAAGGAAATAGCAACCCACTCCAGTATCCTTGCCTGGAAAATCCCATGCACAGAGGAAGGAGCCTGGCAGGCTACAGTTCATGTGGTCGCAAAACAGTCAGATACAACTTAGTAACTAAGCAACAACAACAACAAGTGTCATGTAGTAACCATGATCTTCCACCCTAATTAGGTCCTTCAGGAGAGATGAGTATCTCATTAAGGAGAATCTCATTAGAGGAGTAGAGACTCTGTGCGCTTCCCAGAGCATATACTCAGAATACATATCAGCAAGCCCGAATCTGGCTTCTGCACAGATTTGTTCTGTGGCTACTCAGGTAGGTAGTATTGGAAGATGTGTTAAACAAAGACTAAGTTGAAAGTTTGGGGCTAGTCCTTAAACAACCATAGAGAGGAAATTCCTTGCTCACCCTGGGTGGTACACTGTCACTATGGGGACTGCAAGGAATGTGAGTCAGAGGAGACAATTACTCAAGAAAGTTACTCAATCTCCTAACATCCGGTGGCAAAGAGAGGTGCTAAGTAACCTCAAGGTGACTCCCAGGCATGAAGCAGTCAACAGCATCGGTCAGGTGGCCTTGGCACAGAGAATTTTCCTATATGCTGCAAAGGAATCTATAGCAAAAATCATATCATAAATTAAATTTTTATATCTTTAATAATTTTAAAATTCTTTCCCATTTATGAGTTCATTTGATTTTTTTTCCCGGGGGGGGGGGGAAACTGTAACATACATAGGTCAAATAATTACCCCCATACTTGAGACAAAGAGACAAGTATCAGGTAGTAAGTGACTGAGTTTTGCAGATAAAGTCTTCTGATCTTACCTCCTTTCTGGATGCGACCCTTTTTAAAGAAAAGGATAATCAGTCACGGCATAGATGATTCCAAAATAAGCTACAGATACTTAAAAATGAATTACCACTCTGTCATCCAGAGTGAGGTAAGTCAGAAAGAGAACAAATATCATATATTAGTGCATATATGTGTAATCTAGAAAAATGGCAAAGATGATCTTACTTGCAAGGCAGAAATAGAGACACAGGTGTAAAGAACAAACATATGGACACATTTGGGGGGAAAGGGGTGGGAGGAATTAGGATTGACATACATGCACTATTGATACTGTATATAAAATAGAAACTAATGAGAACCTACGATACAGTACAGGGAACTCTACTTGGTGTTCTGTGGTGGCCTAAATGGGAAGAAATCCAGAAAAGACAGGATAAATGTATACATAGGGCTGATTCACTTTGCTATACAGTAGAAACTAACACAACATTGTAAGGCAACTATACTCCAATAAAAGTTAATTCAAAAATGAAATATCCAGGTTCTGAAAAAAAAAAAAAAAAGGCATCAGTAGGGCACCAATAGGCTCCATATAAGAGAACTTCCTAGGAAATGTGAGTTTGGAGAGGTATTTTGATACTGAATAATAGCAGTACTACCTTTCTGGGAAGTGTAATTTCATATAAACAGCATTTTGCAAGCAGAAGGAAGTCATATATATATAGAAAACACACCACCATATACACGCTTCTGGAGTGAAAATGAAATCTCATTTGCCACATGTCACTGTGTTAAAAGACACTTTCTTCATTGTAGCTACTGATCGTTAAATATCTGAACGGCAGCACAATATGACTCCCGACACACATTAACCATCTAAACCTAACAACTCTCCTGTGAGATGGGTAATTATTACAAGAATGTTCTCAGTTCACAGCGAGGAGACTGAGGTGCCCCCAGCCGGTGCCCCCCAGCGGGTGGACCGCAGAGCCATGATTCAGACCCAGGTCTTTCTGACTCCGAGCTCATGCTTTTTCCGCTGTTCTATGCCATCTCCTCAAAGCCCATAATTAAGCAAAATAATATGCTCTTCACAAATGAAAAGATCTCAAGCACAAAAGTGATGAGACAACATTCGGTTGATGGGCTTCCAAATGTGCGGCGGATCCTTTTTCTGGAAACCGCATTTGGCTTCGGGGGCCTCAAGTCCAGACAGTTTTGCTGACGTAACTCAAGGTCTCCGTGGCTGTTGGCCTTGAGTCTGAAATAGCTCTGAGCCCTCCTGTCCCGGGCGTCTCCCCTGAACCACCCCCTCCCCGGCACCCTCCCCCCCAACTCCCACCAAGCTCAGACCGCCCGCAGGACTTGCGAGTGGCTGAGGAGACAAACTCGTGGGGTTGGAGACAAGGTACATTGTGATCTTCCTCAGGCCAGTAACTATTTCCAATGCTCTCACTCTCTCCAGAGCTTATTCTCAGCTCCGTAGGGCTTCATGTTTGTTTGTTTTGCTTTCAGCTCTAAAAAGGACTCTCACCAGCAGTTGAAGACTTTAACAAAATTATTTGTCACTTAGACTGAAAAGGAATGACGGACGCTCTGCAAGGTGGTGCTAGAGACAGACGGGATTTTAAGTGTAAACTGCTGTGGTGTCTCCCCACTCCCATTCCCATCCACTTTGTTTGAGTCAAAGAGCGGCTTCCCTCAGATCTGAAAGTCAGTCAGCCAACAGTACACCCAGGGTTCTCATCACACGCAACTCAATCTTACCTTCGAGTCCTCGTAATTCTGAAGGTGTGGTTTCTCTGCATGTTGCCATCTCCCCTCAGTCTTCCTTGGTCTAGGTCTTGGCTTCCTGGGGACCTTATCCTTTTCCTACCAAGGTTTAGTTTCTGTTAAAAGGAAGCAATAAAAAGTAGTGAAAGGGGGCAATGGAATTAAAGTCCAAAGAACTCAGGCTCTGTTTACTTCCCTTTTCCCTCACGTAGATGGGGTGTCTATGGACGCTTTTTCTCCTATATAAAGCAGAGATCATGCAATACTGACCCTACGTATCTCACAGACCTTTAGTAAGGATCAGAGAAAAAAGTAGATGAAAAAGAACTCAATAAATAAAAGGTAAATTCACTGGCCACTCACGTGACTAGAGACTGCTTTAATAGAGCTCCCTTTAAAAGAGGGAGGCAGAACTGGAAGTGAAGTATTATATGGTGTAAGGTGATGAAGAAATATACAGACTGTCATTGGGGCCCAGAGGAGGGAACCTGGTTGATGTCTGGGGACATGGGTGCCAGGTTCTAGAAAGAATCCAGAGAGGAAGTCAGATTTAAGCTGGGCCATGAAGATTGAATGCTCTTTTCTGAGAAAGCAAAGGAGCAGAGGGCATTTCAGAAGACCAGCACATATAAACAGCCTCATGTGTTAATATAAATTTTGTATCCTAAGTGCCAGGGGTGGGGGTGGACAACAACTACTTTGAAGCAGAAAGTGAAATAAGAAGACCTTTTTTACTTTTTTTTAAGGCTGAAACATATGGTATTTTACTTAATTTTTTGACTATATATTTTGACTTTACATTTTGTTAGAGTAACATATTGTGAAACATTTAAATTCAAATAACTAGTGTCCTTTTTTCCATTTTGCCTTTTTTTTTAAACTGGGGTATAGTTGCTTTCTAATACTGTGTCAGGCCAAGAGGCACATGAAAAGATGCTCAACATCACTAATTACTAACATTGTGCTGTGTTCAGTTGCTCAGTCATGTCCAACTCTTTGTAACACCATGGACTGTAGCCCACCATGCTCCTCTGTCCATGAAATTTTCCAGGCAAGAATACTAAAGTGGGTTGCCATTCCCTACTCTGGTTATTAATATTTAGTGAAATGCAAATCGAAACCACACTGAGGTATCACTTCACATTGGTCAGAATGGCAATCATCAAAAAATCTATAAACAATAAATGCTAGAGAGGATGTGGAGAAAAGAGGACCCAGCTACACTGTCGGTGTGAATGTAAATTGATACATGATACAGCCACTATGGAGAACAGTGTGGAGGTTCCTTTAAAAAGCTGGAAAAAAAAAAGAATATTTTAAAAATATTTCAGGGGCAGAAGGAAGAGGAAAACATTAGAAAATTTAACTGCTATTGTTATTATTATTATGAGCAATTATCTCCACATGAACCTGAATACAGACTGAATAATGACCAGTCCAGAGTTGGGTTATCCACCACACAAAGGAAAGAAAGTGAATCCTGGAGCAAGACCAGGAAGGGAAAGAGACATTGGTCCTCATTTCAAGGTTAAGTGATACTCCTGAGTAGGAAAAAGCTTCCCTTCTAAGGGAGTAGAAAAGAAAATGAACCTGAGAATGCAAAATTGACCTGAGTCTGAACTCAAAGGAGTCTAGATAGGCTCAAGGACACTCTTCTGAATGTGCAGGGAGGATATCTTCTGGCCCAGAAAGACGGTTACAAGTAGGAGCAAAGAGGTGCTTGGAAGGGACCCCAGAAGAAGAATGCACTGGTTGTATTATGTCTGGGCCTTTGTATTAAATTGCAGTTGTACTTTCCCAGATTTTAATCCCCTTCAGTTATCCCTGAGACATCAGCCATGTCATGGAAACCTTATCAACTGGTCTCAGCTGTGCTGTGGTGAAATAAAAATGAAGCTTGTCCAAACTGGGATCATAACAGTACAGAGAGAAGTGGTGAGAATAATGGTGAGCATTTACTGAGAATTTTCTATGTGCCAGGAATGAAGTGTTAGGAGCTTAAGGGGATTACCTTATTTTCTCAAAATCTTGAGATGACAGAACTCTAGTTATTCTCATTTTACAGGGAAGAAATTTAAGGTTTAGAGTGGTTAAATAACTTGCCCAAATCACACATCTGAGATGTGGGGTTCTGTCTCTAGAGACAATTGTCTTTGCTGCTACTCTTGATACTCCCCCGATGAGGCTCACAGGGGGCTGGAGGCTTCCGTCCAAGGATGCGGTGGCCACAGCCAGCATGGAGTGGGTGGTGTCCTGGGGAGCTGAGATGGAGCAGCCACTGGGGTCTCTTGCTGAATGACTGAAGGGCAGGCAATGACCCACCTAAACACTGGGAATGAGAGAAGACAAGGCCTGGGGCTTCTCTGAGAACCAGTCGAAAGATCAGGGGGCCTTAAAATAAAGACCAAGCACCTGTTCATAATAATAAATAACATCAAGGGAGCAAACTGCAGCCTAACCTATGTGACTGTCTTTTATGCCTAGAAGACATGTCATTACATGACAATGAGTAAGTGAACAAAGAAAAAGAGGAGAATATTAAGCAATGATGAACTGACCCATAATCAAATTTCAAACTTGAAAATTTCTGAGAAAAGACTCTATTCTATATAGGTCTAAACAAATCTCACACTGAGAACACACTGTTTTCAGAGCTCTCTGACTTTATCTGCTGTTCTGTTATCAACTCCACTGTTACTAATGGATTTTCTAGCTGAACTCAATACTTGGTGGTGTGAGGAAGAGACTGTTGGCAGCATCAGAAATTCCCTTAAAGGTAAATAACAACAAGGTCTACGCCTGGAGCCTCATAGTTGTGGCAGACCAGTCCCAAAGGGGCCGTGGGTGTCTCAGCCAAGGAGTCTTACTCTCTCATGGTGAAGCTTCTCCACTTCCACCATCCCTGTAGAAAGTTCCACTGTTCACAGATGACTCCACCATTTGCCCATCTACAAATCAGGAGACACAGCTTAATGCTAACATTGCTGCCACTCAAACTGTAAGAATGCAGATCATCAGCGAAAGAAGCATCTGGAAGCTTATTAGAAATGCAGAATGCACCCAAGACATGATGAATCAGAATCTCCATTTTAACAAGATCCAAGGTAATTTGTGTGCATGTTAAAATTAAGAAGCAGAGCTTAAGATTGCCTGAGACCTTTAGGGACTTCCCTGGTGATCCAGTGGCTAAGACTCCATGCTCCCAATGCAGGGAGTCCGGGTTCAATCCCTGGCCAGGGAACTAGATCCCACATGCTGCAACTGAGAGAGTTAATTCTTAGATAGGTTGATAAGAAGTCTGGGGTCCCTGAGAAGGAGAAAGGGGTCTGGGGCTCTCAAGGAGGAGAAAAGGACAAACTTAGTCACATAAAAGTGTTTTTGTTTTTTTTCTTTAAGCCCAGAGCTGATGATTACACAGCAAAACAACTCATCTTAAACTCTGTACTAAGGATTATATAACAACAATGTATCCTGCTTGAGGACTATTTCTCCTTCTTAAGAACCTTCTGACTAATCCTGATATCTTTGGAAATGGGTCTGGTAAGATCTTTCTATTATTAGTTCAAATCCTGTCATCTTAAAATGTAAATTGTGGGAGTGGGCCTGGTAAGACCTTTACAACCTTGAGACATTCTTTTGGTTTACTGTAATAACCAATTGAAAAACTGTATAGCTCCCTTGCTAAGACTAGTGAGAGGGGCACTCTCTGTCCCCCTTCTGATGTCTATGTCAGAAGCTTTCTCTGTCCTGCCACACAAAAGCTCTCAGTAATCAAGCCTGGTCCCTGATCTCGAAGCTAAATTTTCTTCAGAGATCACGAATCTGACATCATACACCATAAGCTATCACAACTAAAGATTCTGCATGCTGCAATGAAGATCAAAGATCCCACATGCTGCAACTAAGAGTCAATGCAACCAAAGAAAGAAAGAAAGAAAAAAAGATTGCTTGCCATCTTTAACTATCAGACACCACAGGATATAGTATCCTTGTTATATTAACTCAAGTAAGAGTTGGTGCCTACCAATCAATTAATGAATCTATTAACTATTCACTTCTTCAGTGAATATTCACTTAGCAGTCCCTGACACTGCTAAGCACTGTTGGTAAAATAAACAAAATCCCCCAAAACAAGAACAAAAAAAAAAGGCCAAGATAGGATTCCTGTTATGCATATTTACTTCCATTGGAGAAAGAAAACCTGCATATGCTTAGAATGACCTTTCCAGAAAATTAAATCAGACTCTGTCACTGCCCTGCACAAAATAACTAGGGTTCCCCATGGCCAACTAGATGAAATCTAGACTCCTGCAGAGCATAAGAAGCCTGTTCTCAGCTTGGTGTACACCTTCCTCCCAGCTTTGTCCTTAGTCACCATCTCTCCCCCAATGCTTTGCTTCTGTCACACTGAACTTGGCAAGGGAATGTGTTGCCCCTCTAGTGTATTTCTACTACCAATTCTTTTTATGACTGTCTCATGGGTACAAAGGCATCCAGTAAATGTCCAGTTGGAAGAAATGAAAATGGCCTAGGAAATAGTTATAAGCAATGATGCAACAGATCAGCATCACAGCCTCCAACTCAGACAGACCAAAAAGCCCTGGACCATGTTTAAGGTCCAGGATCAGGGCTTCCCTGATAGCTCAGCTGGTAAAGAATCTGCCTGCAATGCAGGAGACCCCAGTTCGATTCCTGGGTTGGGAAGATCCCCACTCCATATTCCAGGACAGAATCCCTATGGACTATACAGCCAATCCATAGGGTTGCAAGGAATCAGACATGGCTGAGTGACTTTCACATTTAAGTGCCCTAATCTTTTGCACTGAGGCTTCTCCCAGGAATCATCTGACCTGCCTGTGAGGTTCCATGGGTGCTGGAGGCTCAATTCTCTGCTTGGGATATCCTTCCAAACTTCCTTCATTTGGGAGACACCTACGCATCTTCTGTATTTTGCTTCCAAGGTGACATCCTTTTTCAAATTATTTCCCCAATTAAGTTGTTACAGAATATAGAGCAGAGTTCCCTGTGCTACAGAGTAGTTCCTTGTTGGCTATCCATTTTAAATATAACAGTGTGAAACATGTCAATCCCCAACTCCCTAACTATCCCTTCCCCCACCCTTCCCCCCGCCCCCCTCCTGTAACTCTAAGTTTTGATCTCTAAGCCTGTGAGTCTGTTTCTGTTTTGCAATTTGAAAAATAATAGACACATGTATATGTATAACAGAATCACTTTGTTGTACAGCTGAAACTAACACAACATTGCTAATTGATTATATTCCAATATAAAATAAAAAGTTAAAAAACAAATGTGACATCCTCTAGGAAGGTTCTTCCCTTCCCAAGACTGAATTGGACTTTCCCATCTCTGTGTTCTGACTTTGTGCTTATGTCTGTGCTTATGCTTAGATCTTATCTGGTTGATTGTTTATCTTAGCTTGCTGTCTCTCCCACCTGATTATCACTTTTTCTAGGACAGAGTCTTATCTTCTAACACAGGAACAGAACCATCTGTGTTTCATTCATGCCTGTATTTTCAGTGTTCTGCAAATACCTGGCACAAAATAGACCAGGGCTTCCCAACCCCTTCGAACTTATCATCACATATCCAACCATATGTCACCCAAAAATCCATATGACTGCACTTCCTCTCCCAATTCCTGTTTCCATAATTCTAGGATAGGAACCAGGTTTCCATATCTTTCATATGCTCCACAGATAATTATGATATGCAACCAAGACTTAGAAACAGTGCAGTAATGCCCTTGTACCATTGTTAGTAAAGGAATTATTCATCCTCTACCCCTAGGCATGATCCATTGCTTTTCTGGATAAACCTGAGACATCTCTTTGACATATTCTGATTGGTTGAATTGTCTTGGTCCTTCCTGGCTAGGTATCAGTTCAGTTCAGTCGTTCAGTGGTGTCCAACTCTTTGCAACCCGGTGGATTGCAGGACGCCAGGCATTCCTCTTCATCACCAACTCCCAGATCTTACTCAAACGCAAGTCCATTGAGTTGGTAATGACATCCAACAATCTCTCCTCTGTTGTGCCCTTTCCTCCTGCTTTCAATGTTTCCCAGCATCAGGGTCTTTTCCAAGGAGTCAGTTCTTTGCATCAGGTGGCCAAAGTATTGGAGTTTCAGCTTCGGCATCAGTCCTTCCAATGAATATTTAGGACTGGTTTCCTTTAGGATGGACTGGTTAGATCTCCTCCAAGGGACTCGCAAGACTCTTCTCCAACACCACAGTTCAAAAGCATCAATTCTTAGGTGCTCAGCATGCTTTATGGTCCAACTCTCACATCCATACATGACTACTGGAAAAGCCGTAGCTTTGACTAGATGGACCTTTGCCAACAAAGTAATGTCTCTGCTTTTTAATATGCTGTCTAGGTTTGTCACAGCTTTTCTTCCAAGGAGTAAGCGTCTTTTAATTTCATGGCTGCAGTCACCATCTGCATTGATTTTGGAGCCCAAGAAAATAAAATCTCTCACTGTTTCCATTGTTTCCTCTATTTGCCATGAAGTGATGTGACTGGATGCCATTATCTTAGTTTTCTGAATGTTGAGTTGTAAGCCAGCTTTTTCACTCTCCTCTTTCACTTTCATTAAGAGGCTCTTTCATTCCTCTTCACTTTCTGCCATAAGAGTGGTGTCATCTGCATATCTGAGGTTATTGATATTTCTCCTGGCAATCTTGATTCCACCTTGTGCTTCATCCAGCCCAGCATTTTGCATGATGTACTATGCATATAACTTAAATAAGCAGGGTGACAATATACAGCCTTGATGTACTCCTTTTCCAATTTAGAACGACTCTGTTTTTCCATGTCTGTTTCTAACTGTTGCTTCTTGACCTACATATGGATTTCTCAGAGGGAGGTAAGGTGGTCCAGTATTCCCATCTCTTGAAGAATTTTCCAGTTTATTGTGATCCACACTGTCAAAGGCATTGGCATAATCAATAAGGAAGAAATAAATGTTTTTCTGGAACTCTCTTGCTTTCTCTATGATGCAATGGATATTGGCAATTTGATTCCTGGTTCCTCTGCCTTTTCTAAATCCAGCTTGAACATCTGGAAGTTCACAGTTCATGTACTGTTGAAGACTTGCTTGGAGGATTTTGAGCATTACTTTGCTAGTGTATGAGATGAGTGCAATTTTGTGGTAGTTTGAACATTCTTTGGCATCGCCCTTCTTTGGGATTGGAATGAAAACTGACCTTTCCAGTCCTTTGGCCACTGCTGAGTTTTCCACATTTGCTGGCACATTGAATGCAGCACTTTCACACCATCATCTTTTAGAATTTGAAATAGCTCAACTGGAATTCCATCACCTCCACTAACTTTGTTCATAGTGATGCTTCCTAAGGCCCACTGGACTCTGCATTCCAAGATGTCTGGCTCTAGGTGAGTGATCACACCATCATGGTTATATGGGTCATGAAGATCTTTTTTGTATAGTTCTTCTGTGTTCTTGCCATCTCTTCTTAATATCTTCTGCTTCTGTTAGGTCCATACTATTTCTGTCCTTTATTGTGCCTATCTTTGCATGCCCTTGGTATCTCTATTTTCCTGAAGAGATCTCTAGTCTTTCCCATTCTGTTGTTTTCCTATATTTCTTTGCATTGATCACTGAGGAAGGCTTTCTTATCTCTCCTGGCTATTCTTTGGAACTCTGCATTCAAATGGGTATATCTTTCCTTTTCTCCTTTGCCTGTAGCTTCTTGTCTTTTCTCAGCTATTTGTAAGGCCTCCTCAGACAACCATTTTGCCTTTTTGCATTTCTTTTTCTTGGGGATAGTCTTGATCACTTACTTCCTATACAATGCCATGAACCTCCATCCATAGTTCTTCAGGCACTCTGTCTATCATATCTAATTCTTTTAATCTATTGTTACTTCCACTGTATAATCATAAGGGATTTGATTTAGGTCATACCTGAATGATCTAGTGGTTTTCCCTACTTTCTTCAATTTAAGTCTGAATTTAGCAATAAGGAGTTCATGACCTGAGCCACGGTCAGCTCTGAGTCTCTTTTTTACTGACCATATAGAGCATCTCCATCTTTTGCTGTGAAGAATATAATCACTCTGATTTCTGTATTGACCATCTGGTGATGGCCATGTGTAGAGTCTTCTCTTGTGTTGTTGGGAAAGCATGTGTGCTATGACCAGTATGTTCTCTTGGGCAAAACTCTATTAGCCTTTGTCCTGCTTCATTCCGTACTTCAAGGCCAAATTTGCCTGTTACTCCAGGTATCTCTTGACTTCCTACTTTTGCATTCCAGTCCCCTACGATGAAAAGGACATCTTTTTTGGGTTAGTTCTAGAAGGCTTAGTAGGTCTTTATAGAACCATTCAACTTCAGCTTCTTCAGCATTAGTGGTTGGGGCATAGACTTGGATTACTGTGATATTGAATGGCTGCCTTGGAAACAAACAGAGATCACTCTGTCATTTTTGAGATTGCACCCAAGTACTGCATTTCGGACTCTTTTGTTAACTTGAGGGATACTCCATTTCCCCACAGTAGTAGATATAATGGTCATCTGAATTAAATTCACCCATTCCAGTCCATTTTAGTTCACTGATTCCTAAAATGTCGATGTTCACTCTTGCCATTCATCTCCTGTTTAACCACTTCTAATTTACCTTGATTCATGGACCTAATATTCCAGGTTCCTATGCAATATTGGTCTTTACGGCATTGGACTTTACTTCTATAATGAGTCACATACACAACTGGGCATTGCTTTTGCTTTGGCTCCATCTCTTCCATTCTGTCTGGAGTTATTTCTCCACTCTTCTCCAGTAGCATACTGGGCACCTACCAACTTGTGGAGCTCATCTTTCAGCGTCCTATCTTTTTGCCTTTTCATACTGTTCAAGGGGTTCTCAAGGCAAGAATACTGAAGTGGTTTGCCATTCTTCAGTGGACCACGTTTTGTCAGAAGCCTCCACCATGACCCGTCCACCTTGGGTGGTCCTACACGGCATGGCTCATAGTTTCACTGAGTTAGACAAAGCTGTGGTCCATGTCATCAGTTGATTAGTTTTCTGTGATTGTGGTTTTCATTCTGTATGCCTTCTGATGGATAAGGATAAGAGGCTTATGGAAGCTTTATGATCGGAGAGACTGACTGTGGGGGAAACTGGGTCTTGTTCTGATGGGTGGGGCCATGCTCAGTAAATTGTTAATCCAATTTTCTCTTAATGGGTGGGACTCTGTTCCCTCCCTGTTGTTTGACCTGAGACCAAGCTATGGTGGAGGAGGGGAAGATAATAACCCGAGAAATATCAATAACCTCAGATATGCAGATGATGCCACCATCATAGCAGAAAGTGAAGAATTAAAGAGCTTCTTGATGAAAGTGAAAGAGGAGAGTGAAAAAGTTGGCTTACAACTCAACATTCAGAAAACTAAGATCTTGGCATCTGGTCCCATCACGTCATGGCAAATAGATGGGGAAACAATGGAAACAGTGAGAGACTTTATTTTCTTGGGCTCCAAAATCACTGCAGATGGTGACTGCAGCCATGAAATTAAAAGACGCTTACTCCTTGGAAGAAAAGTTGTGACCAACAGCATATTAAAAAGCAGAGACATTACTTTGTTGGCAAAGGTCCATCTAGTCAAAGCTACGGTTTTTCCAGTGGTCATGTATGGATGTAACAGTTGGACAATAAAGAAAGCAGAGCACCGAAGAATTGGTGCTTTTCAACTGTGGTGTTGGAGGAGACTCTTGAAGTCCCTTGGAATGCAAGGAGATCCAACCAGTCCATCCTAAAGGAAATCAGTCCTGAATATTCATTGGAAGGATTGATGCTGAAGCTGAAACTTCAATACTTTGGCCACCTGATGTGAAGAACTGACTCATTTGAAAAGACCCTGATCCTGGGAAATATTGAGGTGGGGGGAGAAGGGGACAACAGAGGATGAGATGGTTGGATGGCATCACTGACTCAATGGACATGAGTTTGAGTAAGCTCTGGGAGTTGGTGATGGACAGCGAAGCCTGGCGTGCGGCTCTGCATGGGGTCACAAAGAGTCAGATACAACTGAGCGACTGCATTGAGAGGCTTCTGTTGGAGAAGTAAATGGCAACCCACTCCAGTTCCTTGCCTGGAGAATCTCTTGGGCAGAGGAGCCTGGCAGGCTATAACCCATAGATTGTAAAGAGTAGGACACGACTGAATAGACTTAGCAGAGCCCTCTGTGGTTCCTTACGCGCCTTCTAACAAAGGACTGCTGTACTGTGTGGGAGAAACTCTCTTGGGAGTCCAGGTAAAGTTATTTCTAATTCTGCCTTAGCATGACTAATTACTATCAATAAAGGGAAGAACGAAAATGAAAGGGAATATTTATTTGGAATATTTATTTGGTATCTATTTTGTGTCTGGTACTTTGTACATGCCCTTTTCCCAAATTACAACAGTTTCTTGTGTCATTCCTGCAACTTTTCCAGTGCTGGAAATTAAAGAAAGAGAGTTTAAATGATTCTTACAACTTGTACTTTTCCCCTCATGTTTTACTGCTTCCATCCCCTTAAGCTATCTGGGCTCCAGTTTCTGTACCTGAAAATGAACGGATTGTTCAAGATTATGTCCTAGGCCTTTTTAGTTCTAAAATCAGTGAGTTTATCTTGACAGTGAAGTTACTCAATCTTGAGGCAACTTCCTTTGTTGAAGCCTGTCTATTGATACAGTACTATGTACCATCCCATAACAGCTAACTGAATGAAAGGACTGAATTTAATCACCTAGGTGGCTTTAGGTGTTAAAAAGGTTTGCTCAGACTTCCTGAGCAAACCTTGCATATTCCTGTTTCTTCACTATTGCCCGTGTTTTGTTCTCCACTTATCCAAACTTTACTCCATCTTCAAAGTGCAGCTTATCCATGCAGGCTTCTCAAGCTGCCAGTGAACCACTCAATAGGGTAAGGAGGATAGGATTGTTCCAGTTGATCTAGGTATGGAGTCAGTCCTACATAAACCTTGGAATGCTGTGTAATGAAGGAAGAACAGAATGGAGGAGGATTTAAAGAAAAAATTGTTCCAAAATTGCTCTTCCCTAGAAACTCTGGGCTTCAAAGGACCACATTACTGCCTTAGAAACAAAATGACTGGTATCTAATTTTAAAATCTACATCACCTCTAGTTTTTATGACATATAGACTTTTCACAACTGACCTCTGCTCTGCTGTCGCATACCATAAATCTGCTTGTACCCATCTCAGCCTTGAATAGTAGTAGAAGATTACAGGAGAAGACCAACTTTATTTATTACATCTCTGCCTAAGGACATCCTAAAGAGGTCCAGGTCACTATGTATGCAAGAAGAACCACCAGTCTATGGAAAGATTTATTCTTTTTAATGCATCTTTGTTCTTAGTAAAACAAGACAGAATCAGCCTTATGTAGCCACAACCACAAAATTAAAATGCTTACTCCCATATATATACACCATTACGATCTCTGACATTCCACACAGATGATTAAGGAATGTGTATTCTGGCCTGGGAAATCCCATGGACAGAGGAGCCTGGTGGACCACAGGCCATGGGGTCGCATAGAGGCAGATACGACTGAGCGACTATAAACATTCTGGATCCCTGTGACCTAAGAATCATAGTGATATACTGCTCCTGCCCCTTTTGTCCTCTGAAGGTTATCATTTACCATTTGTTCGCCTTTGTATCCCTGACACCTGGTACAATGATAAAATGAGTCATTCAATAAATATTTGTTGACCAAATCCAACAATCAATGGACTCAACTCTATTTTTTCTCTATTTCTTCCCTAATATGACTCTGAAAATGTGTCATCATTATAATAAACACATTAATTTAAGGCCGGAAAATCTGAGTCATAAAATGGAAGAAACTTCTGTCCTCTGTGCTTTGCTAATATTTCTGTAGTTATATTTGCAGATCATTTGTTTGTACATGCCTCTCTCCTCCACCGGACATGTGTTTTCTAAGGGAGGTGACTGTCTTACTCATCTGTGTATCATCAGCTTTCATTATAGTGTCCAGCACATAATACACTTTGCAGATGTTTATTAAATGAGTGAGTAAATATATTTCTGAAATAATAGCTGTGCCTACCTTGACTTCCCGCTCATCCCTATCCTAGGTTTTTTTTTTTTTCCTTAGAATTTTTAGATGCTTCCTGTTGTATTTAGACAGGCAGCTTGTGGGAAATTTACAAGTAAAATCCTTGCTACAAAAAGGGATGCCATCTTTTTAAAACTGATGTCATCTTTTAAATTGTTGTTTTTAATCACAAAATTATAAAGCTTGAAAGAACCTCATCAGCCTCAAATACAAATAATATATTAAGAATCTTACCTAGCAATAACATGAAAATGGTATGGTATCATTTTTATAAAGAATATATATGATAGATTAGAAAATGAAGACTTTGAAAAAAATATATGACCAATCATTACACGGGAGATATTAAAGTGCAAGGAATCAGCATATAGAAAATACATTTCATACAAGCAAATGGTAGGGATTGTGGGAGAATATGACCTCTTGTGCTCTGCTGACAGGAGTATAGACTGGTGATACCATTCTAAGAAGCCATCTAGCATTACTGACTGCATATGAATACATCATAGAACCCAAGATCCTGAATGAATAATCCAAAGAAATTCTCACACAGTCTCCATAGGAGCAAGTAAGAGTTTGGCAGCAATCAGAGGCAACCATCAGCTAGAGCATGAAGAGGCAAAACATGATTCACGAACCCCAGGAAATTTAGTATGACAACAGAACTTACAGAGGAGATTTTCTTATAGCAATATGATGGGTCTTAGAAACACAGTACTTAATGAGATAGATGATACAAAACCATTTATGAAAGCTAATAATACAGACACACAATACGTATTTGGCAACAACACCTACAACCAAAACCAAAGCAGCCCACATCAAGGATGGTAACTTATTATGGAAAGAAAAGAAAAATACGGACTATAGTGATAAATGGGAAGAAATACTTTTTAAAAATAAGAGGGAGTTCCCACAGCTCAGAGATGCTAATGTTTTATCAACTGATCCGTATTATCAACTTCCAATATATTGGAAGTCCAAAAGAAAGAAATGAAAAGAAAAAAAAAAGCCAAAATGTGACAGTAATAACATTAATGCAAATTAAACCCATAAGATAATTTTCTCAATTAGAATAATAAAAGATTTAGTTTACTTGAATAGTCCCATATTTGTCATTTATTCCAGATAAATGAATAATGGTTAGCACTCCTATTTAACTTCAATTCTAGATGTATAATTCAATACAGTTAAGAAAAAAAGAAAATTAAGGTAAAAAACTAGAAAGAAGGAATATTTATTATTTTATTGTATATTTGAAAAACTGAAGACAATTTAAAAATTATATTTCCAATTTCTTGAAAGTTTTTTTTTGCAATCTTTCTGTTATAGATAAGTAATTTGGCAAGAAGTTTGGGCACAAATTTTATATCTAAAAATTAAAAATTAATAGCCTTCCCAGATAGAATCAAAATTAGTTGTTTTAAAGAAAAATCCCTTGATTCACAATAGGAAAAAAAAAACTTAGATAACTTACCAGTTTGTGTTAGTTGCTGAGTCGTGTCCAATTCTTTGTGACCCCTTGGACACAAGTAGCTCCCAGGCTCCTCTGCCCATGAAATTCTCCAGGCAAGAATATGGAGTGGGTTGCCATTTCCTTCTCCAGAGGATCTTCCTGACCCAGGGATCGAACCCAGGTGTTCCGTATTGCAGGCATACGTATTAATCTTTACCGTCTCAGCCACCAGGAACATCAACTTACCAGTAGTCTTTACTATCTAAAGAAAACTGAGAATTTCTTCAGAGAGACAAAAAACAGACTTGAGCAAATGCCAAGGCATACAGTGATTTTAGATGGAAAAATCTGACAACTTTATAATGCTAATTCTTTCCAAATCAACCTATAAGTCTGGTGCAATCTTACCAAAAATAGCAACTCATTTATTTGTGAAACAAAAGGCTGATTTCAAAGTCAGTATAAAAGAATAACTAAGATTTTATCCAAGGTAATTCTACAAAAGAAGAATATTGAGAAGGGGCAAGCTTAAAAGATGTTAAAATGTTGTATAAGGCAAAGTAATTTACAGAATACATTATAGATACATGAATTGATAGATACAAAGAACAAAAAATAACTCAAAAAACAGTCCCAAATATATGTGGGGGTTAAGCACATGAAAAAGATAACATGCAAAATCAGTGAAGAACAGAAAGTTTATTCAATCCATGGTATCAGAATAACTGGATGGCCATCTGAAAGAAAAGTCTAATTGGATCAATAATATAACTTTAAAAAATATCATAAAAAGGAGAAGAAGAAATCATGGTAGCAATTTTTGATATATGATGTCTGAGTTGTAAATGTCTCCCCAAACACATTAAAAACATTCCCTGGTGGCTCAGATGGTAAAGAATCTGTCTGCAATGCAGGAGACCCAGGTTCCATCCCTGGGTCAGGAAGATCCCCTGGAGAAGTGAATGGCAACCCACTCCAGTATTCTTGCCTGGAGAATTCCCTGGACAGAGGAGCCTGGGTTGCAAAGAGTGACATACAACTGAGCGACTAGCACTCTCACCTTCAATGAAACAAAAAGTGTGAAAATTTGACAGTATAAGATTTTGGCATGGCAAAACTTATAATAATCAAAATCAAAATTCACAAGGGCAAAATGAAAAAAAAACAAAAACTATTTTTGACATATCTAAGAAAACAAGGGCTGATCTCCCTAGTATATACAATAGTGCCCATAAATCACCAAGAAAAAAAATTAACAATAAAAAATTTTAAGGATTTATAGAGAAAACAGCCACTAATCATATGCAGCTTTGTTCATCCTTATTAGAAAATGAGTGCAAATAAAATTACAGTGAGACACTGTTTTCACCCATCACATTATAAAATACCTTAAAAAGTTGTTGATATATAAGTTATCCAGAATATAAGGCATTAGCCGCTTTCCTACATTACTGGAAGGGAAACAAATCCCTGATAGCTCAGTTGGTAAAGAATCCGCCTGCAATGCAGAAGACCCCAGTTTGATTCCTGGGTCGGGAAGATCCACTGGAGAAGGGATAGGCTACCCACTCCAGTATTCTTTGGCTTCCCTTGTGGCTCAGCTGGTAAAGAACCTGCCTGCAATGTGGGAGACCTGGGTTCAGTCCCTGGGTTGGGAAGATCTCCTGGAGAAGGGAAAGGCTACCCACTCCAATATTTTGACCTGGAGAATTCCATGGAGTGTGTAGTCCATGGGGTCTCAAAGAGTCAGACATGACTGAGTGACTTTCACTTTTACTGGTAAATGTACTGTACCAGTACAACTTACTGGTAAAGCTATCAGAATTACAACTTCATGTATTTTTGACATGGAAAAACCATATTTCCCCGTGCTGAGCTGGGTGGAGGGGCTATACAGCAGCTGCTAGTTCAGATTGCCGACTTTGTTCTCACTCGCTCCCAGACAGAAGGAGTAGGCCAGGTCTTCTTACTGCTCTAAGATAGACAAGACAGAAGTCAGTCTTCTTGGCTGTCTCCTGAAAACTTGGGTGTTCTGGATGTGCGATTTTCCTTTCCACAAGGAGAAATTTGGAGCTGGTATTTTTCCTCTGCTCACTCTGTGCTGATCTGGGAGGAGGGCTATAATAATTACTAGCCTAAACCACCATCTCTGGTCTCAATGGTCTGAAGGTGGCTGGAGAAGGAAAGGGCAACCCAACTCCAGTACTCTTCCCCTGGAAATCCCATGGACAGAGAAGCCTGGCAGGCTACAGTCCATGTGGTCACCATGAGTTGTACATGACTTGGCAACTAAACCACCGGAGTATTCCAGGTTCCATCAGCACCCTGAGACAAGCAATACAGAAGCCAGGCTTCTGGGGAGCCCCCAGAGAAGCTGCATCATTAGGTGTCAGGTTCAACTCATTCCTTTCCCTGAAAGAGGCAGAGATCTTGGGGATTTCCTTCTGATCATCTAGTGCTATGCTGGGGGTAGAAAGTATACACAGAGGGTGTCTCAGACTTCCTTACTGAATTCAATGTCCCTAGTTTCCTGCTTGCCAAGATTACATGAGTGACTGAGTGCACACACACACACACACACACAAGGTTACATAAAGCTTTGAACCAGTTTCTGGATGTCTCACAAAAGGATTTTTGTCCTCGTGTCATGGTTGAATTAGAATGTTGGGTAAATGAAGAATCCAGAGCTTTCTGTTCTGCCATCTTACTTACTTCACTCAATAATATACTTTTAATTTTTTTCTTTGTCTTAGAGACTCTCTGCACACAAAATAAGATTTGATGATTAAAGTTGATGTTGAATATAAAGCATTCAATGCAATGCAGACTTCAACAGAAGGTAGCCTTACTATTTTCATTTTGTGGGAAAAAAGCACAGAGGGTCCAAGGGATTAAGTGTAAAATAAGCAACAAGTCTTCCATAATGGATAGTATCAGACAACCAGACTTTAATATCTGACCTGGGACAAAAGACAATAGAGACTCTAGGAATAAATTTATGCTCATTTAGCCTTGGGGCCATTTTACTATATTACTTGTGTTCTCATAAAAGCAAAATAAAGATTAGGTAAAGTAAAACCAAGTAATTTATCAGTTAAGTTAGTGGTAGGACTGATGAGAATTCAAAGGCTTGAAAATTATCTAATCACATTAGTTACCTATTGCTACATCACAAATTATAACAGATATAGCAGTTTTAAAAAACATTGTCTCACAGCTTCTGTGGGTCAGGAATTTAGGCACAGCTTGGTTAGGTTGTGTGTTTCAGGGTCTTTCACAGGCTTCAGCCAAGACATTTGTCCAGGGCTGCGGTCTCATCTGAAGTCTTGAATGAGAAAGGATCCATTTCCAAGGTCACAGGCTTGTTGGCAAAATCCAGTTTGTCAAGCGTAATTGGGCTGCAGACCTCTGTTCCCAGCTGGCTGTTGGCTAGAAGTATACCTCAGTTCCTTGCCACATGACCTTTCCTAAGATGGTAGTACACAAATTGAGATGGCAACAGAGATTCTGCTAGCAAGATGGAAGTCATAATTTTATGTCACCTAATAACAAAAATGACATCCCAACATCTTTCCCCTATTCTAGGGATTAGTTAGAAGCAAGTCACTAGACAAGCCCAAATTCAATGGGTAGGGACTCCAAGAGGATGTGAATGAGAAGGAGATAAGGACCTTTGGGAGACATTAGAACCTACCTGCCACACTAGTCAATTTTAAATCTCCTGAGGAACAAAAGAGACTAGGTAAACAGAAAACATTCCCATTTTGCTCTTTGATATACTCTTAGACTCTTAACAGGAGATTTCCCTCACAAAATTAGCTTTTACTTACACAGATATATTCTGAGAATGTAGTGTGGCTCTAAAACTTTATGGGTAACAAAAGAAGACAAGAAGGAAATCAAAGTTATCTATGACGAGTTAAATGGTTTAACTGCATAAAATCAGGAGATCCTATTTAATGTTGGCAGACCAACCTGAATAATGGATATCAACACACTTAATCCAATATATATGCATTGAGCATACTGTTTTGAATATAGTAAGGGCCAATATCTATTTGGAAAAAATAAAATAGAATAGATTTAAATGTGTAGATTTCAATTATCCTTGCTGAGACTGTTCATACTTTAACTTTTACCAAGAGCCATTCTGCCTCTGCTTACAAATGTAATGAAAAATAATTTGTTCCTTAAAGTAGAAATAAAATTGACTATAAAAAATCAAACTCTGTGCTATTATTTCTCACTCCTAACAGAGCTGTGCTTATAAACTGTAAAGGGCTGTCTTCTTTCTAATCTGAGGGGAAGTTCCAGCCCACCAAATGGAAAATAAAGCTATATTCAACAGAAGCCAAGGAGTTAAGAAGCTAGGTATAAAATGGTGCATTCCTCATTACCTGCAATGCATGGTTGGGATCATTCAAAATAATGCCTGGAAATCTTCTACTAAAACAATCAGAAGGTAGGTTGGGAGTTCACGCCTTTTGACCAGGTCCACAACCCACATCTGCAACAGTGAATTTTAATTAAGTATTATTCCAGAGAAGAGTTCCTATGCTGGTATTAAATCAGAAAAAAAAAAGCAGTTCCACATTGCATTATTCATCATTCTGGTATACATGAAAATAGAGTTGACTTAGAGTTGGAAACTACTTTATAGAAAGGAGAAGGCTTCTACATAACCAGACTATCAGCCACAAGGTTCGGGCCAATTATTATAAAAACATATGTGATAAATGAATAACAATTTTATTTCTAAAGTACTATTTCCATAGTACTAATAAGGCAATGGTTTTCCTTGAACCATCTATGATTCCAATGCATTGCTTTTATTTTCGGTAAGACTAGGATACTATTAAAGATGCCATTAAGGGTATAAATATATATAATCTTACCTAAAGTCTTGACTAGTTCCATTATACTTTATATGTCTTTGTGACCTGCCTCCTGCTTTAAGTTTCTATTGTGCCTCCCCAAGCAAGACCCTAATTCTGGGAAAGATTGAAGGCAGGAGGAGAAGGGGACAATAGACGATGAGATGGCTGGATGGCATCACCGACTCGATGGACATGGGTTTGAGTAAACTCTGGGAGTTGGTGATGGACAGGGAGGCCTGGCGTGCTGCAGTCCTTGGGGTCGCAAAGAATTGGATACTACTGAGTGACTGAACTGAACTGATGCAAGCTATAATTGACACTGAGTCAAGAATATAATTATTCAGATATGTGCAAATTTTCTTCTTAGAATGTATCAGAGAAATATTTCTGCCAATGAAGGTTGAAAATCATGTATATTTTTAAGTATGCAAGAGAAACACCAGGAGAATTTAATACTTATTGAGCAACTACTATGTCCCAAACATTTTTTTTTTTTACTTATATTCTCTCAATGAATGATCAGTCTTGCAAGTAAACTTTATTATCTCAGTTTGATAAATTAAAAAAGGGAAACTGGGACCATGGGAAAAAAAACCAAGGGAAGAAAACTAACATTTGTGAGCCAGTGACTACTAACATGAGGTACATTTCATATTTATTAATTCATTTAAACTTCATATACTCTTCCCCTTGTTACAGTTACAGACACTAATGTTGGGAAATGTTAAATAATTTGCACAATATTATACACCCAGGAATTAATTGGATCTCATGTGGATCTAGTTTCTTGTATTTTTCCCAAGTATATCACAGTATTTTGGCATGAAATTCTCTATATGTAGCTTCTAGCAGAGGTACTGAAGAATTAAGATGGCTCCCTGCCACCTTAAGAGGGAAGATTGCTATTTATAAAACTGTTGTGCTCCCTAGGAGAGAAGGGCATCTTGGAACATTTCCAGAATTAAATTTATCCATAATTAAATAAATTAAATTATTAAAAGTAAATATCAGAAGTATCTTCCCTGGCTCAACTGTATGTTCCAAAATAGGACCAGTTACCAAATCTACTCTATTATACTTTCTCTTCTTTCTTTTTTCCAAAAGAAACTTAGAAACTTATTGAATACTTATTGCTTCCCTATAATTTCTTTTCAACTCATCTATTTCTTGTTCTAGACTAGGAGTTCCTTAAAAGCAGATACCTTGATATAGTCCAGGTATCTAATTCCTGGCACTTAGTAGGTGTTCAATAAAAACCGAAAGGATGACTAAATACAAAGAAATTAATTAATCAACAAACATACCAAGCAACAGGGTACCAAACCAGACTCATACTTAGTTTTACCAAACCTCAGAATACTCTAGACTATAGCCTTCACACTGAATGTGATGTGATGCCACCAGGCTGCTTCGAGTTGTAGATTTTGCCTGGCAGGTCCTCAGCCAGGATCCAGATAACTGAGTGTTACCCACTTCTGTTCCACGACCATTCTAGATGTTCAGATCTTGGTCTCCAACAGCTAAACAGAATACAGCCCCTCTGATTATGTGGTTCTCTATCATATATTCCCCCCACTTCTCCTTCATCTCTCTGTCCCAAACACATTTTATTCTGATGTTGCAAAAATACTTAATGTAGGTTTTCCTTTTGCTCGCTAGAATTTTTAGAGACAATGTGCAGTGGTTAAGAGCATGAATTTCAGATCAGACTGAGTGGCTTCAAGGCAGACAATCAAGGCAGACAATTTATTTTTAGCATGTGACCTTTAAAAAGCTACTTAGTATGTCCAAGTTTCAGGTTTTTATGAGTAAATAGGGATAAGAGAAGTACCTGCCTCAGGGAGTCATCACAGAAATTATTTAAGATAATTTAGATGAACCAAATGTGACCATGGTTCCTACACACTATTTTTTTAATAATAGAATGAGACTGAGAAAATGTCTTTTCATTTGGCTTTTCAATTTATAGGAATTAAAACCAAGAGAAAAGAGAAATTTCTTTTACTCTTTACTCTAAGAAAGGATGACTGACCCTCAAACAGCATGTGGGTTAGGGGCGCTAACCCTGTGCACTGATGCAAATCTGCTTATAACTTATAGTCAGCCCTTCTCATCCACAGTTGCTCTGTATCTGCAGTTTTGCATCCACATATTCAACTAACTGCAGATCATGTAAAACGATCATATTTACTATTGAAAAATCCATGTATAAGTGGACCCACGCAGTTCAAATTTGTGTTGTTCAAGAGACAACTATGTTAATTGGACAGTCTAGTTGCATGGACAAGAATATCTATGGTTTGGCTCAGTTTCAGATCATGAGCCCATCCTGGCCATGAGGATGACATGTTTTGGTGGTTAACCCGGGTCATATGGGGATTCCCTGGTGGCTTAGATGGTAAAGCGTCTGCCTGCAATGCAGAAGACCTGGGTTTGATCCCTCGACGGGGAAGATCCCCTGGAGAAGGAAATGGCAACCTACTCCAGTATTCTTGCCTGGAAAATTCCATGGATAAGGAGCCTGGTGAGCTGCAGTCCATGGGGTCTCAAAGAGTCGGACAAGACTGAGCAACTTCACTTTTACTTTCTTTCTGGGTCATATGACCTCTCCCAGGGGGCTGGGATGGGTGAGGGGGTAGAAAAGGGAGTACTGCCTTATCTGAACCACATGGATTGAGAGTAGGCAGGGTGATGCTACCAGAATGAACTTTACAAGCTACACTGTGCATCCCTAAAGGACCAAACCAATCATGGATGACCAACACAGGATGATACTACTAACCAAGAGAAGTGAAAGCTCCCCAAAATGCTTGCTTTCTCCTAAATTAAAATGCAGAGATACAAAAGAGAAACAGCTAAATTCAAAGCCTATTCTGATTTAATTTAATTGGGAACCACAAAGGAATTTTTTTGCTCAGGAGGCCACAATGTTAAGTCTAAGCATTGCAAATGAAATGGATATCAGTAGATATCCAAGTAGGTTAATCAGGGATTTAATAGCCAGTTTGGCTAAGAGAATGTCTTTGTAAAAATTCTTTCTATCCCTCTTGTAAATTACTTAAATGCTTACTTTAAACCTTCCACTTTGCCTACAGAGACACAGTCTTGAAAAGCATAGCTCCCCAAATTTAAACTGTTCACTTACCCCTAGCGGAGATACGCAATATAAAACAAAAGTTATGCAAATAAAATGATCAATTTTCCTATCTGTCTGTCCTAATTAATTAAGATCTTAAGTATTTTCTTGTCTCAGGAAAGAATAATCAAGAATAACAAAATTTAGAAAGACATAAATTGCCAATACTTCCTAATATAGCTTTGTTTCAGAAACTTTTGTAAAAGTCCAATTGATGGCAAGCTTCAAATATCACTTAAATCAGGCCACTTACCCATGAGTGTGTATGTGAGTGTATATGTATTTGTGTCCTTTTTTCTCTTCCCTCAAATTTCTCTTAGTAAGAAATTTCCTGTCTCTATGGTCATTTATCACTCAAGTCATCAAACAATGATGAATGAACATGATACTCAGACTATGTAACTTTGTTTCTTAAATAGAATGTCACATGAACCAGCAAATTTTTAAAATATTCACCCATACAAAAGAGCAAATATGGAAGGTAATTATGGGGTCACAGAAAACCTATTTTCTTTCATCTTTTTGTTTTTAAATGAAACATACATTTTTAGGTTATGAATTAAACTTGTGTGAAAATATTGGAAAGATCATTAAAAAGGATATGAAATATGAAAATCTCCAGTAATAATGAATACAATTAAATAAATGGTCGTTCAAGTTCTCAATTGCTAAGTTAAGCACTGTGTACCAGGATTTAAAATGAATAATAAAACCAAAGAAACTGACAGTCACACATGCAAAGAAATCTCATTTAATTCTATTGTGTTCTTAAAACACAAATATTTGAGTGAGCAGTGCATCAGATAAGTACACTGAAACATAGATTTATTTATGGCCACCAGAACTAAATAAAATTTTGGAGAACAGAAGACAAGAAATGAAAACCTGGATTCCATCTGAGATGTTCCCAGTTCTGGGTGAGGCCTATTTTTCCTGGAAGTTCTATAAACTTACAGCTAACATTAATTCCAAAATGTATCAAATGAAACAATGTATCACTAAAAGAAAACATCACTGGGTATTATAGACTACCTTTGGAAAATGTTTTAGGAAAACATATTTTAATCATTTAACTTGGCCAAGTCCATTATTAAACAAAAATGTATCCATGTCTCTCAACAAAAGTTGACTAATACTGGTAGCATTATACTCATACTGACATCTTTCTCTCTAGTTCCAAAAGAAAATACTATCATCATGACTTTACTTTCTTGGAAAAGGTTCTATCAGTAAGTTGTAATGACCAGTTTCCATCTTATTCCTTTCTTAAAGTTTCATTTAATATAATGTATATAATATTAAACCTGCATGCTCAGTTGCGTCTGACTTTTGCGGCCCTATGGACTGTAGCCTGTCAGGTTCCTCTGTCCTTGGAATTCTCCAGCCAAGAATACTAGAATGGGTTACCATGCCCTCTTCCAGGGTATCTTCCTGATTCAGAGATCACACCTGTGTCTCCTGTGACTCCTGCATTGCAGGGAGATTCTTTACCACAGAGCCACTGGGGAAGCCCATATAATATTATTGTGGTCATATGGCAGTTCTATTTCCAATGTTTAAAGGAATCTCCACACTGTTCTCCATAGTAACTGTACTAGTTTGCATTCCCACCAACAGTGTAAGAGGGTTCCCTTTTCTCCACACCCTCTCCAGCATTTATTGTTTGTAGACTTCTTGATAGCAGCCATTCTGACCGGCGTGAGATAGTATCTCATTGTGGTTTTGATTTGCATTTCTCTGATAAAAAGTGATGTTGAGAATCTTTTCATGTGTTTGTTAGCCATCTGTATGCCTTCTTTGGAGAAATGTCTGTTTAGTTCTTTGGCCCATTTTTTTATTGGATCATTTATATTTCTGGTATTGAGCTGTATGAGCTTCTTGTATATTTTTTAGATTGTCAGTTGCTTCATTCGCTATTATTTCCTCCCATGGTGCAGGCTGTCTTTTCACCTTGCTTATAGTTTCCTTCGTTGTGCAAAAGCTATTTTAATTTAATAATGTAGGTCCCATTTGTGTATTTTTGCTTTTATTTCCATTACTCTGGGAGGTGGGTCACGGAGGATCTTGCTGTGATTTACATCAGAGAGTGTTTTGCCTATGTTTTCCTCTAGGAGTTCTATAATTTCTGGTCTTACATTTAGATCTTTATCCATTTTGAGTTTATTTTTGTGTATGGTGTTAGAAAGTGTTCTAGTTTCGTTCTTTTACAGGTGATTGACCAGTTTTCCCAGCACCACTTGTTAAAGAAATGTCTTTTCTCCGTTGTATGTTTTTGCCTCCTTTGTCAGAGATAAGGTATCCACAGGTGCATGGATTTATCTCTGGGCTTTCTGTTTTGTTCCATTGATCTGTATTTCTATCTTTGTGCCAGTATCATACTGCATGACTATACTCTTTAACACCAGAAAGATATAGCTTAAAAAAAAAAATACCTCCAGTATTTTCTGCAATGAGATTAAAGTGTCAATGAACATGTAACCAGGTAATCACTCTCCTGTGCATGTCACCCCGTACAAGCTTTTATGATTATACTTGTCATGCTATACTATAATTGTGCAGTGTCAGTCTACACAGTGAGGCTCTGACTCACTGGATCTAAAGCCATGTTATACTCGTTTTCGTACTCAGTGGCAGATGATGCCTTTCCCTGCCTGTCTTTACTGAGTCACTGCACTTGCCTTCCGGGCGTTCATGCTAAGTCACTTCAGCTGTGTCCAACTATTTGCGAACCGATTGACTGTAGCCTGCTAGGCTTCTATGTCTATGGGATTCTCCAGGCAAGAATACTGGAGTGGGTTGCCATGCCCTCCTCCAGCTTTTGTGAATCTTGGCTGCTAAGGGCCTGTAGTTACCTTTCTCCAGAGAATTGTGTTTGATCGAAAGAAACCCAGAAATGCCTATGAGCAGTGCACTCATCAAATAACTGGATGATTCAAAGGTACAAAAGCCCAGTCCTTTGACTCAAGGTAGGACAAATCTCTGGTGTCATTCATACTCCAGAGCTCTCCTGGAGATCAGGCTGAGACTAGACTTAGCCAAACCCACATTGCTGCTTAGCTTCTTCCCCTCTCCTAATCTGCTTCCTTCACTTCCTTATAAGTTTCTCCTCAAACGCTTAATCGGTAAACCACCTGCACAAGGGCTCCCATCTCAGGCTGTGCTTTTAGAAAATCTGACCTAAAACATGGCTCAAAGCGCACTGACTTCTGTGACAAACTGACTTTTTCTCCTATTAAACTCTGAAACCTACCAGTACAGAAATGATGACGTTCATCTTTTCATATCCAATACTTAATTCAGTGCCTGATGGATAATAAACATTCAAAAAGAAAAGTTTGTAAATTTGAATTAATAAGTAAACATATTTACTTCATTTCTTATTCTCATCTTGTAATAAACAGGTAAGTCCTAGGAAAAGAAAGAGATGAGTCTAAGGATCATCAATGACATTATCATTTAATACCAGTGTTCCGCGGCTGCTGCTGCTGCTGCTAAGTCACTTCAGTCGTGTCCGACTCTGTGCGACCCCATAGACGGCAGCCCACCAGGCTCCCCCATCCCTGGGATTCTCCAGGCAAGAACACTGGAGTGGGTTGCCATTTCCCTCTCCAATGCAAGAAAGTGAAAACTGAAAATGAAGTTGCTCAGTCGTGTCCAACTCTTAGCAACCCCATGGACTACAGCCTACTAGGCTCCTCCATCCATGGGATTTTCCAGGCAAGAGTACTGGAGTGGGGTGTCATTGCCTTCTCCAGTGTTTCGCTAAGACTAAGCAAATATGAATTGTTGGTAGAAACAGCAAATTCTGAAGTAAGGTGGGGGAAGGAAGCCCCTCCGCCAAATTCTATCCCTTCAGTAACTCAGATAATTAAACAGTGGCACCTCATCAACTGAACAGATTCATTAATAGTAGCTAATGACCATATAGTAAAACAATATTTTCTTTTTTTTTTAAGCTTCCTCTGAGAATATTTTCCATTTCTCACTTTCACCCAACTCCCATATTAATCCATCATTAAACTGGCAAATATCAAGCCAATTCTAAAAAATAAAGATGGGGTATTTTTCGATTGTAGCACAGTGCATCATCAGAGATTAAAACAAATGTGGGGCTCTGGGCTCTGCTGTATCCTGTGCAAATGATCCTATTTCTCTTCACTAAGGAAGATGGATAAGATTCCACCAAGTAAATCAGCAAGTTCATCTAGGAGGACAAGAACTCCCACGTTAATTAAAAGCTTGTGAATTTATCTAAATTAATCTGAAGGCAGAAGTTTCTTTTTTGTTGTTGTTAAGACATTTCATTTCTTTTATTTTGAATCACATTATTAAAGAGGATTAAAAATGCTTTCTATGTATGTCTGATAAGACTAGTTTTTCACCATGTCTCAAATTTGCTGACACTGTATAAATCCAACCAGAAACATAATCAGAGAGTACATAATGAAATTAATGTCTTAAATGCAGTTACTTTACTTTTACTACCCATTCTTTTTAGTAATATTTAAACACTGAGCTGTTGGAAATAAGGATTTTTATTTTAAAGGTGAAATATTAACTGCTCATGTACACTTCTTAATCTCTATGTACCCAATATCCTTTAGTGACAGTTTTCAGGTTTATGAAAGCAATAGACATTTCAAAGAGGCTTCTTAAGTATAATATTGCTTTGTGTCAGTAACAAAAAATACATTTATTGGTTTGAAATACTTGATTTTGCTTAACTTTTATTCTTCTTCCAGTTTATTAAAAAAATCTTTTTTATATATCCTTGTACTAATCCTTTTTAGTATAGTTGAGAGCCTGTTATTACTATTAGTTTTAGTATAATTCTATATTTGGTTTTTTCTGTTTTTTAATTTATTTTTTAATTGAAGGAAAATTCCTTTACAATGTCGTGTCAGTTTCTGAAGGCAGAAGTTTCTTGATCAGTGTTTCTGCTCCAGTCTTCGTCTTACTAACAAAGTAACGGGATTTCTATTGGTAGAAAATGGAAGGATACTCTCAACATTCTACTTTTAATTCCTGTTTTTAATGCCTGTTACTAACGGATCATCTCAGTTTGGTCAAGACAGCATAAAAAAAAGAGACTCTTAATAAATACACTTTGTTTAGAGGTAGCAAAAGCCTTCCATTGAGAAAAGGCTTATTGAATTTCTGTTACTCAAAATTGTGTCAAAAAGATTCACCTCTCAACCCAACAGCCCCAAATTCCTACTGTCTCGAAGTGGATTAACCATTCGGGAACATTAGTATTTTGTCAGTTCCTCTGGGAAACTAGAGTCATCAGCTGCATCTCAACGACAAACTGATGACCCAAACAAATGAGGCTGGGAGTGAAGGGGAACAGGAATTCTAAAGAAGACTGGCCTTTCTAAAACTATGTTGAATAGTAGCAGTGAGAGTGGGAACCTTTGTCTTCTTCCTGACTTTAGGGGAAATGCTTTCAATTTTTCACCATTGAGGATAATGTTTGCTGTGGGTTTATCATATGTGGCTTTTATTATGTTGAGGTAAGTTCCTTCTATGCCTGCTTTCTAGAGAGTTTTTATCATAAATGGATGTTGAATGTCATCACAGGCTTTCTCTATTGAGATAATCATATGTTTTTTATCTTTCAATTTGTTAATATGGTGTATCACATTGATTGATTTGTGAATATTGAAGAATCCTTGCATCCCTGGGATAAAGCCCACTTGGTTATGATGTATGATCTTTTTAATATGTTGTTGGATTCTGTTTGCTAGAATTTTGTTGAGGATTTTTGCATCTATGTTCATCAGTGATATTGGCCTATAGTTTTCCTATTTTTGTGGCATCTTTGTCTGGTTTTGGTATTAGGGTGATGGTGGTCTTATAGAATGAGTTTGGCAGTTTACCTTCCTCTGCAATTTTATGGAAGAGTTTGAGTAGGATAGGTGTTAGCTCTTCTCTAAATTTTTGGTAGAATTCACCTGTGAAGCCATCTGGTCCTGGACTTTTGTTTGTTGGAAGATTTTTGATCACAGTTTTGATTTCTGTGCTTGTGATAGGTCTGTTAAGATTTTCTATTTCTTCCAGGTTCAGTTTTGGAAGGTTATACTTTTCTAAGAATTTGTCCATTTCTACCAAGTTGTCCATTTTATTGGCACATAGTTGCTGATAGTAGTCTGTTATGATCCTTTGTATTTCTGTGTTGCCTGTTGTGATTTCCCCATTTTCATTTCTAATTTTGTTGATTTGATTTTTCTCCTTTTTTTTCTTGATGAGTCTGGCTAATGGTTTGTCTATTTTATTTATTTTCTCAAAAAACCAGCTTTTAGTTTCACTGATTTTTGCTGTAGTCTGCTTTGTTTCTCTTTCATTTATTTCTGCACTAATTTTTATGATTTCTTTCCTTCTACTAACTCTGGGATTTCTTCTTTTTCTAGTTGCTTTAGGTGTAAAGTTAGGTTATTTATTTGATTTTTCTCTTGTTTCTTGAGGTAAGCTTGTACTGCTATGAACCTTCCCCTTAGCACTGCTTTTACTGAATCCCATAGGTTTGGGGTTCTCATGTTTTCATTTTCAGGCATTTCTATGTATATTTTTATTTCTTTTTTGATTTCTTCTGTGATTTGTTGGTTATTCAGAAGTGTGTTGTTTAGCCTCCATATGTTTGTATTTTTAGTAGTTTTTTTTTTTTTTCCGGTTCAGTTCAGTTCAGTCACTCAGTTGTATCTGACTCTTTGCGACCCCATGAATCACAGCACTCCAGGCCTCCCTGTCCATCACCAACTCCTGGAGTTTACTCAAACTCATGTTCATCGAGTCGGTGATGTCATCCAGCCATCTCATCCTCTGTTGTCCCCTTCTCCTCCTGCCCCCAATCCCTCCCAGCATCAGGGTCTTTTCCAATGAGTCAACTCTTCGCATGAGGTGGCCAAAGTACTGGAGCTTCAGCTTCAGCATCAGTCCTTCCAATGAACACCCAGGACTGGTCTCCTTTAGGATGGACTGGTTTGATCTCCTTGCAGTCCAAGGGACTCTCAAGAGTCTTCTCTAAAACCACAGTTCAAGAGCACCAATTTTTCAGCACTCAGCTTTCTTCACAGTCCAAATCTCACATCCATACATGAGTTGACATCTAATATTACCACATTGTGATCAGAAAAGATGCTTGGAATGATTTCAATTTTTTTGAATTTCCCAAGGCTAAATTTATGGCCTAGGATGTGATCTATCCTGGAGAATATTCCATGTGCACTTGACAGAAAGGTGAAATTCATTATTTTGGGGTGAAATGTCCTATAGACATCAATTAGGACTAACTGGTCCATTTTATCATTTAAAACTTGTGTTTCCCTGCTAATTATCTGTTTAGTTGATCTATCCATAGGTGTGAGTGGGGTATTAAAGTATCCCACTATTACTGTGTTACTGTTAATTTCCCCTTTCATACTTTGTTAGCATTTGCCTTACATATTGTGGTGCTCCTATGTTGGGTGCATATATATTTAAAATTGTTATATCTTCTTGGATTGATCCTTTGATCATTATGTAGTGTCCTTCTTTGTCTCTTTTCACAGCCTTTGTTTCAAAGTCTATTTTATCTGATATGAGTTTTGCTACTCCTGCTTCCTTTTGGTCTCCATTTGTGTGAAATATCTTTTTCTAGCCCTTCACTTTCAGTCTGTATGTGTCCCTTGTTTTGAGGTGGGTCTCTTGTAGACAGCATATATAGGGGTCTTGTTTTTGTATCCATTCAGCCAGTCTTTGTCTTTTGCTTGGGGCATTCAGCCCATTTACATTTAAGGTAATTATTGATAAGTATGATCCTGTTGCCATTTACTTTGTTGTTTTGGGTTCGAGTTTATAAACCTTTTCTGTGTTTCCTGTTTAGAGAAGCTCCTTTAGCATTTGTTGAAGAATTGGTTTGGTGGTGCTGAATTCTCCCAGCTTTTGCTTGTCTGTAAAGCTTTTTATTTCTTCTTCACACTTGAATGAGATCCTTGCTGTGTATAGTAATCTGGGTTGTAGGTTTTTCTCTTTCATGACAGTAATCAGAGAACAAAAAGGAATAAAAGGAATCCGGATTGGAAAAGAAGAAGCAAAATTCTCACTGTTTGCAGATGACATGATCCTCTATATAGAAAACCCTGAAGACACTGCCAGAAAATTACTAGAGCTAATCAATGAATATAGTAAAGTTTCAAGATATAAAATTAAAACACAGAAATCCCTTGTATTCCTATACACTAACAATGAGAAAACAAAGAGAAATTAAGGAAACAATTCCATTCACCATTGTAATGAAAAGAATAAAATAGTTAGGAATAAATCTACCTAAAGAAACAAAAGACCTATATATAGAAAACTATAAAACACTGATGAAGAAATCAAAGATGACACAAATAGATGGAGAAATATACCATGTTCATGGATCAGAAGAATCAATAGAGTGAAAATGAGTATCCTACCCAAAGCAATCTATAGATTCAATGCAATCCCTATTAAGCTAACAATGGTAGCTTAATTAGAACAAATAGTTTCACAATTTGTATGGAAATATAAAAAACCTCGAATAGCCAAAGCAGTCTTGAGAAAGAAGAAAGGAACTGGAGGAATCAACCTGCCTGACTTCAGACTATACTACAAAGCTACATTCATCAAGACAGTATGGTACGAGCACAAAGACAGAAATATAGATCAGTGGAAAAAAATTAAAAACCCAGAGATAATCCACGCACCTATGGACACCTTATCTTTGACAAAGGAGCAAGAATATACAATAGAGAAAAGACAATCTCTCTAAGAAGTGGTGCTGGGAAAACTGGTCAACCACTTGTAAAAGAATGAAACTAGAACACTTTCTAACACCATACACAAAAATAAGCTCAAAATGGATTAAAGATCTAAATGTAAGACCAGAAACTACAGAACTCCTAGAGGAAAACATAGGCAAAACACTCTCTGACATAAATCACAGCAGAATCCTTTATGACTCCCCTCCCAGAGTAATGGAAATAAAAACAAAAATAAACAAATGGGATCTACCTAATTAAACTTAAAAGCTTTTGCACAACAAAGTAAACTATAAGCAAGGTGAAAAGACAGCCTGCAGAATTGGAGAAAATAATAGCAAATGAAGCAACTGACAAACAATTAACCTCAAAAATATACAAGCAGCTCCTGCAGCTCAATTCCAGAAAAATAAACTACCCAATAAAAAAAAATGGGCCAAAGAACTAAACAGACATTTCTCCAAAGAAGGCATACAGATGGCTAACAAACACATGAAAAGATGCTCAACATCACTCATTATCAGAGAAATGCAAATCAAAACCACAATGAGGTACCATCTCATGTCAGTCAGAATGGCTGCTATTAAAAAGTCTACAAACAATAAATGCTGGAGGGAGTGCAGAGAAAAGGGAACTCTCTTACACTGTTGGTGGGAATGCAAACTAGTACAGCCACTATGGAGAACATTGTGGAGATTCCTTTAAAAACTGGAAATAGAATTTCCATATGCTCCAGCAATCCCACTGCTGGGCATACACACCGAGGAAACCAGAATTGAAACAGACACATGTACCCCAATGTTCATTGCAGCACTGTTTACAATGGCTAGGACATGGAAGCAACCTAGATGTCCATTGGCAGGTGAAAGCTGTGGTACATATACACAATGGAATATTATTCAGCTATTAAAAAGAATTGAATCAGTTCTAATGAGGTGGACGAAACTGGAGCCTATTATACAGAGTGAAGTGAGTCAGAAAGAAAAACATCAATATAGTATATTAACACATATATGTGGAATTTAGAAAGATGGTAATGATGACCCTATACACGAGACAGCAAAAGAGACACAGATGTAAAGAACAGACTGTTGGACTCTGTGGGAGAAGGCAAGGGTGGGATGATTTCAGAGAACAGCATTGAAACATGTATATTACCATATATGAAATAGATTGCTAGTCCGGGTTCAATGCTTGAGACAGGGTGCTCTGGGCCGGTGCACTGGGATGACCCTGAGGGATGGGATGGGGAGGGAAGGGGGAGGGGGATTCAGGATGGGGGACACATGTACACCCACAGCTGATTCATGTGAATGTATGGCAAAAACTACTACACTATTGTAAAGTAATTAACCTCCAATTAAAAGAAATAAATTTACAAAAAGAAGAAAAAGAAAACTGGACTTACATATTGAATCAGTTGCCATTAAACCCCAATCAGGTGCTGGATATGTCAGGTATACTATCTCACCTGCTCTTTACAGTAACTGTAAGAAGATTTTTATCCTTTTTTATCTTCATTTCATAAGTGATAAAACTTGGTCCTACAGGTATTAAATCACTTTTACAGAAGTCACATAGCTACTAAGTAGTAGAACTGGAATGCAAACTAAGGATTTTCTGTTCCAAGGTCCACTATCTTTTGACTTCATCACTCTATGTCAGGTTATCTAGTATTTATGAAAGGTCTATTTTTTATACTGAGCTCTTGGCATCTCTGCAACTCACAAACTAAAATGGAAGTTTTTGTGGACACTCTCTTTCTTAATAACACTAGTATTTATAATCCCATAACTCTTCTTCTATAGGACTTGCTATGCTAAATAACCTCAGTTGTGTCCAACTCTTTGCCCCCCAATGGACTGTAGCCCACTCGGCTCCTCTATCCATGGGATTCTCCAGGCAAGAATACTGGAGTGGGTTGCCATGCTCTCCTCCAGGAGATCTTCCCAACTCAGGGATCGAACCCAAGTCTCTTATGTCTCCTGCATTGGCTGGTGGGTTCTTTACCACTAGTGCCACCTGGGAAGCCCCATAGGACTTGCTAACTAACAACTAATAAAAGATTTGTTGTAAGAAGCAATTGTGTATGGTAAATAAGAGTGAACATAGTCATCTTTAAGGTTATCTAATAAGTTAGTCAAAGGCAGTGAATGCTTTGAGGGTATGCTAAAACTATGGGGTGTGTCAGCAAATGAAGGCATTCCTGGATTAAGCAAAATACCAGGTTCTTTTAGTGTTGCAAACTGTTCAGGATATTCCCCTTCCATAGCAGACTTGCATGTTCGTAGCACCTTGGCCTCTCAATCCCTGGGGGAAGTTCCAAAATTACTGCCCAGCCTTCTGAAGCAGGAAGAAAGGGAATGTGGCTGGATACTCTACAGGGAGGTAGAGGGGAAAATGTATTGTCTTCTGTTTCCTTTGTGAAGTGATGTATAAAGTTACCTACTAAGGGTGAAGGGTATGAGACAAAGATGGGGAGACTTGGAGTTGTAAAGGCTAAATGGGTTTGGATCCACTATCTTGGGGAATAGGAAAAAGGATGAACAGGTGGCAAGGTTACTACAATACAGGGTCCATGAGGCCAAGGAATTTTTCTTCTTGTTATCTCCTTAGCGTTTGCTCCTAGTAGGTGCTCAATAAATATTTGTGGAATGAGCAACCTCAGAAGAAATTCTTGTATTCATTTTATAAATAGCAGCATCCACAGAACAATTTTGGAAATAAATTTTATTAACAATATTTCAATGAAATTGCTATTATCTCACACCCTATCATCTATCTCTCTTGTTCATAATGCCAACCAGTGGGTCTTTGTGCAATCGAGATCTGGGCAAAATGGCTCAAAGATGGATTCTAGGTATAAAGATTAGCCCAAAGATTACTTGTATATGATGAGTGTGGTTTTTGGCTTGGTGATGGTGAAGTTGTCTGTGAATGTTGTAAGATGATTGAATGCAGACAAGACTGGGGTCCTTTGGGAACATGGTGGATCACAGTTGCTTCCTTACCTCTCTCCCCTAAAAGTGCTAGCCTGCCCCTAACTGGCTATCTCTGAGCACCAGAGTTTCCCAGGTGCTGTATCTGAACTGTTTCTTTCCCCCTTGTTCCAGAGTTTCTTGGTACTCCCTCTGTCTTTCCTCATCCTTCAAGAGGAGCTTCTGCCAAGACTACAGAGGACTGGCTCATCCTACCAACAGCTGCCCATCAGTTTTGACGTTCTTTTTTTCAGGAGGTTCTTAACTTCTACAGGAAACTATAGTACTCACTTGGCCTAGAGATGCTGCATCATGATGACTTTAGGTCTTGGGAACTACCTCCTCCTTGGTCCCCTATCTCATCAACTTTTTATGACCTCTGAACCATTAATTCACCAGTTCCTATGGGTATTCCACTTTTGCTTCTGTCATGTGGAACTAGAAAGAAAGGGGGAACATCTGTGAGATGCATTAGTCAAGTTTAAGCTTTCAAATTGTGTTTACAAACCTGACAAATCACTTTATAATCTCCATATGAAAGCCAAGTTTAAAGCAAAGATACTCAATCTGTATAAAATATACAAATGAGTAAATTATTTCTAATAGCATGACTTTCCATATTCCCCTTCAAAACTGGACTGGGAAAAAATTACTTTGATTTTAAACAATAAATTCATTTTTCCAATATCCAGGATGCCTCACTAATCCATTTCAGGTTTTCAGTATAATACAGATTTGCCCACATTTGTAAAACAAAAGACTCAGCTGCAGGAGAAATGAGGAAAAAAAGCAAGAACTGCATTTCCGAGTAACATGGAAAAAGCATTAAACCAGAATTCATTTTAAACAAGTTTCTGCTAGACAGTGTGGGTTGAGTGTGATTACTAGTTCTGGGAACCCATTACAAAACAAGTAAAAGTTAAACATTGCACTGGAAAATTGATACAGTGAGCTGAATTCATTTATCTATTGAACAGGAAATAAAGCTCAGTTTTAGCAGGGAGAGTTAGGATATCTGGGGAGAGGATTTTATCCCAAAAATGCAGGTTAAGAACCAGTTAGGTTAAGAAAAATAAAAGGTACAGAGATGGAATTTTACACAATCATTCAGAACATGGGGGATTTATACTATGTCAATTTAGCTTAAGTGGAACTAAGTTTCTTCAAAATTGCCTTCTCTGCATAGTTCCTGGTTAGCAATGAAGTATCAGCCACATTTTTTTGTCTTCAGAAGGTCAAAGTAGACACTAAGGCTCTTTGCAGTCTACACACACTGTTGCTTATTGCTTGATGAGCATCTTGGAGTAAAATACCCTCCTGGAGCTCCCCCTTCCAGATTCTCACTTGGCTTCTCTGGCTCCTGTGCCCCGTGCAGTTTTAGATCTGTGATGAAGGGCACTAGCTTTCCCTGCAAGATACACCATCATCAACATTGCTGGTGTAAAGACCACCATGTTGGTCATGCAGGAGAGTATCGCAGGTTTTAGCCTGTCCTCCTGGCCCCAGTCAGTTTCCCAGGTTCCCACTTGAGCTCACTTCCCTCACTTCACACACATCTTCCTTTTTAATTGCCCACCCTGAGGATTTCTGGCTCCACCATCAGACCCAGAAGAAAGCATCTCACATAATGGTTTAACCATGTTCCACAACTGTGCAAGGGGCCAAGCTACCATAATAAATCTTTTATTGAGATATTAGCATATATTTCAGTGAAGTTGTGTTTCTCTGATCAAACCAACTGAAACACAGGGTGAGGTTATTTGAGTGGGGAAAGATTGAGGAACAAAATTAGATAAAGCATCTTTCATTTCTCAGAAGAAAGACAATGCCTTTGGCTAAGCTACTGTCACTGCAAAGTTCTCTGCAAAGCTCAACAAAGGTTAAATCTCTTCTCTTTAAGATCTCCAGCTGTGTCCTGAGGGATGAAACAATTTACTAGCAAACTATTTTCTTGATGTTCAATATGTTCACATAATTTTATCCATGTGATTGATGTTACTAGTCACACACTTTTAAATCATATACGATAGCTATATATTTATGTGTATATTTCATATGTATTTATATTTATGGATACTGTTTCAAATATCAGTATAGTCAATGTTTGACATGATCTAAATAATATTGCCATTTTTAGTAGCAGGTATTCAATACTTAAGATTTTGCTTTGTATACCACTTTTGATGTGTATTTTTACCTATGACCTTATTTTTTTTTCTCAAAATAATTTTGAGAAGTTAGAGAAGAGCCAGTAAATAATTGGGGTTTGGTATAGAAGAAGAGAACAAACACCAGTCTATAACTAGATCTTGCTTTATTTATTTTGCCTCAAACCTCCACCTGATGCCTCAGATTTATTAATTGAAGACCTGTCTTATTTGTTCAATAATCATTGATGGTCCAATAAGGGTCAGACACAACATTAAAGATTAGGGTTAATGACTAATACATGGAATCTATCCACGATGAGGTGGTATTAAGTATAAGAGACAACAATGTAAAATAAAATTTCAACACAATACAGTGCTACTATAATGTGAGAATGTACAAGGGTAATAGGGACCAATTCAACTGGGAGAATGAGCAAAGAAGGATTCATAAAGGAAGTGCTGCTTGAATTAAGACTTGAAGGACAAGTAAAGTTTTTCAAAGTAAAAGTCAGAGTTAATAGCATATGCATACAGTATATGCATGAAGTAGAGTTACTCTTTAGAAATCATAATAGCTCGATGTATTAGAATATATATATATATATATGAGAGATATAACTCTATAACTAGACATGCACATGTATATATATATACAGCCTGGCATGATGCAGGGCTGCAAAGAGTTGGATACAACTTAGCAACTGAACAATGAACATCAAATTAGAATATAGAGAACAGGCAATGAAACCTGTGAGGAAGGCGTAACTCAGTTCAAGAGAGACTTCTGGGGTCATGCTAAAGAATTTGTGCAACAGAGGTCATTAAATGTTTAAACTGGGAAAGAGTATGATTAAATAGCAGGTGTGATCTGACGCTGGTATATGAAGAATGGCTTAGAGGGAGTGGAGTGGCTTCTGGATGCTCAAAGCTTAGTCTTCCAGGACTGGGATCCTGAGCTAGCCCAGACCACCAGGACCACCCTCCCTACCTGCTCCTCCGATCCTAGAAGCCAGGACCTTTACTGATTGGCCATCCATTTACTGGACATTCCATCAAATGAATATTTTGCTCTGCTGTCTATTAGGTTTTCTGGCTCACGTGCACTGACAGATATTTGGCTCACAGCCTGCCTGCCTCCCCTCAACGTCACACATGTTACATTGAGTTTCCGTTACTGCCGGTGCTACCCTGCTGGATCTTTGCCATTTTTGAACACCAACCCTTCTCCATTTGCTCCATCCCGGCCCCTCGAAGTTCAAATCTCAGCTTCTTGGGTTAGGCAGACATTTTCCTCCACTGACCTTGGATTCTTAGTAATCAGATCTATCAGATAATCTTAACCTTGGCTAGTTCCATATATGTAAAATTGGCCCTGTTTAACTCCTTATTCTGAATAGAGTACTCAACTTGTGACTTGCATACTGGACATGACAATGAGAGTGATAAATCATATCTAATTAAACTTCTGTTTTATTACCCCATATATCAGTTTTAAAGTTAAAAAAACAACTTTTTGCTAATTACCATCTTTCCATATTTAACTCTAAGTTCTTTTTAAAAAAAGAATCTTAAAGAGTGGATATATTGAGACGTATTTGTATAATTAATTCACATTGCTGTATACTTGAAGGTAACACAACATTGTAAATCAACTAAACTACTAATTTTTTTTAAGTGAGTAAATCAATGGAAAAACGGCAATTACCTTTAGAACCAGAAAATATAGAGATGTATTATGTAGTAAGAAAAAGAGGCCACCAGAACCACATGCAAAAATTCAGTGTCTGATAGCTGGACAGCAGGATCTAAAACAATGATAAAAAAATATTTATCTCTTGATAATAAAACCCTTCTCACAGTAAACTAATTACAGTATATTCAATATATCTGAAGAGTGTTACATTTTTAATATGTTAATGTGAATAAAATAGGAAAGAAAGCAAGAATCAAACACTAGACCACAAAACTTCCAAGTATCATCTAGTTGCCAGGCAGGAAGTATGATATTTTAATGAAAAAAAAAATTCCCAACGTATAATACCTAGAATTTTCATTTCAGCAATTGTCCCTTCAGTATTGAGACCCTTTGTCTGTTCCAGAGGGGTAATTGACAGGTAGAATTTTACCTGAAATCCCCTCAAGTTTCCAGTACTCTTGGTCACTTCCTCCTCAAAATTCTCCCTGTTACTAATCAATGACACTTCATCACAGTCTCAGTGTAAGTTTGAACAAAAAGAACCATTTCCCAATGGTTGTAAAAATGAGGGAAGTTATACTTTATACAGTAGCAGAGGCTCAGAATTTTAGCGACATTTAAGATTGATTTCCCATCTTCTCCAAATCAGTTAACTGAAAATTAGAGAAGTTAAGTTGTGCTGATTAGGATCAAAAGTGAGTCCAGGTTTATGAGGGCATTAAACTTACACAATCTGGAAAGTCATCTTTCAAAAAAATAACATAACAATACAAAATTACATCCAGGACTTTGATAATGGGTCATGAAAGTGGGAAGTTAATATTCCAACCAGAACTAAACGAGATAATATCCAACTTAAAAAGGAAAAAGCCAAGTAAGGGTGGAACAACCCAGTCTCTGGAAGGGCAGGGAAGAAGAGAGGCATCAGGGAAACCTGGACCAGAGACAAGACCTTCACAGGCTTGTTTCTGCCCCTGTTCCTTTCTGTACATTAGCCTTATTCCCTCTCACTGTGGACTGGCAGTATTCAGAAGCAGGGAAACATGGCTACTGATAGCTAAGTTATATATCATAGAGCTTCACCTACTGCTAATATGCTCATTCTGGGCCGAGCCAAATCCTAGAGAAGGACCTTAATTGGTGCAGTTGGGTCCAAGTAAACTGTTGTCAGAGAAGAAGAGTCATATAAACATGGGGGCAATCCAGAAAGCACAGGTTTCCCTGGTGGCTCAGTGGTAAAGAATCCACCTGCCAATGCAGGAGACACGTTTTCCATCCCTAGGTTGGGAAGATCCCCTGGAGAAGGAAATAGCAACCCACTCCAGTATTCTTGCCTGGGAAAACCCATGGACAGAGGACTGTAGTCCATGGAGTGGCAAAAGAGTCAGACACGACTTAGTGACTAAATAACACCACCAAACCACTGGCCCATGGTCTGCACAGGGAAGGATCAGAGACAATGAGAACGTGGGAAGACAAAACTACCACTCCATAAATGATGTCCTCAGTCCCAGACAGCTAGAAGTGGTATATTCAGGATCATAATCTAAAGGTTCATTTTTAGTTCAATGATTTTTTTCCCTTCTAACAAGTTATAGCAAATAATTAAACTAAAGAACTTAATTTTCCTGACTCAGAATTTTTGTTTTATAATCAGAAAATTATCAGAATATCAACACAAGACCAAATACAAAAATAACCTTCATGTTTTCACTCAAAAGTCACATAAAGTTCTCCTGAATGATCATTTTATGCATCAATTCTCATTAGAGATTTATTGATAAGAAATACAGGATATCTGTGTTACCTATATATAATGTATTAACTCATCCTAGTCACTGCTTTTTTTTTTTAATTTTTACTGCTATTCTAATTTGATTTATTTACTTTTCTATTGCCTCTTTATCATAGCTATAGGATACATGAAAAAGTTTTGGTTGTGCCCTGAGATAAGTGAAATATTATGAAACATCACTGTAGAGTTCTTTGAAATATGAATAGCATCACTACAAGCTATCACTTATTAAAGCCACATTATTAGGACAAATAACATCTTACTAAACATTTCAGACCAAGAAGTTCCTGTATAAGGAAGTTGCTAGTGATTTGCATTTCCTAGTTAAGTCATTCTTTATCAATTTATATTTCTTTGCTTTAAACCAAGTGCTTCGATTGTTTGAAAAATTAAAATGAGGGGAATTTTGACAAAATACATCACAATAGAAAGAAAAACCCAGGTCTTTTTCTCACTTTGCTGAGATGAGAAAAGATAGACTTATGGATTTCAGTTTTCAGATCTCTCTTACCATTAAGGCTTTCTCTGGGTTAGGCTGAGCCTCATGGCCTGTTTCTTGGTATGACCAAGTCCACAGTTATTTCACTATGCTAGGTAGAGCAGAAAAAAACTCAAATTCACAAGTGGATTTTGTGAGTACGAAGGTAGAAAAACAAAATGAAGGGTTGTGGACACCACACCAAAATGAAGCCATATGAACAATCTTCTAAATGAGTAAGAGTTCTATTGCCTCTCTTTGACATTTTAACCTGTTTTTTGATGCCATGGGCCTCTGGGTTCCATTTTTATGAATGCAAACATTTTATTCAGAATTATAACACTACTGAAAAATTTTTGTAAAGCAAGAACTCTGTACAGTAAATATCATTATGCCAGTTTAATTTACTATTGTGGTTTAATTTATGATTGGATTTGCTATTCAGCACAGTTAAAACATTTTTATGTTTACTTTACTGAAATTATATTCATCAAGATCATTTTTCTGTAAACTGTACACTGTACATCTGATTTACTGGTCACTCATTTTGCCCATATCTAATGTGACTGATTATAGCTTCTACCCGGAGGATTTTTCTTTTACGGTTATTATAGTAGGAGTTCGACAGCCCCACATTTAATTTACATGAATTCAATCAGCTTGGCCAAAAATTAAAATACATCTAAGAGTTTCAGTGATTTTGAAAATCCACCCCAAGGGATTTCACACATTAAAACTTTTTATACACGATGGGGATAGAATTGAGCAGTGATTTTTCCAATCAGAAATTAAGGAATTGGGATGCAGGCAAGGTGGGTACTGATGAGAAACAAGTTATTAACATGATCTCAAAATATCTCCTTACCAACTATAATTTATAAGAAGTATAATTTACTATTCAGTGGACAAGCAAAACAATGTCTTAACCAAGTGATGGAAATTAACATCAGGAATAAAGGGCAACCAGACATCATGTGTCTACACATATGATAGCATAAGAAGCATATGACATCATTTATTGAGCAATCACATCAAAAAAGTACATACTCAGAATCACATTATGAGAAAATACTGGGTAAACCAAATTGAAGGACTATCTGTAAAATAACTGACCTGTAATCTTCAAAATATCAAGGTCAGGAATGGCAAAAAGAAAGGCTAAGGAACCATTCCAAATTAAATAAGATTAAAAAAAAAACATGAAAACTAAGTATAATACTCAACCCTGGACTAGATTCTGTACTGGAAGAAAAGCTGCTATGAATGATATAATTGAGATAACTGATGAAACTTTAAACAAACTATACATTTTATAAAATCAGTGCAGCAATAAGAAATTTTCCTGAAATTGAAAACTAGACTATGGTTATGTAAGAAAACAATCTATTCTTGGGAAATACACACTGAAGCATTCAGTGATAAAGAATCATAATGGATGCAATCTTCTCTCAAATGGTTCAGAAAATATCTGTGTGTGTGTGTATATGTGTGTGTGTGTATGAGGGTGTGTGTGTGTATAGGTGTGTATGTTTATGGGTATGTGTGTGGCAAAGACAATAAAAAAGACAATGTGGTAAAATATTCAAAAGCAGTAACTCTGTGTAAAGGTTATATAGTTGTTCTTTGTAATTTCATAAAATTTTTCCTTAAATTGGAAAGTATTTCAAAATAGAGTTTTTCTTTTTCTTTTTTTTAAAAAACAAAAACTATTTGAAGGTTTTAGAGAAACACTGACCAAAATTGGGAAAATTGTTTAAAATCTTAGGTAGAAAATAGAGAGAAGTGAACAATTTGAAATTTTCACAAAATCATGTATTGCAAACACTTGAATTACTTACTAATTAAGGTCTTTCTGTGGAATTGTATGCTGCATATAGTAGCCAGTTATACATACACATTATTGCACTGTACCAAGAATCTTTGTACTCTGTATTGGTGGGCAATTTAGGGAATTTCCAGGGTAACTTTCACCTTATGTGATTTTCAACTTATTTTAGAACTTGAAATCAGATTTTAAAATGTTACTTGACTGTATTTCTTGTATTTCTAGAAAGCACAGTTTTTCTAGGTCAATTTTTATGGATCTAATTTTTGATTTTGATGTGGACCATTTTAAAGTCCTTTTTGAATTTATTACAATACTGTTTCTGCTTTATGTTTTGTTTGTTTGTTTTGTTTTGTTTTCAGATATGGGCATGTGAGATCTGGGCATGAGATATGGGCATGAGCTCCCCAACCAGGGATTGAACTTGTACTCCCTGCATTGGAAAGTGAAGTCTTAACCACTGAACCACCAGGGAATTCCTGCATCTCCTCTTTTAAGGATGTAGTTTGCACCATATTGGGATTTGTATTGATTTTTATTTCTGGCTCCAGTGTGATGAATGGTCTCCTTTTTCTCTCCAGATCTGTGTTTCACCCTTTGCTACCCTCCTCTGGATCTAGGAACTCTGTCCAGAGCTGCTGTGCCCTCTAGTTGCCAGATGGATGTGAAAAGGAGGAGACACTAGCAGGAGACGAGAAGGTGAGAGCTCAGTAACACTGGATATTTATTTCTGGGCTTACCCCAACCTGACCAGTGAAGGCTGCTTTCCTCCACTGAGGTTTGTTCTTCAGTGAACAAACTGCTATCATATTGACTTGAACTGATAAGTGAAAGTCGCTCAGTCGTGTGACTCTTAGTGACACCATGGACTATACAGTCCATGGAATTCTCCAGGCCAGAATACTGGAGTGGGTAGCCTTTCCCTTCTCCAGGGGATCTTCCCAACCCAGGGATCAAACCCAGGTCTCCTGCATCTAAGGCGGATTCTTTACCAGCTGAGCCAAAAGGGAAGCCCAAGAATACTGGAGTGGGTAGCCTATCCCTTCTCCAGGGGATCTTCCTGAGCCAGGAATTGAACCAGGGTCTCCTGCATTGCAGGCAGATTCTTCACCAACTGAGCTATCAGGGAAGCCCTGAACTGACAAGGTGGTTGATTAATAATGGACAACAGAGAAAATCTGTGAGAGTCACTGTGTTAATATTGTATACACAAATGAATAAATGTTTATCCAAGTCATCACTGTCTTTATCAGTTAGGGTCCCAATAAGAAACAGATGGCACAGTCAAATGGGATAGTTGAAACAAGTTTGCTAGATTATTGACAAGGGTGAAGTTTGGGAAGGAAATCCAACCACAGGATGCTGAAGCACTTGGATGTGGCTAGGACCAGTGTGGAGCCTTTACCATCCTTGAAAAGCTTGAAAGGATGGGAGCTGAAAAGAAAAACCAGATATACCCACATAGCTCACAGTCTATATTAGCATGACTTGGCTATTTCTGGCAACTTAAGCTCAGGAAGATGAAGTTTCAGATAACTTTATTAACTCAACTGAAAACCCTCATCTCATGGTGTCCACCAATCTCAAACTATTATATTATGAGTTTTGCCCCACGCTAATCGAGTCTTCACACTGAAAATCCCACCTTACATCAGACCTTTAAAACCTCAAATATATTGGATTGGCCAAAAAGTTCAGTTGGGTTTTACCATATGATGGTATGAAGAATCCAAATGAACTTTTGGGCCAACCCAATATCTAACTTTGTTCTCTCTCTTGCAAGTTGCTGCTAAGACTCTTACTGTGATAAGCGAAACATTCAGCTTTGCTTTATCAACAGATTATTTTGGTAATACTTGGGGGAGTCAGTATTTGACAGAGCCACTATTAGAAACTAGAACAAATGTTGTCACTATAAGAGACTGGCCAAAAAAAAAAAAGAGAGAGAGAGACTGGCCACCCAACAGCAGCTGTGACCTTAGTGGAGAACTGCAAACCAGAGGATAAGATGGAATTTTGTGCCTGGATCTCTGACACCACCTATAGAATTGTCTCATTGACCTTTTGCAGTGATAGAAAACAGGAGATAGAAAACAAGAGATACTTAAACCACTCCAGCTAAATATTGAGAATTTAGCCCTGTCCTGGTTTTGAAAACTGCTCTTCTTTCTGCTTCTGTCTGGGTCTCATCTCCATCATGATAATCTACCTAGTTTCAAACTTGCTTTTTTCTTGGCAGTCCTACCTGGCAAGAAATGGAGACTTGACCATAAACTCTAACCAAGTACAAAGCTGGATACCGGATGACTCTTGTCTATTGCTGTTGGCCTGTGAGAATTTCCAACCCTGCCTCAGGTCTCTCTCCTCTGGTGTTGCTGATCAGTCACAGTTGTCTGACTCTTTGTGACCCTACAGACTACAGCATGCCAGGCTTCCCTGTTCCTCAGTGTCTCCCGGAGTGTGCTCAAACTCATGTCCATTGAGCCAGTGATGCCATGCAACCATCTCATCCTCTGTCACCTTCTTCTCCTCCTGCCCTCAATCTTTCCCAGCATCAGTGTCTTTTCTAATGAGTCAGTTCTTTGCATTTGGTGGACAAAGTATTGGAGCTTCAGCATCAGTTCTTCCAATGAATGTTTTGGATTTCCTTTAGGACTGACTGGTCCAAAGGTGTGTGTGTTTTGAACGCCAGGGACACTTTCTAACCACAGCACCTCCTCTGCTGCTAAACTCTTCGGTGTGTTGAATATCTTGAATATCTAATAGAAACTAAAAGAAAGGTCGTATGCTCACTCCTCCTATATTATACTCAAAAGCTTGAAAGAAAAAAATATCTTTAAAAGAAACAAAGCAAAGACTATAAGTGGATGTCTAAATATATTTCCCAAACCTGTAGAAACTCTCTGATCTTTCTCCTCTCTACGAAGATTACCATCATCTTTAATACACATTGCCCCCAAAACATCCACAAGTGCTGTGCTGAATTATTTAGTATGATTTAGCATGCTATTTGTTCTGTGCTAGACCTGTTTGGAATGAAATGGAGAAAAGGACATGAGACAGATACAGAGGAGCACAATTATAGGCAAATCACACTCGGTTTCATTCATCATTTTTTTTGCTTTCATGCCAGGAACTATTTCAGTTCATTTATAATATGCACATTATATTTTTTCAAGGAGATACAAAAATTCATATAATACATATCTCAATACTTACAGAGATAAAAGTGACTCAACAGAAAAGACTATGTCACATGCAATTTCCCTGGCACTCTAAAGAAAGAGGGATAGGTTTTGCCTAAAGGACATGTTGTGAATACCCAGTGTATAAATATGAAATATGAAATCTTTCTTTAGATTTGGACTCTACTCTGAGAGAGCCAAGTACGGGCATATCTTGGAGATATTGTGGGGTCAGTTCCAGACCACACAATGAAATGAATATTGCAATAAAGTAAGTCACATGAATTTTTGGTTTTACCAGTGCATGCAAAAGTTAGGTTTAACCGTACTCTATTAATGTGCAGCTGCATTATGCTAAAAGAACAATGTACATATCTTAATTAAAGAACACTTTATTGCTAAAATATGCTATCCATCATCTGGGTCTTCTGCGAGTCATAACAGTAAAATCAAAGATCATTGATCACAGATCATTATAACAAATATAATAATACAATAATAATGTTTGAAATATTTTGAGATTACTGAAATGTGACACAGAGACACAAAGTAAGCAAATATTGTTGGAAAAATGACCTAGAGGGACTTGCTCAATGCATGCTGGCCACAAACCTTCAATTTGTAAAAAATACAATATTTGCAAAACTGGGTAAAAGGAAGCAGCAGTAAAACGAGGTCTGTAACGGAAAAACTGGAATCATTTCAAGGACTCACGGGTTTCTCAAGTAATGCATTGCTGGGGAACAGCCTTCCCGCTGAGAATAGGTTTTTCATTTTCATTGAATAAATTACACACTCTACAGTCTAATATAGTGACTAAAAGCTTTGGCTTTCATGTTAGAAAACCTAGGTTTAAATTCCAGCTCCTATTTTCACTAGCTCTGTGAGCTCCTACAAATTAATTGATTTCATTACACCTTGGATACCTCAACTAAAAATGGGAATAAAGTCAGCACTTATTCATGCAATTATTACAAAAATTAAGTGAAACAATACATTAAAGCCCCAATGCACTACCTGCATATAGTGAGCACTTGGCACTACTGTGTCATTCCAAGTTGCTGCTTTAATACTGAATTTGCACCGCAGAATGGCCAGTTTTCACCTTTAACCCTAGTATCTCCATTTAGATGACATCCAATAACTCTTATGAACTTCTTCCTATTCCACTAGTTGTTGTTGTTCACTCACTAAGTCGTGTGTGACTCTTTGTGACCCCATGGACTGCAGCACACCAGGAACCTCTGTCCTCCACTATCTTCCAGAGCTTGCTCAAACTCATGCCCATTGCATCAGTGATGCCATCCAACCATCTCGTCCTCTGCCACCCCCTTCTCCTTTTGCCTTCAATTTTCCCCAGCACAACCCAGTAGGGATTTTCACGTGGAAGTTGCACCAGCACATCACAGATGCTGTGTCTGAAATGAAGCTTATTATCTTCCACCTAAAAAGAATCCTTCCTCCTAACTTACTAATTGTGTGAATGGAAAAATTCCCTGCTCTCAAAGGCAGCTAGAGTCATAATTTGAGGTCTGAAGGCTAGTGAAATTAGACAACAGAAGCAATGAACAGAGCATTTTGAACAATAAGCCTATCTATAGCTATTTCAGAGTAGCACAATAATTAAATATATATATAAATATATATATATATAATTTGATCATCACTGTGAGTCATCATACACAGTCGTCTCTCAGTATCCATAGGGGACTGGTTTCAGTACTCCTGCAGATACCAAAATTCATGGATACTCAAGTCCTTTATATAAAATGATATAGCATTAAATTTGCATATAAACTATATTCATCCTCCCATATACTTTAAAGCATCTCTAGATTACTTATAATACCAAATACTATGTAAATGTCACATAAATAGCTGCCAGCATGCAAAAAATTCAAGTTTTGTTTTTTGGAACTTTCTGGAATTTTTATATATATATGTGTATATATATATATATGTATATGTATATATTTTGATCCACTGTCCATTTAATCTGTGGATGAAGAACTCAGAGATACAGAGTGCTGACTGAACCTGTCATGAATGTAATCCTTAAAAAGGAAAGGAAAAAAATCAATTAAAAGTTTTTTTTAAAAGGTCAATCCTATTTAGAAAAACAAATTGATCAACATTTAAATTTAAAGCCCTGAGTAACTTTCTTGCAGGTCTCTTAGAGTTATAAAAAAACAACCAAAACTCTTTAAATTTATATGTTACTTTAAAGTTTACTATGATCTTTCCCTTATATTAGCTCTTTCAGGTTAAGAAAGTATGCTATATATTCTTACTTTACGTATGATAACTCAGAGACAGTACTTGAGATTGGACTATTAGGAAAACCCAGTGTCATTGAGAAGGTACAGAAACCCAAGTGGAGTGAGGGACCAGGACTGCAACTCTCTGAAGGAAGAGAATTCCAGGGAGAGGGGGCAGCATGTCTGAGGGCCCTGAGATGAAACACACCTGATGTGGTAAGGAAGCGACGAGGAGGACCATAGGGCTAGAAGAGAGGCTGTCAGGAGCCCCACAATGTAGGGCTTTGTAGGCAACATGAATAGCTCTGGAATCTTTTTTATTTTCTTTTAAAATTTACTTTTTAGTTGGACTACAATTGCTTCCTGTTGTGTATTAGTTTCTGCTGTACAGCGAAGTGAATCAGCGATATGTATACATATACCCCTTTCCCCGTGAGCCTCCCTCCCCACCCCCATCATACCCCCTCGGTCATGAGAGAGCACAGAGCCAAGCTCCCTGCGCTATCCAGCAGGTTCCTGCTAGCTATCTATTCACACACGGTAGTGTAACATGGGCTTCCCTGGTAGCTCAGCTCGTAAAGAATCCGCCTGCAATGCAGGAGACCCCAGTTCAATTGCTGGGTTGGGAAGATCCCCTGGAGAAGGGATAGGCTACCCACTTCAGTTTTCTTGGGCTTCCCTGGTGGGTCAGATGGTAAAGAAACTGTCTGCAGTGCAGAACACCTGGGTTCGATCCCTGGGTTAGGAAGATCCCCTGGGTTGGGAAGATCCCCTGGACGAGGGCATGGCTACCCATTCCAATATTCTTGCCTGGAGAATCCCATGGACAGAGATGCCTGGTGGGCTGCAGTCCATGGGGTTGCAAAGAGTCAGACACAACGGAGAATTAAGCAAAGCACAACACAGTTCAATGTATATATGCCAATCCTACTCTCCCAAATCACTCCACCTCCCCCTCCCCCTGTGTCCACGGGAATCTTTACCTTGTACCTTTTCAAAGATCTGTCAACTAGCAAGTTGCAAATCTGGGGTATGCCTTTGCCTATATCACTTCAAAATCTGAGATGGTGAAACATAACAAAGGTTTCTTAGGTAGGCAGCTAAGACACTGGATGGCACCTTGAAGGACAACACAAAAGCCCATCATTTTATCTCCACGACACCAGCATCCCGCCTATCTACAACTGTCTGGTTGTAATTCTCCTAAGAAAGCAGTCCACATGCTCAGGGCTTCCTCTATTCTTCCCATTTGCTCTAAACTTGCTCATGAGGACATGAAGGCCAGCAGAGGGTTCACAGAAGATCTGGTACTTTCTGCTTTAGCTACTTGTCCAAATTTAGTTCTAATCCTAACTGTCACACTCTCTAGTTGTGACATAAGACAAGTCATTTCCTCTCTCTGCAAAACAAAGATACTGATGCTATAGATATTTTCAAAGGGTGCTTTATCCTAGAAAAATGAGGTAATAACTATATAGCTGTTTTGGTCTCTTCTCCAGAGAGACGATATGTCAGCAAGTATTCATTAAGCAATTTTATGTTCCCTGCCTGTGCTGGACACCGTGGAGCATGAAAAGAAGTAAAATGCCCAAGCCCGGACCACAGAGAACTCAAAATTCTCTTCAGGAAAAGAATATGTCTCCATAAGCAATGACTAAAACTTCAGAATCTTAAAATGAAGAGAGAGGCCACGGTGACTTTGTCAGGTCCTGTCTGCCCTACTGCCTAATGGAGTTATCATAGGAAATAGCTGACACTGGGCTCTGTGCTTCTGTGGTCTTCTTGTCCCCCTTGGGTATGTATGCGCTCAATTGTGTCTGACTCTTTGCGACCCCATGGACTGTAGCCCACCAGTTTCCTGTGTCCACGAATTTTACAGGCAAGAATACTGAAGTGGGTTGCCATTCTCTTCTCCTGGGGATCTACCCCACTCAGGGATTGAACTCGCATCTCTTGTGTCTCCTGCATTGGCAGCTGGATTCTTTACCACTAGCGCTACCTGGGAAATCCCATGTCCCCCTTAAAAGGGTATAAGCTCTTTGTTTAAAAAAGGATCATATGGAGCTTTACAAATAGAAAAAGGACGTCAAGGTCATTTAGTCTCTTCAAGGACATCAGGAATATAGAGCATTTATGTTCTGTTCATCAAGACAGATCAAGTGGTTGTTTTCTAGAGATTTCTGAGAAGAGCTCTGTATCCATCCTCACCCTCAAACTTTCCCACTGGCCCAACCAACGTGTATATAATTTCCACTTTGGGGTCACATCTTTGGAATAAACATATTTTGTTACTTGAAAGTCCTTGTTAGAATTCAAACAATTGGGCTTCCCTGGTGGCTCAGCAGTAAAGGCTCCACCTGCCAGCGCAGGAGACATGGGTTCCACCCTGATCTGGGAAGAGCCCACATGCCACGCAGCAACTAAGCCCGTGTGCCTCAACTACTGAGCCTCTGCTCGAGAGCCTGGGAGCCGCCACTGCTGAGCCCAGATGCCACATCTTCGGAAGCCAGTGCACCCCAGAGCCCAAGCTCTGCGAGAAAGAGAAGCCACTGCAGTGAGAAGCCCCAGACTGCAACTAGAAATTAGCCTCTGCTCTCTTCACCCAGAGAAAAGCCCGTACAGCAACAAAGACCTGGCAAGCACAACCAAAAATCAATAAATAATTAAAATAAAAGACAAGGTAACCCACATGAACTGACTAATTAATACATCATTTTCATGCCAAGGAGAAAGGCCTTGAAAGTGAAGTTGCTCAGTCATGTCCAACTCTTTGTGATCCCATGGACTGTAGCCTACCAGGTTCCTCCATCCATGGGATTTTCCAGGCAAGAATACTGGAGTGGGTCACCATTTCCTTCTCCAGGAGAGCTTTCCAACCCAGGGATTGAACCCGGGTCTCCCGCATTGTAGGCAGACACTTTACCGTCTGAACCACCAGGGAAGTTCTTAGGAGAAAGGCCTTAGGAGACCATAAATACAAAAATTTTGAGAACAAGAGATAATGTCTGAGAGAACTGGGGCAAGAGAATCCAGAATCAGATGCTAGAACCTTCATGGGGCAAGAGACAAACATCTAGAAGGTAGAGTGCTCAGAGGGGAAAACAAAATGTGACGGGAAGATAAAGCATGTGCGACCAACTCTGGCAGTTTCCTGCGGTTGTCTAGGGCGGCTCTGGCATTCTAGAACGAGACTGAGCAGCTGAAGAAACCGTGTGGACACCGCATCAATGCCTCCACGTTACGTGCACAGAAAACACTACCTGGACTATTTAAGTCACTTGCTTACGTCCATTCAATGATACCCCAATCACTTTGATAAATTTTTTCAAAAAGTAGTGCTCTTAAGATTAGCCGCTTTGGTTAGGGTTTTTGCAGATCCTATTTTCAAGACTTAAAAGCCCTGAGTTAAAGTCCTGGAATTAAAGGTGCTTTTATTTTGGCTATGCTGAATGTTTATTTAAGAAAAGGCTATCAGACAGGGTTCAGATTGGGATTAGTATGCAAAGAAGCTTAAACCCCTGGCAGAGTACAGCTCAAAAGTAGAAAAGCTCTCCTGGATCAGAGGTGGGTGCAATATGCAGACGCATTTCCTCTTTTCTTCCCACACTCTCATCTTAAAAATAATACCAGACAGTACTAGACATCAAAGACAGCCAGCTGAGACAGGAGGAAGTGACTGTTCAAACAGGAGGGATTCAGCAAGGTAAGTCCCTAAAAAATAAGGCCTGGTGATAAATGAAACAAAGCCACCACCCAGTTTATCAATGTCTCCAAAACATATGAACCCAGCCCACAAGCACCATGAAAGTTCTTCCTGTTAATGTTGGTACTTGATTCAGTTCTGTCGATGAACAGTTCTTGATACAAACAGGTTAAAAACAAAATAAAAATATCCCACTTCTTTTTTTAAGCTCAAAGATAGGCATCATGTACGATGAAAAAAAGAATAGTCACATAGCTCTGTTGTTTTCATTCTTGGCTCCCAGATAAAAGAAAGTGTATCATAAGGAGAAGTGCAAAGGGAGAAATATGAATTTTGTTATACATGCTTATCCAGTGTCTGCATTTCTCAGCAAAAGTATAGCACCTTGGCTAAAGGAAGTTTTAAGAAATGATTAGGACTGAGACCCATAACACAGATCTACTGTTTACTGGCTGTGTGACCATGGGCAAGCTATTAATCTAGCTTCTCTTGAAACAGTAATACTAAAAACCAATTTATAGGATTGTCATGAGGATTAAAATTGAAAAACAAATCACATGTAAAGTCCCTAGGAAAATATCTTGCATACAGTAAGTATTCAACAACATATATTCCCTTTCCTTAAGATTTGCCCATATACCCTAGCCCTCTAAGTATCCTGTCATTTAAAATTTGAGCTGTTTGCACTTTGAAAATTTCTTGGTCCTTTTGAAAAAAAAAAACACTGAGACTAACACCTGGGATTTTAAGATATAAAAAATTGGAAGGCATTCAGTTTGAGCGATTTGAGTGGTGAGATAATGATGCTAAATTCCCATATAGGAACAGATGTTCATAGTAACATTAAAGATAATCAACAGACTGGAAAAAAATATTTGTAATGCAAGGACTAATAATCATATTTTTATTTAGAGCTCCTATTAATAAGAAAAACACAAATGTCAATGGAAAACGTTCAAAAGATTTGAATAGACAACTTATCAAAGCCCTAGAAATAGTCATTAAGCCCATAATGTTCAACTCAATTAATGACAAAAGAAACATAAAGTAAAACAATGAGTTATTATTTTGCTTATCAGGTTAGCAAAATTAAATAGATTAATGATATAAAGATTGGAAAACTTAAAAGCCAAAAGGAAGGCAATATTTTTGGAGAAAAATATGGTATTACAGTATTATCTATTAAAATTTAGGTGCTTATGCTCCTTGACCCTGAAATAAACTACATAAACAATGATAAATGCAAAGGGTATTTGCAGCAATATTATTTGAAATATTAAAATCACAGGAGACAATATCAATCTGTCTTAGGATGCTTTTGATTGCAAGTAACATAAAAACATTTCAAAGTAGCTAAAAAATAAGAAAGTTTTATTATCTTATGTGCCAAAATTTTAATAAGAAGTAGATCTTGAGTATTGGTTAATTTATTTGGTCAGCAATATAAAGGACAATGGTTGCTCCCATCTTCTTCCTCTGGCATGTAAACTTTGTTGTCAAAATAACACAACTTGATATCATATGGTACCATGAACCAAAGTTTTTAACAGTGTTTAGCAAAATATGAAGAGCTACCTGTTCATAACATATAAAAACACCTTTCCAAGAAACCTTCTGTTAGATCTCTCATTTTCCCTTGACCAGAATCAATTACATATCCATTCCTAAGCAGATGCCTAGTGAGAAGAAAGGGATTCCTTATTTGGTTTAAGAAAAAAAATATGACTTCCTAACATGTTCCTAGCATGTTGTTTTTTTCCTAGGAAAAAATATGGCTTCCTAAACTTCATCTGGGATCTACCTTAAAGGTATAGGAAGAAGACTTGACAGAAATATTCTATATGTTGATTGAAAAATTGGATATATAGTTAGTTACCCTGTTGAGTAAGATTGAGAGATTAATGAGTCAGAATAGGAGAAGTTATGTTAAGATAACAAATAGGCCCTCTATCCCAGAAGCTGAATGCAATAGCAACTCAAGTTTCCTTTTATTAATGTCATGGTCTTATGCAAGTTGCCTGGCTGTCTTGGCAGCTCATCTTTCAAGCAGGGACACAGGGATCCAGATTTTTTCTAACTTGTGGTTCTACTTAATCTCATACATGTCATTTCTAAAATCACTGCAGAAAAGAAAGACAGCATGATGACTGCATGGGAATATTATAGCCAACCCTAGAAATGGGTTACATTACTGCCACTAAACTACACAAGAGTCTGGGGAATGTGGTTTGTGCATCTAGAAAAGGAAAACAAAATCACAGTTTGGTTCTATATAGCTTTGTCTCCATCAGAGGATACTTTTTAAAATGATTTTTATTTTTTACTTTATACATTTGTCCTATTATTTTATTATTCAGTTCAGTTCAGTCGTTCAGACGTGTCCAGCTCTTTGAGACCCCATGAACTGCAGCACGCCAGACCTCCCTGTCCATCACCAACTCTCAGAGTTTACCCAAACTCACGTCCATTAAGTCACTAATGCCATCCAACCATTTCATCCTCTGTCGTCCCCTTCTCCTCCTGCCTTCAATCTCTCCCAATATCAGGGTCTTTTCCAGTGAGTCAGCTCTTCCCATCAGGTGGCCAAAATATTGGAGTTTCAGCTTCAACATCAGTCCTTCCAATGAACACCCAGGACTGATCTCCATTAGGATGGACTGGTTGGATCTCCTTGCAGTCCAAGGGACTCTCAAGAGTCCTCTCCAATACCACAGTTCAAAAGCATCAATTCTTTGGTGCTCAGCTCTCTTTATAGTCCAACTCTCACATCCACACATGACTACTGGAAAAACCATAGCTTTGACTAGACAGACCTTTGTCTGGCAAAGTAATATCTCTGCTTTTTAATATGCTGTCTAGGTGGGTCATAACTTTCCTTCCAAGGAGTAAGCGTCTTTTAATTTCATGGCTGCAATCACCATCTGCAGTGATTTTGGAGCCCCAAAAAATAAAGTCTGACACTGTTTCCACTGTCTCCCCATCTATTTCCCATGAAGTGATGGGACCAGATGCCATGATCTTAGTTTTCTGAATGTTGAGCTTTAAGCCAACTTTTTCACTCTCTTCTTTCACTTTCCTCAAGAGGCTCTTTAGTTCTTCTTCACTTTCTGCCATAAGGGTGGTGTCATCTGTATATCTGAGGTTATTGATATTTTATTATTGCTTTTCTTCAAACAGTTTTTTTTATTTTGTAAATTAAGAGTTTTGTATATAAAGGGAGAAAAACAGTATCTGCCATTCCTGATAAGTGAGCTGGTTCTGATAATACTTAATCGCATTTTCTTTGCATGAAAATCCTATCTTTTTCCCCCCATTATGGGGACCTCAATATAGAATAAAACTATAGTGGAGAGTCTGTAAGTTCTGGATTCACATCGCAGCATCCTAACAGGCCAAGGATAAGACTCTGGAGAGGCAAAGAAACTGAGCACACTCTGATCAGAAGCCTTAGAAACACAGGGACGTATGGGAATTGATTTTACCTGTTTTTTTAAAATATTTGTATAGTCGTTTATTTTTCTTTTTTATTTTATTCTTTTAATTGTGGCAAAATGCACACATAAAATTTATCATTGTAACCACTTCAAAGGGTACAGTTCAGTGGCATTAAGAGCATTTGCAATGTTGTGTAGCCATTACCACTATCTGGTTACAGAATTTTTCTGGTTACAGAATTTTTCATCACCTTGAATGAAAACCCCATACTCATTAAGCAATTACTCCCCATTTCCTTCCCCCAACCTTTCATAACCACTAATCTGTTTTCTGTCCCCATGGATTTGCCTAATCTGGATATTTTGCATAAATGCAGCCATACAATGGGTGGCCTTTTACGTCTGGCTTCTTAGATGATTTAACAAGAGTCAGTTATGTGATCCTGTGCTCATTTCTCTGAAACCAGTCCTATTCAGAAAAGGGACTTATTTCAGTCTGTAGCCTTTCAACACCACTTATTTTTCTCTACATGAAGAAGAATAAGGCAAAGCGTAGTTGAAAGAGGTAAACAGAGGTATAGGAAATCATAATAACATATGATAAATGCAATGGTAGATATTTGTATGGAGTATTTGGAAGGAATGAAATTATTCCAAACTGAGCAGCCTATGGGGAATTCAATAGAGGTGTTACCAGGTTTTTGTATTACTGGATTAAGAAATGTTAATAAAGGAAAGTGGTCTTAGGAAAAAGAAAGGAAGGCTACTCAAAGTAGAGAAAATATATTGAAAAAGACACCTTGAGCAAATTGACAGCTCAAAAGTCTGCTAAATGGATTTTTATCTCAGAGGCAAGGCCATGGAACATGTGGGGTTTGAAGTAAAGATGGTAAAATTGGAATAATATGCTGCAGCAAACCTGCATCTCATCCCAACTGGTGCTGAGGGCAATCTTAAGTCAGATCTCAAGTCATAATTTTAGTCACACTTAATTAATTTGAACACAATTTAATACTTGAGAATGTTAGCTTATAACCTTTATTCACATTTTATTTCTGGTCGTCATGAGCAGATATTTCCTTTAAGACAGAGACACACAAAACACATTGCATTGACTATTAAAGGAATGTCCTCATCCCTTACAGGCAATGGAAAACCATGCAATTGTGACCCATGTTTGGTTAGGGACTTATGTGGTTTCTTGCCTGTAGCATACCCTTTTCCTTCAGTAAATGCAATCTGTTTGTACTTCCTTTGTTTCCTACAGTTCTGCTTGTTCTGTTGATCAAGGCTTTCCCCACTCTCAAGTCAAAAAATATGAACCATGGGCCCAGCTGGCTCTGTCACCCAGGGCCTAGAGCTCAGGGAGGACTATAAAACACCCTCTTCGCCAAATTCAACTGCAGGGACAGTGTGTTTAACTAGCTGACATCATATGTAACCCCCTTGACTGCTCAGTTCCTATTTATTCCAAGCCTATGGAGAACACTGAGGGTTTCAGTCACTGCTGGAGAAATTCTTTCATTGAAGCATCAGCCTTCTAACTTCTTTACTGTCACTATCAACCCTTGCAAAAATTAAACATCACTTCTGCCTCAACCTCTCTCCATGACTCTAACCCCCAACCAAGAATTTCTCTGTTCTTTAGCCAGATTTACATCTCCCGATTGTAAAAAAATTTAAAAAAAGGAAAAATCATCATTATATGCACACTGTGCACTGGGGTACTTCTCTGTTTTACCCACTGGTGATCCTGGAAGACCCAACCCTTTAGAATTAGTGGTTATCCCCACTGCATATGGTACCCAATTTCTTTATATCCTGATGGGTTTTAAGATGTGAGAAATAAAGGCAGAGAGACAGAGTTGTTGTTTTTTTTTCCTGAGTAACAAAGAAATGCAGAAAAGCCAAATTTTTGGAGAAGTAGAAAAACAAGTGGGAAGCAATGTGAAATCTTACCACACATAATAGATTCAGGTAGCTCCAGGATAATATTTTCTTTAAAAAATATTCATTACACTTGCCAGAAGACTTGAAAACCATTGCTTCTTGCCAAAGCAAAGAAAGAATGTTGGATTGCAGACCAACCCATTTCCCTATGCACAGAGTTCTAGAAAACCAAAGTAAATATTTTAAAAACGCTCATCATGTTTTAGGCATTAAGAAAAAGTAACGTGTATGGGACACTGTTCTTTCCCATAACATCAAGTGGGGAAATGTAAAATGAGACAATTGAATTTTATATTATTATTATTAGAGGAAGATGAGGGAAAAGATGTTGGACCAGTGGTATTCACACTACTTATAACTAAATTAAAGTACCATATGTTAGGTACTATGGCAGATAAGAGAACAGGTTTTGGAGTTGGTGCATCTAGACTTAAATCTCGAACCTGCTACCCACATTCTCCCTTGACTTCAGACAAGTTTCTAAGCTTCATTTTTCTTTGTTTAAATAAATGGGGATAATAATAGTATTTATCTTATTGTATATGGATTTCTCTTGTTATATTCAGTGTAGTGGTAATATCTGGTACCTTGAAGTGTTTTGTGATGATTAAATGAGATTTTATATATATATAAAACACATCAATGGTCAACGAATGTTTATTATTATGATTACAATATGTCTTGACCTATGAGGTCAAAAATGTAAATAAATCCAAGCCACTATTTCTTTTCTTATTTCTGACTCAAAATTAGATAACAGATCCTTAAGTTGCCACCATTATATCTGGAGAAGCCAGATTTGCCACCAAAATATCTGGAGAAAACCACACCAAAGCAAGGAAAGCAGCTCTGAGATGGCCTCCAATGATCCCCACCTCTTGGTGGTCGTAATTCATGCCCTTGTGTAATCCTCTCCATTGACTGTGGGCGGGACTTAGCTACTGCTTCTAACAAATAGGGTATAGCACAAGAGATGGTATGTCACTTCCAAAATTGGTTATAAACAGATTCCTATCGTGTCAGATCTGATCTCTCCCTAGTCTCTTCTCTCCTTTCTCTCCTTCTCTGTCTCTCTCTCTGTCTCTCTCTCTCTCTCTCTGTCTGTCTCTCAGAGTCCTCTATTCTTTTCTGACTTCCTAGCTCTGATGGAAACAGTTATCCTGATGTGAGCGTCCCTGTAGAGAGGCTCATGTGGTAAGGAACTGAAGTTGGCTTCTCGACAATAACCAGCAAGGAATTAGGACCTTCAATCCAATAGTTTGCAGGGAACTGAATTCTGCCAACAGCCATGTGAGTGAACTTGGAAATGCACCCTCCTCCAGTTATGCCTTGACGTGACTAGAGCCCCTGACACAATGCTTATAGCCTGTGAGAAACCCCAAACTGAAGTCTAAGTTATGTCTATATTTCTGACCTCCAGAAACTATGAGACAATAAATGAAACTGATGCAAGCTGCTATGTATCAGACTCATCTGTTATATGGCAATAGAGCTAATGCAGCATTTGATCTTACCAAAAAAGTAATGAGACAGCTCAGTGGGCAATGGGTTCCCTTTTGGGATGATGAGAATGGAATAGGATGGTGGTAATAGTATACAACATTGTGAATGCACTAAATGTCACTTAAAAATTTAAACTTCAAGGTGGTTGATTTCATGTTCTGTGAATTCTAAAAACTAACAAAAATATAATTTTTTAAAAAGGGAGCAGCTCAAGACCTAAACAAAGAAACTAGGAGAAAAACAAGAAAATAATTTAACTTACTTGTGGAATTGGAAAAAAAAAACCCACCAACAAAGGCGCTATTTTCTTAATAAATAATTCTAGAATGATTTAGCCTCTTAAATTATGTAAATGTTATAATTTGATTCAAAAGAAAACTTCAAATAGTCAAAAAAAGTAATGAAAATATTTTAATTTTTAAAGCCCAGTAAACTTTTTGTGCAGCGCAGGGTAATTATTTCTGAACTTGGTTTTCCTCTCATGTACCAAAAACTATCAGGGTACAGTCTATAATCAAGAATCCAATTTGAAACAGAAATTAGAACTTCTTTTTGCAATGAGATAAGATGTTGTATCCACTGAATGTAGGAACAACTGTTTAAATCACTTTCCAATTAAGAAAATATGTTTGTCATAATGTGTCTTTAGATCATACTGTCTCTAAGACTTCATACCTGCTTTTGGGAAACATATATGCATCTTTTACCTGGAACAGTATGCCTGCCAACCCTCCACCACCCTGCCATTCCTCATGTTGCTGTATTAGACCCATGGTTCTTAACTCTATGGCGCAGAATCACCTGGAGAGCTTAAAAAAATCAGGATCCCACCCTCTGAAATTCTTATTTGTTTGTGCTAAAGTGTGGCTTGGGCACTGGATAAAAATAGACCATTGTTTTTAAACACAACAGAGAAATAGAACAGAACAAATCTGTCTTCCAGGCTGAAAGATATTGATATTTGAGAAAGACACCACTAAAGATAACACTGTTCCAATATATTCTGAAAATATGAGTAGGATTGATGAAAAATAGTAGGGCCAAATCAACATCTGTGAACAACAAGGGATGTGGGAGGATGAAGTCAAACTGTGGGGGTTGGTGAAAGGGACGCAGAGCTGAGAATAGAATAATAAGACTAGGCAGAATGGTGTGTCCAAGAAGGAACTTTCCAGTGAAAATGATAATTTAAGGTGCTTTCTCCTTAGAGTGTTCACACTCTCTATGGACAGGAATGCTTAGTCCATATCAAGTCTCATTTACCCCTCCATACCAAATCCTCCATAATAGCCCATGGTGACTGCTTCAAAGGTTGTTCATCTCACATGAAAAGCCAGAGCACTAGTAATGAGGGTGTTACGGGCTGAATTGTGTTCCCCTCAGATTCATATGTTCTAATACCCAGTATATCAAAATGTACCTTTATTTGGAGATAGGTTATCAAGCAATATAACAAAGAAAAGTTGTAGCCCTCCTCATAAAGTTCAATTTTTAATATCAAAATATGTCACTGCAGTATAATGGGAAATATTTGGTCCTTTGTCTCCAGTTCCTGACCCAGAGCTCCCAAGACCCTTGGAATTTCCTAAGAGATAAGAGTGTCTTTTGGTATCCAAACAAGCCTCTTTCAACCACAGCTGAGTTTATGCTAATAAGGTGACTCTGGAGGGCCCCTAGACAGCTTCACAATGGGGACTGCTCCCTCAAAAGACCAAGGCATACTTATAGGAATCGAACTTTTGACCCCACCCCCTGTCCTCCAGGAAAAGATAAGAGGCTAGATAGAGATTGCGTTCAATCACCCATGGCCAATTATGTAATCAACCGTGCCTTATATAATGAAACTCCATGAAAACCCCTCAACAGTGGGATTCAGAGAGCTTAAAGGTTGGTGAACAAACACATCAAGGTGCTAGGGGTAGCATGTTCAGGAAGGGATGGAAGCTCCACGCCCCTTCCCCCAACCCCTGCCCTCTGCATCTTCTCCACTGGGTTCTTTCTGAGTTGTATCCTTTACAGTAACCCGGTAATAGTACGTAAAATACTTTCTTGAGTTCTGTGAGTTGCCCTAAAGTGTTAGTTGCTCAGTTGTGTGTGACTTTTTGCGAGCCCATGGACTGTAGTCCACCAGCTTCCTCTATCCATGGAATTCTCCAGGCAAGAATACTGGAGTGGGTAGCCATTCCCTTCTCCAGGGGGTTGTCACAGCTCAGAGATCGAACCCGGGTCTCCTGCATTGCAGGCAGATTCTTTACTATCTGAGCCACCAGGGAAACCGAGTTGCATTGTCCTAGGAAACTGTCAAACTGTAGGAGGGGCTTGAGGGAACCCTTGAATTTGTAGCCAAGTCAGACAGAAGTGCTGGTAACCTGGGATCTGATGCTTGCCACTGGCTTCTGAAGTGGGAATGGTCTTTGTGACACAGCCTTTAGATCTATGAAGTTTGATGCTAATTCCAGATAATTAGTGTCAGAACAGAACTGAACTGTCAGACACCCAGTTGGTGTTCAGAGAATCGAATAATTGCTAAATTGATGGGAACAGAATAAAGGTACAAAGTAGGTGATTAAATAGCTAATCTCACTGAGGGGTAGTAAGTGGCTTTCCTGGTGGCTCAGGTGTAAAGAATCTGCCTGCAATGCAGGAGATTTGAGTTTGATCCCTGGATCAGGAAGATCCCTGGGGGAGGAAATGACAACTCACTCCAGTATTCTTGCCTGGGAAATCCCGTGGACAGAGAGCCTGATGGGCTGTAGTCCATGGGGTCGCAAGAGTCGGATATGACTTAGTGACTAAACCACCACCACCACCAAGGGATAAGAAGTAAAACACAAAAGTATGAGAGACACCTGTAAGTTAATGATCACTTAAGAAAGTAGGTTTGCCTAACAACAAAACCAAGCAGGCTTGCTTAGCAACAAAGCTATGCAACGGAAGCGTGAGACATGCCCTAAAACAATAAAACAAGGTGAAACGAGACCCACATCCTGCACAGTGAGGTAAGTTAATGATTCCTAAGACATGCTTCTAAAAACAAAAAGTACAAGGAAAAGTGACATTACGCTAAAACCTGAAAGATTTATCATTTTTTAGGATATGTTTTTGACTTTTTGCTCATTTCCATTGCACCATGACAGTCCCACTTTGACCATGTAAGGACAAGAAATCTATCCCCTGCTCCCAGTGTGGAAGAGGAGCTGATGATGGAAGCTTGATGTCTACTCAAGAATGAGGAAGAAGGTGGTCTTTCTCCCCTTCCCCAGTTTTCCTTTCATTATAAAACCATAGCCCACTAAGTTCTCAGAGTGGCACCTTCTCGCCTGCCTGCCTGTAAACCTCAGAAGCATCCTATTCTAATAAATCACTTCTTATCTATCACTTCGCCTCTCGATGAATTCTTTCTGTGCTGAGACAAAAAAACCTGAGCTCCTCGGAGCCCCCAAGATGAATTTCTGTGATTTCAAGTTACAAACATTTACATCCTGCAGGACAAAGAAGAAGATTACGGTCATACTGTGACCCATCCATTCACTTACCATTTAAAGGACACTACCCGTTAAGGGGCTCTTGTGTCTGCCCCTGTAATTCAAGGGGATGGGAAGACGAGACAACTGCCTCTGAGGAATTCCAGCCACAAATTCCCTAAGAGTCACTCTGGAGGTGTTGCTCCATCTTAAGCCTTAAGTTTCCTCCAAAGCCTCCTTGAAACTCAGCTGGACTTAGCAGCCTCTGCCTGGACAGAGACTGGGTGCAGACAGGAAGAGTGGGAGAACGTGGGTGAGGTCAGGAAGGAAACCGACCTTGGCTTAACCTCCCTCCAGCCCTTCCTTTCTTCTCCCTCCTACTCCTGTTCTTCAAGGCCGTTTTCCTCCCTTTGGACAAGAAATAAAGGTAGGATGAAGTGCAAATTACTAGTTGGAGGCCACTGCAGTTTTTAAGTCACCCACGATTCCCAGTTCCAAGCCAATTCGATTTCCATTGGCCAAGTCAATTTCCTCTCACCTCTTCCATATATTCATCCTACATCAACACCCCACCTCTGATCCACATGCACCCCCAGAAATACCAATGCAAGCCTTCTGCCCTCCTTGTTCTCAATTTTCTGTTCTTTCACCTGTGAGTTGCTTTGCTAGTTTTCTCTAGACTTTCCACTGCAGGTTGGTGTAAGTGGAGAACTATTTAGGCTGAGCCTAGGTTTCAGGCAGATATGGTGTCAAGTTCCTCTTGCTCCACATTACCTATGTGTCTTTATATAAATTACTTGAAACTCCTGAACTTTACTTTTTATAAAATGCAGATTTTAATTAAACAACTTGATATGTAGTCAGATTTGATTGTTAGCTAGGTTGGAGCTGTCACGTATTATAAGTATATAAAGCCATTAAGATTGTATAACTTTTGAAGTAATCTTAGAAATTAAACTATTCTAAAAATGTGATTTGACTATTTATTTTTATCCTCCTGATAAATGCATGCATTGTGGTTTAGAAACTTGATATTGAGCCTGAATGGAGTAAACACCACAGCAAAAAAGAATACTTGAGAATTCTGCATTCGTCCTTCCTCACCCCCAGGGTTCTGATAGTTATATGCGAGCAGAGTGGTTACCTTGTTCAGACACCTGCAAAGAGACTGCCCTTTGTTCTTCCCTAGAATGTTTCATTTGTAAACTTTAACATGCAAAGTATTTTATGTTTGGATGCTAAAAATCAAGTATTATGTATTTCATGAGTGATATCAGAATAATATCTTTTAGATATTTAGAATATCTATTAGATATTAGATATTAGAATATCTAGATATTAGATATCTAAATATTAGAACTTTTTAGAATAATTCTGTCAATACCCAATTTTCACTTTAGACTATGATTTAGAATCCCATTTTGTAATTAACAGTTTATTATTTTAATATAGCACGGGAAACTGATAAATATATATTTGCATTTTCAGTATTTGATGTTTTTCAAATATTCCAAGTAATACATTCTTATAATGTGTGAAAACAACAGTATAAAAGAACAGATGAGCAAATCTGTTGTCTGCTACCACTCTCAATAACACTCCCCGGCCGCACACACACACACACACACGCACACACACACAGAGTAACTAGATTCATGTGTGTTCTTTCAAACCATTTTTTCCATCAAATTTATACACACACATATATATGTACATAGGATTGCTATCATTATTATTTTTTAACAAAACAGAATTATAGTATATATGTTTGTATAAAATGTGGACTTTTTCCATAACTTATATATATGTAAAATGCCTAGTACCTGTAGATATAGATCTAATTTGATCTATTTTCTAAAGATTTTACATATATTCACATCCATTAAAAATTTCATACATAGAGGTTCATATCAAACATTTTGGGAAATTTTTTGTTCATTGCTTATTTTTCTCTTTATTTTTTACTTCTTTATATCTTTCATTTCCTTTCCTATCTTCAGATTCGATTAATTGTGAATTTAATGATTTTATCACATGGTTCTGTGATTCTAAGAATTTCCTATTTATAGCCTTTGTTCAAAATTCTACTGAGTTATGCTTTCAGGTCAGTTCAGATTCTATATATTCTTTGTGTCCTATAGATTTTAAGCTGTCATCTGAATTTGTGTATATGAAAATACATTTTACAAATCTATCATCTATCCATTGACTTTGGTATCTTCTGTCATATTTATACATGTTTAATGTGTCTTTTCCTGGAGAAGGAAATGGCAACCCACTCCAGTATTCTTGCCTGGAGAATCCTGGATGGAGGAGCCTGGTAGGCTACAGTCCACAGGGTCGCAGAGTCGGACACGACTGAGCGACTTCGCTATCTGAATTTCCTGTACTGGTTTAAAAATTCTCTCTCATACATAGGCAGCATGTGTAACTTCTTAGATTTTCTTCTAAGATTTTCATTTATTTCTTTAAAGCAATTTTTAAAATTTAAGTCTTTAATTCAGCTGGAATTTTAATGTCAACTGTTCTGAATAAACTATCTTTTCCCCCAGTGAAACAGAGTGCCAACGTTACTATATATCCAAAATTCATAAATATTACAGCTTATTTTTTTGATTCTCTATTTTGGTCCAACAATCTATTTATCTATTTAAATGCCAAAATAAATTCTACAGTAGCTTATGTCTGGCAAGGCAATAGCCTTATCATGATATTTATTTTTCATACTTTTTTAAAGCTATATATGCTACTTATTTTTCCACAAGAACATCTTTTGGAAAAGGAAATGGCAACCCACTCCAGTATTCTTGCATGGGGAATCCCATGGACAGAAGAACCTGGTGGGCTACAGTCCATGGGGTTGCAAGAATTGGACATTACTTAGCAAGTAAACCACCACCATCACCAAGAACATCTTTTATGAAATTATCAAAAACTCTTCTTACAATTGTAATTGGAATTAATATTATTTTGGAAGCATTGATGTTTTTATTTACTTAATGTTACCATTTAAAACAATGACATGTCTTTCTAATTGCATGAATATCCTTTTATGTCTCTCAATAGGAACCATTTTTTTTTCCTCTAAGTTTTCTGCTAAACTTTCCTATTAAGTTCTGATGCCTTTCTTCTTAAATTCATTCCTAAGTACTTTATCATTTTTTTAACCATTACAAACAGAATATTTTCTTACTTTTATTTCTGGTTACCATTATTACAGAGAAAAACCACTGCTTTTTATATATTCATTGTATATCCAGTTATTTTACATAATTTTCCTATTAGTTCTTATTACAATACTATTCTGTAGATGATGACTTGTTGATTTTCTAGCTATACAACTCTTCATCAGTAAAAAGAAATATTTTCATAACTTCTCCAAAATTTTGCTTTTATTTTAATTAAAACAATTTTAATATTTGACCATTTAGAATGATAAATTTAGTTTTGAGGGTATTTGAGAATAAATGATTATTTCACATTCATTAACTACTTTTTCATTATTATTATCTGGATTTTTAAAATTAATACTAATAATCTCCAATAATTAAAAGTGAATAAAAACTAAATGTTAACTTCTCCACATACATACACATTAGATGGTAAGATAAAGTTAATCATACAACAATTTATTAGCAATCGGCAATCAAAACAATCACACAATCTATTTCTAAAAATCAATGAAGCTCTAGCTTCTCTTCAACTTTTAAGAACTCCAAAGAACACCTTGTCTGGAAAGTGCAGCCCTTCACAAATAAAGCAGATATTCTGGAGGATCCACTAATCTAGTCAAATCAGTCAGGGAGCACAGGTTCAAATGGCTTTCTACATGTAGAGGGCTGCCCTGAAGGTGTCAGGTGAAAAACTAGGTTCCAGCCAATAGCCATGTGAATGAACCATCTTGCAAGTGAGTCCTCTGGCCCATTTAAGCCTTCAGATTAAATATTGGGTCCCACCAATATCCTTACTTTATGAAAGACTCATATGGTAATAAGAGGTAATGAGAGGGTAATGAGTAATGAGAGGGATATTACCATTCAGCTAAGCTGCTCCAAAATTCCTCACCCACATAAACTACAACATAATACAACTTTGGTACTTTAGTTCATTAAATTTTGGGTTATTTTTTTAATGCAGCCAAAATCTCTTATGCTTTACGCTTAAGGTCAAATGGTTGATCATAAAAATTGTATTCCTTCATACTAAATGAAATTGGAGAAAAATGTTTCATTTCTACCATTGAGAAATTGCAAAGTAGGAAAAGGTTGATATGAAAAAAATCCCTTTCCCTTCCTCTGTGTACATAGTTCAAATCTTTCTTTGTTACCTTTAAACTATATCCTTGTACGTCAGTCTGTTTTGGACTCTTTTGCTAGTGTTACAGGTGGAAATAAACCATTAATTTGGGGAAAATAACATAATTAACACAATATGTAGGGGACTTCCCTGTGACCCAGTGGTTAAGACTCCGCACCTCCATTGCAGGGGGCATGGGTTCTATCACTGGTTGGAAAACTAAGATCCCACATGGCCTGTGGCACAGTCAAAAAAAAAAAATCACCATATATATTTTATATCTTTCATCTTACTCTGTTAATTTATTTTGACATCTTTCCTTTTTATATTTGCAGCTTATTTACAGGTAGAACTACTTATTAATTTGGGATCTCTACTATACTTTGGGTACTAACAGTACCAATTAACTGTTAATTGTAACTAGCAGTTACAATTAAAGCCATTATTTCTCTACTAATACAGGTTTTTAACTCAAAACCCCTCATCAAGTTCCTCTACTGCATGCATATGTGAGTGCTCAGTCACTTCAGTCGTATCCAACTCTTTGCGACTCCGTGGACTATAGCCCCCAGGCTTCTCTGTCCATAGGATTCTCCAGGCAAGAATACTGGAGTGAGTCCTCATGCCGCCCTCTAGGGGATCTTCCCAATCCAGGGATCGAACCCACGTCTCTTATGTCTCCTGCATTGGCAAGTGGGTTCTTTACCACTAGCGCCACCTGGGAAGCCCATTCCTCTACTACAGCCCTCCATCTCCCTTGCACCTCTTAGGATGAGACTTGTAGATGCCCCATTCTTCCTAATTCCACTCATAGATTCAGTTTCTCCCCTACCACCTCTCAAACACCTCATTCCAATCTGTGTTTTGAGTTACTTGCTGTTCATTGTGCTCCAATCTCCAGAATATTCCTCCTATAGAATACCTGGATGACATATATGTTGTATCCTTTTGTACCTATAAATGTGTTTATTTCATCATGGGAATGGAACTGCATGTTGGCTACTTACAGAATCTATGGGCACACTTCTTTTTTCTAAGTAATCTGTAGATGTCATTCTGTGGGTGGCAACTCCTGGTTCTGCACATGAGAAGTCTATTACCAACCTGAATTTTTAAATTAGTCTTCAACATAACTTGCTCTTTCTACCAGGAGGCTTGGACATTTTCTCTTTATCCCTGGACTTTGCTGCTGCTGCTGCTAATTCACTTCAGTCGTGTCCAACTCTGGACTTTAGGAATTTAATAAAACTTGCCTCAATAAACCTCACTGTCCATTCAGGTCTTTCTTAAATTGAGGAAATTTTTCTTCTGTTATTTATTTAATTATTGCCTTTCTGCACAATCTTCTTGTTTTCCCTTCTGGAACTCATTATTTGCATGTTAAGTCTCCTGTGACTATAGGCTCATTTTTTCTCTTGAATTCTATCTCTTTGTAGTTTGACTAAGTAGTCTCAGAAGATTTCCTCCACTTGATCTTCCCAACATCTAATTTAAATCTCAGTAAGGACTAGCTCTCCTTCAATTTATCCACTGATATTTTACTTTAAATATCATGTCACTTAGTTGTCAGAATCACTTCTCTGCAGCAACAAATCTTCTTATTTTCTTTAAGTTTTATTATTCAAGTTGCATACAGATCACCCACCAGCTCTTGGAAGGGCAGGGGTTGCCTCTCTTGATGGGCTTGTTCTTTCTCTCTCTGGGCAGTGGGGACATTCTAGTGTGTATTTTTGCTTTGTCTACTCATTTGGGACCAGCCACTGGACTATCCTAAGTGGCACGGAGGACTCTGCTCCCATGGGAGTAGATGTAGCCAGCAGATTTTCTGACTCCCATGTAATTACATGAGGAAACAGCTGTTCCTTAGTCTCTTGAAACCTTTCAATCATGGGAGATGGGTGGACTCAGCTCATTGGTTCAGTTTTTCCTCTGTGATCATAAATAATAGACCAACACTGACCCAGCCTCCTGGGATCCAGACCTGGTTCAAACTCACCACAGTGCTTGTCTGTGTTGGACCCAAGCTCTTTTGATGTCCAAAGCATGGAAACTCCTGCAAAAATGCTCTCATTCACGTCCTCCACACACTAACTGCCTTGTAGCCCCAACAGCAATTTGGCTACAAGGAGAAAGAATTAAATTTGAATTTGGGAATGACAATGACAAGGATGTTTTAGCAATCACATTTTCAAAATCCTTTTCTGTCTTTAGAATTTATTCCTTAACTAAGATGTGATGCCAATTTGTGTCTAACACATGGTGTTAGACAACATCCCAATTCCCAAGCATCTATTTACATCCTCTTATTTACATGCAAGCAGAGCATTTTTGAATGTTGCCTATAATTAGGTTATTTCTGATACAAACCATATTGCAAGGACAGATGATAGCTGTTGTTGATATACGGGAAGATCAGTAAAAAATATTTCAATTTTCCTGGTCTCAGTTTTGAAGCAAACAGAAAGTATAACAAAGGGATAAGACAGACGAAGATGCCAGTAGCACCTTAATTACCAATTTAAGAACATAGCTTAAGCACTGTGATAGTTAATTTCTTAAAAAGGCACCCCTCCCACCCACCTTTGATCACCTCCCAGTATTAACTGGTGCAGCCATCCCTTGCCTATTAAAGCCTGGGTGGCTCTGGGACTCAACTGTAAGCAACACATTACATCCGAAGTGACGCTGTGTCACTTTCAAGACTAGATCAGAAGAGGCCTTGCAGTTTCCACTTTGGTCTCTTGGAATGCCCACTCTGGGGAAAGTCAGCCGTAATATCTCTGAGAAATTCACTACTCTGAGACCGCCACAATGTGAGGCAGCCCAAGCTAACCTCCCTGTGGAGGGGTAGATTTGCCTAGGTAGCTCTAGTTGTTTCAATCACCGCAGCCCAGGCAAAAATAAGTTAGTGAAAACCTTGAACATTCTAGCCCTGCTGGAGAATCACTGAGGAACACAGATGATGGCCAGAATCAAAGTCCAAAACAGATGGCTCCAGTCAAACCAGCTGAGCCAAATCCAGCTATTTCAGCCAACCTTAGGCTCTAGTCATCATAGGGCAGATACAGGTCATCCTTGCTGCGTCCTGTGCAAATTTCCTACCCCAAAACTTACAAACTTAATAAAAATGATTGCTGTTTCACATCATTAAGATTTCTTTTTTTTATTGGAGCTTAGTTGGTTTACAGAGTTGTGTTAGTTTATGCCACACGGCAAAGTGAATTAGCTATTAGTGTATATATATGTCCTCTTCATCACCACAGAGCATTGAGTAGTGTTTCTCTATGCTATTAATATAGAGTAGGTTCTCACTAGTTACCTATTTTATACATAGTATCTATAATGTATATGTGTTAATTCCAATCTCCCAATTCACCCCCCTCTCCCCTTTTCCCCCTTGGTGTCCATACACTTGTTCTCTACATCTGTGTCTCTATTTCTGCTTTGCAAATAGATTCATCTGTACCAGTTTTCTAGAGTCCATATGTATGTGTTACTATATGATGTTTGTGCTTCTCTTTTGGACTCACTTCACTCTATATGACAGTCCCTAGGTTGACCCATGTCTCAGCAAATGGCAGAACGTTTCTTCAGAAAGGAAATAATTCCCCTTTGGGATCTGGGATCAAGGGTCCCAGATACACAAAGGGAAAGGATTCTGGACCAGCAAGATGTATTCAGCAAATATAGGAGGGATGATTGTGAGTAAGGTTGTGCTTTCTATGAGACCTATACTTGATATATGCACTTCAAGAAACAGAGCTCACTGTAAGTTGAAAAACCTACCTATAGAAATTTGAAATTATATTATTTTGATAGAGCTGCCATAACAAAAACCACAGACAGGATGGAGTACCAACAGAAACTTCTTTTCTCGCAGTCCTAGAGGCTTGGAGAAAGGTTTGATTTTCCCCGAGACCTCTCTCTCTGGCTTGCAGATGGCTGCCTTCTACCTTCCTGTCCTCAAGTCTCTGTTTTTCCTAATCTCCTCTTCCTATAAGGACACTAGTCCTTGGATTAGGCCTCATTTTAACTTAATTACCTCAGTAAAGACTCTGTCTCTAATATAAACCAGAATATGGGCTTACTTTACCATCAGGATCTTGTTTGTACACTTGGATTAAATCTCTCATGTAAAGTGACTGTTTTTCTGCCTGGTTCTCAAGTCTTGCTTTCGTGATAACATTACACTTGAGAGCAAATGATACTGAACAGTGAGGTTTGATACTGAGAAGGGCCTGGTGCTCCCGGGCACAAAGCTTTTCTGTATTCCGCATTTCTTTGATTACAGGAAATAGCCTTCATTCAGCCTCCATGACCTTCCCTGAGTTCCAATGGGCAGATTCAAGCAGTTGCTAACTAGGGAAGGGAGGGCATATGAGATCAGGGAGAAATAGTCAAGAACAGCCTTGGGGAAAGGTCCTTGTTCCCCACCAATGTAAACACACAATAATATCTTTGACCTATTTTGCAGCTACTGAAACCCCCTCCAGATGGGAGACGTTAATGATTAAAATGGTATGTTGCCACAAGCAGGTAGACCCCAGAGCAGTTGGACATGAAGGCTGACGATGCTGGCTCCTACTTACTCACCACCAACCCATCAGAAGAATGTCCACAAGCTTGTCATGCCCTCTTTGAACCATTACTATAAAAACTTCTCACTATCCTCTCCAAGTTGGGACACACAGTTTTTTTGAGGCAGGGGTCCACTGTGTCCCCCTTTGCCTAGTAAAGTAATAAAGGTTCCCTGGTGGCTCGGATGGTAAAGCGTCTGCCTGCAATGTGGGAGACCCAGGTTTGATCCCTGGGTCGGGATGATCCCCTGGAGAAGGAAATGGCAACCCACTGCAGTACTCTTGCCTGGAAAATCCCATGGACAGAGGAGCCTGGTAGACTACAGTCCATGGGGTCACAAAGAGTCAGACATGACTGAGCGACTTCACTTTCTTCCCTACTTCACCCAAAACTCCACCTCTGAGATTTGGTTCAGCACTAGTGTACAGAGAAGCTGAGCTTTCATCATCACAAGTGAGCAATAAAATTAAGAGTATTTGGCTGAGGAAGTATCTAAGAAAAATGTGGAAGGAGCAGACTATTTGCTCTTGAATGCTTATAGTAAAATGGGGGAAGAGAGAGGTGGTTTAAAGATGGAATTGTTCATCAGAAAGGAACAGAAACTAAAAGGTACAGAACATTCTCAGCCTATCCATACTGTAAACTGAGAGGGTCTGTTGAGAAACAACTTTCACGATGTGGCCAAACCACCATCTGATAAGGCAATTTAGTCAGACTTTTAAACAGAAGCCAGGAGCTATGGTTCAATGGAAGAATGACCCTTGCTTCTCCCCAAGGTGATCCAAAGCTCATGAAAACAATTTCAAAAGAAGGGCCACCAGTGCCTGCAGGACCTCCATGCTCTTTGGCCTGTGTTAAATAAAATTAATATTTTATGGCAAGATAATAAAAATTTAAATATAAAAAAATTTCTCTGTCCTTTTGTCTCCTCTCTCTCCTCTACCATGCATCGCATATCTGCATTATGCATCAACCAAATTTCCCATCAGCAGAAATACCTACTTGACCATAAACCATAATCTTTCTTCTACCACCAACAAGACAACTCCTTAAAGGATAACATTCCTTCTTGATCTTGTAAGGGGCCATGAGGATGGCTAGAATTGGATTGTGGAAATTGTCAATACCACATAATTTAATGTCCAGGCTTCTGTCTCAAAATTTATATAACTTTTATATAGTTTATATATATTATATAAATAAAACATATATAAACGTATATAACTGCTCTGGCTTCTAATGGGCAAAACAGTTCTCAGATTTCAGGGTCGTCTTCTTCACTGGCACAGAGTGCAGTCACCTGGGAAGCAGGTGACATGGCTACCTCAACCTAGATTTGCAAGGAAAAGAGTGTCTCAGAGCCACAGGTATGCCATCCAGGCAAAAAAACACTGTAGGAGTGGGGCTACCACAGAGGGCACCCCACTAGAATGGTGCCCAGTAGAACCTGGAGGCAAGGTCATCTCCCAGGCCCTGGGACAGTGGAACTACCAGCAGACAATTCCAGTCCAGGAAAGCCACAGGCACAGGACTGAAACCAGAGGGAAAGGGGCAGAGATAAACAACCATTAAAGAACAAAAGATATAGCTGTTGATGACACGACATAACTGGTTAGAACCCATTAGGCCCAATATGGTGGAAAATTCAACTTCCAGTGAACCCTGAGTCTCATTATACGCTCATTGTAATACACCAGCATATGTTAAATGACACAACCATAGGTGCCATGACAGTTCCAAGGCCAACCAAAAAAGGCCAAAAAGTGGGCAGTGGCCCAGTGCCTGAAAATCACTGCCCCTTCCCCAAAATAGTTGGAATAATACCCTTACTCATTAGCCTATGAAATAACCTAGCTCATAAATACCAACTACTGCATATTTTGGGACCTCTCACCTTCTGAGATGGTCCACCCTCTATCTGTGGGGTGTGCTTCTCCGAGGACCGCTCTTGCCTTTTCAGATGAACTACATTCTGTTTATGGAATATAAATAGAATCTCTAAATAAATCTCTAAATAAATCCACTTCTTACTTATCACTTTGTCTCTCACTGCATTCTTTCTGCACTGAGGCAAAAAGAACCTGAACTAGGTCCTAAGACCAGGTGTGTGACTTAAAAGGTAGCAGGGTTCAAGTCTCAACTTGTGTTGTGCAATTTCAGGACTACATCCAGCCTGTGAGAGCTATGGTGGGGTTCGTGTCAGCAAAGACAGGGGTGTGGGGCCTCCCGAAGCTGGGAGGGCAGGGCAACCTGGAGGCTTAAGGGCCAAAGCCCTGCAGAGCAAAGCTGGGGACCCACACCTCAGTCTAGAAGGCGGGTCCTCTGCCCCAGCACAGTTGGTGAGCAGGACGAAAAAATCAAAGAAGATTCTAACATCTTAAGGTTTCCGACTTGCTCAGGATCTGTAACGCCTCTCTTCTTGCCTTTTGGAGTGGGGATATCTGTCCTATGCCTGTCTCACCATTATACTTTGGAAGTACAAAACTTGATTTCACAGACTCACAGCTGAAGGTGAACTGCTGCAGGATGAATCCACCTGGAGTCTGACCCATACCTGATATTGATATTTACACGAGACTGAACTTTAGAGTTGATCCTGGAAGGAGTTAAGACTTCTGAGGCTATTGAATGTATTTTGCACGGGAAAAGGATATAAATTTGGGGGAGACAGCAATGGAATGCAATGAGCTGAATGTTTGCCTCCCCAAAACTCATATGTTGAAATCCTAATCTCCAAGGTGATGGCATTAGAAGGTGGGCCCAGTGATTAGGTCATGAGGGCACAGCTCTCATGAACGGCCCTTATAAAAGAGACTCCAGAGGGTGGGATGGATGCAAAGAGTAGCATATAAATATATAAACTACCATATGTAAAATAGATAGCCAATGGCAATTTGCTGTATCATACAGGGGCTCTGTGACAACCTAGAGGGGTGGAAAGGGGTGAGAGGTGGGAGGGAGGCTCAAGAGAGAGGGGACATATGTATGTACCTATGGCTGATTCATGTAGATGTATGGCAGAAAACAACACAGTATTGTGAGGCAATTATCCTTCAATTAAAAATAAATAAATTAAAAAATGAGAGACTCAAGAGAGATCCCTCAGTCCTTCTGCCATGTGAGGTTCCATTAAAAAAAAAAAAAAAAAAGACTGTCTAGGAAGCAGGCCTTCACCAGACACCAGATCTGCCAGTACCTTGATTTTGGACCTCTCAGCCTCCAGAATTGTGAGAAATAAATTCTGTTGTTTATAAACCACCCAGTTTATGGGATATCTGTTATGGTAGGCCAAATTGAAAACCCCAGTTTTCAAGATTTTAAGAAATGCGTTTAATAGATTTTACTTTTTAGAGCAGTTTTAGTTTCATAGCAAAACTGAGCAGAAAGTACAAAGTTCCCATTTATTCACACCCAATACGTTGCATCTTTTAATCTGTCTTTTGTTCTTTTATTATTAAAAACTACTGATACCTGCACAAACTATCATTTAAATAGTTGGTAGTCACTGGGGGCTGGAATTCCAGAAGGTAGGAGTTATGATACTGGGGAAAGATGGGATGAGTTAGTATTTGGCCTCAACTGTACTCTCACTTTGGAGTTGCCTAGCCTGACATTTGGGTCCAATGCCAGAGATTCATTGGTCTGGAATGCAGAGTTAGAAAGAATCCAGATGATTCTAAGTGTGTTAAGATTTACAACCAAGAAGACAAAGCCATGTTCAACCAAAGTGGGGATGATTAGACACAGTTAAAAAGTGTTTCTTTCATCCAGACTGAGGTTTTTCCCTTTGATTAGAGCTCAACGAGGTTAGTATGTGCAAAAGTGGAAATGGAAGTACCAGTCAGTCCTCACGCCTGGGGCTACGGGGTATCAGATCAAATCGCTTCTCTTGCCCTGGCTTTAGTCACAACATCATAACCGTAAGCTATCTTTTTATCTCTGAGAAATAGCCAGTCCACTTTTTACTTTCAATCCTCAAAGCTAATTTCTTCAAATAGAGTTTTTATTTTCCATTTCATCCTAAAAATGCTTTACCTGAACCAAGGGATGGCTGAGGTTTCAGCAATTCTCTTCGTAGCCTTGCAGTTGTGAATAAGCTAGTTATTGCCTGACGATCTCACTGACATCTGCCTCTTTTCAGTTTTCCATTTAGAAATGGAGGCTGGTGTTGAAGAAATTGGAAAGAGGACAGTCCAGACACCCTTTCTTCGAAATCTCCACTTGTGTCTACAATCCTCTGGATTTCCAAAGCCTGTCATGAATAATCCCCAGAGGCACCATTGAAAATGGAATCTTGTTTTATTCTTCTGAGAACTTTCATTCCTTCCCCCTCCTTCCAATCCAGATCTTCCTGGTTTGGTTAAAGCCCTGTTGCTGTTGGCAGTATAGGAGTCACAGACCTGAGCTCTATCACCTTCAGGTTTCTCTGAAATCAGCTGGGAAGAAAGTGTAGCTCAGCTGGTAAAGGATCTTCTTGCAATACAGGAGACCTGGGTTGGATCCCTGGATTGGGAAGATCCTCTGGAGAAGGGAAAGGCTACCCACTCCAGTTTTCCGGCCTAGAGAATCCCATGGACTGTATAGTCCACGGGGTCACAAAGAGTCGGACACGGCTGAGCGGCTTTCACTGCACAGGATGTGCGCAGGGCCCTTCCCTGGCTTCTCCCCGTTGCCGAGTCTGGAAAGGCGGATGAGACGAGGGGCTCCGGGCGTCCCGTCCCCAGCCCCATGTCACGTATTTCAAGTCCAAGTTCAGATGTGCCGTATCTGACACCTGCCAAGTCAGGGACTAGACTGGGGAAGAGAGACAAGATCAGAGGTGCCCTTCCTAACAGCTGTCTTTCACCAACCCTCACTGTTGCCTTCAAGGATTCAGAGCCACCTCCACAGCGTCTGGAGGCGCACCTCATCTTGCACACTGCATAGAAATGTAGCAAGGTGCCAGGACGTCTCGAAACTTCAAAACCCCCGTAGTTTTCTGGTCTTAGAAGCTTTTCCCATCTCTCACTGGGTCTTTTCGTTTTCTTAAATTGAAGTATAGTTGATGTATAATATTATATAAGTTACAGGTGTACAATATAGTGATTCACAATTTTTTGAAGGCCATTCTCCTTTTATAGTCATTATAAAATATTGGCTACATTCCCCAAGTTCTATAATACATCCTTGTAGCTTGTACCTTAGTCCCCTCCCCCTGTATTGCCCCTCCCCCTTTCCCTCTCCTACTGGTAACCACTGGTTTGTTCTCAATATCTGTGAATCTGTTCCTTTTTTGTTATATCTGCTAGTCTGTTGTATTTTTTAGACTCCACATATAAGTGATATTGTCCAGTACTTGTCTTGCTCTCTCTGACTTATGTCACTGAGCATAACACCTTCAAGTTTAGCCTCCCTCCTCGCTCCTTCAATGAGGCTCCACATCCCTAATAAAAGAATATAAGAGTGAGAAGGGGAGTTAATTGCTTCTAGAGGTCTGGAAAACTCTGTTTCTTGGGCCAAGGCCAAAGCCTCTGATAGAATTGGAAAGTCTGTCTGCATACTTAGGCTAGGAAAGGGGAAAAGTGCCTCTCATTCACTTCAGGAGAACAAATAACATATTACAACATCCTGACTTAAAAACTAACATTAGGGAAAAACAAATATTGTGTATATTAACACATAACATGTGGAATATAGAAAAATAGTACAGATGATCTTATTCACAAAGAAGGAATAGAGACACAGACGTAGAGAACAAACATATGGATACTGAAGGGGGAAGGAGGGGATGGGATGAATCTGGAGACTGGGTTTGACATATATACACTACTATGTATAAAATAGATAACTAATGAAAACCTACTTTATAGCATAGGGAACACCACTCAATGCTCTGTGGTGATCTAAATGGGAAGGAAATCTAAAAAAGAGGGGATATAAGTATATGTATGTCTGATTCACTTTCTCTATAGCAGAAACTAACAATACTGTAAAGCAATAAAAAATAATTAAAGTATTTAAATTAAAAACCAAATTAAAAACTAAATTTAAAAATATTTAATTAATTAAATTAAATTTAAAAATTAATTTAAAAAAAACCTCACATTAACCTTTACCTCATGCCACAGACGTAACTTGCCCAGTTCAATCTAACCAGCTCATATAGAAGGTGGTTACTTTTTTGCACCCTCAAAGCCCTTGTATTTTGAGTTATTCAATTAGTTACTTTTACATTATCAAGTCACATGTATGAGTCTCATTTTCCTCACTGGGATATTAAGTCCCTTAAATATCAAGGAAATAGTGCTTGCTTCATTCTGCCTGCTGTATAGAAGGTCAGCAATGTTGATTTCTCCTTATATCAGGGGAAATAAAGGCCTCCTGAAATAAAGACCAGGCCCTTAACCCATTTCTCAGCTAGCTGTACTTCTTTTGGATTATTGTATCATCCAAATATAGAAAATACTCTCCAGCTATCTCTCACTTGTTCCTCCTTTCCTCCAAAATAATGAGATGGACTCTCTTTTTGCCTTGATGAATAAGAATGTAGGCCTAAATATAATTCAATTAAAGAAAATGAAATCTCTCATATCCAAATGTTACAATCATACCTGTAAAAATACATGTGGACAAATATGCTTTCTTATAACTTATCGTATGAATTGGATGAATCACATAGTCTTTAGATGACCCAGACTATTACATGTTCAAACTTGTCTGTAAATTTGCTAAACCAAATTGTCTCTCTTCAGGCAGGAATCCATTCCTTGTTAGGATTCCATAAATAGCACCTCTTCCTCCTCTATGAATAGAATCAAATGTTGAGTGTGCTGTGGCATGGAAGGTGGTGAAACTTCCCGTCTCTTTTCAAATATTGGATTGTGGGTAAAGTTATGGTTTTAGGTGATGGGTCAATAAAATTCTGTCTCAATTCCAGCTATAAGATCTGGGGTTGCTGTTATTCCCCCTAAAGCATCTATTAGAATACAGCAATTGTTACACTGATTAAACTGTTGCAAAAAGAACATTATCAAGGGAGCATTTGAATCATACAGCCAATTTTCAAAGAAAATTCACGTGCAATAACCAAGCTTTGACTCATATCTTCAACTGCCTTCCCTCCCATCCCCTACTTGAATGTCCCACATAAAATAACATGAAATTACTTCACTTTTGCTAAATTTTGTGTTGAGATGTTACCATTCCAGCTGGAACTGACCAAATATTTTAAAGTTAGGGGGATAGACAAGACCTTCACAGACCAGGGATCGAACCCTTGTCCCCTGAATTGGCAGGCTGACTCTTATCCATGGCGCCACCAGGGAAGTCCCAAGACCTGATGTTTAGTAGTAAAACTATCTCTATAAATGAAATAATTTGTTTTGGGGCATGTTCCACTTTACTGCACCCATTCCACACCTTATTACTGCAACTACATCCACATTGCTTCAGCAAATTGGGTGCTATCAAGTGATTTATCAGTCAATTTATTAAAGTGGCAAGGCTCTAAGTCGGCTAACAGGGCAGTTCTTCACCCTCTCCCATCTGACTGGCTGGAGCAGGACAAGATAAAAAAAAAAGCAACTTAGATGAGTGTCTCGGCAATACTGATATTGATGCTATAGATTCTTTGAATTTCATGTAGACTGACCCTTTTCCCCAATAGAGTAGACCCCTGTCTTGGTTGCTCCACTGCTAGAGTTGTCTAGTCCCCACAGCTCCCATACTTTGTGCTTTGTTGGCAGTGTGCAGTCAATTTAGTTATTAATTTTCAGCGCCCTCATCTGGATATCTTCCCTGGCATGTGCAGGCCATAGGAACAGAGGATAACTTCTGCCCTTTTCCTGCCTGGAGGTGGCATGCCACTCCATCACTACTCCTGCTGCTCACTCCCGTCTCAGCCTCAGCAAAGACAACCGACTGCAGCTCAGCAAACTCCAGCAGGAAAAAAGAGAGAGAGAGAGAGAGAGAGAATGGTGTCCTACTCTTCAAAACTTCTTGGCAAGACCTGCCAAAGAAATGCAGCAAGCCCCTTTTAATTTCCACTGGGGCAGGGAAAAAAAAGAAAAGAGAAAGCAAAAGAAACCTCTGTCCCTCTGGGCTAAAGTCACATTAGGAATGATATCCTTTTGATTTTACCTTCTCAGGGTCTGCATTTTTATTCTTGACGGTGAGCATCTGCTAAAGCAATGATTACCTTTATGGAAAAGGGTAACAGGCAACACAGAGAAAGGTTTAACAGGTCACATGGGAAAGGCATAGGGATGCTTTCCATCAATATTTCACATATTGTCAGCCTCTTAATTAACATTCATCAGATCTTTCTCTTTGTTGACTTTATTTTTATATTTATTTGGCTGCACTGGGTCTTAGTTGCAGCATGTAGGATCTAGTTCCCTGACCAGAGATCAAACCTGACCACCTTGCTTTGGGAGCACAGTCTTAGCCATGGAACCAATAGGGAAGTCCCTTGAGTTTATTTTTATACTATAATATTTTGAGTTTTAAGATAACCTGTGAGAGATAGAGGGCCATGTAGAAAAATCGGATGTTAGGGGTCAGGCAGACCAAACTGTCTTTAACTAGTTGTATAAATAAAAGCAGGTTAGTCTGTTTCACAGATGGTTTGTTCCCTGTTTTACTGAATAATAAAAAAAAAGTACCTCCTTAGGTTAGAAAAATTCAATTAAGTTATTGCAAGCACTAAATCTGTAAGTACTTAATAGTTTCAATATTTTTTTATTTTAAGCATTCATTTCAAATATTGATTAATAATTTTAATAGTCTATTCAGTTGATCATTTTAAAACTTTCACTCTAAATTATCAATTCTAATCTATATGTTTCAGTTCAGTTCAGTTCAGTCGCTCAGTCGTCTCCAACTCTTTGCGACCTCATGGACTATAGCACACCTGGCTTCCCCACCCATCATCAACTCCCGGAGCTTACCCAAACTCATGTCATCGCGTTGGTGATGCCATTCAACAATCTCATCCTCTGTCAGCTCCTTATTCTCCTGCCTTCAATCTTTCCCAGCATCAGGGTCTTTTCAAATGAGTCAGTTATTTGCATCAGGTGGCCAAAGTATTGGAGTTTCAGCTTCAGCACCAGTCCTCCCAATGAATATTCAGGACTAATTTCCTTTAGGATGGACTGGTTGGATCTCCTTGCAGCCCAAGGGACTCTCAAGAGTCTTCTCCAACACCACAGTTCAAAAGCATCAATAGTCCAACTCTCACATCCATACATGACTACTGGAAAAACCATAGCTTTGACTAGACAGACCGTTGCTGGCAAAGTAATATCTCTGCTTTTTAATATGCTGTCTAGGTTGGTCATAGTTTTTCTTCCAAGGAGCAAGCATCTTTTAATTTCATGGCTACAGTCACCATCTGCAGTGATTTTTGAGCCCCCAAAATAAAGTCTCTCACTGTTTCCATTGTTTCCCCATGTATTTGCCATGAAGTGATGGGACCAGATGCCATGATCTTAGTTTTCTGAATGTTGAGTTTTAAGCCAACTTTTTCACTTTCCTCTTTCACTTTCATCAAGAGGCTCTTTAGTTCTTCTTCACTTTCTGCCATAAGGGTGGTATTATCTGCATATCTGAGGTTATTGATATTTCTCCCAGCAATCTTGATTCCAGCTTGTGCTTCATCCAGCCCAGCATTTCTCATTGCACTCTGCATATAAGTTAAATAAGCAGGGTGACAATACACAGCCTTGACATTCTCCTTTCCCAGTTTGGAACCAGTCTGTTGTTTCATGTCCAGTTCTAACTGTTGCTTCTTGACCTGCTTACAGATTTCTCAGGAGGCAGGTCAGGTGGCCTGATATTCCTAGCTCTTTAATAATTTTCAAGTTTGTTGTGATCCACAGAGTCAAAGGCTTTGGCATAGTCAATAAAGCAGAAGTAGATGTTTTTCTGAAACTCTTTTGCTTTTTTGATGATCCAACAGATGTTGGCAATTTGATCTCTGGTTCCTCTGCCTTTTCTAAATCCAGTTTGAACATCTGGAAGTTCACGGTTCACGTACTGTTGAAGCCTGGCTTGGAGAATTTTGAGCATTACTTTGCTAGCCTGTGAAATGAGTACAATTGTGTGGCAGTTTGAACATTCTTTGGCATTGCCTTTCTTTGGGATTGGAATGAAAACTGACCTTTTCCAGTCTTGTGGCCACTGCTGAGTTTTCCAGATTTGCTGGCATATTGAGTGCAGCACTTTAACAGCATCATCTTTCAGGATTTGAAATAGCTCAACTGGAATTCTATCACCTCCACTAGCTTTGTTCATAGTGATGCTTCCTAAGGCCCACTTGACTTTGCACTCCAGGATGTCTGGCTCCAGTCCAGTGGTCACACCATTGTGGTAATCTGGGTCATGAAGATCTTTTTTGTACAGTTCTTCTGTGTATTTTTGCCACCTCTTCTGCTTCTGTTAGGTCCCTACCATTCCTGTCCTTTATTGTGCCCATCATTGCATGAAATGTTCCTTTGGTATCTCTAATTTTCTTGAAGAGATCTCTAGTCTTTCCCATTCTATTGCTTTCCTCTATTTCTTTGCATTGATCACTGAGGAAGACTTTCTTATCTCTCCTTGCTATTCTTTGGAACTCTGCATTCAAACTGGTATATCTTTCCTTTTCTCCTTTGCCTTTTGCATCTTTTCTTTTCTCAGCTATTTGTAAAGCCTCGTCAGCAACCATTTTGCCTTTTTGCATTTCTTTTTCTTTGGGATGGTCTTGATCCCTGCCGCCTGTATAATGTCACAAACCTCTGTCCATAGTTCTTCAGGCACACTGTCTAAATAAAGACAGAGTATTTTTAATCAATCTATAGGTTTATTGAACACTAAAATGTCATTGTCCACATGCCAGCAATGTTGTGGGAAAACTGTCAGTCTCATACAAAACTCACTGAAGGGAATTTGTCAGAAAGAAGTAAAATCCTTAAATTATGTACTTTGACCTAATAGTTGCACTTCTAAAAATGCATCCCATGAAAATAACTGGATGTGTGCAAAGTTATATGTACAAATACTTTTTATCATAGCATTTATACATCTAATTATCTGGACAAACAGGGAATTGATTCAATGATTGTATACACATACAGAGAATGCTGGGACTTCCCTAGTGGCTCAGCTGTAAAGAATCCGACTGCAATGCAGGAGACGTGGGTCTGATCTCTGAGTTGGGAAGTCCATTACTTTAATATATTTACAGGAAGGATGGTGTTTTCTCCACGCTTGCAGATCAACTGCTGCTTCAGTTGTTTAAACACCATTCAATCAGGCAAGCAGCAGGATTCTGAGTTATAAGGTAGGACCAGAGATCCCATGGTTTTGTATCCATAGTCACACCTACTTTCCCATACAGCTGGTCCCTTGGTCTGAGCAATCTCAGTCACTGCATGGAAGACCCCCAGGGTGTTGGGAGTGAGGATAACCACATGAACAGGGCATCGGTTGTTAGCAGCCAGCACTCACAGCAGCAGGAGGATAGGTGCAATGATCCAATAAAAGAGCTCTGGGCAGGAAACCAAAATGTTTAGTATGGCATGTACGACTTCTATAACCAGAAAAATAGAAATAAAGCTAAAGAAAGCTTTTATATTCAGCTATGTGTTTTAAAATGCTGCACTTAGCTACAATTTAAATCCAAGTATTACACGCATTTACATTCTCCTCTTTCACAGGAAGGAATCAATGCATGCGTGCCAAGTCGCTCGAGGCATGTCTTTGAGACCCTATGGACCGTAGCCTCCCAGGCTCCTCTGACCATGGAATTTTCTAGGCAAGAATACAGGAACAGGCTGTCTTTTCCTCCTCCAGGGGAACTTCCTGACCCAGGGATCAAACCTGTGTCTCTTATGTCTCCTGCATTGGCAGGTGGGTTCTTTACGATTAATGGTACCTGAGAAACCCAAGGGCATCAATAGGTAGCATCTAAATTTGATAAATCAAGAAGTAGAATTATAACATATTATTTTTAAAAATTGAAATTAGATCTTAAACATAAACACTCAGATTAGTAGCGGAAAACACAATTTCACACAGTTAAGTGAAATAAAAAGACAGACATCATAAAAGTTGACAGTATTTTTCGTTATGGAAGTTTAACAACACAGAGATTTCAAGAAGAACATTACAGATACAGAAAAACTTCAAGTTTAATGCTTAAAGTCCATACTTCAATCAGCAAGATAAACATTTTTTGTGCTTCATCTGTGTCTCTTATTGAGATTGCCTCTAAAAAATATGAAATACCTGTTTGAAATAAGAATGAATTAACAGGTATGTCCTCAAAGAAGACTCTAATCTATTGGGAATGCCAGAGGAATACTATTCTGTGCTAGAAGGGAGAGAAATTCATACTTATTCCCTCCAGTCCTGCTTTGTTTTTCCTGCTCCTTTATCACATTACTGAAGAAAACTAAGAGTAAATTTTAAAAGGCCTTGATTAGAGATGAAGGAGATGATTAAGTTGGCATTGTAAATTTTAAAAGCTGCAATGAATCATGAATCACAGAGCCCCTTTTTCATCCTGTATTGGTTCATATATTCATCTGACCAAAGTTAATTGATCATCTCTTACGTGGCCAGGACTAAAATGCACAATACAGCAATATCTCCAAACAAAACAGATATTACTAGAGTTAAGGGGTCTGAGGCAGGAGTGTGGTTGGGTTGGTTTATGGCTGCACCCCAAGGGAAGCATGTTGGAATATTTTTAATTTGTTGGTGTCCCTTGCTCATCTGTATAAATCAGTACTGAGGATGCATCCCCAGATGATACTGGTAACATGAAAAGATTTCTGTTTCCAACTCCCGTGGTCTTAATAGGCTGGTTAAATTCCTGAGGGTTTAAGCTGAAAGAAACTCAGGACTAAATGTGTTTGTTTCTGTGCATCAGATAAAATAGCTGTTTCTCCCAGTCTTGACAGACTGGTTCTGCGTAGATGAACCTCTTCAATCGGCCCAGCCAAGCTCCTGATTGTCTCTCAAACCTCTGTGAATGTCCAAGCTGTCTTTGTTTTTTTTTTTTTAGTGACTCCCAGTAGTTGAGAGTATGACAAGACTCTTTAGTATCCCAAGGAGAGGATCCCATTCTGCCCCAGATGCAGGCTGATGGGAAGCCAGACTCTCAAGCAGCAGCTGGGAAAGCATGGATGGAGTCATGCCCCTTCCAGAGAGAAAATGGGAGATACTTTGCTTCTTGGAGGGCTTCCCTGGTGATGCTAGTGGTAAAGAACATGCCTCCCAACACAGGAGATGAAGGAGAGGTGGGTTGGAATCCTGGAGGAGGGCGTGGCAACCCACTCCAGTATTCCTGCCTGGAGAATCCCATGGCCAGAGGAGCCTGGCAGACTACAGTCCATAGGGTCGCAAAGAGTCGGACACGACTGAAGTGATTTAGCATACACGCACATGCATGTGCTTCTTGGAATACCACCATAGATGCAGGTTTTTAATTTAGTTTTGTTTTATTTTTTGACTTAGCACATTCATTTTTACTGAGATATAATTCACTTAACAAAAATTTACCATTTAAAAATGTACACTTGAGTAGTTTTTATTGTGCAACTGTCACTTCTAATTCTAGAACATTTCTATCACCCCCCACAAAGAAACCCCATTCCTTGTAACAGGACAACATCCCTCCTTTCTCTAGCATCTAGCAACCATTAATCTACCTTTTGTCCAGGGATTTGTCCACTCTGGACATTTTGTACAAATGTAAGTGAACACTAATGACCTTCTACATCTGACTTAGAATAATATTTTTTAGGTTCATCCATACTGTAGCATGTATCTACTTGGTTCATTTTAAGGTTAAATCATATTTTACTGTATGTATATATCACATTTGGTTTATCTGCTCAGACCCTGATGTAAATTTATGTTATCTTCACTTCTGAGGTAGCAAGCATAATGCTGCTATAACATTTTTGTACAGGTTTTGTTTAAACACATGCTTTCAATTCTCTTGGAGATATATATATGGAATTTCTGGGTCATATACTTATTCCTGTTTAAATTTTTAGGAACTCACATTCAATTTTAAGTCAATTAAATAATCATCATTCAGCACTATTTGTCCACTTTCATTCATCATCTACAACCCTTGTGCCAAAGAGAATCTGCGATGGCTCACAGTGAAAAGGAGCTTCCCAGGCGGCTCAGTGGTAAAGAATCGGCCTGCCAACGCAGAAGCCGTGGGTTTGATTCCTGAGTCAGGAAGATTCCCTGGAGGAGGAAATGGCAACCCACTCTAGTATGTTTGCCTGGGAAATCCATGAACGGAGGATCCTCGCGGGCTACAGTTCATAGGGTTACAAAGAGTGGGACATGACTGAGCGACTGAGCAGGAACACGCCTAGTGAAAAGAGGGCTTCCCTGGTGGCAAGGTGGTAAAGAATCTGCCTGCCGGTGCAGGTTCGGTCCCTGAGATGGGACGATCCCCTGGAGAAGGAAATGGCAATCCACTCCAGTATTCTTGCCTGGAAAATTCCACGGACAGAGGAGCCTGGCATGTTACAATCCATGGGGTCGCAAAGAGCCAGACATGACTTAGAGACTAAACCATAACAACAATGTAGTGAAAAGAAGTACAGTATAATAGTTATTTTAAAAAATTAATACAGTAAAAAAAGCACAAAATATGTAGTATACACTTAAGTGATTCTTAATCTTTTGAATCTATGTGCCCCTTGGAGAAGTGTATAAAAGCCATGAACCTAGTTTAAGAGATTATGGCATTCAAGGAGGGAAGACCCTTATATATTGAACGTGGGATAAGGTGGGTTCAGTAATTGTGTGTTCTATTTGGCTTGGAAGTTTCCAGGAGCCAAAACTACTCCTGCTATGCAAAGGAGACCCTGGTCTTTCCAACTCATTTCACAACTATACCCAATAATTACTTTAGACTACACTGTAATAGAGCAGAAAACAGACTATAACAGCATAACTTAAAACTGGTTCCAGGAAATCTCTACTCTTAAAAGCCCATGGGCACAATCCAGTCTTAGAGACATAAAGATTATCTGGAACAGTTCCCTGCCCAGTGCCAGCCTGCCTCTGTATCACAAACACTAGGTCTACTTACCCTGCAAATTAATTGGGGAAGTTTTTTCATTGTAAATCCCTTTTTGCTTCCTATTCCTCATCTCCTGAGGGATTTGAAGAAAAACTGTAGATTATCTCATTTCATATGAACTTCTTATTCCTTCCACCCATGTATGGTGGTGGTGGTTTAGTTGCTAAGTCATGTAGGACTCTTGGCAACCCCATGGACTGCAGCCTGCCATGCTCCTCTCTCCATGGTATTTCTCAGGCAAGAAATAGATGAGATGGGTTGCCATTTCCTTCTCCAGGGGATCTTCCTGACCTAGGGATCGAACCCAAGTCTCCTGCATTGGCAGGTAGATTCTTTACCACTGAGCCACCAGTGAAGCCCCATGTAGGTCTTCTTTTTATAACACTGTATTAGTCTGCCTTTTATTCAAGGATAACTTTTAATGCTGATTTGTATCTTTTCACCAGACCCTGAGCACCAGTATTCATTCTGCTCCCTTCTCTGTTCCTAGAACAGTGCTTTGTACAGGTAACTTCTCAATAGACAGTTGTTGCAATGAAATGAATCATCTCAGGTCTTGACCCAAAGAGCTGATACTTTTTAAATTTATTTCATGAGCATTCTTTCGTCTTGCTATAGTGAGAAACTTCTGCTTCCATATCCAATGCTCACTTCTTTTCTAAAGTCAATAACTCTCTGTAAATTTCAGCATCAAATCACATGTACAGCAGAAAGACTATTCAAGACATAGGGCACCTTGTCTGCTTGCTATAAAATAACCCAGATCACAAGTTCCTGTCTAGTATTGTTTTACTACTTCCCTGAAGGAAGTTACACATTCAGGCTTTCTCTGAACACTGGTACAGAATTGCCCAAGATTCATGAGAGTTTGTATTATGGAAATAGTCTATCCTCATTTGTCTAAGATTATATATTGCTAACATCTGAGTCTATAAATCATAGATGGTCTTAAAGAGGGATCCTAACTCTTAATGTATGTTTTACTACATTCTAAGTCTAAACAGAGGAGTCACATAAACTATATTTGCCATTAACCTTAGTGGTCAGTGACCTCATCTCGCAAGGTCCCCAAACCATTAATCATTATATCCCACCACTGCTACCCTCCTTACTTCCAAATGTTTTGGATGTTACCATATTTTGTTTTCAGGCCCTCTAACATTGGAGGGCGTAAGGTCCTCTATAAAAGTATTCAGTACATCATTAATCTGAATGTCTTGATACTTGTCATAAGGGACAAAACAATTTTTGTTTTTTGCAATTTCAGCCTGTTAATCTTACCTAGAGGCCTTTGTCCCAGCCTACATCATTTTTCTTGCATATCAACCTTTATAGGGGTTTTTGTTTTGTTAGAACTTGTGTAGTCCTTCCTCATAAATCATCTACTTAGGCCCATAATCATTTAATTTTCCTCTTCAGTTAACTCTCTCTGGGTAGTACAAATCAGATTATTACATTATGTATTTGCATAAGTTTTCCAAAGTGCATCAAAGAATTTCTCACAAACACATTCCCATTAACCATTCTCACAGTTCCAGATAGAAGATAAGAAGGAAAACAGATATGTTTAGGCATAGAGGAAACTTAGTCATGGAGCATTTCAGTAAGGAGTGGGTTTGAACCTAAACATTACACTATACAAACCAGATTTGTCAAACTTTACAGGATCAGAGCCACTAGACATGTTTCTGGGAAAAGAGGACATGCTCTTATCCATTCTGCTAGTCTTGAGAATATAGAGTCTCCATGTGATTTCATAGGACAGCCTTGGGTTTCGTCAGAAAGGACTTGCCAGGTGAAAAGACAGCCTTCAGAATGGGAGAAAATAATGGCAAACGAAGAAACAGACAAAGGATTAATCTCAAAAATATACAAGCAACTCCTGCAGCTCAATTCCAGAAAAATAAATTACCCAATCAAAAAATGGGCCAAAGATCTAAACAGACATTTCTCCAAAGAAGACATACAGATGGCTAACAAACACATGAAAAGATGCTCAACATCACTCATTATCAGAGAAATGCAAATCAAAACCACAATGAGGTACCATTACACGCCAGTCAGGATGGCTGCTATCCAAAAGTCTACAAGCAATAAATGCTGGAGAGGGTGTGGAGAAAAGGGAACCCTCTTACACTGTTGGTGGGAATGCAAACTAGTACAGCCACTATGGAGAACAGTGTGGAGATTTCTTAAAAAACTGGAAATAGGTGTAAATCTATGGCTGATTCATATCAATGTATGACAAAACCCACTGAAATGTTGTGAAGTAATTAGCCTCCAACTAATAAAAAAATTAAAAAAAAAAAAAACAAAAAACAAAAAAAAAAAAAAAAAAAAAAAAACTGGAAATAGGACTGCCATATGACCCAGCAATGCCCACTTCTGGGCATACACACTGAGGAAACCAGATCTGAAAGAGACACGTGCACCCCAATGTTCATCGCAGCACTGTTTATAATAGCCAGGACATGGAAGCAACCTGATGCCCATCAGCAGATGAATGGATAAGGAAGCTATGGTACATATACACAATGGAATATTACTCACCCATTAAAAAGAATACATTTGAACCAGTTCTAATGAGATGGATGAAACTGGAGCCCATTATACAGAGTGAAGTAAGCCAGAGAGATAAAGACCAATACAGTATACTAACGCATATATATGGGATTTAAAAAGATGGTAACAATAACCCTATGTGCAAAACAGAAAAAGAGACACAGATGTATAGAACAGACTTTTGGACTTTATGGGAGAAGGTGAGGGTGGGATGATCTGAGAGAACAGCATCAAAACATGTATATTATCTAGGGTGAAACAGATCACGAGCCCAGGTTGGATGCATGAGACAAGTGCTCGGGCCTGGTGCACTGGGATGACCCAGAGGGATGGGATGGGGAGGGAGATGGGAAGGGGGTTCAGGATGGGGAGCACATGTAAATCCATGGCTGATTCATGTCAATGTATGACAAAAACCACTATAATATTATAAAGTAATTAGCCTCCAACTAATAAAAATAAATGAAAAAATAAATAAATAACAAAATAAAAATTAAAAAAAAAGAAAAAGAAAGGACTTGCCACCAAACCTCTGGTGAGCATTTCCATGACATTTGTTTGTTGCTGTTGACCCTCGCTGTTCTCATCCTTTGGCCCTCCTCCCTGCATCCGATTCTAGATCACCTTGAACAGTGTGCTCCACCTTGAAACACACAATAGAGAGGAGGTCCAAAGCCCTGGGCAATTTTACCGCTTGAACCAACTTCTTCAGGCTCTCCTCTTGCTGCTTCTTCATCTGCACAATCAAAGTTAGTCATCGTCCTCAGAGGACTGCTGTGAGACTGAAATCACAGAATGTGTGTAGAGTCTCTGGCACTGTGTCTAGCAGGGTACTTGCTAAGGAATACCAACTATGTTACCATTATCATTTTTGTAGCTCTTTATTGAATTTGTTACAATATTGGTTCCGTTTTATGTTTTTGGTTTTCTGGCCACCAGGCATGTGGGATCTAAACTCCCCAACCAGGGATCAAACCCACACCCCCTGCATTGGAAGGTGAAGTCTTAACTCCTGGGCTGCCAGGGAAGGCCCATTATTTTTTATCACCAACACTGCCCTGGCTAAACTGCTCATCTGCCAACATGTATGGCTTCAGGTAAACCCTCTTTGTGTCCTGGTGAAATACATGTTAACAAGTTTTGTGTGTCCCCACCCCCTTCCCTTCTCCCCACTCACAACTTCCTTCCTCCCTTAAGGCCAGAGGAAAGAACTTCAACATCCAGATCTCCTCACAGGTCCCTTCACTCAGCAGTGATGCCTCGGGGCTCACAGCTCCCACCGTATCCTATTTAAGTACAAGGAGTTATGATAACCTCTTAGCACCTGGTTCTACCACCTCTGATCCAATGTCTTAAATTTCTAGCACAATGCCTCAACACTGAACTGGGTAATCCAGGGCTTTAAAGGAGACAGAACCCTTTTAAAGAAGCAAATCCATGGCTGATTCATATCAATGTATGACAAAACCCACTGGAAAAAAAAAATAATAATAAAAAAAAAAGAAAAAACACATTCAAAAAAAAAAAAGAAGAAGCAAAACATGGGTTTGGAGGAGATGCCAGCTACCATAACCCATAAGGTTCCCTTGGGGAAACTATTGTTGCCCTGATGTTCACAGAAATACCTAGGACCATTCTAGCAATTAGCAGTAATAACTTTTTAGTTTTTATCTCTTTGCTCGTGTTAAAATTTTCTGCCTATCCTTGAAGGCCATTGATAGGACATAAGAAATACCTTTTGGGTCTTGACTATTTAATTTCCAAGTGTTTATTCAGTGTACTCCTATAAACTTTATGAACTGGATGGAACAACATAAAGCTTCTACATTTGCATTATGAATTGAATTATTCCAAATAAATTCACCATTATAACCTAATGTAAGGTGTGAATTTACTGCTCAAAAAGATAAAGAAAACAAAGGCAGACAAGCCAATAAAGACTCACACAGTTTATCTGTAAAGTGGACTAGAGTTTAACCAGCAGAGTGATAGTGATAAAAATAATGATATTGATAAAAGAGTCAATATTCATTAGCAAGTACCATGCTAGATATAGTGCAAGATCCTCTAGATGCATTGTCTCATTTCATGCCTGTTTGAAATGCTCTTTCAGGCATGATTCAAAAAACAATGTTATCCTCAGTCTCCATGGAATAGCGTGGAGGTGCCTTTTGGAGACCAATAATTCCTCTGCAGAGACTGTCCTCATTCTCAAAAGCCAAAAGTTAGCTTGTCCAAGGTCAAATTAAAGGAGGCAGGAGAATCTAAAAGTCATTGTCTAACCTCTTAAATTTCTAGCAAATAGAGCATCAAAAATGTCCTTAATGATTCAAGTTTTAACTCTATAATACACCATAAAAAAAAAGATACCTTTCTAGCTCAAGATCTTGCTTTACTGAAAGTCCAGTTGAAGACAATTTAAGCAGCATTTTCTTGCCTTTATGTTTCTAGTTAAATATCCATGCAATATAAATAAAGACGAAAATATCTATATATGAAGCCATGGGTTCATTTAAACATAGAACACCAGACATTTAAGTAAAACTAGAACATGATCAAATAAAAACTCAAAAAGTGTAAAGAAAAGAAAGTGTCATGAGAGGAACAGCCATTTATAGGAGAAAAGGTAGGACTGCAACAGTGGTTCTCAATTGAGGGCAAGTTTTCTCCCCAGGGGCCATCTGGCAGTGTCTGTGGACAGCCTTGGTTGTCGCAAACCAGGGACACGGGGCAGTACTGGCATCCTGTGGGTAGAGAACAGTGATGCGGCTGAACACACTCCCATTGGGTGCACAGGACCATCACAAAGGATGGCCCAGCTCACATCATCAACACTGCTGATGTTGAGAAATCCGGGAAAATATAAAATTCCTTCCTTCAATTATATGCCCAATCCTCGAAAACACCTCCAAAGTGAAGATTACACAGCTGTCCTCTGCAGATGAAAGTGGAAAACATGGGGAGAAAATCAGTCATGTTTCAACTTCATTCCTTCTGGACCAATGTGAAGCATCCAGCTGGGATTAAAGGCTGGGAATAGGCAGATCTTGAGGAGACATGGGAAGATCTCAGGACTGGCCCTGGAGAAAAAAAAAATCTCTAGGGAGGTCCCCTCAGGCTGACCGCAAGTTCCTTTAATCCTGCTGCTCCTGCTACTTGGCATCTCACATTCTAAGTATTCCCCCACTGGATGCTTCCAGTACAGAGGCTGTGCAATATAGATCTTTTGGATGCTTATATATATGGAAGGATAATTACTTTACAGAATTTTGTGGTTTTCTGTCATACATCAACAAGAATCGACCATAGATACACCCTTGCCCCCTCCCTCCCATCCCACCCTTCAGTCTAATTAAAGAACCAATCTGTTATTGGATAGTACTTATCTAGAATGCTAAAGGAGGGTGAGAACAAAGATGGAGCATCTTCTTTGTATCAAGCCTGAAGCTAAGTGCTTTATATGCACCATCACAAGAGAACAGTGAAATAGGTACTCTCAGCCCAGTTCTACAGATGAAGCGTCTGAGGCTCAGTGTAATTGAATAGCCAACCTAAGATCATGCAGTTAACAACTGATGAAGCTGAAATCAAACCCAGGTCTTTCTGACCCCAGAACCACAGCATTTTCACTTGACCACATAGCTTTCTAGGTTACATTTTGTTTTCACCTATTAACTAGTACGTGCAACCACAAATTCCTGAAGGGCTCATCATACTGATAGTAATTGCAGACATACATCCACTTTGTCTTGACACATCTTGCAATGAGCATCTTTGCCCATTAACCAAATCAAGGAGGCATGATGTCAAACCACCTATTCAAAGTGTCACAGCTAGGAGGACTTTAAAACATAACTCAGGCAGACAAGTATTCCCAAGTCCAGGTGCCAATCAATACCATTTACGTATCAGTATTGTAATCATAAGCTGAAGCCTGACTTGCTTTAATATATCCAGCAGCATGACTGAGACATCAATTCCCTACCTACCTTATTTGACTTGGGATCTGGTCACTCTTATCCCCTTGGACTTCATAAATGCATTGAGTCACATCTCTAAAGATTATTTCCTTATAAGGCATCAGGAATGAGAGTAGATTTCTGTGCTCAAAGAGAAATACTTAGGAGACATAAGGACCTCTAAAAATTGTCATCTTTAGGTTCTTAATTCATGAATGGATTTTAAGAGGTTCATGTTTGTAAAATTTCATACGCGTGTGCATTATTTTCCATTAATTTATACAAGCATTCTTCAAATTCTCAGAGGTAACTATGGTTCCTGAATTAAGAAATAATACTCTCCTACCCTATGGACCTTGCACTGTAAGTTTTGATCCTATTCTATTATCCTGAATTACAATATAAAGGACTTAACTCATTAATACTAGCTTAGGGTACTGGGCACATAAGAACAGGAAGCTTCCTTGGCCCTACAACCCTCTATCACTACACGTCCAAATGTTCTGGGGATGCCATGCTCTTCACCAAGAAACCATCTCATCCACTGGCGCTGGGCACTCACCGATGGTAAATATCTGAAAAATCAATAAAATCTTAGCCCAAAGAGTAACTCTAAGGTGATAGTTTAGATACTGGGAAAGGAAGGGAATATTGGTACCTCAATCATAGCACCTAAGACAGCCATTCTGCTTTACTTTTAAGCCAGTCTTTCCCTCCAAACTGTGGAAGACATTTTCTTCATATGGTACTTTAAGCAGAAAATTAAAGAAAAAAAATTTATAATCTGAAAGAGTTGTTGAAAAGGAGGATTTTAATGCTCTTAATACATAGAAGAATTCCTTGAATTTTCTATCTTGAGGTTATCTCTCAATAGATTAATGATGGGTATTTGAATAATTCACCACTATTTACACTCAGCAATTCTCTCCAGTGTGATCGGATCATCTAAAAAAGGCTATATTATCAGGCAAGGAACAAGTCCATAATATTGGGTTACTGAAATGATTTTGTAATTAGTATGACATGGTTTTCTATAATGTCACATTGACTATGAGCATAACAAAGGACTGGAAATAAATTGAGTTCACAGCATAAGGAGGTCCCTTTCCAGCATATGAAAAAGAAATCATGAAATATATATATCCTGATACCTGTATCAGAATGCCTACTGTTAATTGAAACATGAGGCTAGGAATCTCTGAATTTCAGAAATCTCAAGAAAATGAGACAGGCAGTGCGGTAGATGGTATAAATTGAAGCAAAAGCCCCTGTTCTTCACCTCTTCCTCCATCCACACCTTTTCCTATGTGCTTCTGTAATTCTCCCCGTAAATGAAGTAGAAGAAATCTCCTTGCCATTTGCCTTTGTGTTTCACCATGTGGCCTGCTTTGGTCAATAGGACAAAGCATTGGAGACAGTCGTGTTTGGTTCTGATATGAAGCAATAAGAAACCTTGTCTGGTTCTGCTTGCAGTCTTAACCTCTGCATCTCTGTGAGATGAGCATGCCCAGTCTATTGGTCCCAGGAGGAAGATGAGAGACCCATGGGCCTCAGCAGGAAGCTGCCCTCATCTCACTCCTTCTGACTGAGTCAAGCCCCCACCTCTGTAAACATGGCATGAGGAACAAATGCTTATCGTTGAATGCCATGGGTGTTTTGTGCTATTATGCTGTATTGCTGTGGCCACAGTTGACAGATACAGGTGGGTATTTTTTTTGTGTTCCAAGATGACCTTAAACGCAAAGTGAACAAAGTTAACAAATAACACTACCTGGGTTTCACCTTGAAATGCACCAAAAGTAGGGAAAACTAGAAACAAGGAAACCAGGGGGGAAAAAAAAGCAAAAACATAATAAATGGCTCTTTGAATTGGCTTTCATTTCAAGGATAATAACAGAGAAGAATCCAGCTTTCTCTGTGAAACTCAGGGACTCTGGCTTGACACTTTTAATTAAAAAGACATTAAAAAATTAACACAGAACTCTTCCCACTTTGCTCCAGGGCAGCTCATGAAAGATCTTTGCTTTGCTAGTCGAATGCATAATATCTTCGTCCAGGCCCATCTGCTTCCCCTTCCACAGGAAAGATTGTGAACGTCAGTGCCTCCAGTGAGAAACTGTCCCAGCGAGGCTTAATTTCCTCAGCACTGATAACATAAAAGCAATCTGGCAGAATAAATTAGTGGATAATTTCAAAGCACACATTCTTGATCTTCTGCCATATTCCTGACAGAAATCAAAACAGTCCAAATATTTTTCACTACCAAGAATGGAAAGACATTTATTTGAAAAGGACAACTTTGTTTTATTCTCTAAATAAACACCTTATGAGATGCTGTGTGTGTGTGTGTGTGTGTGTGTGTGTGTGTGTGTGTGTGTGTGTGTGTGTATGCGCAAGCATGCATGCACATTTCTAGGGCAGAGCTTATAAACACTAATCTATACAGAAATGACATTGCTTCTCTCATGGCTCAGACTGTAAAGAATCTGCTTGCAATGTGGGAGACCCAGGTTTGATCCCTGCCTTGGGAAGATCTGCTGGAATAGGAAATGGTACCCCACTCCAGTATTCTTGCCTGGAGAATCTCATAGACAGAGAAGCCTGGTGGGCTACAGACCATTGGGTTGCACAGAGTCAGACACGACTGAGTGACTAACATCCTCATACCACACACAAATCACCAAAAGTTGATGTTAAAAGTAGATTATGATGTAGCAGGGAGGGGGTGGGTTCCAAGATTCTGAATTTCTGAAAAAATCCTCTGTGGGCTAGTGCTGCTGATCCAGATACCTCTAGAGGAGTGTTCTTTCAGTTCAGTTCAGTTCAGTCGCTCAGTTGTGTCCAACTCTTTGCGACCCCATGGACTGCAGCATGCCAGGCCTCCCTATACATCACCAACTCCCAGAGTTTACTCAAACTCATGTCCATTGAGTCAGTGATGCCATCCAACCATCTCATCCTCTGTTGTCCCCTTCTCCTCCCACCTCAATCTTTCCCAGGATCAGGGTCTTTTCCAATGAGCCAGTTCCTTGAATCAGGTGGCCAAACTATTGGAGTTTCAGCTTTAGCATCAGTCCTTCCAATGAACACCTAGGACTAATCTCCTTTAGGATGGACTGGTTGGATCTCCTTGTAGTCCAAGGGACTCTCAAGAGTCTTCTCCAACACCACAGTTCAAAAGCATCAATTCTTCAGTGCTCAGCTTTCTTTATAGCCCAGCTCTCACATCCACACATGACTACTGGAAAAACCATGACTTTGACTAGACAGACCTTTGTAGGCAAAGTAATGTCTCTGCTTTTTTATGCTGTCTAGGTTGGTCATAACTGTTCTTCCAAGGAGTAAGCGTCTTTTAATTTCATGGCTGCAGTCACCACCTGCAGTGATTTTGGAGGCCCAAAAAGTAAAGTCTCTCAC